>NW_027142370.1:14561752-15214050 GCF_026170545.1 Melanerpes formicivorus | reverse complement strand
ATGTGTGACAGTGCCTCTACAGTCACATTTTTAAAGCATGGCAGCTAAAAATAATGGTTTGCAAAGAGGGACTACAGACCAATTGTGAAGCATCTGAGAAATGGTTTAAAGCAGAGTGTGTTATACAACATTAAAAATTGTTCCTGCAAGATTATTTTTCACAGTCCTAAACTTCACCAAATGTTTACTAAAACCAGCTAGGAGCTGTGCCCAGAGGAGCTAACAAATGCACTCAGGTTCAGAAGACTCTTCCCAGACAACTTATACTCTATATAATCATCACTAATGCTCTGCAGGGAGAAATCAAACTGAGATCACCATTGATTCACACATCCTGAATTAGACATATCTCAGACTCATGGTATTTCTTGCCTGAAAATCCCAGATGGAAATAAGGACACCTCTGACATCCAGAATATGGCCGTGGAGTCCATTCCATCTGCATGTGTCAAAATGACTGTGTATGTGCTCAGCTGGTAATGGAGGCAAAGACAGCAAATCCAGTGTGGTCTGAAGGTGCTGGGCAACCCAGCACACATGCACAGAAATCATAGAACTGATGGGGAAAAAAAACCAAGAAGTCCAACCATTAACCCCACAATACCAAGTCCACCACTAAACCATTTCATTCACACCATATCTACATGTCTTTTAAATACCTCCAGGGATCAGGACCTCTACCACTTCCCTGGGCAGGCCTGTGCCAGGGCTTGGAAACCCTTTCAGTGAAGACATTTTCCTAATGTCCAACCTGAACCTCCCCTAGTGCAACTGAAGCCATTTCCTCTTGTACTGTTTCTTGTTACAGGGAAGAAGGGACCAACACCCACTTGGCTCCCACATCCTTTCAAAGCCAGATCTCCCCTCAGCTTCTTTTTCTCCAGGCTGAACAATCCCCAGTTCCTCACCTGCTTCTCACAAGATTTGTGCTTTAGAACCCTTCACCAGCTCTCACTGTTGCAGATTAATTGTGCTGAGGATGCATGGCAGACATCTCAGACTGATGAATGGCACACACCATCCATCATTTTTAAGCTGGAAACGAGGCTGGATTTTCTGCTGCTGTGTCGATCAGCTGGCCACAAAGCAAGGAGATGTCTACAGTGGAGCTGATCCTCTCTCATTAAACATTCAGCACTCATGCAGCCCAGAAGGCAAATTGTACCCTAGGCTGCATCAAGAGAGTGAGGCCAGAAAGGGCAAGAAAGGGGATTCTGCCCCTTTGCTCTGTTCTTGTGAGACCCCCACCTTGAATATTGTGTCCAATTCTGGTGGTATCCTCAGCATAAGAAGGGCACAGAGTTGTTGAAGAGAGTCCAGGGGAGGGCCACAAACGTGATCCAAGGGCTGGAGCACCTCTTCTATGAGTACAGGCTGAGGGAGCTGGGGTTGTTCAGCCTGGAGAAGAGAAGACTCTGGGGGACCAATACCTAAAGGGATCCTACAGGAAAGCTGAAGAAGGACTTTTGGCAAGTGTGTCCAGTGACAGGACAATGGGGAATGGTTTGGAAGCTGAGGAGGAGGCAGGGTTAGACTAGATCTTAGGAAGAAGTTCTTCAGTGCAAGGGTGGTGAGACTGGAACAGGTTGCCCAGAATGGTTGTGAATGATCCCTCCTTGGATGTTTCAAGGCCATGTCGGATGAGGCCTTGAGCAGCTGAGTCTAGTTGAGAGGCATCCCTCCCATGAGGAGGTTGGAGTAGAATGATCTCTGAGGTCCCTTCCACCTGAGCCATTCTGTGATTCTATGATTTCCCTAAAGGTCTGCAAACACCACTGATTTTTTCCAATGCCCACAACAGCCCTGATCAAAACCCCAGGAAACTGAGAGTGACAATGGACACATTTCCCACCCAACCCTGCCCTGGGAAAAGAGGCATTCATTTGAAAAAACAGAAAATGAGAAAAGCTTTTTTGTCACAGTATATTAATATCCCTACTTCTGCTATCACAAAGCTGTGCAGCAACACTGATTTAATAGGCACTGCAAAGCCAATTACCATGGCAAATAATATTAGCCAGCAATTTATTATTTTATTATTTTTTTTAGCCAAGTCCTTGTTTTGGCTCACCGACCCCAGCAACTGATTCCAATAAAAGTGGGTAATTGAAAGCAATTTCAAGTGTCTAAATGGCTGTGACACCAACCATATGAAGCAACAGTTCTCAGACTGGCCTGTTGGCCTGCTTGTGGTTTCAGAGTTTCATAGTTTCATAGTTTCATTCAGGGTTGGAGGGAGCACAAGGATCATCTAGTTCCAACCCCCCTGCCATGGGCAGGGGACAACCCCACACTAGATCAGCCTGGCCACAGCCTCATCCAGCCTGGCCTTAAACACCTCCAGGGGACGGGGCCTCAACCACCTCCCTGGACAACACATTCCAAGGCTTCACCACTTTCATGGGAAGAACTTCCTCCTCACCTCCAGCCTGAATCTCCCCCCCCTCCAGCTTCATTCCATTCCCCCTAGTCCTATCACTCCCTGAGATCCTGAGCAGTCCCCTCCCCAGCCTTCCTGTAGGCCCCCTGCAGATACTGGAAGGCCACAATGAGGTCACCTGGGAGCCTTCTCTTCTGCAGGACTGAACAGCCCCAACTCCTTCAGTCTGTCCTCATAGGAGTGGTGTTCCAGCCCTCTGATCATCCTCGTGGCCCTTCTCTGGACACTTTCCCAGCACCTCCCACATCCCTCTAGTAATAGGGCTCCAGGAACTGGACACAGTACTCCAGGTGGGGTCTCAGCAGGGCTGAGTAGAGGGGGAGAATCACCTCCCTCGACCTGCTGGCCACACTTCTCCTGATGCAGCCCAGGATCTGATTGGCTTTGTGGGCTGCAAGTGCAGTTCCAGTAGGGACAACCTGAGAAGCCAACAAAGCAATGACATCTACAGCAAAAGGAGAGCACTGATGCAGTGGGAAGGAAGGAGAGTCAGGAGAACTCTGTCAAAGAATCACAGAATGCATTGGGTTGGAAGGGACCCTCAAGGGTCATCTTGGTCCACCTCCCTTGCAGTCAGCAGAGACATCCCCAGCTAGGTCAGGCTGCTCAGAGCCCCATCAAGTTTGACCTTGAATGTCTCCAGGGATGGGGCCCTTCAACCACCCTCTCTGGGCAACCTGTTCCAGTGTATCACCACTCTCATTGTGAAGAACTTCCTCCCTAATGCCCAACCTACAATCTACCTGCTCCAGTTTCAAACCACTGTCCCTTGTCCTATCACTACAAAACTTTCTGAACAGCTCCTCCACAGCTTTCCTGTAGATCTCATTCAGATACTGAAATGTTGCTCAAAGGTCTCCATGGAGCCTTCTCTTCTCCAGGCTGAAACATCTCCAACTCTAGTTCTGCTATCCAGTTGGGGCTGTCCTACTTGTGACATAAGTCATTCCACTAGTGATATTAGCAAGGAGGACAGTGAAGAATTATGTTGAGGGTTTTAAAGCCACTTAGCCATTCTGTGATTCTGACCCAGCTCCTTTCCTTTGCCCCAGCCTCTCATAAGGAGTCCTTTTATTTGGAGTGAGACTACCATTTTAAGTAATATATACCCACCTATTTATAGCACAGGACTGAAAACTTGCTTAGATTCAGTGAAGTGCTAAACTCCATGCTCAGCTTTGGAAGGTGCCCAGCAATCATGGAATGAATGGAATGGAATGAATGGAATGGAATGGAATGGAATGGAATGGAATGGAATGGAATGGAATGGAGTAGAATGGAATAGAATAGAATAGAATAGAATAGAATAGAATAGAATAGAATAGAATAGAATAGAATAGAATAGAATAGAATAGAATAATTAACCAGGTTGGAAAAGACCTTTGAGATCATCAAGTCCAACCTATCACCCAACACCATCTAATCAACTAAACCATGGCACCAAGTGCCTCATCCAAGTGCCTCTTCCTAAACACCTCCAGTGATGGTGACTCCACCACCCCCCTTTCCTGGGGTAGCACATTCCAATGGATTGATTATTTTACCCCAAATTGCATTATTTTACTGTTTTTCATTTCACTATTAGAACACAAACTAAGGTTGCTCAGCTCACACCACAGTGCTGTGACATTTGCTATGAACATTGCATGTATGAGTGGGCAAAATTAAGATGGGGGTTTGTTCCTTCAGTACAACCCAATCTTGTCTGATCAAGGAAGTGAAATACCAGAGTTGATTGTGTGCTATCTCTGCAAGCTGAATAAATGAAGATTCATTTTCCAGATACAATGCAGGGACTCAGTATTCTTTCTCATTCTTCCTGTTGTAGGAAGCTGATCATTGGATTACTTAGGTTGGAAAAGACCCCCAAGATCATCCAGTCCCAACCATCAACATAAGACCACCATGGCCATTAAACCATGTCCCAGAGTGCCCTGTCTGCACATTTTCTGAACACCTCCAGGGAGGGTGACTCCATCACCCCCGCTGAGCAGCCTGTTCCAATTCCTGACCACTCTTGAAAGAAAGAATTTTTAACTCCTCTCCAAGCTAACCCTCCTCTGGCACAACTTCAGGCCACTTCCTCCTCTATCACCTGATACTAAGGAGAAGTGACTCAATCACCACCTCAACCACCACCTCAACCACCAGCTCACTCCAACTTCCTTTCAGGGAGTTGTAGAGAGCAATGATGTCTCTCCTCAGCCTCCCCTTCCCCAGAGGATCATACAGCATAGAGAACCTCACTGAATGACACACATCTTTGTTGTGTTTCCCTTATTGCTTTAAAATTCAGATGCTCCTTTTAATTAACAATCTAAAAGCATCAAATATAGAACCACATTTCTGCCAGTCTTAGGGGGGAGAAAGAGAAAATTAACACCAGCACATGTCCTAAAACTTCTAAATACTGGGGGGGGGGGGAGGGAGGAACAAAAGAAAACTACTTTCTAGTTAAACTGATGAATATACAAATATTGACATTATTGTGCTCAAGATGAAGTACAAATTGAATGCTGCGATTTCATTTCTGGAGGGAGGTAAGTTGGGAAATGCAATTACTATCTATAAATCATTGTGCTATAACCTTCCACTTCAATATCCCTTTAAATAGCAAAATGCAGCTGAAGCTATTTTAGTTAAAGCCTGAGCAAATAAATCCTTGTGGCAACACTTACCTGTCAGGGGATTTGATGTTCTCCAAAGTACTTGTTGGTATTAAGCAAGCAATCTCTCACTTCTAACAGACTTTCTTATTGATATGTATGAGCCTAAGTAGTTTTATTATTTATAGTTAAGTGTGAAGTGCTAAGTCAAAGAGAAACACAAAATTAAGGAAACTGCATATTACAAGATGTAAAATATTTAATTCCCATACAAACAGCTCCTGGCAGTTGTTGCACTTGGAGAGATAACGTGGCTAACAATTGAATGACGTCTCCCAGGAGATGTGGGGAGAAAGAAAACATGTCACAGACAGGTCTCTGCCATCCCTGGGAAGCCCTAGGAAGACCACCACATGTGCATGGCACTATTGAAAGAGGCCCAGCAGAAGCCCATAAGATCACTGTGAAGTCAGTAAAAATGCCAATAGTAAACCAGGGTGAACCATTTTTATACCAAACTCTCAGACTATTTGAGGCAGTGAAACCTCACTGAGTTTCCAGCACTAAATTCTCTATAGACTGATTCGAGAGGGAAGGGAATGGGAAGAACCTGTGGAATGCAGGTTTAGAGGAGGAGAGAAGAGGAGACCTCAAGGAGAGGAGACTCGAGGAGAGAAGAGGAGAGGAGGAGAGGGGAGGGGAGGAGAGGGGGAGGGGAGGGGGAGGGGGAGAGGAGACTCGAGGAGAGGAGAGGAGAGGAGAGGGAGAGGAGAGGAGAGGAGAGGAGAGGAGAGGAGAGGAGAGGAGAGGAGACTCGAGGAGAGGAGAGGAGACTCGAGGAGACTCGAGGAGAGGAGAGGAGACTCGAGGAGACTCGAGGAGACTCGAGGAGACTCGAGGAGAGGAGACTCGAGGAGAGGAGACTCTCGAGGAGAGGAGACTCGAGGAGAGGAGAGGAGAGGAGACTCGAGGAGGAGGAGAGGAGACTCGAGGAGAGGAGACTCGAGGAGAGGGAGACTCGAGGAGAGGAGAGGAGAGGAGAGGAGAGGAGAGGAGAGGAGAGGAGAGGAGAGGAGAGGAGAGGAGAGGAGAGGAGGAGGAGAGGAGAGGAGAGGAGAGGAGAGGAGAGGAGAGAGAGGAGAGGAGAGGAGGGAGAGGAGAGGAGAGGGAGAGAGGAGAGGAGAGTGAGAGGAGAGGAGAGGAGAGGAGAGGAGAGAATTAACCTAGTTGGAAGAGACCTTTAAGATCATCAAGTCCAACCTATCATCCAACACCATCTGATCAACTAAAACATGGCACCAAGCACCCCATCAAGTCTCTTCCTAAACATCTCCAGTGATGGCGATTCTACCACCTCCCTGGGCAGCACATTCCCATGTCTTCCTAACATCCACCCTAAACCTCCCTGGTGCAGCTTGAGACTGTGTCCTCTTGTTCTGGTGCTGGGTGCCTGGGAGAAGAGACCAACCCCCACTTGGCTACAACCTCTCTTCAGGTAGCTGTAGAGAGCAATAAGGTCTCAAGCTCAGTTTAGGTTAGGCACAAGCTCAGTGTCTTTTACTGAAACCATCTTAAGGTAAGCCAGAAAGAAGAGTGCAAATAAAAGGACATGGCTTCTCTGCAATAAAGCCTAGCCTTCCTGATTTCCTTATATCTCCAATAATCTGATCCAGGCGAGGATATCTCTGCTAGTATGAGAATTGAATTAGACTCTGAATTAGTGCTTCAGAATTTTACAATGAAAACCTGCCTCATTTCCTCACAGCTCTTTGAGCAGAATGGCAGCTGACAGGAGAGATCAGGCAGGAATACATTTGGCATTTGCCACCATCCTATATCAAGATCCATGGTCCTGACTGTCTTTGCCAAGGAGTAGGAGTATTCGCAGGCAAAGCTCCCAGTTTCAGACACCAAGATTTTTACCACAGTACTGGTGGTTAATAAAGCACTCACTGTCTATACTCCTGAATTTAATGCTCAAACTCAAGCCTGCAGGGATTGTCAAAAATGGGTAGATCACATTGCTGGAGAGAGAGGTTTGTGTCCTAGTGGCCACTGGTATCCCAAGGTGCATTAAAGAGGAGTATGACCAGCAGGTCAAGGGAGGTTCTCCTCCTCCTCTACTCTGCCCTGGTGAGAACACATGTGGAGTACTGTGTCCAGTTCTGGACTCCCCAGGTCAAGAGGGACAGGGACCTACTGGAAAGAGTCCAACAGACAGGCTATGAGGTGATGAAGTGACTGGAACTTCTGTCTGATGAGGAAAGGCTGAGAGACCTGGGGGCTGGCTAGTCTGGAGAAGAGAAGACTGAGGGGGGATCTGATCAATGGATACAAATATAGTAAGGATGGGTGACAAGAGGATGGAATCAGTCTCTTTCAGTGGAGCCAGTAATAGGACAAATGGCAACACACAAGGAGAAACTTCTTTGCTGTGTTACAGCCTAGAGAAGTTTTGGAGTCTCCTTCTCTCGAGTCTTTCAAAACCCCACTGGGATGTGATCTTATGTGGCCTCCCCTAGGTGACCCTGCTTTGGTGGTGGGGGTGGAATAAAGACCCTCCAGAAGTCTTTTCCAAGCCCTGCCATTCTCATTGATCCTGTCACTGTTACTTCAGACATGTTTTTGGCATAATACAAACTTTGGGTCATTAGTGAGAAGCTGTTCCCATCTAATGCGAACAGCAGGATGTCTCCCTAGCCAACCATGGATCAAGTGCTGTGTTTGCCCACGGGAATGGAGGTTGGCCTAGAAATGCTGTGGCATTAACATCTGAAATCTCAGTATCTGTAGGTGAGCTGATTAGACTCCTCACCACAGGAGCCTTGTAGGAAGCCAAGCTAATTGTGCATAACAGGAGCTCAATTACAATCTTCCCATTCGGTGAAGGGTTTCATAGCCAACAGGTTATTTCTAGGCCTGTCCTGAGAAGTTAGTAGTTCAGCTCAGTTAATTTTGAAGTCTGACTTTATCACAGGAATTTAAGAGACTGACAATTACACCAGCACCACAAAGAAACCACAACCTCTTTTCCTTTCCCCTCTCTGGTGGGCGTATGCCTTACTGCTACAGATGGGAGCTTTGCCTTGATGCTGCTTGATTAAATTGGAGCACGTCTGGATGGATCCAGAGAAAGACTTGTTGTTTTTCTTAGACACATCCCTCCACCAATGGCTTAGTTGAGTCTCATCCCCATCTTTAATTCTCACCTATCCATACAATGCTGCCACAAAACGTTGCTGTCACCCTCGCTCTGCTGTCAGTGGCTACCTTTTCTATTAGCATGTGACAGCTCATGCCAATACAAAACACAGCTGATGAGACCATGCCTCTAGGACTTCTGTGAATGAGGTTGGTTGTAGCATAAAAAAGATTTCAAATTGCTACAGCAGGGGACACCAAACAAGGTGGGGAGGAGGGAAATAAAAACACCACATATTTTTTTTGCTGTTGAACTTCTGCCATGGTAACTCAAAAGCTTGATTCTCGGATCACAGGTAGTCTGGTTAATCCAGAAGGTTTTTACTTCTCTAGTGATGTTACAGCCTTCATTCTGCTGGAAGCTTCTGCTAAATTCGTGTATTCAACTGGCTGGCTTCAGATTTTTGAAGGATGAGTGAAGTTTCTCCAGAATTATGCTGGCAAGGGAGCATCAGCTCGTCCCAGAGATCTAGAGCATTCCTAGGAGGATGAAGCCCAGGCTGCAGACACATTTCCTCTCGCAGACAGAAAATGCACAGACTCCTTCAGAGACAAGAAGTCTCCAAGCCACATGTGTCCCACCACAGAGGACAGCAGCTTGCTGAGGGTGACTTTGAATGGGTACTAGAGAGGCAACCATAATTTCAACAGCAAATTCCACTAAACTAAGTGAAATCACCTCCAGCAAGGTCCTTTATTCTCAGACTGATTGTGTAAGAGGAGTTTCCCCATCAGGGCTCAGGAATTGTTGCACTCTAAATTCACACCCTGCTTCAGAGCAATTTCCTCAAGTAGGTAACTGATGTCAGTTGAAAATAGAGATTTGCTTAATGTCAGAAAAGCTAAAAAAAGAAAAAGAAAAGGATTCCTTGTAATAAGGAACTGCCAGTGGCATATCAAATGGCTGGATTAAAGCTGAGTACTTCCAGTGTAGGCTAGACCAAACAGCCAGCAGAAAAGCACCAGATGATACTCACAGGATAAGAAACTCTATTCTAGACAAAAGTGGTGTGTTGGGTTAACACCCTTTTTTGAAAACAAAAGAAGAAAGCAGGGGGAGGGCTTGCAGGTACTTTACCCTCCCTGCAGGGCGTTTCCCCCTGGGAAAGCTGAGTCTGTTCCACTCCCCCCTCCCTGCCCAGCCAGGGTATAAAAAGCAGGACATCATAGCTGTTGGATCTCCTTTTGGCTCCTGCCTCTGCTGGATGAGAGCTACCGCGGCTGCCCTCCTGCTCCTCAGCCACGTGGCCGGACCTGATCCTTTTCCCTGATGCCTCCTCACCCCCTCAGAGAAAGACTGGTTTTGTATTATTCTTTTCTGTCCCACTCCCATCCACTCTTGTTCCTTGCCCTTCTGAACTTTTCCTGTTATTGTCATATGTATATATATATATAAATAGTTTAAAGAAAAATTCTTTGCCTCTCTACTTCCAAGCCGACTCCAGATTGTTGTTTAGTGGATTTGCTCCTTACCCCTTTTTCTTTCCCTCTCTGTTTGGAGGGAGGAGGTGGGGGGGGAGTGGGGAAGAGATTCTCAGCCTTTTCCCCATTTGGGCTTTTAACTCCCAGTTAAGGCTCAAACCACTACAAGTGGCTCTCCAAAACACCACACACAAGCTCTTCAAATGTCTTGTAAGGTAAACTGCTTCATCATCCTCTATGTCCACACAGGGTGAGATCACAGAATCATAGAATGCCAGGCTAGAAGGGACCCCAAGGATCATCTGCTCCAACCCTTCCAGCTGATAGTGTAGTTGGAATGAGCTGTCCCAGCACCCTATCAAGCTGAATCTTACAGCTGTCCTGTGTAGGGCAATCCATTGCTTCCTTGGGAGATGATTCCAGTGCCTGACTGTTCTCACAGGGGAACATTTTCTTCTGGAGTCCAAGGGAATCTCCCCAGAAGCAACTTGTCCCCATCACCCCTTCTCTTTTCCATAGGACTTCATGTAAAAAGGGAGTCTCCATCCTCCTAGTAGCCACTCTTTATGTACTGGTAGATAAGTAATCAGCTCAGTGTGCAGCAAAAGAGACTTGTGCAGTACAGCACAGAACAGGTTCTATTTGTGCCAAGAATGCTGGCATTTTAATCATTAATTGCAAGTGAACCTCATTAGGACTCTTCCAAATAACTGTCCATATCACCCATCCTTTTAGGAACAACAAGAACACTTTGTCTTTTATTTTGCAAGCTTAAGATCTTTCTCACTTACCATCACATCATCAATGTTCATTATTTCACTTTACAGAATCATAGAATTGGTTTGTTGGAAAAGACCTCTAGGATCATCAAGACCAAACATGAGCCTAAGGCCACCATGGCCATAAGACATGTCCCAAAGTGCCAGGTCCACACATTAACTTCAAAGAATCATAGAATGGTTCGTGTCCTTAAGGATCATTTAGTTAAATCTCACCCCTGTCATGGGCAGGGACACCTTCTACTAGCCCAGGTTGCTCACAGCCACATCCAACCTGGCTTTGAAGTCTTCCAGTGATGGGGCTTCTACCCCCTTCCTGGGCTACCTGTTCCAGTGTCTCACCACCCTCGCTGTAGAGAATTTCTTCCTGATCTCCAGTCTAAGTCTGCCCTCTATCAGCTCAAAGCCATTGCCCCTCACTCTCTCCCAACAAGCCCTTGTGAAATGTCCCTCCCCAATGAAAGAATGAATGAGATCGTTTCACTGGGTTAAGGTAATTAGCAGGCAAGAACCACCCTTTGCATTAAAGCTAGCATGCAGAACTCCATGCAGTTGCATTGGTAGATAAGCCTGCACCATTCTGAACTGTGAAATTACAGAGTGGCCACCAACCTTCAGTCAGGGGAGCAGGCAGTAAGTGAGAAAATTACAGCCAGGTTTGATCTAAGAGGTGGCATCACTCCTACAGCCACGGACTCCCACTTTTCCTTCTAAGTGCATTGTCACTAAGAGAAAGCAGGCAGAGCTCACACTGCTTACCTGCAGGGTAATGGAAATGCCTGTTGACTTGACAGCACAGGCAGGCCACTGCTGAGTGCTTTGGAAAATAAAGTGCAAGGCTGAGAGAAACAAGGACATATGATACTGCCTTTATTCCATTTGCTTATTTTATGCAGAATGCACAGGCAGAGCAGGACAAAGCTTTAAGTTGCTGGTTGTGGCTTATTAAGCTACTAGTTTGTAATTCAGACTAGGTTTGATCCCTGTGGTCTTTATTTCCCTTTCCTGCCAAGACTTTTTTTGATTTCCTCCCCCCCCCCCCCCCCCCACCAATAGTTTAAGGAACACAGACTGCCAGCAGAAAGAAAGGGTGTCACTAACTCCCATTTTTCATATGCAGAACAGGACTAAAATTGTAACAGCTCCAGATGGGTTCAACAACAGGGATAGGGATGCTTCAATTCAAAGATGTCTTTGTACTTTCATTTTCTAAAATACTGCATGCAAGTGTCTTAAATATTGTTAATTAGCAACCAAAATCATAGCAAACACAAACAAGTGAAAGCATGTCAAAAAGCTATTTAGCTCCCTTTCCTCCAACAAGACCAAATCAATTCTCTCATTCCTGATAAATGTTTGGCTATTATCCAACCCTCCACTGATAAGGATTTTGCAGCCTTAGGCAATACTCTTCTATGCTGAACTCTTTTTACTCCTAATATATTACCCTAATTTCTGAACCTTCCCTGCTGCAGCCTTATTCCAGAAGCATTTCTTCTGTGCAGCAGGAAAAGGAAAGCTGCTTATTCCACTCCCTTTTGCAGCAGCATTTTAACATAGATCAGGACCCTAAGGAAAAAATAGTGGCAATTTTCACCTCTCCAGATGTAACAACACCAGTTCACTCGATCTTCTCTCCTCATCCATACTTTCCTAGGTCTCTGATCATTATTTTTACATTCCTTTTCAATCAGACATCATCCTTCCTATAGCCTGCCCCCCAGATTGACACAGCACTTCAGCAGAGCTCTTATGAATACGGGTAAGTAACACATCCCTCTCATTCATGGCTGCCCTATGAACCAATCATGATCATAGAATGGTTTGGGTTGGAAGGGACCTCCAAAGGCCTGCTACAACATCCTTTCCTACACAAGCTCTGCTTCTTTAATGATTTTTTTTTGTTGCATATTTTGTTATATTTAGGCAAAAGCAGGGAAATATATTGAGGAATTTGCTTTCTTACATGTAGATGTTACAGAATCACAGAACCCCAGCATGGTGGTGTTGTAAAAAGATCTCTGGAGATCATCTAATCCAACCCCCCCAGCTAAAGCAGGGTCACCCACAGCAGGTTGCCCAAGATCATGTCCAGATGGGTTTGGGATCTCTCTAGAGAAGGAGACTCCACAGCTTCTCTGGGCAGACTGCTCCAAGGCTACCTTAATCTCAGCAAGGCTTCTGACAATGTCCCTCATAATATGGCGTTAGGTGGCACTGGATGATAGGTTGGACCCAATGGTCTTGAAGGTCTCTTCCAACCTGGTCTATTCTATTCTATTCTATTCTATTCTATTCTATTCTATTCTATTCTATTCTATTCTATTCTATTCTATTCTATTCCATTCTATTCCATTCCATTCCATTCCATTCCATTCCATTCCATTCCATTCCATTCCATTCCATTCTATCCTATCCTATCCTATCCTATCCTATCCTATCCTATCCTATCCTATCCTATATTCCCCTAGGTAGGTTTAGGAAGTGTGGGTTAGATGAGTGGACAGTGAGGTGGATTGAGAAGTGGCTGAAGGACAGAGCTCAGAGGGCTGTGACCAGGCTGCAATCTCCTCTGGAGACTTTCAAGACCCATTCAGATGCATTCCTGTGTGACCTGCCCCAGGTGACCCTGCTCTGGCAGAGGGGCTGGACTCAATGATCTCTGGAGGCCTCCTCCAACCCCTACCACTCTAATTCTGTGAAGGTAGATAATAGTATTGAAACTACATATGCAAGCTTACAAAGGATTTTAACAAATACCTTTTGTGTGTTCTCACTATAATCTGTGTTTGCTTTCACTAATACCTCAGATGCAATCACAAAGTTTAGTTCTCTCTTTAGTTTTCTCTCTCTTCAGTTTGTGTATACACCAAACTGTGCTCTTGTATGGACCCACTTTCATTTTAATGAAGCAGCCCATTCACCTCAGCTGACCACCAACAGACACATTTGCACCAGCAGGGCTGTTAATCTATCTGCCTGTTTCAGCCAGGCACGTAACCACGTCCTGCACCAGAGTTATACTTTGCAGTGACCTAAAACTGGGAACCAGCCAGTAATTCAGGAGAAAACAATAAATCCTTCCTCTCCTCAACGACAGCCTGGAGATACATTGCACTGGGAAGCACTTCTAGAAGTTATTTTAAGACAACAGTTGGGTTTCAGAAGATAATTTAGTCAACACAATGAAGATAGATCAGACAAGACACTGCTAAACAATATTATTTTTAAAAATTAAGACTTCTCCTTTTTTTTTTTTGCCACATGAAGACAGGGGATTCATTTTCTTACCCTTTCCAGCTAATGGCAGCTCTCCTGACAGCACCACAGTGCTGCTCCTGGATGTGGCCCAAGGAAGCTGACATTTGAGAGACATTTCAGGGCTGAGAGGAACTGTATTAATGATGAGGAGAAAATCAAAGCTGTCTTCAGAACACCTCAAGCTGCACCATGAAATTCAGTATGGAATAATAATAATAGAATAATAAACCAGGTTGGAAGAGACCTTCAAGATCATCGCGTCCAACCCATCAACCAATCCAACACCATCTAAACAACTAACCCATGGCACCAAGCACCCCATCAAGTCTCCTCCTGAACACCTCCAGTGATGGTGACTCCACCACCTCCCCAGGCAGCACATTCCAATGGGCAATCACTCTCTCTGTGTAGAACTTCTTCCTAACATCCAGCCTAAACCTGGCACAGCCTGAGACTGTGTCCTCTTGTTCTGGTGCTGGCTGCCTGGGAGGAGAGACCAACATCCGCCTGTCTACAACTTCCCTTCAGGTAGTTGTAGAGAGCAGTAAGGCCTAGTGCACAACATGTTGGGGTCAAATTGGGCCCCAGGCCTTATTTTAAGTTCTGCTCTTTGCTGCACCTCCATTTTTCAATTGGACAGAATAAAGCACACATCAGGAATGAGTCTTTCATGAGAAAATGAATATCTGCAATCTGTTTAGCTGGTGAGTGAGGTAAAGCTCTTGAAGTCTATTGAAACAAACAAAAACACTTCACACATTAACCACTCCAGCAGCAGCCTCGACAGTCAGTGCTCACCAAGGTACCTCACATAAACCTCTGATTTTTGCCACACATTCCCTCTGTTTTCCTTCTCCCCTCCAGCCTTCCAATACCTGTGTGCACACACCAGTCTGTCCTTTGCTCTGTCTCCAAGCCTAATGACTTTGGGCTCATCACCATTCTTGCACACCTTCCCACCTAAATAACTTCCATTTCACCACATTTTTCTTACCTGAATTTTTTTCCCTTCATCTCTTTTTTGTGTATTTTCACACCTGGCACATCAACTCTCTCCTACCTTCAACTCTTACATGGTAATAATAGCAAAAACATCTTCACACAAGATCTCAAGAAAGGATCTCTCACTACATTATCTCCCTTGGCTACAGACTTGATACAGATATGGGGAGGAACTTCTTCAGTGAGGGGTTTGGAACACAAGCCCTATGAGGAGAGGCTGAGGGAGCTGGGGTTGCTTAGCCTGGAGAGGAGGAGACTCAGGGGTGACCTTATTGCTCTCTACAACTACCTGAAAGGTGGTTGTAGCCAGGTGGAGGTTGGTCTCTTCTCCCAGGCAGCCAGCACCAGAACAAGAGGACACAGTCTCAAGCTGCGCCAGGGGAGGTTTAGGCTGGAGGTTAGGAAGAAGTTCTGCACACAGAGAGAGATTGCCCATTGGAATGGGCTGCCCAGGGAGGTGGTGGAGGCACCATCATTGGAGGTGTTCAGGAGGAGACTTGATGGGGTGCTTGGTGCCATGGTTTAGTTGTTTAGGTGGGTTGGATTGGTTGATGGGTTGGACACGATGATCTTGAAGGTCTCTTCCAACCTGGTCTATTCTATTCTATTCTATTCTATTCTATTCTATTCTATTCTATTCTATTCTATTCTATTCTATTCTATTCTATTCTATTCCATTCCATTCCATTCCATTCCATTCCATTCCATTCCATTCCATTCCATTCTAACTTAAGGGTGACAGAGCACTGCAGCAGGGTCCATCCCATTCCCTTCCCTTCCCTTCCCTTCCCTTCCCTTCCCTTCCCTTCCCTTCCCTTCCCTTCCCTTCCCTTCCCTTCCCTTCCCTTCCCTTCCCTTCCCTTCCCTTCCCTTCCCTTCCCTTCCCTTCCCTTCCCTTCCCTTCCCTTCCCTTCCCTTCCCTTCCCTTCCCTTCCCTTCCCTTCCCTTCCCTTCCCTTCCCTTCCCTTCCCTTCCCTTCCCTTCCCTTCCAATTTAAGGGTGACAGAGCACTGCAGCAGGCAGCCCAGACAGATGGTGGAGATACTCTCCAGAGGTGATGTCTAGGTGAGCTTGCCTTGGAAGCAGGGATGGACTCAATGATCTCCAGAGGTTCCTTCCAACGCCTACCACTCAGTGATTCTGTGACGCTGCAGACTAATTTCTCACATTTAGCCACATCCTCATCTATTCATTTTTTTTCTCTAGTACAACTCTTCCTGTTCCTGCTCCTTTTGCCAATCTGACACACACATTTCCTGCAAATGCCTCACATCCTCAAGGCTCACTGTTACTCCATCCGTACATTAAGCTGGAATAACTTCCAAATATATCAACTTTCTAAACACAGCTGAGATAGAACGTTTCCAGACATCTCATCCAGTCTGTTTGGGTTGTAATCTCTTTGGGTCATTCATTCTTTGTGCCTTGCATCCAGTACAGAACACTTCACAAACTGGGTTGTGGTGTGGTTTTGTGGTTTTTTTTCTGTTGTGTTGCTTTGTTTCTCTTTATTTTGCATTAATCATAGAATTGGTTCAGTTAGACAAGACCCCCAAGATCATCAAGTCCAACTGTCAAGCCAACACCACCATGTCCCAAAGTGCCACACCCACACCTTTCTTGAACACCTTCAGGGATGGTGACTCCACCACCTCCCTGGGCAGCCTGTTCCAAAGCCTGACCACTCTTGCAGGAAAGAAATTTCCTAATGTTCAACCTAAACCTCTCCTGGTGCACCTTGAGGCCTTTTCCTCTCGTTCTATCACCTGGTCCTAGGGAGAGGAGACCAACTATCACCTCACTCCAACCTTCTTTCAGGTAGTTGTAGAGAGCAGTGAGGTTTCCTCTTAGCCTCCTTTTCTCCAGACTTAACACTCCCAGTTCCCTCACAGTCACTCCTCACCAGCCCTGTTTTCCACACCCTCCATCAGCTTTGTTGCCCATCTCTGGACACACTCCAGCACTTCCATGTCCTTCTTGGAGTGAGGGGCCCAGTCTTCAAGGCGTGGCCTGACCAGTGTCTAGCACAGGGGCACAATCATTTGACCACTCCTGCTGGCCACACCATTGCTGATCCAGGCCTGGATGCTGCTGGTCCTGGCCACCTGGCACACCGTTGGCTCACATTCAGATTGCTTTCCTGCTGGGCAGTTTTCTGTCACTGTCCCAAGCCTGGAGTGTCCATGGGTTTGTTCTGACCCAAGTGCAGCACCTGGTACTTGGATTTGTTAAATGTCATCATGTTGGACTCTGCCCATCGGTCAAGGTCCCTCTGCAGAGCCCTTCTACCTTCTAACAGATCAACATCTGCTCCCAACTTGGTGTCATCTGTAAATTTGCTGATGATGGACTCAATGCCCTCATCCAGATCATCAATGAAGATACTGAACAGGATGGGGCCCAGCACTGATCCCTGGGGCACACCACTGGTGCCTGGCTGCCAGCTGGCTGTGGCACCATTCACCACCACTCTCTGGGCTCAGCCTCCAGCCAGTTCCTAACCCAGCTCAGAGTGCTGCTGTCCAAGCCAGGGGCTGACAGCTTAGCCAGCAGTTTACTGTGGGGGACGGTGTCAAAGGCCTTGCTGAAGTCCAGGCAGACCACATCCACAGCCTGCCCCACATCCACCTGATCATAGAAGGAGATCAGGTTGGAGAGGCAGGATCTGCCCTTCTTAAATCCATGTTGGCTGGACCTGAGCCCTTGGCCATCCTTCAGGTGTGCAGATATTGCCTCCAAGATAATCTGCTCCATCATTTTCCCTGGCACTGAGGTCAGGCTGACAGGCCTGGAGTTTCCAGGTTCCTCCATCTGACCATTATGTAACTGATTCCAGAGAAATAAGCTAGAGACAGATTATGAACAGGAATACTTACACACACACACACACACACACACACACACACACATATGTATATATATAATTTGATCTGATTGGATATACTTGGGGTTTTTTTGAACATGTATCTATGAGTGTAACCACAGCCTGGTCCTTCCTGGATTTTACTGCTGCTCCATTACAGTTATTCCTACAAATAATCACTGCATGGAAGCAGACAGAAATGCTGATTGCCACACATCAGATGTTTTATGAAATATATATTTGTAATGACATTTCTTTTTTTTGTTAATACCTCATTTGTGGGCCTTAGAGAGAGGACTGCCAAGAGTTTGGATTCAATCAATTCACTTCGAAAGTTACAGGAATAATTTGTATCAACCACTCTTATATTTCACACAGACACTCCAGGACTGTTAAAAGCAGCAGTTCATCTCTTAGCTCCAAAGCAGTCACCAGCTGAATTAAAGAATTCACAGCCTGGCCTTCAGACTTCACTATTTGGTTTATCATGGGCAGGGTAGGTATCATATATAACTTCTCCCCACCACCTCTCCCTCTCTGCTGGTACAAAATGGCAGAATCACTGAATTGATTCAGTTGGAAAAGACCCCCAAGATCATCCAGTCCAAACATGCCCTAACTCCACCAAGGCTGGGGCTAAACCGTGTCCCTCGGCACCACATCTCTACCTCCTTTCAGCACCTCCCGGGTTGGGGATTCAATCACCTCCCTGAGCAGCCTGTTCCAATGTTTGTGAACCCTTCCAGTCAAGAAATTTCTTCTAATGTTCAGCCTAAAGCTTCCGTGGTACAGCCTAAGGGCATTTCCTTTCATCCTATCACTTGTTATCAGGGAGATGAGACCAACCCCCACCTGGCTCCAATGTCCTTTCAGGGAGCTGTAGAGACCAATGAGGTCTCCCCTCAGCCTCCTCTTCTCCAGACTAAAATACCCAGGTGCCTCAGCTGCTTCTCACCTGCCCCTCCAGAACCTTCCCCAGCTTTGATGGCCTTCTCTGGACCTGCTCTAGCATCTCAAAGTCCTCCAAAACTGAACCCAGGTGTCAATGCTGAGGTAAGAGCGAAGTGCAGGACAGTGGAGGATGTAAGTGTATATATAAGCTTTTATGCACACACACACAGAATCACCAAGGTTGGAAGAGACTTCAAAGATCATCAAGCCCAACCTGTCACCACAGACCTCATGACTAAACCATGGCACCAAGTGCCACGTCCAGTCCCCTCTTGAACACCTCCAGGGAAGGTGAGTCCAAGCTATCACCCAACACCATCTAATCAACTAAACCATGGCACCAAGCACCCCATCCAGTCTCTTCCTAAACACCTCCAGGGATGGTGACTCCACCACCTCCCTGGGCAGCACATTCCAATGGCTAACAACTCCCTCTGGGAAGAACTTTCTCCACAGAGAAGTACAGAGAGATGGATCTCTATAATCATGCCGACGTTTCTGTCCCAGCCATGCTGTTCACTATTAGTCAGGATAATATTGAAGAATCTATCAAATTACTTGCACTGCATTCACAAGAATTTAATTTCATCCAGGAGTTAATAGTCAGCAGCTTTCTTTGGGGCTCTTGGAATTAATTTTACTAGCAAAGCTAAAATTTTGCCCATCCTGCAGTGAAGAGAGTGAACTTTTAGGAGAAAAAGAGTCTGTAAGGACAGAGACAACATTTCCTTTAGTTCCTCATTACTTCTCTATTTTTCATACAACTAATTCTCTTGTTTGCTTTTGTTGTTTGGGGATCTTTTGTTGTTTGGGGATCTTTTGTTGTTTGGTTGGTTTCCAAACATCTGACCTCAGTGAGGACCTACCAGTGATTACTGAGTAAAATTTAGCAA
Source organism: Melanerpes formicivorus (assembly GCF_026170545.1). Taxonomy (NCBI): domain Eukaryota; kingdom Metazoa; phylum Chordata; class Aves; order Piciformes; family Picidae; genus Melanerpes; species Melanerpes formicivorus. The sequence continues at coordinate 15,194,632 of NW_027142370.1, read as the reverse complement.
AGATGCCAAAGAGATCACAGTATCACAGTATAACTAAGGTTGGAAGAGACCTCGAGGATCATCGAGTCCAACCTATCAACAGAGACCCCATGACTAGACCATGGCACCAAGTGCCACATCCAATCCCCTCTTGAATGCCTCCAGGGATGGTGACTCCACCACCTCCCTGGGCAGCACATTCCAATGCCGAATGACTCGCTCGGTGAAGAACTTTCTCCTCACCTCGAGTCTAAACCTCCCCTGACCCAGCTTGAGACTGTGTCCCCTTGTTCTGGTGCTGGTTGCCTGGGAGAAGAGACCAACCTCCACCTGGCTACAACCACCTCTCAGGGGGTTGTAGAGGGCAATGAGGTCTCCCCTGAGCCTCCTCTTCTCCAGGCTAAGCAACCCCAGCTCCCTCAGCCTCTCCTCACAGGGCTGTGCTCAAGGCCTCTCCCCAGCCTTGTTGCCCTTCTCTGGACATGTTCAAGTGTCTCAATGCCCTTCTTAAACTGAGGGGCCCAGAACTGGACACAGGACTCAAGGTGTGGCCTAACCAATGCAGAGTACAGGGCACAATGACTTCCCTGCTCCTGCTGGCCACACTCTTCCTAATGCAGGCCAGGATGCCATTGGCCCTCTTGGCCACCTGGGCACACTGCTGGCTCATATTCAGGCAGCTGTCAATCAGTACCCCCAGGTCCCTCTCTGTTTGGGAGCTCTCCAGCCACTCCGACCCTATCCTGTAGCTCTGCATCCAGAGCCTTCAGCAGCAGCTTCTTTGTCCTTCTTTGGACATGCTCCAGCACCTCAACATCCTCCTTGGAGTGAGGGCCCCAAACTGAATGCAGTATTCAGGTTTTGGCACAATGACTTCCCTGCTCCTGCTGGCCACACTTTTCCTAATGCAGGCCAGATCTGTGATCTTACCAGGCAATAATCCCCTTGCTAAAAACAAGCATCCCCTTTGCTGGGATCTTTATGTGGCTTTGCCAAAACATTTTTCTTTCCAACTTGTCAGCAGCCAAACCAAGAAGACTTCAGTGACAAATGATCTATTTAACCCTCCAGAAAGGAATCCCAACTTGGATTTTCTTTTGGGGGCAGCTCTCATTTTTATGTCTGAAAGATCAGACAAAGACACATTACCTTTCAAGGAAAGGGATGATAGAAGCACAATGTTTGGAGAAGAATCTCATTCCTCCTGAGTGGTTTTGTCTTTTTCTCTGATTGCTTTTGGGCAATGCAATACAAACCTGATCTACCATGGGGAGATTGTCCTAAATAGCTGAGATGTCATATCCCTAATTCAGGAGGACAAACACATTATCTATGCTTTTAACATTAAGAGGTAGAGTCTGGGACAACCATATAGCTCCAGAGATTTTAAGTATTATTAATGAGCTAATGCAATGACAGAGTCAAAGAGAATAGACCTTTGGAGGTGATTTAACAACTCACTTCTTCCATGGCCATTGCTTCATACTCTTAAGCCTGCCAAAGGATTTCTTTGTTTGCAAATTTCAGACTTTCAAATGAAGTCAGTTTGCTGCAGTTACTAGGTTCATATTCAGTGAATGGCAGAGAAAAGAATTAGTGAAGTCTTGCTTTGTACAAGATGTCTTTCTGTAAGGGAGACCTGACTAAATAGATGTGTGAAAAAAACAACCAAAAGCAAACCAACAAACAAATGTAGAATCAGAGAAGCACAGGATCACTTAGGCTGGAAAAAAAACCTTTGAGATCATTGACGCCAACTGTTTACCCAGCACTGCCAAGTCCAATGCTAAACCGTGTCCCTAAGCACCACATCTACTGTGTCCCTGAGCACCACATCTACTCACTTTTTACATCAGCCTGTTCCCGGCCTTGACAACCCTGTCTGTGAAAAATTCATTCCTAACATCCAACCTGAACCTTCCTTGATGCAACCTGAGGCTATTTCCTCACCTCCAATCTCTTATTACTTAGGAGAAGAGACCAAACCTCACATCACTCCAGCCTCCTTTCAGGGAGTTGTAGGCAACCAAAAGATCTCCCCTCAGCCTCCTCTTCTCCAGAGTAAACACCCCCAGTTTCCTCAGCTGCTCCTCACCAGCCCTGTTCTCCAGACCCTTCTGTGGGCATGCTCCAGCACCACAATGTCTTTCTAGTATTGAAGGGCCCAAAACTGAACACAGTATTCAAGGTGTGACATCACCAGTGCTGAGTACAATGTGACAATCACTGCCTTAATCTTGCTGGTGACACCATTGCTGATATCTTGGCCATCACTTCACCACCTGGGCACACTGGCTTGTGTTCAGCTGGCTGTCAACCAACACTCTCAGGTCTTTTCCACTGGGCACCTTTCTAGTGGAAATGAACCAGGAGATATCTGCAAAGTCATCTAGCCCTTGTAGTCCTTGCACAACTTCCACCAAAGGCAAGAATGTGTTCTTGTTGACTCCAACACAGATTCCATTACAAGGAAACACTGGGCTTTTTTTACTTGTAGGAAACTGGTCAAGGGACTTTTGATGATTTATGTTACTGAATCTTGACTTTCCTCCTCAAGATGTTGCCCTTCAGCTTCAATCCCCCTCGGATCCATCTCATTCTTCTCACCAAGTTACGCACCACTGGCACTAACGATTACATCATCAGCTTCAACAACGCAGCCTTATTTCCCCCCCTTTCCTCCCTAGCCATGCTTCTCAAACACCTACGTGCATATCACATCCTCCTCAGCTGCTCCAGATCCAATATTTTAACTAATTCTTCATGACAGGATGTCTGTGTCAAGCATTAAACAGAGTCAGGGATTGTCAAACGTAGTATTCAAGCATCTTCCCAGCCATTATTTAGCAAACTGTTGAGAGCTGATCCAGCTGCACTTACCTCCATTGCTGAGAAGAGCTTTTTAACCTTTTTCTCTATAATGTTATTTTTTTTCTGGTTCTTTGTTCTGAAGGGTACAAGAGGCCATTGCTGCAAGGGCTTATATGAAAATTATGTTCAATTTTCATCACTGGAGCAGAAGAGGCTATGAAACCAAGGCACAGCAAGGAAGCTCTTGACAAATAATGCAAGGTCTACTTCCTTTTCCTTCAGAAACATAATGGAAATGATATGATGGTGCAGTTCAGAGGAATTTATCATGGGCTCTTGAAGCCTAAATATGAAGCTTAAAAATCATCTTTACATTTTGAATTAGATGCCCTTTACCAACCATTGTTAAGGTAAATGATTCACAAACATATGCTGTTACAGGTGCAGGAAAACAAATTTGTGGCCATAAAGTGGGTTTATTTTTAAAACTGCTCTAATATGTCATCAAAACCATTATTCTATATCCACCTATAGAAAATGATGCCACACACTTGCAAAGCTGGCATAATTATTACCTTTAGACAACTGTGAGACCACTGTTTCCAATTTGCAATCCATCTGAGCCCCTAACAGGCTCCTCTTCATCACCACTGATTTACGAGCTCATCTAGTCACCTTTTCCCCCCTTCCCACATTATTGCCCAGGAGGCCAAGAAGGCAAATGGCATCTGTGCACTGCACTGGTTAGGTCACACCTCGAGTCCTGTGTCCAGTTCTGGGCTCCTCAGTTTAGGAAGGAGGTTGACTTGCTGGAACATGTCCAAAGAAGGGCAACAAAGTTGATGAGGGGTTTGGAACACAGCCCTATGAGGAGAGACTGAGGGAGCTGGGGTTGCTTAGCCTGGAGAAGAGGAGACTCAGGGGTGACCTTATTGCTCTTTACAACTACCTTAAAGGAGGTTGTAGACAGGTGGATATTGGTCTCTTCTCCCAGGCAGCCAGGATCAGAACAAGAGGACACAGTCTCAGGCTGCACCAGGGGAGGTTTAGGCTGGAGGTTAGGAGAGAGTGGGCAATCAGAGAGAGTGATTGCCCATTGAATGGGCTGCCTGGGGAGGTGGTGGAGTCACCATCACTGGAGGTGTTTAGGAGGAGACTTGATAGGGTGCTTGGTGCCATGGTTTAGTTGATTAGGAGGTGTTGCATGATAGGTTGGACTCGATGATCTTGAAGGTCTCTTCCAACCTGGTCTATTCTATTCTATTCTATTCTATTCTATTCTATTCTATTCTATTCTATTCTATTCTATTCTATTCTATTCTATTCTATTCTATTCTATTCTATTCTACTCTGCATCAGAAATAGTGTGTCCAGCAGGAGCAGGGAAGTTATTGTGCCCCTGTACTCAGCCCTGGTTAGGCCACACCTTGAGTCCTGTGTCCAATTCTGGGCTCCTCAGTTTAAGAAGGACATTGAGACTCTTGAACATGTCCAGAGAAGGACAATAAAGCTGGGGAGAGGCCTTGAGCATAAGCCCTATGAGGAAAGGCTGGGATTGTTTAGCCTGGAGAAGAGGAGGCTCAGGGGAGACCTTCTTGCTCTCTACAACTACCTGAAGGGAGGTTGTAGCCAGGAGGGCATTGGTCTCTTTTCGCAGGCAACCAGCACCAAAACAAGAGGACACAGTCTCAAGCTGTGGGAGGTTTAGGCTGGATGTTAGGAAGAAATTTCTTCGCAGGAAGCGTAATTGCCCACTGGAAAGTGCTGGCTGGGGATGTGGTGGAGTCACCATCACTGGAGGTGTTCAAAAAGGATTGGATGTGGCACTTGAAGCCATGGTTTAGTAGTCATGAGATGTTGGGTGACAGGTTGGACTTGAAGATCTTTGAGGTCTTTTCCAACCTTACTGTTTCTATGATTCTATTATTTCCATAAGCTGAGGCAGTTTTCTTCTCACAGAACAAGCGACAGCATTTCAGGAATCACTATCAAACTGTGCAAATGCATAGCTGGCTTTGGAAATCAAAGGGATCCTGCCTGGATGCTCTGCCTCAAGTACTGTAACACCAAGAAACAACCAGAAGGCAAAACTAACTGAACCATATGATGAAAGTTCAAATGTCTTGACATCACATCTTCCATTTATTTTCTTTTTCTCAGTCCAAAGACTACATTGCCTTCTACCAAGAATTCTCTAGGACTGCTCAACTGGACCAAGTAGAATCAGAGTCTCATAGATTTATCATGGTTGGAAGGGCCCTCAAGGATCATCTAGTTCCAACCCCCCCGCTATGGCCAGGGACACTTTCCACTAGATCAGGTTGCTCAGAGCCACATCTAGCCTAGCCTTAAAAACCTCCGGGAATGAGGCTTCTATCACCCCCCTGGCAATCTATTCCAGTGTCTCATCACCCTCATGGTATGAAAAGTTAATTTGAATCCAGAAATCCAGTCTTTTATTGAATCATAGAAAGCTAGGGGTTGGAAGGGACCTCCAGAGATCATCAAGTCCACCCCTCCCTGCTGAAGAAGAATCATCTAGGGCAGGTCACACAGGAACATGTCTATGTGGGTTTTGAAGACGTCCAGAGAAGAGGACTGCAAAACCTCTCTGGGAAGCCTGCTCCAGGGCTCCAGCACCCTCACAGTAAAAAGGTATTTTCTCATGTTGAATTTCCTTTGACTGAATTGACATCCATTGCCCCTTGTCCTATTAGTGGCTATCACATTCATGGCATGAAGTGGAATATGGTAATTCCTTCCCATTCTATTTAAATGAAAGGACTTTTATGAAAGTTGGCCCATAAATTAATACACTGCTCCTGAGCCTGTGTAATGAAATGAACAGTAATTCACCTATTACCTTAGAATCACAGGATTGTTTTGGTCAGAAGAGAACTCTAAGATAAGTCCAGCCACGGAGCTGACACCACCATGACCACTAAACCTTGTCACAAAGTACCACATGTAGGTGTGTTTTTTTCACAGTATCACAGTATCGCCAAGGTTGGAAGAGACCTCAAGGATCATTGAGTCCAATCTGTCACCACAGACCTCATGACTAGACCATGGCACCAAGTGCCACATCCAATCCCCTCTGGAACACCTCCAGGGACGGTGACTCCACCACCTCCCTGGGCAGCACATTCCAATGACTAATGACTCCCTCTGGGAAGAACTTTCTCCTCACCTCCAGTCTAAACTTCCCCTGGTGCAGCTGGAGACTGTGTCCTCTTGTTCTGGTGCTGGTTGCCTGGGAGAAGAGACCAACCCCTTCCTGGCTACAACCACCCTTCAGGTAGTTGTAGAGGGCAATGAGGTCACCCCTAAGCCTCCTCTTCTCCAGGCTAAGCAACCCCAGCTCCCTCAGCCTCTCCTCACAGGGCTGTGCTCAAGGCCTCTCCCCAGCCTTGTTGCCCTTCTCTGGACACGTTCACATGTCTCAACATCCTTCTTAAACTGAGGGGCCCAGAACTGGACACAGTACTCAAGGTGTGCCCTAACCAAGGCGGAATAAACACCTTATCAATACTAATCTAAAGGAAAGCAGTGTCCAATATGTTTCTGTCTTCCATATTTCTAAACTATCAGCCCCTAAGCAAATATTTTGAGGAGCTGGGGTTGTTCAGCCTGGGAAAGAGGAGCCTGGGAAAGAGGAGACTGGGGGGAGACCTCATCACACTCTTCAACTCCCCAGAAGGAGGCTGTAGTGAGGTTGGGGCCAATCTCTTCTCCCAGGTAGCAAGTGACAGAACAAAGGGAAATGGACTCAAGTTGCAGCAGAGCAGCTTTAGGTTGGGTAATGGGAAAAAAATCTTCATCAAAAAGGTCATTAGGCACTGGAACAGACTGCTTAGGGAGGTGGTGCAGTCACCATCCCTGGAGGCATTTAAAAGACATTTGGATGCAGAGCTGTGTACAGGGAGATGTTAGGTGAAGGCTGGACTGAATGATCTTAAAGTCTAATCCAACCAGGAGATTCTATGATTTCATGTTCCACAGTAACCAAAGAGGAACTCCACTGGAAGCTGGAGATGTGATTCAGCAGGTTTAATTGAGTTGCATTGAAGAGATCCAGGGGGTCAGTACTCTGAGATGTAAGGGGAAGAGGTACACAAAGAAGAGTGGCCCTAAAATATGAACTTCAGAAGTTGAACCCAAGCAGGGTAACAGAGAATTCTGGAACATAATTATGTGTTTGGGCTGGAAGTTTTACAGCTTTACTGTTTTAGGCAGAGAAATATCACTGAATGTCTGAACCTCTTTCTGAGCTTTTAACTTCTCAAAACAAAAGATACCACCTGCCCCATCTCATCTGTCCTTCTGCTGTCTCCTACAATTTATATAATCTTTTTGACTTCACACCTCCAATATGAAGGATAAGAGTTGGAAGACAGAGTGCAGACATATAATTGCAATGCTTTTATTAGTAGATAGTATATGTCCTTGTATGAAGCTGGGAAATGATAGCAGGTAAAAGTGCCTTCCTGATTCTTCTGATTAGCTGAATAATCAAGCTGTTGTTTCTTCAAATGACCTTTCCTGTTATGATACAGCTTATTATCAGCTTCCCACTACTGCCTGTCCTCTAAACACTGCTACTTCTATTGTCATTTCTTTCTTGACTCAGGAGAATATATTCTCGCCTTTTCTTCTACTGATATTGTCAGCATGTCCCACAGTCCTAACTCTCTGACCTATCAGAGCAAGGTAATTGAATGCTTATCTCTTATTTAAATGATAATATTTAAAGTCTAATTTTAATATCAGTCTTATTTCATACTACATAGAAAATGCAAAGGCTTCTATAACTCTGTCAGTATATAACATCTCTTGGGACATACCAGGGTGGGCTACTGCTTTCAATTCACTTGCCAAGCATCATATTATGCATTTTATACAGCCTGAAGTACACACAGGAATTTGATATTGTCTTGAGATGCATTCTACAGGGGGAAGGTGGCTCTCCTCCTGCTCTGCTGTGCTCTGCACTACTGAGACCACATCTGGTATATTGTGTCCACTTCTGGGCTCCCCAGTTCAAGAGGAACATGGATATACTAGAAAGTGTCTAATGGAGAATGATGAAGGGGCTGGAGCTTGGTGGAGAAAGACCTAGGAGTGTTGGGGGACAAGATCACCATGAGTCAGCAATGTGTCCTTGTGGCCAAGAAGGCCAAAGGTCTCCTGGGGTGCCTTAAGAAATATGTGGCCAGCAGGTGGAGGGAGGTTCTCCCCTCTTTACTTTGTCTTGATGAAGCCATACCAGAAGTACTGAGTCCACTTCTGGGCTCACCAGTTTAAGAGGGATAGGGAATTACTAGAGAGTGTCCAACTATGAGGATGATGAGGGGATTGGAACATCTGTCTGAGGAAAGGCTGAGACACCTGGGGCTGTTTAGCCTGGAGAAGAGAAGGGTGGGCGTCAAGAAGAAAGAGCCAGGCTCTTTTCAGCAGTGTCCTGTGATAGGACAAGGTACAAACTGCAACACAGGAAGTTCCACCTCAACATGAGGAGAAACTTCTTTACTGTGAAGGTGCTGGAGTCCTGCAGCAGGCTGCCCAGAAAGGTTGTGGAGTCTCCTTCTCTGGAGACTTTCAAAAAATACCTGGATGTGTTCCTGTGTGACCTGCCCTAAGTGATCCTGCTTTAGCAGGGGATTTAGACTTGATCTCCAAGCCCTCCCATTGTAGGATTATATGGCAACCTCTGGAAAAGAAAACTTTGTAAGAAGGATAGTGTGTAAGAGTTTCTTGGGGACATGATCCAGTAACAGTGGTGTGGATAGTTCAGTGCCTTTAAACAACAGTACTTGCAAGAAGAGAGTTATTTAGTGTGGATAACTACCAGAGGGCCAGGTCCATCATTTGTATGTCCTCCTTTTCTCTCTCACTCCTAGAGGAAAAGAAATGTAGTTTACCTGTCTCAAGTTTTGGAAGGAAAAAGAAAAGTGTAAATGGATTTTGTGGATGCAATTTATGGAGCTAGTTTAGAAAAACCCCACCACATGTAATGTCAGCAAAGGGAACTATTTTTATCACAGTTTATTGTTTAACAACCCTTCACGGTCATCAAATTTAGGGCACCTATAAAACGCAAGGCAGCTGCAGAGGATGAACCAGCAGTTTAAAAATACTAAAGAGCCAAAAATGCTTCCATTCCCCATCTCCCTGATCTACTGATACTGTTAGTTCTGCACAGAAGTGATGTGTGCATATATATATTATATATATATATATATACACATGCACATACAGTAGTCACAAAATTTATCAGAGTTATAAAATTAGACAATTTTAGGAAGCAATTTAAGCAATTATTAAAATCAGGAGAGTGAGTGTCCAGATCTTCCAGCTGAGCTGTGTCCTCAGAAATGCTTTTTTCCCCTCCTTTCTTTTTCTTGTTTTGACTTAAGCAGCGGAGTTCTTACAAGCCTGGGGTAGGATTAATACCACTGAAGTCCACAGAATTTTGTTGATGTCGAGCCATGCACAGATCAGGTCTAGAGGACCAAATTCACTCTCAACATGAGCTGCTTTCATTAACTTCTGAGGAGCTGTGCTCATTTCCATCCCACTAATACAGAAAGTTGATGCATAACTGAAAATGTTACTGGTCCAAACTTCCAAAAACCAATACCTTATAAAAATTAGATTGTGGGGGTTTTGATCTCAGTTTGGCTTTGATCTGCATCCTGATGGCATGTGTAACAATTAATTGTTGTGCTCACTCTCCAATTTACTGGGGGGAAGAAAGGCATTGATCAAAACAGCCTTGGTCTTTTCTCCCCTGTGTTTCTTTAGCTTTCATCTAGCCTCCAAATATTTGGTTGTGTGTTAACTATTCTTGTCTTTCTGCTTCTACTTCTGCTGCTGTCAAGCCCCCATCCCGTCTTTCCCCCACTGAAATCTCCATCATCACTTCTACCCTTCAACCCCCCCTAACCTGCTCCTCTCCCCCATCACTCTTTTGAGATTTCATCTTTTCTCTTGAAGTCAAAGAAAACAGCTCAAATATTCAGGCAGAAAAACACTGCTGTGAAAAGCTAGCTGAAATCCTCAAGAAATGAAAAATCACAGCAACAAGGAACTGAGTGCCTGTTCCAAGGAGCAATGAAGGAGAGTCCTTCCACACCTGGCTGAAGACATCCAAGCCATTGCATCAGGGCTGTGACCGGGTTAGCGTGTAGCTTAGTATTTAGCTTAGCAATCTGCAGTGGGGAGGAGCCAATGAATGTTTGCTCTGGACTCTTACATTGTGTGTCTACAGCTTGCAGAGATTTCCCTGTAGGCAGCAAAAGATGCCCAAACTAAAGTGATGCAGAGACAAAGGGATTTTTTTTTTCCCTTCTCATGGTAGGCCTAAATTTTCCTAATGATTTTAGCAGAGATGAAGCTAGTGACCCATGACCCTATGCCAGCCAAAATCCCACCACTTCAGGGAGAAAAACCCAGCCATTATCACCATTTTGGAGCAGCTTGATAAGTACTGACTGTATTTATGCAGACTAATAATTCAATTTTGTTTCAGGTGTGCTATTTTATCTTCTGCTCCATGCTGAAGCCTTCAAAAGAGTAACAAACACTCCTGCATCGACCACAGTGCCGGATGTGGAGAACAATAAGAGTTCATAAGGCAGCTGATTTTTCATTCAAATGGAAACAGTGTGGCACAAATAGCTGGCCACTGCCCTAAAGAAATAGCCCTGCCAGGTTGCTTTATAGTCTTTCACTTCCAGATGGATCAGCTGGTCTGCTTCCCTTGCTTTTCTGGGAGTCATTTTCAACTAATGCTCCCTCACTGCCAAGACCCAGAGTAATTTTTAATAGTCCATTGTACCTGCAGCTTTTGATCTTTCTTTAATAAACTGAAATCTCCTAGAAGCTGTTCAAAAGGCCTTCTTTGACTAGGTGGCCTACAAATGCTCCTCCTCTGGGTAATTTTGAACTAGGCTAAGAGAAAGTGGTTTTGGTGGTTCTGGTTTTGGTTTGGTTTTAGATGATGGATACAAACCAGGAAACCCACAAAAAAACCTAAACCAAAACCCAAACCCCAAACCAAATGCAAAGCCAAACACCAAATGCAAAGCCAAACCAAACCCCAAACCAAATGCAAAGCCAAACTAAACACCAAATGCAAAGCCAAACCAAACACCAAACCAAAACCCAAACCCCAAACCAAATGCAAAGCCAAACCAAACACCAAATGCAAAGCCAAACCAAAACCCAAACCCCAAACCAAATGCAAAGCCAAACCAAACACCAAATTGAAAGCCAAACCAAACACCAAATGCAAAGCCAAACCAAACACCAAACCAAACCCCAAACCAAACCCCAAACCAAAACCCAAGCCAAAAACCACAACAAAAAGAGCCACACAAAAAACCCAGACAAAAATCCAAACCAAACAAAAAAATACCCAACAAAATAAGCACCAAACCCAAACTAATGAATTTTCAGCAGGTAAAGTGAAAGAGGAACATCTTGATTCCTACTTGACCTTCCATAGCCTGAGTTTGCTGACTTTCCTACAGCAGTCCAGTAGTACTTAGTCACATACTCTACTTTGGTTTTGTTCTTTTATCATTATTATTGTGGAAAAGCATGACAAAGTGACAAACCTTTTTAATCCTGACCAGAAAATAGCAGATGTAAAGTGCTACTGTACAGTCACATACTCTTAACTCTTCCCCACACATCCTCCCTTTGGCTCTAAGTGGGATTTCTACACACTGCTGCTTCCTACTGCTGCCTTTCAGAGGCCTTAGATGTCTCTTTTCACAGTTTTTCAAAGAGAATTTTGTTTTCAGCTCTGAGGGTCACTCTAAGATCAAAAAACTATTGTTGATAATCAAAAGCCTGAAGCTTTTTTGTGTGTGTCTGGGGATCTTTGACTTCAAAACACCTACAGTAAAAAAAAAAAGACACCCAACCCAAAACAATAACCCAAACAAAAAACCCAACAGTGATAAAGGAACAGCACTTCCAAAGATGACCTAAGCCCCAAAACACAGCTTCCTTTGGGGAGAGAATTCAGCTGCTCTGGGCTGGGCTCTTTCCCTTTTCAGGATAGTCAGGACTTGCCTTGCAGAGTCCATGTAGCCTGGAAAATGTCCCTGCTCCCAATACCAAAAAAGGTGAGAGTGCTCCAGGACAGAAGCACACCAGAGGGAGAGAGGCAGGAATAGATGCAGAAGAAGGTGAAATGGGAGGTGATGAAGCACCAACAAGCTGTTTCATGGCAACAGATGATGAGCTGTAGAGGAAACTCTGGGCACTGCAAGATGGTTGCAGAAATCCTATGCACTGCTACCAGAAGGCCTCCTGGAAAACTTTTCTTAGGGACAGCAATGTGCCCTAGTGGCCAAGAAGGCCAATGGTATCCTGGGGTGTATTAGAAGGGCTGCGGTGAGTAGGTCAAGAGAGGTTCTCCTACCTGTCTACTCTGCCCTGGTGAGGCCACATCTGGAGTATTGTGTCCAGTTCTGGGCTCCTCACTTCAGGGAACTGCTTGAAAGCGTCCAGCCCAGAGCCACAAAGATGCTGAAGGGAGTGGAGCATCTCCCTTCTGAGGAAAGGCTGAGGGAGCTGGGGCTCTTTAGCTTGGAGGAGACCGAGGGGTGACCTCATTCATGTGTGTAAAGACGTGAAGGGCAGTGTCTGTGATACTCAGAAGTTTTGGCTGTTGTTTTGTAAGTGGTGGTGGTAATGCTAGATTTATGTGTTAGATACACTGCCTCCAGGAAAGGGAACTTTTCTGTGTGTTGCATTGTTGGCAAAGCAGACAGCTACAAAACACATGGGAAAGTAGGCAGCAGGGACTAAATGAGCAAGCTGGATGTTAGAGCTTTCTCTTTCTCTATAGTGAGCTCTCACTACTCAAATCAGTTGGCAAAGACAAGAACACATGAAGCCATGGGGAAAGATTTTGTGTTACAGCATCAGACTGTTTTCACCTAGGCACAGATGAGCGCCCAGTGCCTCTGCATTCCCTTTGCCTTCCGGAAGGCCTCCAAAGGTACAAGCAGCACTAGTTTACACTGCTTGTGAGAGAAGGTTTGCCAGGGAAGGTGTCAGAGAAACAACTCCCTCCACTATAACTCTTCAACCTGTTCAAATGTGAGCCTGTGCAAGGACTGTAGTAGTTGCCTGCCTTCAACAGGACATAGCTTTTCTGGTGTGTGGAGTGGGGAGGCAGTTCTTGGCAAGCAAAGGTCTCTGTTGTTCACCAAGTTGTGAGACTACCTTGATTGCCTTGAACCTAATAAAGGACTGAGAGTGGATGCACAACATCAGTAATTAATAAATGCAGTTGGTTAACTCTCAAGATTATTTGGATGTGCCTGCCATTTCAGCACAATAAAACATGCATTTGAGAAGAGCCACTGAAAACAGGACTGTAGGAACTTTGCTCTGAAGAGGCACCAGCACACTTCTGTTTAGCAATCTGCGAAGTTTTGTCAGTGTTTGCAGATAATCTGGAGCAAATCCAGGTCTGTGCAATAGACTCTGGAAATATCTTTGCTATCAGCAATGATATTTCTGATGCTGCTTCTGGGATCTTTGGAAGCCCAGTATAAGGAAATCTAACCAACCATGGGTATTTAATTTCTTCTTCTTTCTCTAAGTGGAATAATTCAGTTCCTCTTCACAAAACCATTAGCAAGGAATTAGTACATCTAAAAGCATGGAAGGTAATTCACTTCAGCTAAGCCAGTCTCCATGTTTACAAATGTTAAACATTTTCCAAGCTTCCTGTCTTTATAAAGCAATTAAGCAGAGATAACCAAAGAACACATGGTCCATCCTGGAACGTGTTTTGGTTACCAAACCGATATCAATAAACCCCAACCCGCTAACCTTTGATGGTCATTACTGCAGTTCAGAACTTACCTGACATTCCTGAATAAATATTGCAGAGAAAATAGTCTCCAAGTAACTAAGTCGTGCTGCAAATTCAGTGTTGAAAGTGCTGACTGTCCTTAAAATTCTATCTAAAGTTCTAAGGACAATGTGCAAGGTGAATGTTTTGTCTTCAGTAACACGTTATGTTTTGAGACGTGTCAGCTGTTAAACAGACCACTTCCCAGCATGCTTACCACTTTTTAGGTCACCCTTGCTCTTCAGGGCACCTAGCATATCCTGAAGTGCTTTTACTGAGGTATGGATCTTAGCACACCAGGAGGAAGAAACTTCCAGATTCTTTCCAGAAGTAAAGGAAATACTCAGGAGACGGGAACTATCTCATTACAATTTCTGCTGAGAGAGCTCTTAGCTTGTCACTGGTTTGCTGCTTGTCTCACTGCCTTGAAGTGCTTTACTTTCCTATATCTCGTAGCAGCATGCATCAGATTTTTGCTCTTCTTGCCCAATATAAGAAATTAAAGAATTTGGAAAGATACCATGCAACTGCCAAGGATGGCACAAACACAGCACGTGCACTCTATCCCTGCCAACTGAGTCTGCTCTTTCTGATCAGACTTACATATGCAGTAACCAAAACAGTTACTAATACACATCTTGCAGTGCTGTACATGGCCAAACAATTGACAGACAATTGACATTGACAGACAAGAATCTGCAGCGTGTGACACAGTATTTGGACATGCATAATGCTCAGAAAGATGTTTGGCAGGGTTAGGAAGAGGCAGAAGTGGTACCTCTTGCCTTTTCTAGCTGGCCTCTGCTGGTACTGCCTCTGACTTCCTTGGATGCTGCTCAGAGACTCTAACCATCTTTGCATGCTTGTTGGGGACCTACTGGTTTTTCAGGGTTTGTCGTCAATTTTTGCTCAAATCAGGGGTCAATTGTAGTGTTTGAATGGCAGCTTTACACCTAACTCAAGCAGCAGCAGAAGTTTCTCTGTACTACTCCCAAAGTTAGAACTGCTAAAGAGCTGAGGCAATCTGTAGACGACGGAGATAGGAATCAATACAGCTGACCAATGTGATCGAGTATTGTTCCTTTATTGTTCCAGTGTCGCAGGCCGATGGAGCAGGCCTGAGGTGCAGGCCTATGGAGCAGGCCTGTAGTGCAAGTATTGCACAGTAAAGTGTACAAGAAACAGGAGACAGGAAAGGCAGAAGTGCATACCAAGGCAACTGCTACAACTTATATAAACTCGGAGAGCCTCGTTGGCACAGCTCCATTGGTTCCCTCTGAGTGACCACACATTGCACTATTACAGATTATTGGTCCAACTACCAATGACACAACGAGGTTGTTGATGCAGGTGCATGTCCTGTTGTCCCAAGATAACTGTCCATGTTTATAGCTACCAGTGTCCTGTTTTAGTTACATGCTGCAGGCACAGCACTGTTTTGCTACACTGCTAGCTGGCTCTGCACTTATGCTGAGCATGGCCTACCACCATGTCAGGGTCTAGGCCTGTACTGCCAGATTGCTCACACTGCTCGTCACTGGCATTGCCACAGCAATCATGCCTGGCCAAGGACTTGCTAAGCATGCAAATTGTTCCACAGACTAATTAGATTTGCAGCAAAACAATAACTTGAATAACATAGGATGAGAGGAAATGGACTGAAACTGAACCAGGAGAGCTTTAGAGTGGTTTAGAAGGAAAATTTCTGCAGCAAGAGTAGTCAGACATTGGAACAGGCTGCCCAGGGAGCTGGTGGAGTCACCATCCCTGGAGGTGTTCAGGAAATGTACAGACATGCTGCTTTGGCACATGGTTTAATGGCCCTGGTGGCGCTGGGTTGGTGGTTGGACTCATTGAACTTGGAGCTCTTTTCAAAACAAAAGCATTCCATGATTTTCCTCATATAAGCTGAGATTGTAGTCTTAGAAGTGCCCAGTAATTTTTAGCTTGCAAAACATTTTCTATACGAGCAAACACAGATGATTTAAAAACACTGACTGCATTCTGAACTCTGCTGACCCTGAAGGGCCTTAACCCTTTTGGAATCTGACTTGACAATAAATTGCTACGTTGCTGCATGCTGCCTTATAAACTGACCAAAGCAGGCATGACAAAATGCCCCTGCTGACACAGAATGACTCATTCTTACACTTGGCTATTAGCAAGCCAACTCTTCACTGCAGATTATGATAGGCATTTCAGAAAAATTCAGTTTGAATCTCATATACAGAATACAGAATTAACCAGGTTGGAAAAGACCTTTGAGATCATCGAGTCCAAGCTATCACCCAACACCATCTAATCAACTAAACCATGGCACCAAGTGCCTCATCCAGTCTCTTTTAAAACACTTCCAGTGATGGTGACACCACCACCTCCCTGGGCAGCACATTCCAATGGCCAATCACTCTTTCTGTGAAGAACTTCTTCCTAACATCCAGCCTAAACCTCCCCTGGTGCAGCTTGAGACTGCATCCTCTTCTTCTTGTGCTGGTTGCCTGGGAGAAGAGACCAACCCCCATCCAGCTACAACCTCCCTTCAGGTAGTTGTAGAAGGCAATAAGGTCTCCCCTGAGCCTCATGGTGTTTTTCTGTTGGTTGGTTTGGTTTGTTGTTCTTGTGGATGTTTGCTTGTTAGGTTGGTGGTCTTGTCCAAAGGTACAAAGAGTCAAAGAAAAGTTTGCAAGTGTAATCCTTGGTGTACTGCAATGTTCACCTTCTTGGTTCCCTGAAATTGGGATGCTCACCTGTTTTTCACCATTCACATTTCTCTACAGGTACTTCTCAAAGTTCTTCAGTGTCATTGTTCACCTGAACAGACAGATTACCAAGAACAGTCCTAGAAAGTCCTTGCCTACTTCAGCCACTATCCAGTGCTATTGCTGACTGTCTGGACAACAGGATACAAAGTGCTTCTCTGAAATTCTGCACAATTCCACAAAGAATCATTATCAGTGACATAAGCTACAGATAAATGACCCCCAAGCAGCTAAAAATAAGTCAAAATACAGGACCTATTTATTATAAGTAGATATTGGAAGAAACTTCTTGCCTGAAAAGGTTCTCAAAGACTGGAACAGGCTCCTCAAGGAGGTGGTAGAATCACTGTCAGTGGAGGTGTTGGAAAGAGGCAGAGATGTGGTGCTGAGGGCGGTGGTTTAGCCCCAGACATGGCAGAGTCAGAGAATGACTGGACAATTCTAAGTAAGGCAAAATCTACCTGAAGATGTGGAGTCCTCCAGTCTCAACAGCAGCAAGGCCACAGCAGAAGTACTCAGCATGGTTTAGCATTTTAGAAAAGACATGGACAAAGCAGGAGAAGGCCAGAGGGCAACAAAAAGATTAGCTATGAAACAGCTAAGGAAAGACTGGGCATAAACTACAAGGGTACTGCTAGGAGGTTGTTAAATACAGAAAAGGTTGCTGCAAAGGGAGCAATCTCTTCACCACAGGCATGAGAAAGGTCAAGAGACCACTGCATTGCCCTAGGGAAAATATATCTGCAAGTGAATTAAAACTGCTTAAGGGACAGACTTTGAACTTGGTGAGTTTTCAAAGGATGGGTTAGGGATACCCATCGGTGTGGATGACAGAGAGAATACTCAAGGGACTGAAACCCAAAGAGAGAGCATGCATGGAACAGGCTGCACAGATTAAACAAGGAGGTTTTCAGCATATTGTTTAAGTGAATCCTCTCTCAAAAAAAAAATCAGCTAATAAAGACTCAGATGACACACTAAAGCTTGGAGTGAGCTAAGCTGAGTAGTCTCAGGCAGTGTAATGTACAGCAAGTCTGCTCCAGGCTGGAGATCACCCCCTTCTTGCACGTGTGCTGGGAAGCACAGAGATTCAGCCAATGCTGCTGAATTCCTTATCAGCAAGAGAAGGTTGTCCTTCCCCCTTGCTTTTGCCTCCTCACAGGTAAACAGAAGCTTTTGCATTCCCATTGTCTCCTGCTTCTGTTATTCCTTTCATTGACACAGCTGCAGCCACAGTCTGAGCTGCTGTGGTGCTGCTGTGGTGCTGCTGTGGTGAAACATTCAGGTCTCAATAAGCAGCAAGTTTGCTTCACCCTAGGAACACAGCTTGGGCAATGTCCTGCTGTGAGCCTGACCAGAACTGATTCTGGTCAGTGCTGTGACTTACTATCTGCTCAGGGCTGCAATTTCTGCAGCTCAAGGCATCTTTTCCCAGACAGTGGCTGCTTCTAGCAGGCAGAGTGTTCCTGGGGAGAGTTAGTACCAGGGGCTGGGGGGCAGAACAAGGGCACTGCTTCATCTTCTGCACCACCTTGGCAACCAGAAAGTAATAGGCCGCAGCTGTGGGGCGCAGGGGACAAGGCGGGTGTCCCAGTGGACAAGGGAAGGCCAACAGATGTCATCTGCCTGGACTGCTGTAAAGCCAACAGACCCCCACACCATCCTTCTCTCTAAGCCACAGAGAGATGGATTTGATGAGTGCCCTGTCCAGCAAGCAAGGAATTGGCTGTGTGATCGCATACAAAGAGGAGCAGCCAACAGCTCCATGTCCAGATGGCGATGGCTGGGGAGTGGTGTCCCTCAAGAGTCTGTACTGGCACCAGTGCAGTTCAAGATCTTCATCAGTGACACAGACAGCAAGACTGAGACACCCTCAGCAAGTTTGCAGGCGATACCAAGCTGAGTGATGTGCTTGCTACGACTGAAGGATGGCACAAGTGCCATTCAGAGGGACCTGGACAGGCTGCAGAGGTGAGCTGAGGAGAATCCTGTGAGCTTCCATATGGAAAAAGGGCAATGTCCTGCACCTGGGTCGGGGCAACCCTCCATATCAACACAGGCTGGGGAATGATGAGATTGAGAGCAGCCCTGCAGAAGAGGACTTGAGGGTACTGGTGGACCAGAAGTTGGCCAGGAGCCAACAATGCACACTTGCAGCCCAGAAGGCCAGTGGCATCCTGGGCTGCATCATAAGAAGTGTGGCCAGCAGGTTGAGAGAGGTGATTCTGCCACTCTACTCCACCCTGCTGAGACCAGAATTGAGGAAGGATAGACATCCGTCCTACTGTGCCAGAGCCTTACACGTCACTAGCTTCCTGCCCTCAAACAGATCCACAGCCCAGCCCATGGCCTCCAAAGCTGTCCCACAGACCCTTGCAGGTATCTTATCCCCCATGTAAGGCTGACACACACTCAGAGGCAGTTGGGTGCCATGGGAAAAGGCGGTGCCCACTGCCCCTGCCTGTATCCAGGCAAAGTGCAGGTCATAGATGATGTTGCCATGGTGCTCGTAGTGACCAGTGGGGCTGAGCACAACACTGGGCTCAGACCGTTGGTCACTGGGACGTGGTGAGGTGAGGAGGGTAAGGGCAGGGGGACAGGGCTGGCACGGGGCTATCAGGGATGAGTGGGCACCACAGCCGTGGGCAGTGGGCATCCGCTGCAGGCCCACCTGTGTTCTGCTTCTCCCTCAGAGTCAGTGGAGAAGTTTGTAAGAGAGAACCCCCGACACAACCTGCAGCACCCATTGGTGGTGTGCTGCGTGGGAGAGACGAGTGGTCCTGAAGCCATGCAGCAGGGTGAGAGCAAAGCTTCCCTCCTGAGGCCTGGCAGAGGGGTTGTTGGGGTGGTAAGAGGGGGGCTGAGAGTGGTGGTAGGGGCAGGTAGCATCTCCCCAGCAGGCAGGGCCCCTCCTGTCCTCAGCAAGTGGGGCCCAGGTGGCACGGTGGGTACCTGCTGGGGCACCCGTGCCTGCATGCCCCCTTTGCCTCCCAGGCCCCCAGCCCTGCCCACCACCCAGCCGGGAAAAGACCCCGCAAGCTCTTTGGGCCAAGCCCGTAGGCAGCCTTCCCCCAGCCCCACAGAGGTGCTCATTCCCACTGCCATTTGCTCTCTCCCCTCCAGCGTGCCAGCTGTGCCGCCGGGCAAATGCAGACGAGAACATCTGTGGGCGTTGGCAGCAGTGCCGAGATATCTGCATACACGCTTGCTGTCTGGTGAGTTCCATGGGGCTCCCTCCTGCTCTCCCTCAGGCTGCCTCTGCCACACTCTCCTCATCAGCTCCTTCTCTGCCTGCTCTGCAGTATTTTGCCAACGGTGTGACTCCAGTGGCATTCAGAGGGGACACCCCAGGCTTCCGCCTCTCCGCCATCAGACGCGCCATCCGGCGGTCAGCAGAGAAGGTGAGTTCCTGACAAGAGCAGAGAGATTTGTACCAGGAGAGGTTCTCAGGAGCTTAGCTGACACCTTCACAAAGAAATCCCAGCCCTTCCAACCAGCTCTGGGAGAAAGGTCTAGATCCCAGTGGCTCTACACAGGCTCCCGCACAGGAGTCATCTCTGCCAGGCTGATCCATGGGGTGTCAGCCAGCAGTGGGCACATCCTGCACCCTGCCCAGGGCCGTGGGGCTAGCTGTGGAGGTGCTGAAGCTGCCGCTGATGGAGGCTGCTGTGCTCTTTCCAGCTCTGCTTTGTCTGTGGCGGGAGCGGGGGCCTCCATCACCTGTCAGGAGTCGGGCTGTGAACGCAGCTTCCATCTGCCCTGTGCCACCAGGGGCAGATGTGTCACGCAATACTTTGAGCAGTACAGGTAAGGGCTGCCGACCGCCACGGGGGGAGGCTCCTCTCCTTCAGTCCCCTTCCTGCCAGCCCCAGGCAAGCCACAAACGAAGCCGCTGGGACCCTTCCCAGCGGCCCGGCACAGGCAGAGCCAGCGCTGAGCGAGCCCAAGGGCTCCTTCACGCCTCCTCTCCCATCCTCCTGAGCACCAACGACAGACCCGACCCTTCCCACCGTGCCCACCTCTGTCCTCCTCACACAGGGCCTTCTGCTCCAACCACCGCCCACAGCAGGCAGTGCAGAGGGACCCGGAGCCTGACACCGACTGCCTGCTCTGCCTGGAGAATGTGGGGGACAGACAGTCCTTCACAACTATGGTGTGCCCCGTGTGCCAGCACGCCTGGTTCCACAGGGACTGCATCCAGGTAGCAGCTGTTCCCTCAGCCCAGGGGCAGGGCAGCTTCTCGGCAGCACCAGCGACTCAACTCCTGCTCCTCCTGTTTCTCCTGCAGGGCCATGCTCTCCAGGCTGGCACCCCAGCATTTCGGTGCCTGCTCTGCAGGGACAAAGACCGGTTCCAGCAGGAAATGCTGCGGATGGGGATCCGAATCCCCAGGAGGTTGGTTTCTTTCCTTCCCAGCACACAAGACAGGAAGGTGCAAATGCTGTGCCAGGCCAGGGGCTGTCCCTGTAGTCCTGGCCCTCCAATCCCCCCTGAGGCTGGACTTCAGCTACACAGGGGAGTGGGAAAGAGGGCAGGGGGGAAGGCAGGGACAGCCTGCATCTGCCTCACCATAGGGCACCTAGGACTCACCAACCTTCCTTTCTCCATCAGGCCACCAGAATGGGAGACGGCCCAGGAATTTGCAGCCCTGATGGAGAGGCACAGCCAGTGTGATGCCCAGCACTGCCTGTGCCCAGGGGGCAGGGGGCAGGCAGAGGAAGAGGGGTGAGTTCCCAAAGTTGTCCCCTGGGGCACTTGAGGGGAGCCCTGTCTGGCCCAGGGCTTGAAGAGCAAGGACTGAGAAGGAGAGCTCTGCTGGACAGTCGCCTGCTGCCCTCACTGTCCTCACAGCCATGAACCCTTTTGCTTCCCCAGGCCCTGGCAGCTGCTGCTGTGCAGCTCCTGTGCTGCTGAGGGCACCCACCGGTGCTGCTCCCAGCTGGAGGACAGCACGGCCCTGTGGGAGTGCCATGGATGTGCTGGCCCCAGCAATGGTAAGAGGCAAAGGGTGCCCCAGGGGCCAGGCAAGGCCTGGCAGTGAGTGCCCAGGCTGGGCTCATGAAAGGCCCCCTGCTCAGGAGGGCTGGGGCCCTGCTCCGGACTTTGGTGCTGCAGGCACTGAGCTTGTGCCCTTGACCTTCCTGCTTGCCCTTGCAGCCTCCAGTGCCAGCTTGCAGGAGGCTGGTCCCAGCACCCCCAGGCAGCCCACTCCGGCATCCTCCCGTGCCTCTGAGGCTGGTGAGGGCTGCTCCAGCCCCTCTGGGCCCATGCGGCTGCGGGATCGCAGCCGCTTGCAGCGCCGTGCCCAGAATCCCTACAGCCGCCCAGGCAGACGCTGTGAGTAGCACCCAGTGTGCCAGCGCCCAGCGCTGGGAGCAGCACCTCCGGACAGGCAGCGCTGGGCACGGCCCACAGCTCACTGCTGCCTTCCCCTTCCTGCTTCCCCCGACAGCCTCCGCTGCCAGCTCGGAGCTCGCTGCTCCCAGCACAGCCAGCGAGCTGCCCTCGGAGCCTTCCTCCCCCGCCCCAAGCCTGGAGAGCAGCAGCCGCCAAAGCCGCCCCGGGCCCCAGCGGCTGCGGGAAAGGTCCTGCCCGCGCCGCGGGGCACAAGCACCGTACAGGCGGCCCAGCCACCGCCGCAGGAGGAGGAGGTGACATCGCCACCAGAGTGCTGGAGACCTGTGGCACCGGAGCAGAGGTAAGTGGCCCCTGCATATCCCCCTGCTCCCCGACGGAGTGAGTGCCCCCCACGGCTGCCCAGCTCACGCTCCCGGAGCACTTCCTCTCCTCACCCAACTGCTGCACACAGCTGTGACACTCTCCTGTCCCTGCCCTCTCTTCGGTCCGGTTGGAAGTGCATCCCTCTAGCACAGGCTGCAGACTTCCCGAGGGCCATCCTGGGCAGCTCGCCGCATGGCAGAGCCCCCGAAGCAAGGCCCCGTGGCACTGGGTGTTCATCTTGAGCTGGCGCACTGCAGAGGGCTGCTAAATCCCCTTTCTCCTTTCCTTTTCACTCTCTGCAGCCAGGGGAGGCCACCTCTGGGCAGGAAGAGCACAGGCTGCTGGCAGGGTGCTGCTGTTGTCCTCTCCTTCCATGGAGCGGGTGACAAGGGGCAGGAAGACAGCCACGGCAGCCAAGAACGTGCAGGTAGGCAGCGGCCAGTGCCTGCCCAGCCCTGGCTCAGGGTGCCAGCTGAGGCTGTCCTGGCAGCCCCCAGGATGCAGACCCTCCGCTCTCTTTCCCTGCTTTTAGCTCCTGCATGGGAGGTTGTGGAGGATCAGGGCCATCTCCCTGACAGCCTGCTCGAGGCAGAGGCCAGTCCTGCCGGTGCAGACACCGTGGCGAGCCACAGAGCAAGAGGGCGACTGTGCTGGGGGCAGAGAGTCACGGCCTCAGCGGTGACAGGAGGTAGGGACAAGGCACAGTGGGGCTTGGGCTGCTGGCTGTCAGGCTGTGCAGTGGGCCGGGGCCAGGGGGTGAGCTGTGCCTCGGCAGCACCCGGCCACGGCAGCCTCAGCACAGGCAGAGAGCGGCGGGTCCTGCCTGAGGGAAAGCAGAGCCAGGCCTGAGCTGGGTGAGAGCAGCCTGGGGAAGGTCAGGGTGGGGAAGCTGCCCCCACTCCAGCTCAGGGGCAGGTGAGAGGGTGAGGCGGGGGAGGCTGCAGTGCCAGTGCTGGGTGGGGCTAGGGGCTGCAGCGCGCTGGCTCTGGAGGAGGAGGCAGAGGGATGTCGGGGAGAGAAAGATGCCAGTAGTGAGAGAGATGCCCCTGCCCCAGGTGCTGAAGGGCTGCCTCACCTCAGCCAAGTCCTGGGAGCGGGATAGAGCCCTGCGGCTTTGCGTCCGTGTGCTGGGCACTTGCAAGGAGCGGTGAGAGCTCATGGTGAGTAGGGAGCCCTTGCACACCCTGATGCACCCATCATGGAGCAGAAGGAGCCCTGCCCAGCTGGGTACTATGTTTTGGGGCTTCTGAGACGATGGAGCAGCCCTTTCCTGCCCCCTCTAAACGGTCACTGCTCAGAGAGCAGGATGGGAGGCAGAGGCCAGTGGGTGCTGGGGCTGCCTGCCACCTTTTCTCACTGCTCTTCCCTGCAGAGAGGAGGTCCTCGTCCAGCAGCTGGGCTCCCTGATGGGATGGCTGGGGGCTCGGTCCAGGGACTGCCTGGCCACTTCCCAGCAGACAATGTGGCTCTGCCTTGGATCCCTTCACCAAAGGCAAGGTGAGGAGAACACGTGCTTCCTGTGGTTTCCCACCTGATCCTCCCTCCCTTCAGGCCTGGCACCAGCAGGGTCCCAGACAGCCAGCCTCTGTCCCCATCCCTGGAGGTTTTTTTAAGGGGTTGGCTAGATATGGCTCTGGGCAGCCTGATGTAGTGTGAGGTGAGTCACAGCAACCCCAGGCAGCCCAATCAGGCATCCTCCTGTGCCTCTGAGGCAGGTTAGGGCTGCTCTAGCCCTTTTGGGCCCATGCGGCTGCGGGATCGTCATGGTGAGGAGATGCCAAGGGAGTGGGACATGGTGACATGGGGCCGTCAGCAAGGAGTGTCCATCACAGTTCATGGCACTGGGCATCTGCTGCAGGCCCACCTGTGTTCTGCTTCTCCCTCAGAGTCAGTGGAGAGGTTTGTTAGAGAGAACATCCAGCACAACCTGAAGCACCCACTGGTGGTGTGCAGCATGGGAGAGATGTGCGATCCTGAAGCCATTGAAGAGGGTGAGAGCAAAAGTTCCCTCCTGAGGCCTGGCAGAGGGGTTGTTGGGGTGGTAAGATTGGGGCTGAGAGTGGTGGTAGGGGCAGGTAGCATCTCCCCAGTCACACCAGGCAGGACCCCTCATTTCCTCAGCAAGTGGGGCCCAGGTGGCACAGTGGGTACCTGCTGGGGCACCCGTGCCTGCATGCCCCCTTTGCCTCCCAGGCCCCCAGCCCTGCCCACCACCCAGCCAGGAAAGGACCCAGCAATCCCTCTGGGGGCAACCCCTCAGGCCCCACAGAGGTGCTCATTCCCACTGCCATTTGCCCTCTCCCCTCCAGCATGCCAGCTGTGAAACCAGAGAACCTTGGCCAACAACAGTATAGACAAAGGCAGTGTTAATCAGAAATATTATAGAATCATAGAACTGTTGTGGTTGGAAAAGACCTCTAAGATCATAGAGTCCAAACCTTCAACAAAACACTACCATGGCCATTAAACCATGTCCTTAAGTGCCATGTCTACACATGTCAACACATGTGTGCCAAATTTACACAGAGGTAAGATTTGGACTTATCATGCCTGAGTACAGAAGCCATCCAGATCTTTCCAACACATTTCTCCCTGTCTTCCAGGCCACAAAGGAGGTCTTTGCTGCAATATTTCAGTTAATAGTATCACAGTATCACCAAGGTTGGAAGAGACCTCAAAGATCATGAAGTCCAACCTGTCACCACAGACCTCATGACTAGACCATGGCACCAAATGCCATGGCACCTCCAGGGATGGTGACTTCACCACCTCCCTGGGCAGCACATTCCAACGACAAATGATTCTCTCAGTGAAGAACTTTCTCCTCACCTTGAGCCGAAACTTCCCCTGGTGCAGCTTGAGACTGTGTCCTCTAGTACACATCAATGGGGCAGCATAACAGTGAAGCAAACACTCCATCAAGAGGGTTTGGAATACAGGATGTTCAAGATGTAATCTGCTCTGTTTGGGAAAGGGTTGATGTAAGCTTCTGGCTGATGTAGGCAAGGATGGGATTTTGTAAATCAGGGAGCCCTTTCCTGCTCCCTGCTTTCTAGTCCTGGGGCCTTTATAATGGGTTACAGAGGTGTATTTTGTAGAAGCATCTTACAATATAGAATCATCAAATGGTTTAGGCTGGAAGGGACCCTAAAGATCATTTAGTTCCAACTTCCCTGCCACAGGCAGGGTGACTTCCTGTGAGAGACTAAAAGTTTGTCTCTCTTGGTGTGACTCAACAAAGATAAAATCACTTGCTGCTTGCCCAGATAATTGCTGATATGTGTTGGGCAGAGCCACTGGAAGGAAGGTGCAAAGACCAATCCTGGATGCAAATCACCTTGCGATTGCATCGTGATAACACTGGACTACAACAATGGACCCAAGGACCCAGCCATCATGCCTTTAGGGCAAGATAATCTCCACCCATCAAGTACCCTGGAAAGGGTAGACAATGGGTTCATCACCTGTTTCCTGATGTGTAATGAGTGTGGGGGCTTGTCTGGATGGAGACGGAGCAGGCGGAGGCCCCCTTCCCCCCCACCCCATCCAGAACCTTGCCCAAACACACAGGAATGCACTGAAAGATTTCCGGGGGAACGATACCTGGACATTTACCTAAGGATTATTTCCTTGCCTCTGAATTCCTGAGGGACAATACTTGGACACATACCTAAGGACTAAAAACTGTATAAAAGACTGGAGCCACTACTGGCTACTTTAGAAGAAAAATGGAGATGAAGGAAAACACAGGAGAAGGACCATGCTGCTGGGAGGAAAAGTTCTGCCTGCTGCAACTCATGGAGAAAAGAGGCTGCCCAGAGGACCACAGCTCTTCTCCGGCCAGAGCCTCAGCACCGTTCCTGTACCAACCCAACATCTCCCCAGAGGACCACCTCTCTTCTCCAGCCAAAGCCTCAGCACCGTTTCTCAACAGACCCAACATCTCCTGCAGCACCTTTCCTCCACAGACTCAAACTGTCTTGGGGGGGATGAGGGGTGTGGTAATATAATTCCTTTCCTCTTCTCTCTCTCTTCTCTCTCTTCCTCTCTATTTTCTCCCTCTCCCCTTCTTATGTCCACTTTATTTATGTAATAAATAGTCTAGCTGTTGACATTTTGGCCTCGTTTGTTCCTCTCATTTCACAACATGGGAATATTCATAAGAACTGAGTCTCTTTCCCTCTCCGGACCGAGACACTTCCCACTAGACCAGGTTGCAATATGCTCACCAGTATTGCAGATATGGATGCTCAACACCAAATGATTTTTTGTGTGACTGCAGAACAGCATCTGCTACATTCCTATTTCCCTGTGCTCCTGACTTCTGCAAACCTTCACACTTCCTGTGTCTGCTTTTGTCAAAAACATATTTCCATGTCTGTGGATGAAATAAATACTTCCAATAAGAACATGAAAAAACAGAGGCAAAATAAAATGAAAACAAAGCAGAAAACAAGCGTAAGGCAGCTCAGTGTTTATAGCTGAACTCAGCCTGTGTGTGAGAACCAGCAGGGACACAACCCAACAGCCCTATGAATATGAGATCTACAGCTTTGAAGATAGACTGAAATCCTGACTGAGGAAAAAGAGGTGACTCCTTCACATTCCTGCAGTGCTGTCAAATATTCTGTAGATCCCAGCCTCCCTGAGCTAAGTTCCAAGTCAGTGTTGCAAAGCCCCAAGCAGGGGAACACCCATCTGAAAATCAAATAAATCTATTATTTCCATCTTAACATGATGAACAACTTTACTGCAGGAGTGATGAAGCCCTATGGAGCAGCCTGCCCAGAGAGGTTGTGGAGGTTCCTTCTCTGGAGACTTTCAAGACCTGTCTGGAGGCATTCCTGTGTGACCTGTGCTGGGTGATCCTGCTTTGGTAGAGGGATTGGACTTGATAATCTCCAGGGGTCCCTTCCAGTACCTACTAGTCTATGATTCTATTATTTCCATTCAGTCATTGAAATAGATAACATAATTATGACATAAATCCATTCTCATCTTACTCAGTTGCCTCATTATTTACTTTGTCTAGACCCATTCATGGTCCCAATACAGGAGAAGAGGAAGCAGCCTTTGAATAGAGTTAGGTAACTGTGGGACTGGATGATCTTAAAGGACTTTTCCAACTGAAATGATTCTATAATTCTATGACACTCCGTCCCTCAAGCTCACAACTGACAGCACAGCCTGTCTGGGAAGATAAACTGATCTACAGACACACATTTCCCATGCTAATCTTCTCCTTCACAAAGTCATGTAAACAAGTGCTGAGAACTCCCACAGAAATCTCACAACTCAAGAACTTTTCAACCTGCATATTTTCCTAATGTTATCTTAAAAGGTACTGTGGATGCTTCTCCATAACAGAAGAAGGAAGAGATTTGTCTGTAAATGATTTGCAAACATACAGTAAACACTAGAGAGAGCCTAAAGTCGTAGGACAGGAACATAGAATCACAGAATGGTAGGGGATGGAAGGGACCTCTGGAGATCATCCAGTCCAAGAGCCCTGCCACGGGTAAATTAGAGAATCCAGAGCCATCAGAACTTGACAATTTTGTCAAGACTTTTCTCCACACTCCTGAACTTGCTCTGGAAGGAGGAATAGAGACATAAAATCATTCAGACAGACAAAGGGCAGAATAAATAATTCCTCTCTGTGTAGACTAATGGATCTTCAATTGTGCATGCAAACTGAAAGCTGCAATGGGAGACACTAATTCCACACTCCTATGGGCCTGGTAAAGAGTTTTGATTGCAAGTTCAAATTCCTCTATCAATTCTGGGACAGCAATGTCTGTGCTTTCCACGTCCTTCAGCTCTTCTGTGTGAAAGGAGTAGTATGGGTTTGTGTTCCCAAATACCTTTCGCTTTCCATGAGAAACCTTTATGGGATGAAACCAGAAACAAACAAACAAAAGCAGCTAACAAACAGAGGCTTTTTACCCTCATTTTAAGCAGCTTTTGTCTGGTGTATAGACAGAAAACCCTACACACATCTGTGCCTATGCACGTAGATGAAACAATAAAGGCACCATGCAAATGAAAGGCATAACTGAAAACTATAAAGAGCAAGGCATGAAATTAGGCTTTGATTAAAAAAAGGTTGTTTTCATTATTAGAAATAAAACTCTATCAATATTAATGTAAGCCTAAATAAGTGCAGTCCTTAATTATTAGATTAATCAAGCAGCGAGCTTTTCTTGAATGCTTTTAATAAACTATTCCAGACCATCAAGGCTGAAATCTCTCACGGCTGAGATGTTGGGGCAGCAAATCATGCAAAGAATTAGACTTTTCTTCCCTTACATTCTTTCCTCAAGGCTGAAACTATGCATTGGGGGAGGACAGGGAGAAGAGAACAGTTGAGGATGCCCCTGCTTACTGCAGAGGGGGCTGTACTAGATGACCTTTGAAGGTCCCTTCCAACCCAGTCCATTGTAAGATTCTAACAGTGGGAGGAAATTCTGAGAGAAGCAGACTAGAGAAGTGAACAATTCCATACAGTAATGCATAAAGTTTTCTTTTTGCCTTTTAGGTCTTTGTTTTGTTTGGTTTTGTGTAAGGTGCATGGACTTTTCATCAAGTCCAACCATCAACCCAACACCACCATGGCCATTAAACCACATCCTGATGTGGCACATTTTAAAGTCTAAGTCCTAATAAAGTGGAGACACCATTAGTCATGTTTAGGCTAAGCAGCACAATAAACAACTAACAGAACAGAAAACTCAATGGGCAGTACATGGTCTGACAAGCACACTCCCAGTAGTTCACTGGTGCATGCCACAGAGACCACCACCAGAAGTGCTGATAAAGTTCTGTTGAACGAGATACACGATCACTGACTCCCATCCTCCCTTTGCCTACAGTCATGTTTTCTTTCCATTCTCACTACCTCTGAATCTTTAGTGGCTCTTAACTCACCCCTTCATTTCATAGAAATGTTTTCCAGAGGCAGCTTCAAATGTGAAAAGTTGGCAAAGGGTCTGGAGAATAAATCTTCTGTGGAGCATTTGAGGGAACTGGGGTTCTTTAAACTGGAACAGAAAAGGCTGAGGGGAGACCTCATTGCTCTCTACAATTACCTGAAAGGAGGTTGGAGTCGGGTAGAGCTTGGTCTCTTCTCCTTAGTATCAGGTGATAGAATGAGAGGAAATGGTCTGAAATTGTGCCAGGAGAGGTTTAGGTTGAATATTAGGAAAAACATTCCTTCCTGCAAGGGTGGTCAGGGTTGGGAAGAGGCTGCCCAGGGAGGTGGTGAAGTCACCATCCTTGCAGGTGTTCAAGAAATGTGTGGGTATGGCTTAATGGGCATGGTTTGATGTCTATGGTGGCACTAGGTTGATGGTTGGACTTGATGATCTTAGAGGTGTTTTCCAACTGAAATAATTCTATGATTCCACAGCATGCCTATCAGAATCATGCCTATTAAGCCAACACAGCCTTTCAAAAGTCATTAAAATTTATAGCATAGCTTCAGAGAAAAAAATTAACTTTTTAGGTATCCATGACCTTCAATAACCCAATCAATAAAACATCACAAACAGACAAAAAATTCCCACCTATTCTCAGCAAGAAACAAGGGTAAACACCAGCTATGGTAATTTACAGCCCTCATGCTGTCTGAGGATAGATTGCAAACTGTCACCCTATCAGGACCATTTCCTACTGAGGTATTGGTGCATCAAGGCTTGAAATCAAATACCGCTCTCGTGGTCAACACACCATTTTTCTTTCTAGCATATCATTTGGTCAGCCTGGAGAAATGGGATCCTGGAAATTGGAAAACCCTGAGTCATAGATTACTCCACACCTTTGCCAACTGGAGAGGTGCTAGGGCAGCTGGAACGCTGAACTAGTTCATCCAGTTTAAGATGACAACGAAAGCACCTTGACATCCCTGAGCCACGGATAGGCGCTCGGCCCGAACTGGAGGACTTCAAATAACTCTGTTTGTCAATATGCCACAGTAACCAAATGCAATAAAAATGTTAATGAGGTAAATTAAGTGCAAGAAATGAAACGATGCTGATAATATCATAACTCTCTGTCAGCTGTCTTCTGCACAACCCTCACACCAAGTCAAAGGAAGGAGGTGGTGCAAGCTATTCTTTGTACAGAGCGTGACAGCTTTGGAAACCTAAACAATCTCCTCAGATAATGAATTCACAGCAGAATCTCAGGGAGAAAATATTTCCCAGGGCTGCAGAGTATCTTTTGCTCAGATTTCAATTTTCCATTTGTTTCAAGCCTATTAAAATAAACACTGAAAGAAAAAAGAATAAAATAGGAGGAAGGAAAATCTTGCAGTCTACCCAAATGCATGTCAAACAGCAAACAGATTGGATATGGACTGTCCTCCTAAACTGCTTTCCTTCTTGCTCTGTGCTTCTCAAGTATTTTCACAGGAGCTGGGGTGTACTGAATTGCAATGTACCTAGAAGTGTAGCACACAGCCAGGCTCCTCTCCTTGACATAATTCTCCTTTCAGTAAAATCCTAGAGGAGCAAAACGACAAGGCAGAGACTCCACATCCTACTGCTGACTGTGCCGCTCCTCAAGCTCACACAAGCCCAGAGGAATAAATGAATACCAAAAAGCTTCAAATGCTGATTGAAAAGTTTAAGGCAAGCTGCCTCTGATTTCTAGAAACGTGGAGCACCTCCCTGGTCCCCAGTGACTTGACTGAAGTTGCCTGAAACTGGAAACTATAAAAAATAAGAAGAAAAGCAAAAACCAAGTAAAGAAAATAATAAAAAGAAGAAAAAAAAAAAACCAGGAGGAAAAAAAATCACAAAGAAATGGAGTCAATGAAAACATTGACTCCTACCGAAAATGCTGGCTATGAAGTCTGGGTTGCTTTAATACACCAAAGGCATTTTCTCAGCAAGCAAGCCTCAGCTTCACTGGACAGCAGCAACATTTCCATTTTGCAGCAGAAAACTGCAAATTCCCTCTTTCCAACTTTGCTCTGCAGGATGCAGTCTGGATAATTTAAGCACTGCACACCTAGCACTGGGTAGTACAACTAGACTGGTTAATACCAACACAAAGAGTGGCAGACAGGCTGGAAATATGCAATGCATACATACTGAAATGCTGTCCAGCTTCATTTATTGGCTTTATATATATAATAGCCTGGCTTTCTATTGTCTCCAATGAGCTGTGATGATAGCTGCTTCAAATAGTATCATAGTAGTATCATAGTATCAGTCAGAGTTGGAAGGGACCACAAGGATCATCTAGTTCCAACCCCTCTGCCATGGGCAGGGACACCCCACACTAGATCAGCCTGGCCACAGCCTCATCCAGCCTGGCCTTAAACACCTCCAGGGACAGGGCCTCAACCACCTCTCTGGACAACCCATTCCAGGGCTTCACCACTCTCATGGGGAAGAACTTCCTCCTCACCTCCAGCCTCAATCTCCCCACCTCCAGCTTCATTCCATTCCCCCTAGTCCTGTCACTACTTGATATCCTGAGCAGTCCCTCCCCAGCCTTCCTGTAGCCCCCTTCAGATACTGGAAGGCCACAATGAGGTCACCTGGGAGCCTTCTCTTCTCCAGACTGAACAGCCCCAACTCCTTCAGTCTGTCCACATAGGAGAGGTGCTCCAGCCCTCTGATCATCCTTGTGGCCCTTCTCTGGACACCTTCCAGCACCTCCATATCCCTCTTGTAATAAGGGCTCCAGAACTGGACCACAGGCAAGGCCTACCTAGACATGAAGTCTCAATGGCTTTCAATGACCCTCAAAGACCTCCTTTTTGGAGCTACAGGCCAGACCTGTTCCCGGCAGATAGATAGGCAATGGGAAGAGATAAACTCTGCCTAGGTGGAATTCTGTCTTTTCCTGGAGCTAATCTCTCTAAGCCACTACAATTGAACTGTGGAACAGCTTTTGATGGCCATTACACTGGAAGGGCCTCATTGAAATCAACATGGCCTGCCTTCATGAACTGGGGAGGCTGCCCCCCTCACAACGGGTATAAAGGGCAGCAATATTTTGGGTGCAGGTGTTCCATCTACTACAGAAGCTCTCACTGGATGTAGAATCATAGAATGGTTCAGGTTGGAAGGGACCTTCAAAGGTCATCTACACCAAGCCCCCAGCAGTAAGCAGGGACATCCTCAACCAGATCAGGTCGCCAGGTTACTCATCACCAAAGAACATGGACTGATCCCATGACACACTGCTGAATCCAAGTGCTGATATCTTGCTTCTTTACTTACTTCCTATCTCATCATCTTTTTTTCTCCTTGTTCCCTTCCTTCCTTCCTTCCCTCCCTTCCTCCCTTCCTTCCTTCCTTCCTTTCTCTCTTTCTTTCTCTTTCTTTCTTTCTTTCTTTCTTTCTTTCTTTCTTTCTTTCTTTCTTTCTTTCTTTCTTTCTTTCTTTCTTTCTTTCTTTCTTTCTTTCTTTCTTTCTTTCTTTCTTTCTTTCTTTCTTTTTCTTTCTTTCTCTCTTTCTTTCTCTCTCTCTTTCTTTCTCTCTTTCTTTCTTTCTCTCTTTCTCTCTTTCTTTCTCTCTTTCTTTCTCTCTTTCTTTCTCTCTTTCTCTCTCTCTCTCTCTTTCTCTCTCTCTTTCTCTCTTTCTCCTCTCCTTTGATCCAACCAAATGTCCTTAAGGGGAAGTGACCAAGAGCTTTTGCTCCTTGGATCAAATAAACTGAAATGCTCAACCGTTTGGTGTTGGTTCACCTTGATTTACTCCAAAGGACATTTAAAATCTAGCACGACCTCCCTGCTGCCCAAGCTTGGCTTGGGGATTGGGTCACCACAAAACACTATTTCTCTTGTCACTTTTTCATATCCTACTCACTTGCAAGGCATGCTTCTTCCCCTTACCTCGCTGCACGCCGCTGCAGCCTGCTTTATCTGTTTTGCATTGTTAATATTCCTTTCAGGTGAGCACTCCCCGACCTGCAAGAGCACAGGGTTGTGGGTACAGAGTTCAGCACAAAGACCTGGCATCAACTGCCATCATATTTTAATTCATTTGCTTTCAAGTGCTCTCAAGTGCTTTGTAAATAAGAATTAATTCTGATTTATTTTTTCATGGTTGGGAGAGACTTGCCTTCACGTTGGTGATTTTTCTCCACCAGGCAATGTCCTGGATGGCCTTTGGATGGCTTCTGCCTAGTGTGATTTGACTTTCCTACACCAAGGGTCATTTTTAACCTGCCTGGCTTTAATACTGTCTCTCTTTTACTGCCATACTCCTACACTTCTATAGCTCTCTACCATACTGAACATCTGCTGTGCTGTCATAAAATTGTTAGGGTTGGAAGGGACCTCAAGGTCAAGATCAGGTTGCTCAGAGCCACATCCAGCCTGGCCTTCAAAACCTTCAGGGATGAGGCTTCCACCACCTCCTTGAACAACCTGTGTCAGTCTCTCACCACCCTCATGGGGAAGAACTATCTGAATCTACCCATTTCTATTTTTTTTTTTTCTGTTCCCCCTAGCCCTATCACTCCCTGACACCCTAAAAAGTCCCTCCCCAGCTTTCTTGTAGGGCCCTTCAGACACTAGAAGGCCACAATAAGGCCTCCTCGGAGCCTTCTCTTCTCCAGACTGAACAGCCCCAGCTCCCTCAGTCTGTCCTCATAGGAGAGGTGCTCCAGCCCTCTGATCATTCTTGTAGTCCTGCTCTGTCCTAGGTCTACAATTGCTGCACAGTTTATAACTTATCACAGCCTCAACTGCTGTCTGTCCCAATGTATGAAACTTGAGGGTTGAGCCATCAACTCATTGCCCATGTCAGTTTCTCATCCCCTTTGCTGTATCAGTCTGTCAGCACAAACTCATTATCTCTTACAAACCCATTGGCTCTTAGC
The DNA here is from genome assembly GCF_026170545.1 of Melanerpes formicivorus. Taxonomy (NCBI): domain Eukaryota; kingdom Metazoa; phylum Chordata; class Aves; order Piciformes; family Picidae; genus Melanerpes; species Melanerpes formicivorus. Next base: position 15,160,639 of record NW_027142370.1, on the reverse strand, counting down.
AGGCTCTGCTTACTTTTTATTCCATTTTCTATATTCCTTTCAGTCTGGTATTTTCTTTGTTATTCTGAAATTCCCATCCTTGAGGATATTCTGAACTTGGCTAGATAAAACCTTGAACAACCTGATCTAAGATGACAGTGGCTCAGACCAGAGACCATCATGACTTCCTTCCAATGCAATTACTCTGTGATTGAAGTCTCACCATGCAACAGACAACTAAATGGGAAGGAGAGCCTGGGTTGTGCAGTCTCTGTCAGTTCTGGGCATTATCCTTGAAATCTGTGCAATGCTCCCCAGCTCTGCTCTGTATTTTCTGGACTTGCTTTCTTTTGTATTGAAGTCTTGCTTACTTTTTCCCCTTTGCCACCAAGGTATTTTGTTTCTTTGTGGATACCGAGATGAAGTTATCCTGTACTCAAGTTTCATGTACAGCTCTCTCTACCCCTCCAATTTGAAGGAATTTCATTTGCTCAGATCTGCCTTTCCAGCAAATGATTCACAATTCCCATGAACACCCCTGCTTCTAATTAGAGATGCGTAACATTTTCGAGGCTATTCCCAGATATCACAGCTCTCACACTGCAGTGTCTACTCTTCTGCTTCTTTATTCCATGCAAGAGAAGATGGAGATGGTTCCAACCCATAGAAGCATAGAATTGCCTGACTGGAAAAGACCTTCAGATCATTGAGTCCAACCATAACCTAACATCTTCCAGTACACAACTCTTAAGACTGCTTCCCTAAGCACTTCACCCAAATATCTTTCAAATACCTCCAAGGATGGTGACTCTACCACTGCCCTAGGCAGTGCCCAATGACCCTTTGGATGCAGAAGTTTTTCCTCATGTCCAACCCAAACCTCCCCTGGTAGAACTTGAGAACATTTCCCCTCATCCTATCATTTGTTACCTGGGAAGAGATGCTGGCTCCCAGCTCACTCCAGCCTCCTTTCAGGGAGTTGTAGAGAGCCATGAGGTCTCCTCTCAGCCTCTTCTCCAGACTGAACAACCCCAGTTCCCTCAGCTGCTCCTCACAAGACTTGTGCTCAAGACTCCTGACCAGACTTGCTGTCCTACTCTGGACACACTCCAGCACCTCAATGTCCTTCTTGCAATGAGTGGCCCAAAACTGAACCCAGTACTTGAGATGTGGTCTCACCAGTGCTGAATACAGGGGTAAGATCACATTCCTGGTCCTGCTGGCCACACCATTCCTGATCCAGGCCAAGGCGCTGTTTGCCTTCTTGGATCCTTGAGCACAGTGCTGGCTCATATTCTGTCAGCTGTCGACCAGCACCCACTGATCCCTCTCTGCCAAGTACTTCCTGCTCTTCCCCAGCCCAGTAGCACCGCATGGGACTTTTGTGATGCAAGTGCAGGACCTGGCCCCTTGGCCTTGTCGAATGCCACAGTCATCAAGAGACACATAATTCCTTATCTTAGTGTCTTTAGAAGGAGCCATTTTATTTTCTCCCCAAAATAGGGTACAAAAAAATTAATGTTGAACTTGCAATGTTTGTTGCTTCCACACACTCAGTGCTTTCATGTTAGTGGCATGTTCAGAGACCCTGGTAGGAACACTGGTAGAATTTGTTTGCTTGTTGATCACATTTCCTTCCCATTCTGGGATTCACCAGGCAGAGAGCAATCACTTATCATAGTATCATAGTATCATTCAGGGTTGGAAGGGACTACAAGGATCAGCTAGTTCCATGGGCAGGGACACCCCACACTAGATCAGCCTGGCCCGAGCCTCATCCAGCCTGGGCATAAACACCTCCAGGGACAGGGCCTCAACCACCTCCCTGGACAACCCATTCCAGGGATTCACCACTCTCATGGGGAAGAACTTCCTCCTCACCTCCAGCCTGAATCTCCCCACCTCCAGCTTCATTCCATTCCCCCTAGTCCTATCACTCCCTGAGATCCTGAGCAGTCCCTCCCCAGCCTTCCTGTAGGCCCCCTTCAGACACTGGAAGGCCACAATGAGGTCACCTGGGAGCCTTCTCTTCTGCAGACTGAACAGCCCCAACTCCTTCAGTCTGTCCTCACAGGAGAGGTGCTCCAGCCCTCTGCTCATCCTCCTGGCCCTTCTCTGGACACCTTCTAGCACCTCCAGATCCCTCTTGTAACTTGGTTTAGCTTGTTTCACATAACAGCATTTAAGAGACCCTGCACCTGTACAATGAAACTCTTGCTTCACAGGCAGAGATTCTTCAACTGAAGGCTGCCTTGAAGATTGACTTCCCTTTGACTCCTCCAGGTATTTAATCTCCTATACCTGACCACTTTTCTAAGACAGACCATTGGAGATGCATGATTCAAAAGATGTAAAAGCTTTGCAGAGGGAATGCTGGGGAGCAGAGATTGCTTTGGAATGTTCATATATTGCTTTGGAATGTTTGGATTGGGAAAGAAATCTCTCCTTTGGAGAGGACTCTTATTTATTTAATTGGGCTTTATCCATTGATTCAAATGCAGGCCCACAAAGGATTTCACAGAGGAGTGCAACTGGAGGGCAGCTTGGCATGGCATGGCAGTGAAAATGTGCAGCTGAGAAGAACTCAGATTCTTGAATCACCTTTTTTTTTTTGTCAGAGAAAGAGCAATGTGAAGCTGTGCTCTAAGGGAAATCCTTCTGTAAACCAGAGTGGATTACCAGCATGGGCCCAGCTGCTCTTGTATTAAAACATGTGTCTGCAGTTGCAGAAATCAGAGTCACCCAGAGCTCTCAAACTCAAACTGCTGCCATTAGTGTGATGCTATAAATGACACAATCTCAGAGCCAGATGGTCTGATCATACCTACATCTGAGCAGAGCCTTACTGATTTTCATAGGACTTGATCTATTGCTTATTGTAACAGGAGTTAAACATATGCTAAATTGTTCTGTATTAAGGTCAATGCATGTCTTGAAAACTTCCATTTAATAAAAGTATTCAGTTACAATTTCCTATGCATTTTCCCCACATCAATTTCCTGCAGATCATTCAGCAGTAAACATAAATTTACTGCATCAGATACTTTTTCACCCCCCTGACATTTCCTTAGCAGCCCAAAATGATCAAGAAGGCAAACTTTGTCATGGAGTTGGCTACTCTCACTGTGTATCAAGTTGTAGCTTTAATTCAGGGTGCATATTACAAACAGTAAAGGAAATAACAGAATCAGAACATGGTAGGAGTTGGAATGGACCTCAGGAGATGGAGTCCAACCCCCCTACCAAAGCAGGATCACCTAGGGCAGGTGACACAGGAACACATCCAGATGGGCCTTGAAAGTCTCCACAGAAGGAAACTCCAGACCCTGGAGCAGCCAGGGCTCCATCACTCTCACAGTTATCTTTTTTTTTTATGTTGAGGCAGAATTTCCTGGGTTCCACTTTATATCCATTGTCCCTTGTCCTATCACAGGACACAACTGAAAAGAGCCTGGCCCCTTCTTCTTGACACCCACCCCCCGGGTATTTATAAACAGTAACGAGATCCCCTCTCAGCCTTCTCTTTTCCCAACTAAACCTCCCTAGGTAACTGGAATGGAATGGAATGGAATGGAATGGAATGGAATGGAATGGAATAGAATAGAATAGAATAGAATAGAATAGAATAGAATAGAATAGAATAGAATAGAATAGAATAGAATAGAATAGAATAGAATAGAACAAACCAGGTTGGAAGAGACCTTCAAGATCATTGCATCCAACCCATCATCCAACACGAGCTAATCAACTAAACCATGGCACCAAGCACCCTATCAAGTCTCCTCCTAAACACCTCGAATGATGGTGACTCCACCACCTCCCTGGGCAGCACATTCCAATAGGCAATCACTCTCTCTGTGTAGAACTTCAGACATCCAGTCTGACCCTCTCCTGGCACAGCTTGAGACTGTGCCCTCTTGTTCTGGGGCTGGTTGCCTGGGAGAAGAGACTAACCCCCACCTGGCTACAACCTCCCTTCAGGGAGTTGTAGACAGCAATAAGGTCTCCCCTGAGCCTCCTCTTCTCCAGGCTAAGCAACCCCAGCTCCCTCAGCCTCTCCTCACAGGGCTGTGCTCCAGACCCCTCCCCAGCTTTGTTGCCCTTCTCTGGACTTGTTCCAGCAAGTCAACATCCTTCCTAAACTGAGGTCTCTCAGCCTTTCCTCCTCATCAGATGTTCAGTCCCTTCACCATTCTCTATCCTACACTTTCCAGTAGTCCCCTGTCCCTCTTGAACTGGGGAGCCCAGAACTCGACACAATGCTGCAAAAGTAGTCTCACAGAGCAGAGTAGAGGGGGAGAAGAACCTCTCTAGACCTGCTGGCCACATTCTTCTCAGTGCACCCCAGGATACCATTGGCCTTCTTGGCCACAGGGGCACATTCCTGCCCCATAATATTCCTTTTGAAGAATATCTAACAGCAGCAATGGAGGAAAAAAACCAACCACACCACCTTAGTTCTCCTTTCATCAACAGGAAAATAAAGCTAACAAAAAAATAAATCAGAGCAATGGAAGTGGAGCTCAGCCACATGCCAGGGTAATTAAAGGAGAATATTTCTGGTGTAGTCAAGTGAAGCTCAATCTTTTCTCCTGAACTTGAACAATGAAGGCTATGACTGCAAAACATCCCTGACAAATGCATTCCTGAAGGCACTTCAGCTTTAAGTAAGGCTCTCAAGACAAAAAAATATCATTTTATCTATATTAAAAATACACATACAAATAAGAAAATCTCATGTTTTGTTTCCTGTTATGATGAGAAACAGAGGAAGCAGAACTGCAGGAAAATATAGATTAAAGGAAAACATAGATTAAAGAAAACACCAAATATATTTGGTGCTTAAAAATTAGATCCAACATCAGTTTTTTACAGCTTCCCCCCCCCCCCCGCCCCATGTTACTGCTGCACATCTCCCATGCAAGTTTCCTCTGTTTTAATAATTGCCTCGCTGAACTCGGCTCTTCACCTCCTCACACACACTGGGTTTCAGCTCTTCTACCTCTCATTCCATTCTCTCCTCTCTTTTTCACCACCTTTCCCTGGCAGATGATTCTTTGGGTTTGCCCTTATGGCCCATCCCACACAGCAGTGCTGCTACCCTGCTCCATCTAGCGGGATCACTGCAGCATGAGCTCCACGGGAAAAAAGAGAAGTGCAACACAGAAAGCAGCCTGGCCACCGACGGCAGGCAGCTTCAGACTGCAGCTTCTTGTGTGGCTCCATTTAACTCCCAAGTCTGCAGCCTGCTACAGTATCACAGTATCACAGTATAACTAAGGTTGGAAGAGACCTCGAGGATCATCGAGTCCAACCTATCAACACAGACCCCATGACTAGACCATGGCACCAAGTGCCACATCCAATCCCCTCTTGAACACCTCCAGGGACGGTGACTCCACCACCTCCCTGGGCAACCTGTTCCAATGCCGAATGACTCGCTCGGTGAAGAACTTTCTCCTCACCTCCAGCCTAAACTTCCCCTGGCACAGCCTGAGACTGTGTCCTCTTGTTCTGGTGCTGATTGCCTGGGAGAAGAGACCAACCCCTTCCCGGCCACAACCACCCCTCAGGTAGTTGTAGAGGGCAATGAGGTCTCCCCTGAGCCTCCTCTTCTCCAGGCTAAACAACCCCAGCTCCCTCAGCCTCTCCTCACAGGGCTGTGCTCAAGGCCTCTCCCCAGCCTTGTTGCCCTTCTCTGGACACCTTCAAGTGTTTCGATGTCCTTCTTAAACTGAGGGGCCCAGAACTGGACACAGGACTCAAGGTGCAGCCTAACCAGTGCAGAGTACATAACATGGAGCACATGCCCAAGTTGGTGCTCCTATCACCTGCACCCCACAGTGAGTGGGGCATTTCTGAACACCTCTGGCTTATACAGAACAGCCCAACCTGGCTTTTATCTCACTAATACCAAACAAAACCAAATACAGAGAGCAGCTTCATCTTAACAGCTGAAGAGCCAGCCCTGTCCAGAGATGTGACGGAAGGCAGGACCAGGGAAGTGACTGTCCTCTTGCACTCAGCACTGGAGAGGCCAAAACCTGAATACTGCATTCAGTTTGGGGCCCTCACTCCAAGGAGGATGTTGAGGTGCTGGAGCATGTCCAAAGAAGGACAAAGAAGCTGCTGCTGAAGGCTCTGGATGCAGAGCTACAGGATAGGGTCGGAGTGGCTGGAGAGCTCCCAAACAGAGAGGGACCTGGGGGTACTGATTGACAGCCACCTGAATATGAGCCAGCAGTGTGCCCAGGTGGCCAAGAGGGCCAATGGCATCCTGGCCTGCATTAGGAATAGTGTGGCCAGCAGGAGCAGGGAAGTCATTGTGCCCCTGTACTCTGCATTGGTTAGGCCACACCTTGAGTCCTGTGTCCAGTTCTGGGCCCCTCAGTTTAGGAAGGGCATTGAGAGACTTGAAGGTGTCCAGAGAAGGGCAACAAGGCTGGGGAGAGGCCTTGAGCACAGCCCTGTGAGGAGAGGCTGAGGGAGCTGGGATTGTTTAGCCTGGAGAAGAGGAGGCTCAGGAGAGACCTCATTGCCCTCTACAACTGCCTGAAAGGTGGTTGTAGCCAGGAAGGGGTTGGCCTCTTCTCCCAGGCAACCAGCACCAGAACAAGGGGACACAGTCTCAAGCTGTGCCAGGGGAGGTTCAGACTCGAGGTGAGGAGGAAGTTCTTCACCGAGCGAGTCATTCGGCATTGGAACGGGTTGCCCAGGGAGGTGGTGGAGTCATCGACCCTGGAGGCGTTCAAGAGGAGATTGGACGTGGCACTTGGTGCCATGGTCTAGTCATGGGGTCTGTGTTGATAGGTTGGACTCCATGATCCTCGAGTTCTCTTCCAACCTTAGTGACACTGTGATACTGAGTAGCAACTGAACGAACTAGAGTTGTTCAGCTTTGAGAAAAAAGGAGGCTGAAGGGAGACCTTCTGGCTCTCTACAATTCCTTGTTGGACCCAGGTGGAGTTTGGTCTCTTCTTCCTAGTAACAAGTGATAAGATGAGAGGAAATGGTCTCAAGTTGCACCAGGGGAGATTTAGGTTGGCTATTAGAAGAATCTTCTCCACTGAAAGGCCTCTCATATGTTGTAACAGGCCGCCCAGGGAGGCGGCTGAATCCCCATCCCTGGAAGTGTTTCTAAGAGGCAGGATGTGGTGCTGAGGGACGTGGTTTAGGACAAGACATAGGAGATTTAGAGAAGTGCTGGGATGGACGACCTTAAACGTGTTCTCCAACTGAAATGATTCTGTGATTCTATATTTCATCTTCAAGTGATGCAAATCCTTCCTCGTTTTCATCGGTCTCTGAACACCAATTTGGTCAATAAAGTATTTAAGCCCTCAGTGCTGTGTGGGCTGCTGTAAGATTAAGTTTTGGAAGTATTTTGTACTGTATAAAGGTCTTTCATTTACTTTCACTCCAGGCAGTGGGGTCAGCACCAGTGCAGGGATGTTGCTCTGCAGTTATTGTGATAGCCAGGCTTTTGTGAGCTGGTGGACCATGCAGACCATATCTCATGCTCCTCTGTCTGTCTCTATGCCTTGAGGCCTGCAGCACTGACTCAAGGAATGTCTGTCCTCAGCACTCACTGGATAAATCCGGATCCCACCATCAGGCTCAGATTTACTTGAGTGCTGACAGCTGAGTCAGCACCCTGGGTGGAGTTGGAATATAAGTGCTTGGGGTTTAGGGCCAGCAGAGTCGGCCTCTGTGCCAGGAGAGGATCTGCAAATGGGAAACTCTGATGGCAGTGTCTCCCAGCAGGGAATGTGACATTCAGACTGCCTAAAACCCTCTAGAATGTGACCCTAATGTTAGTCAAGTTGGGCAGTCTTGTAAGGATTGACTGCAAAACCCTAATTTTAGCTTTTGCCTTATGGATCCAGCTCCTGGGACAAGGAGGCTGCCTTCTCCATCTGACGTCAAACACCGAGCTCACTTCTGCTTCAGCTGGGTGCCTGGCACACACACACACTCAAATGCAAAATGGCACAGAGAGCAAGACACTGGGATGACAGTGCACTATTTAGAACCACAGAATCCTTTTGGTTTGAAGAGACTTCTCAGATCAAGTCCAACCATTAACCCAACACTGCCAGGTCACCACTAAACCATGTCCCTCAGCACCACATCTACATGGCTTTGAAATCCCTCCAGAGATGGGGTCTTTCACCACTGCCCCAGGCAGCCTGTTCTAGGGCTTGACAACCCTTGTAGAGAAGAAATATCCCCTAATATCCAACCTAAACCTTCCCTCACACAACTTGAGTCCATTTTCTCTCACCCTATTACTTGTTCCTTGGGAGAAGAGACCAAATCCCACTTCACTCCAACTTCCTTTCAGGCAGCTGTAGAGAGCTAGAAGGTCTCCCCTCAGCCTTGTTTTTGCCAGGCTAAACACCACCAGTTCCTTTGGTTTCTCCTCAGAACATCTGTGCTCCAGGTAAGACTTTAATTATGTCTGCAACTGCTTTAATTATGTGGCAACTTGCAAGCCAGACGTTGTAATGAAGACAACACTCATGGCTGCCTCTTCTTGAGGAGAGATGGGGTGAGTAAACAATTCCAGGACTTGTTCACCAGGAGGACTTTGAAAGTGCTATAAGCTTTTATCACTGTAAACCTTGAAATGGAACACATAAACAAGTATTTGACAACTAATTCCAGGCACAGAATCATAATCACAGAATGGTAGGGGTTGGAAGGGCTCTCTGGAGGTGGAGTCTAACTGCCCTACCAAAGCAGGATCACCTAGGGCAGGCCACACAGCAATGCATCCAGATGGGTCCTGAAAGCCTCTAGAGAAGAAGACTCCACAACCTCTCTGTGCTGCCTGTTCCAGGGCTCCAGCACCCTCACATCAAAGAAGCTGCTCCTCATATTGAGGTGGAAGTTCCTGTGTTCCAGTTTATGTCCATTGTCCTATCACAGAGCACTGATGAAATGAGCCTGGCCCCTTTTTCCTGACACTCACCCTTCAGATATTTATCAACATTAAGAGAATCCTATCTCGGTCTCTCTTCTCCAGGCTAAACAGCTCCAGGTCTCTCAGCCCTTTTCCTATCACACAGATGTTCCTAAATCATCCTCACAGCCTCTGCTGGGCACTCTCCAGTAGTTCCTTGCCTCTATTGAACTTGGGAGCCCAGAACGGGACTCAATACTCTGGATGTGGTCTCACCATCACAGATTAGCTTGGGTTCCTCATACAGTTAATGGAAAAAGGTAAGTGCTATCAGAAAGACATTCAGAGAAGAAATCAAACCACTGTCTGCCACATGCTCCAAGTCTTCCCAAGGTGGGTGCCAAGTATAACCTGGCACTTCCCTTGGTGCTCTCCATTAATACTCTCATGCAAAGCAATTTCTATCCCTTTGAATGTAAAATCAGTTGCCTCTGCAAGTGTCCAAGTGTATTATCCCAAAGCAGTCCATCTGCTCTGCATTCACACCCAGCAGAGTGTTAATTTGGAGTCTGAACAAATTACATCTGTGATGTGGCTGTGTGTCACTGATCAACACTGAGTACAGACTTGGTTCTGGGGTGTACCAGCACAGCCATGCAGGGTCCTCAGGGTGGACATCACACACAGCCACGAGTGCATCTCATGGCACAAGAGCAAGCACCATACAGTGAGCAGCACTGAAAGGGACTGGGACTCTGGTCCCCACAGATGCCTTGGGATACACTCTGCCTGGATGCTCAGTGGGGTTTACTCATGGGTACGTAACAAACAATTTGTGCTTTGCCTCCTGGTTAAAGGACAGAAGTTCCTAGAGAGTAAATGAGAAGTGCAAATCAACAACTGCATGAAATCCTTTCCCTTCTACTGCACCTGAATCACTTCTTTCTATTTTCTGAGCATGCCTTTTAAAGCAAGAAAGGCTTCAGTTCAAAAAGTCCTCTAAGATTAAGTCCAATCATCAGATCACTGAGTCCAGCAGTCAAAATCAACCCTTTCAAGAAACTTGGAGCAGGAGATGCAGATGCGCATGCATCACCGCTTTCCAGCTGCCACATTCACTGTTTGCAAAGTGATCCAATACTCTTGGTAAAAATTGTTATCACCTCACCATCAGAAGATGAAGCATGGCAGCTTGGACTGCTCTCTTGAGTTGCCTACTGAGCTCAGTGATTTTAAGCTGTTTTGAAAGCTCATGCTTGTACTGAACACGGTACCTAGAAAGCTGCATGGTGAGACCACAGCAAAGCAGAGACAACTGCAGTCACGGTTTTGCTATGTCATAGGTGCATGTGTTTATTTAATAACCTCAAGAGTCACTCTGACTTCAGCATCCTGCAGTCACTGACCCAATATGCCACTCCACTGGATATAAAAGCCACATGCTCAGGCACAGATTGGCCCACAGATCCTGTTAGCAGTCAGCAGAACTGCTTTGCAAGTCCCATCTGCTGGGAGGTCAAGACTTCATTATCAGGACCAGTAAAGGAGAGATTAAAATGGACTCTGGCCAACTCAGCACATCTGCCATGGAGGAACATCAACCACCAGTGCTTTCAGGGGAGAAGGGTTATTAAATGAAGCTTCTCCAGAAATATGAAAGGTATGAAGAATACAGCAATGTGTCAGCTGCTTCTCACTGGGACAAATCTTCCTGATCCACCATCCACACACACATCCTTGAATGTATTATAGCTAAGTAAACCAATACCAAACTTTCTGGCATACACCTGCTCAAAACTCTCTGGTACATAGCTGCTTGCTTCATGACCAGACCCAAACCCAAGGTTTTGGCTAATTCTTCAATGTAACTCATGAACAAGTGAGCACAAGAGACTAAAGTGAAATAACTAACCCACGAACAAGTGAGCACAAGAGACTAAAGTGAAATAACTAACCCATGAACAAGTGAGCACAAGAGACTAAAGTGAAATAACTAACTCATGAACAAGTGAGCACAAGAGACTAAAGTGAAATAACTAACTCATGAACAAGTGAGCACAAGAGACTAAAGTGAAATAACTAACCCATGAACAAGTGAGCACAAGAGACTAAAGTGAAATAACTAACTCATGAACAAGTGAGCACAAGAGACTAAAGTGAAATAACTAACTCATGAACAAGTGAGCACAAGAGACTAAAGTGAAATAACTAACCCATGAACAAGTGAGCACAAGAGACTAAAGTGAAATAACTAACTCATGAACAAGTGAGCACAAGAGACTAAAGTGAAATAACTAACCCATGAACAAGTGAGCACAAGAGACTAAAGTGAAATAACTAACCCATGAACAAGAGAGCACAAGAGACTAAAGTGAAATAACTAACCCATGAACAAGTGAGCACAAGAGACTAAAGTGAAATAACTAACTCATGAACGAGTGAGCACAAGAGACTAAAGTGAAATACCATCCCAAAAGAGTAATTTCCAACGTGAACCCAAATAATCTTGTAAACAAAACCCAGCAAGGATCCACTAAGCTGGAGGCTGAGAATATCTGGATTCAATGATCTCAGAGATCTTTTCCAACTGAGATGACTCCATGAGTCTATACATGCAGCCTCTCCTTACGAGGAGGGCCTGAGGGAGCTGGGGCTCTTCAGCTTGGAGAGAAGATGACTAAGGGGAGAGCTCATTCATGTTGATAAAGATGTGCAGGGTGAGTGCCAAGAGGATGGAGACAAGGTCTGCTCAGTGATGCCCAATGGCAGCACAAGGGGCAATGGTGGAAACTGGGGCATAAGTTCCATGGAAACACAAAGAAAGATTTTTTCACTGGGAGGGTGACAGAAGACTGGAACAGGCTGCCCAGGGGGGTTGTGGAGTCTCCCTCTCTGGAAATATTCAAGACCCACCTGGATGTGTTCCTGTGTGATCCGTTCTAGGTGATCCTGCTCTGGGAGGGGGGCTGAACCTGATGATCTTTGAAGGTCTCTCCCAACCCCTAACATTCTGTGATTCAGTGATGAGTATTTGATGCTGCAGATAGTGGCTCCAGTAATTTATTATTCCCATTTTCTGCAACAAGATTAAGAGCTGAACTGTATTTTGATTAGGGAACCAAGTTTGATTTGAGACATCTATTTCCTGAGCGTGATCTATCACAGAAAGAAGGAAAACGTATTCCATATTTTTTCCTGCCAAGAGTAAACCAGTAAAAAAAAAACCAAAACCAACCACAACTTCCCAAAGGCTCAGAAGAATCCCTAAAGTCACCTCCTCACAGAGCTGTTGGGTGATGTGAAGCTAATTATAATCACTTTGATGCCATTTTGTGTTAAGACACCACACCTTGAGAAGATAACAGCCACAGACAAGAAATCCCTTGTTCACAGTATCACCGTTTCACAGTATCGCTTAGGTTGGAAAGGACCTCGAGAATCATCGAGTCCAACCTATCAACACAGACCCCATGACTAGACCATGGCACCAAGTGCCACATCCAATCTCCCCTTGAACGCCTCCAGGGTCGATGACTCAACCACCTCCCTGGGCAACCCGTTCCAGTGACGAATGACTCGCTCTGGGAAGAACTTCCTCCTCACCTCCCCTGGCGCAGCTTGAGACTGTGTCCCCTTGTTCTGGTGCTGGTTGCCTGGGAGAAGAGGCCAACCCCTTCCTGGCTACAACCACCTTTCAGGTAGTTGTAGAGGGCAATGAGGTCACCCCTGAGCCTCCTCTTCTCCAGGCTAAACAATCCCAGCTCCCTCAGCCTCTCCTCATAGGGCTTGTGTTCAAGGCCTCTCACCAGCCTTGTTGTCTGTCAGGGGATAACACTTCTTCCCCCCTCCCGCCCTCCCCCAGTATAGTGTGGTATAATAATCCTATCTAAACTGTATACTTCAAGAAGCATAAAAATAAATATCAAGTGGAAAAGCATAGAGGCTGAAGAAGACTTTGTGCTCCCTATTGTTACAGTCTCATCGTGACCATCAGCTTTTTGACAGGATGAAGGATTCAGAAACGCCACAAAATTCTTCTCTCTGTAAGTAGAACGTGAGAAAGAGTTTCACAGCTCCAGACATCTGTGGTTTTTTTATTGAGCCGTTTTGCTGAAGGGGTTTGTAGGCTGCAGCATGCTCCTGTAGTTAATGGTAACTCCACTAGGTGTCAGCTACCACTCTATTTCTACTGGGAATAGGGAAATGCTGGTGCCTAAGACGTTTCACATCAATATTAGAATAGAATAGAATAGAATAGAATAGAATAGAATAGAATAGAATAGAATAGAATAGAATAGAATAGAATAGAATAGAATAGAATAGAATAGAATAGAATAGAATAGAATAGAATAGAATAGAATAGAATAGAATAGAATAGAATAGAATAGAATAATAGACCAGGTTGGAAGAGACCTTCAAGATCATTGTGTCCAACCTATCATCCAACACCACCTAATCAACTAAACCATGCAACCAAGCACCCTGTCAAGTCTCCTCCAAAACACCTCCAGGGACGGTGACTCCACCACCTCCTCGGGCAGCCCATTCCAATGGGCAATCACTCTCTCTGTGTAAAACTTCCTCCTAACCTCCAGCCTAAACCTCCCCTGGCGCAGCCAGAGACTGTGTCCTCTTGTTCTGGTACTGGTTGCCTGGGAGAAGAGACCAACCTCTGCCTGTCTACAACCTCCCTTCAGAGAGTTGTAGAGAGCAATAAGGTCACCCCTGAGTCTCCTTGCCAAGCAACCCCAGTTCCCTCAGCCTCTCCTCACAGGGCTGTGCTCCAAGCCGCTCACCAGCTTTGTTGCCCTTCTCTGGACACGCTCCAGCAAGTCGACATCCTTCCTGAACTGAGGAGCCCAGAACTGGACAGCTATGCCTTGTGTTAAGTTCTTGGGACAGACCTGTACATTTCCATTCCGTCTATTACTTATGCATATATTTTATTGGTCCAGCCATCACCACTCTTAGTCAAGCTTATTTTGTATGAAAAGAAACCATCCTGAAGGGATGGAAAAATGGCACCTTCTCAGAAGAAAAGAAACTCATCTTCAAACAAACTGCAAAGGAAAAAGCTGTCCCATGTATTTTGTACACCATTGCCTAGGCCTGGAGAGGGCTCTTTCTGGATGAACACACCATTTCTGAGCTATAATCAGAAACCATTGCGCTCCTGTAATAATACTGCCCTGGATAGCGCTGAGGGTTTACAACTCAGCATCTCTCTCTGCACATACTGAAAGCACCATCGAAACTACCTTGCTGATATGCATAGAATCACAGAATTGTATCAGTTTGAAAAGACCTCTATGATCCTTAAGTCCAACTGTCAAACTAGGATAGTTCTCCATGGTCATTAAACCATGTCCCCAAGTGCCATGGCCACACAGTTCTTGAATATCTCCAGGGATGGTGACTCCACCACCCCCCTGGGCAGCCTGTTCCATTGCCTGATCATTCTTTCAGGAAGGAAATTTTTCTTAATATCCAACTTGAACCTTCCCTGGCACAGTTTCAGGCCATTTCCTCTTGTTCTATTACCTGATACTAGGGAGACCACCACCCTCTATCTCAGTCCAACTGCCTCTCATGGAGCTATAGAGAGCAATGAGTTTGGATAAGTATCTGGAGCAGGATAACTAGTGCAAATGTCACATCAGGCCAGACACATTGAACTATTTATGTTTAGTGGTCTGACTTCCTCCACGTTAAAGCAATCTTTATGACTCCTCTGTACAATCTGAAATCTCCATCTGATCCTAGTCGATGCAAATAAAATGTTAGGTGAGCTTTGAAACCATCAGATAGCCAGGTAACTATGGCTTTTGGGTGCAGGATGGAGCTCCTGTATCAGCCAGTATAGAAAGGAATCATGTTTTTGCTACTGCAACATGCTAAAAAATTCTATCATGCCTGTTCAAGACCTATAAACCCCAACTGCAAGCAGTGAAAGCAAACTGCTGTCAGAACACAGGGCCGTGAACGGGGCCCCGAGGAACTTGCTGTGTTTAGAAGAGCAAATAAAAGCCAGAAGAACATAACATTATGAACAGCCAACACCTCTAGAAGAAAGGAACAAAAGGCTGATTCACACTAGAGGGACATCCTGGCCGAAGAACAGATATGATAACTGATTCATTTAATTCAGAACAGATAAATAACCATTAACATGTTAAGGTTTCTGAAATGGCTCCTCAGTTGGAAGCTGGCTTCTCAGGGTATTTCCTCTATGAAAGTTAGATGATGAAATTCCTGCTGGAAGAGCTTTAGAGGAAAAAAAAAGCCAACAACCAAACCAGTGTTTTCCTGAAGCAACTGAGAGAATACTGATTTGTGATCCAGACTAATTTTGATTCAATACTAATTGTTGACACAGGCAATGAAAATTGAATGCGTGTCACAAATTTCATCTGATTTTACTTAGTCGTTGATGCTGTTTAAACTCTCTACTATCTGAAAACGTTTCATGCATTCTATCAGAGCAAAGCACCACACTTTAATGAAGTAGTCATTTATCTGAGATAAAGAACCAGACAGCATGAGTCAAAAGGAGCTTTCAATCCTTCTGTCTGCATTATTTGTTAAGAAGCGATGTGCAAGTCGCGGGGTGCCCATACATTTAAAGGCATTTCTTTGTGATCTGTACACACAGCACTACAACAAAACTTGTACTGAAGCGCACTAACCCCATGCCACAGCAATGTTTTAGCATGTTTATAACCCCAGGACCATAGGCTACAGTTTTTAAGATGTTGATTTTAAATACTGCAAAAGTAATCACAGAATTGTTCTGGTTGGAAAAGACCTCTAAGAGCAGTGAGTTCAAGGACTGACATAACGACATCATTGTCATTAAGCCATGTCCCAAACTGCCATATCCACAGCTTGCCTGAACATGTCCAGGGATGGTGACTCTGAGGTGAGGAGAAAGTTCTTCACTGAGAGAATCGTTAACCATTGGAATGTGCTGCCCAGGGAGTCACCATCCCTGGAGGTGTTCAAGAGGGGACTGGACGTGGCACTTGGCACCATGGTTTAGTCATGAGGTCTGTGGTGACAGGCTGGACTTGATGATCTTTGAGGTCACTTCCAACCTTGGTGATTGTGTGAATCTGTGTATCCACCAGCAGGGGGAAAGAGAGGGGAGAAGGAGGAGGCAAAGAAGGGGGGAATGAGGGGGCAAAGAAGAGGGAGAAGGAGGGGGCAAAGAAGGGGAAGAAGGAAGGGAAAATGGGAAAAGGAAAGGGGAAAAGAAGCATTACAGGTAAAATGAAAACGTGACATCTTCAGGCTGAAATGTATTGGTAAAGAATGAAGAAGTCCAAATGATGAAGACAGAAAACATTCTACCAAATGAAGTAGAATTTTCCCTGCCAGTAGATGAGCTGGAAAGTCATGTCCAATGAAAGGCTGTAACTCCCAATACTCTCCCACAAGACAGTATCAATGCAGGCAGCAGGCAGCAGCAAGACCCCTCTCGACTGCTGTCACATGAGCACATCTGCTGTCCCACTCTTGGCTCAGCACAACTTTTGTACAACCACGCAATCTGCAGCTTTGTTTTCCTGTGATGATTCACACACACTAAAAAAGCCAAATTGGAAACTTCTCCGAAGTTTCCAACTTCCAGGTGACTTGTGGGTAAAAAAGTAAATAAATAAATCCAAAACCCAACAAGCTGTCTGTGTACATCTGCTGGAGGGTAGAGAGGCTCTGCAGAGGGACCTCGACGGGCTGGACAGATGGGCAGAGTCCAAGGGCAGGAGATTGAAGACATCCAAATGCCAGGTTCTGCACATTGGCCACAGCAACCCCAGGCAGTGCTACAGGCTGGGGTCAGAGTGGCTGGAGAGCAGCCAGGCAGAGAGGGACCTGGGGGTGCTGGTTGATGGTAGGCTGAACATGAGCCAGCAGTGTGCCCAGGCAGCCAAGAGGGCCAATGGCATCCTGGCCTACATCAGGAACAGTGTGGCCAGCAGGAGCAGGGAGGTCATTCTGCCCCTGTACACTGCACTGGTTAGGCCACACCTCAAGTCCTGTGTCCAGTTCTGGGTCCCTCAGTTTAGGAAGGAGGTTGACTTGCTGGAAGGTGTCCAGAGAAGGGCAACAAAGTTGGTGAGGGGTTTGGAACACAAGCCCTATGAGGAGAGACTGAGAGAGCTGGGGTTGCTTAGCCTGGAGAGGAGGAGACTCAGGGGTGACCTTGCTCTCTATAACTACCTGAAGGAAGGTTGTAGACAGGCAGAGGTTGGTCTCTTCTCCCAGGCAGCCAGCACCAGAACAAGAGGACACAGTCTCAGGCTGCACCAGGGGAGGTTTAGGTTGGATGTTAGGAAGAAGTTCTATACAGAGAGAGTGATTGCCCATTGGAATGTGCTGCCCGGGGAGGTGGTGGAGTCACCATCATTGGAGGTGTTCAGGAGGAGACTTGATGGGGTGCTTGGTGCCATGGGTTAGTTGTTTAGGTGGGTTGGATTGGTTGATGGGTTGGACACGATGATCTTGAAGGTCTCTTCCAAGCTGGTTGTTGTTTATTATTATTATTATTATTATTATTATTATTATTATTATTATTATTACTACAGATGTAACTTCATAGCTCTTGTAACTTCACCCATGCAAATAGACAACATTTAACTCAATGGAAAACATTTCCTTTAGTATTAACAAAGACGGTGCTGCCTGGCTTACTTCCCATATGAGCCCCTCTTGTATCTCTGGTCCTATAGATTCTCTGTCCCCTTTCCTAGCAACAACTTCCTTCATTCCAGTCTTTGGATGAAGAATGCCCATAAAAGGTTGGTGTGTTGAACAAACAACTGTGGTGTCACACCATCTCTTTGTGCTTCAAGACTGCCCACGCTAGATTTGCAAATGAGCTCTCAAATGGCCTCTCTCAGCAGCAGTCACTTAGTGAAAAGGTTTCTGTAGCCCATGGATACCTCAGTACCTGAATGGGCTTAAATTCCCAGTGCTATGGAAAGCTTTTCCCCCCTCACCTCCCAGCCACATTTATTTGTATTATTTCCATAGAAGAAGGGTTTTACAATAGATGCAGCATTTGGGCTGCTGAAAGCACTTGCCTTGGAATGAAATAACGGTTACCTGTGATTTCAGTAGGAACAGCCAACTCATTCCTAAAAGCCACATTTTTTTTCTTCCCCACACAATAGCCCTGCACAAATCCCTCATGATGGAGAACACCCAGTCCTAATTAACTCCTGGTCTCCTATCATTCTCCCTTTCTCTATTCAATCAATTCACTACTAGCATTAACCAGAAGCATCCCAACACACTGGGAGTAGATTTAGATCGGACATAAGGAAGGAATTCTTTACTACGAGGGTGGTGAGACACTGGAACAGGTTGCCCAGGGAGTTTGTGCATGTTCCCTCCCTGGAAGTGTTCAAGGCCAGGTTGGATGAGGCCTTAAGCAATGTGGTACAGTGGAAGGCATCGCTGCCCATAGCAATTGTGTTGGAACTAGATGATCTTTAACATCCCTTCCAACCCAAACCATTCTATGATCAAGTTCAACTACGATGGACTTGATGGGCTCTGAGCAAACTGATTTATTTGGGGATGTTCCTGCTGACTGCAGAGACTTTTAGAGATTGCTTCCAACCCAATGCATTCTGAGATTCTGTGAAACACCTTGACATTTCCCAGGCAAATCCCACAAAAGCCAAGTGTTTCACTCAGATCTTTGAGAAACATTTGGAAATTTGAGGTGTGAAGGCCACAGCCTCCAAAGAGACTGCAGATCCCTGTGTGCTCTTGCAATGAATGTGAGCAAGCTGCTGAAAACTCAAATTAGCAGCTAAGTCTAATGCTCCCAGAAGGAAAGTGCAAAGAAAGATTTGTTCTGTTTGCAGCTTGGCTTTACATGTTCCGCCTCTTTAGTACAGAAAGATTCATATCCTATCCATGACTGAGACCATATATTTCTGCCATGAAGTTGTACATCTGGAAGAAGTACATCTAGCACCAAGAACAATGGATTGGTTGCAAAAAGGTAGCAAAAGTGCAACTTCAGAACCAGCTTTCAGGGACAAGCATTTCTACAAACCCTTGGGTCAACCAGATCCTGTGATATTTAGAATAAACCAAACCAGGTTGGAAGAGACCTTCAAGATCATCGCGTCCAACCCATCAACCAATCCAACCCACCTAAACAACTAAGCCATGGAACCAAGCACCCCACCAAGTCTCCTGAACACCTCCAATGATGGTGACTCCACCACCTCCCTGGGCAGCACATTCCAATGGGCAATCACTCTCTCTGTATAGAACTTCTTCCTAACATCCAGCCTAAACCTCCCCTGGTGCAGCCTGAGACTCTGTCCTCTTGTTCTGGTGCTGGCTGCCTGGGAGAAGAGACCAACATCCGCCTGTCTACAACCTCCCTTCAGGGAGTTGTAGACAGCAATAAGGTCACCCCTGAGCCTCCTCTTCTCCAGGCTAAGCAACCCCAGCTCCCTCAGTCTCTCCTCATAGGGCTGTGCTCCAAACCCCTCACCAACTTCGTTACCCTTCTCTGGACTTGTTCGAGCAAGTCAACTTCCTTCCTAAACTGAGGGGCCCAGAACTGGACACAGAAGTTGAGGTGCAGCCTAACCAGTGCAGTGTACAGGGGCAGAATGACCTCCCTGCTCCTGCTGGCCACACTGTTCCTGATGTAGGCCAGGATGCCATTGGCCCTCTTGGCTGCCTGGGCACACTGCAGGCTCATGTTCAGACTACCATCGACCAGTACCCCCAGGTCCCTCTCCACTTGGTTGCTCTCAGCCACTCTGACCCCAGCCTGTAGCTCTGCATGGGGTTGTTGTGGCCAATGTGCAGAACCCAAGCAACACCAAGGTCACCAACTGGGTGATGACTTCATTGACCATGGAACATAAAAGATGGACCTTTTCCAGAAGAGAATATTATATGAAGGTGAGATATCAGTCTTGTATGCTGAAGATCTGCTTGTGGTTGATGTTTGAGATACATTGTACACTGTCTACTGATGCAGTTATCAAGGTGTAAGAATTATTTACACTCCCTTTTTTGAACTCAAATCCTTCACTGATAAGGCTGAGACTGGAGCAGAGACCTAGAGCAACAGGCTGACAAGAAGAGACGATGAAGAGTAATAGAAGCATAGAATCATTTTGGTTAGAAAAGACCTTTAAGATTATTGAGTCCAACCATTCTTTAACTGCAAAAGCTGGGGCTAAACCATGTCCCTCAGCACCACATATCTCTCTATTCAACACCTGAAGGGATAGGGATTCAACCACCTCCCTGGGCATCCTGCTCTAGTCTTTGAGAACCCTTTCAGTCAGGAAGTTTATTTTTATAATCAAACAAAAAGTTTTTAAAGGTTAAAGCCTCGGTGTGTAACTACAGCAGGCATCTAATGGAGCTTCTGATTTCTCATCAACACTTTCACATCCAGTGGAATTGGACAATTAAATTGCAAACTTTATGACTCAAACTCAAGAGACCACTCTGTCAGCACGGTCTCAAAGTCCTGCTGTCTTTGGTCAGATAAATGGCTCAGTCAGTCGTTACTTACAGACTAATGACACAGGGCAATGTGGAATGAGAGCTAGGTGATGGCAGAGTTGGTCCAGGAAAGGTCACAAGTTCCATGAAGAGATTACAGACCTCCACACTCCTGCTGACATGAAAATGCCCTTTTTATCTTCCTGCACAAATACACAGGCATGTTTGCAAAGTTTCCAAATTATTTTGTTTTCTTGGAAGAGGAAAGCTGTAATTGAGTGGGCTGTGCAAGCTCATTCTTGCTTCTGCTAGTTAAGTCATGGCCATTTATCTTTCCACAAAGAGCCCAAATTGTTCCCCTCTGTGCTGTATGTTTTGTTGTCTCATTTTAACTGACCTATCAGACCGTAAAGAGCGGAACAAGGTCTTCACGTCTCTTAATTGGTGTCATTAGGAGTCCTTTCTCATTTACTACGAAAAGGACTAACATCTCCTATGGAAGAACTGTGCCTTAGTGCAACCTTTCAAACTGGAAGTCATTAGAAGACAAAGTAGCTGGGACCGGTTTTGAGCATACAGATACTTCTTATTAAAGCTCAAGCAAATACAGGTTCTCTCAGAGCAAGCAGCGGGCCCACTATGAAGGACAGCAGCAGAGTGATATTTTTGTGACTCTGAGGTTTCACCCCAGCTCTCCCCAATAATTTATTTCCAAACACCCACTGTCAGACAACATTTATCAGCTGAACGCTCGGAGACTTCAATTACCCAAGGGCTTGCAGGCCGCGTTGCCTGACGGCAGCCTGTGAACACACATAAAGCAGCACATTAAACCACTGCTTCGGCAAACGGCTTCACGGAGCACTGCACACCTCAAGACACCCTGTTCTGTTTCTACCTTCACAAAGGACTTTGTTCCTTTACCCATACTGCACAACACAAACTGTTCTGAGCAAGACGCTCCAACTGCGGACCACGGTGCTGATGTAACTCTGCGGCTGATAGAGCAGGAGGTCAACGACGCTGTGATCCAGTCCATGAGAGACCTGCAGAGCAGTGCAGAGATAAGGGACCTGGGGGTTCCTGGTGGACAATGGCATGACCATGAGCCAGCAATGTGCCCTTGGTGCCAAGAAGGCCAATGGCTTCCTGGGGTGGAATTGAAGGGGTGTGGTTAGTAGGTCAAGAGAGGTCCTCCTGCACCTCTACTCTGTCCTGCTAAGGACACATCTGGAATATTGTGTCCAGTTCTGGGCCCCTCAGGTCAAGAAGGACCTCAGGGAACTGCATGAAAGAGTCCCGTGCAAAGCCACAAAGATACTGAAAGCAGCTGAACGTCTCCCTGTGAGGACAGGCTGAGGGAGTTGGGGCTCTTGAGCTTGAAGGGGTGACCTCACTGCTGTTGGTAAAGATGTGCAGGGCAGTGTGGGGAGGATGGAGCCAGGGCATGCTCATGGATGTCCAATGACAGGACAAGGGGCACTGGGTGCAAGCTGGAGCAGAGGAGGTTTCATGGTAGCATATGGAAAAACTTTCACTGTGAGGATGACAGAGCAGGAATAGGCTGCCCAGAGAGGTTGCAGAGTCTCCTTCTCTGGAGACATTCAAAACCTGCCTGGATGTGTTCCTGTGTACCTACTCTAGGTGATCCTGCTCCAGCAGATCTTTGGAGGTCCCTTCCAACCCCTGACGTTTTGTGATTCTGTGACTCATTGCTGTCTGTGTGTTTAACAAGGATGAGACACAGGGTGAATAACCACTAATGAGGCCATTGCTGCCTGCCTAACCCTTATTAATGAGATAAACTCATGCTGGTGGAATCGAGGTGGCATGAAGGGTAGGGCAAGAATGTCTGGCAGGCCTGAGAGGTGGCTGAAGCTCCTACTGCTTCGCACACAGCCTGTGGACACAGAGAAGTGGTGACCAAGCTGTGCTGTCAAAGAGGATCATCAAATCATAGAATGGTTTGGGTTGGAAGGGACCTTGAAGATCACATAGTTCCAAGCCCACTGCCATGGGCAGGGACACCTCCAGGTTGCTCAACGTCTTGATACAGGAGCCAAGAACAGGCATCAGGATCTTAAGTGGAAGCTCTGAAAAGGCCTAAATATAGCATATATTACTTACTGCCATGCACATTTTCACACATTCTGGCTTACATTTGCTTTAGCAATTTGCACTGGGAAGCAAAACAGCAATGAGTAAATCCTGTAATGTATTTGAGTACCTGATTAAATCACACCACATAACAATTCTGTCAGACTTTCCAGGGCTGATATCTGTTAATCAGGCCGTTTATGGAGCTCTTTCATGGAAACATATCGTAGCTCAACAACTATTCAGTAATTCCCATTCCACAGGTGATGAGATCTGTCCCTAATGCCTTTTAGAAGCCTATCAGGAGCCTGCTTCCTGACTACCTTGCTAATTTTTCTGATTTAAAACAAGCCACAAAATCATTTTTGGCAACGTTTGGAAAAGGAAAGCTTTCTCTTGACTGCTAAGGATGCAACTAATAAAAAACAATCAAGGGTTTAATTTGCCCTCTGCACAAAACTCTTGCAGTTACAGAAACTGTATCCACCCAGTTAACAGCAGACTTTCACCTCCAGTTAATAAATAAAAGCACTTGTATCATAGAATCAGTGAAATAAGTTGCAGCACTTCTGTATCTCCTTTCATCCAGGAGTACATTTTAACAGCTCTCCAAGCCTGCCAGACTGCTCCTTGCTAAGGAGCAGTTGGGATCTTTTTGTTTCAATAATCATCTGACACACCACAGACAAGGTGCAATTCTTCATATCAAGGAGATTTCTGTTCTGTCTGGTCTTATCAACTTTCTTATCCCTTCACTGCCCTGCAAACTTCCCAGGGATTGCTGGATAGCCAGGGCGCGAGGCCAGCCAGCTGACCTCAGTACCCAGAGCCTACACTCTGAAATAGCAGCAAGTAAGGCAACCTCAGGGATCACATCTAGCCCAGGGGATGCTTCTGCAGAGCAACCTGAAGTAGAGGAGGATCTCAAAAATACCAGGTTTATGCCTTTCACACCTTATTTTTTCTACACAGCACCTTCAGTGGATTTATTATCTCTTATTAGAGCTGTCTAGGATGATAACAGAAAAGAACAGCCCCAGTGTGAACATCCTTTCCATCAACTACGCTGGGAGTTAGCCACTGCCATGGGAAAATGCCTAAACTTCTATGTAGAGTGCAGTAGGAGTAAAAACCATGCATTAAAGAATCACAGAATCAACCAGGTTGGAAGAGACCTCCAAGAGCCATCTGGGACCTCTCTAGTGAGCCAGGACTGTTGAAAAATGACAGAAAGCAGCTTGGCCAGCTCATCTGCCACTTCCCTCAGTACCCTAAGGTGGATCCCCTCCGGTTCCACAGACACAGGGTGATCCAAGTGGCTCAGCAGGTCTCTAACTGCTTCTTCCTGGATTACAGGGATACCATACTGCTCCCTGGCTCCATCTGCCAGCTCAGGAGGCCAGTTGCCCTGAGGACAATTTATCCTACTACAGAAAATTGAGGCAAAGAAAGAATTACAGACAATTGAGCATCCCCATACAGTGAGAAAAACACACAGCAGAAGTGCATTCATTTTAGAACACTTGTTCAGACTCATTGATACTGAAGGATCCATTATTACACCTCCAGCAAGCAGGAACTAGGGAAAATGTAGTTCTCTTGTCCCTAGCCATAACAGCTGCTCTGACCATTCTTTCAGCATGTCTCCCTTGTAGGACAACTGCTTTGGTGGACTGCTTCCAAAGGTTGTGGGCCTGCTCCTACTAACATCAATGCAACATGATTTGGAAAAGAGCCCCACAAATTTACACCAAGATGGCATCCCCCAAGGAAGAAAGAAAACAGTAACTCTGAAACCATTTGCCTGGATTTGTTTTTATGACCCTTGGCAATTAATCTGTGCATGAATGCTGGCCAACATGAACTGGGTTCTTACATCTGCATACAGCTGGACTAGTCAACCTTTAAAGGTCCCTTCCAACCCAAATCACTCTATGATTCCCCGATTCTATGATACAGGCAGAAATAAACAGCCCCACTGAATGTAATAATAACTGGAATGGAGAAACTAATAATGCAAGTGGCTCCCCCTGAGACATTTGATAAGATTCACTGGGAATAGTTTGGATCTCTGTTTTGGTGAACTGACTCAAAAGAAAAAGCCTGCATATGGACAGACTCATCCCAGATGTCCTGCAGACTTCTCAGGTAAAATCCAAGGACTGTGTCTTTCTGATCCAGTTTTGCCTTCAGTTTTACCCCTCTCTGCAGGAGGAAATATTCTGACCCTGCCTGTGGTGGATGACAGAGATCTCTTTACACAATTCAGTGTTTGCCTATCGGAGTTCACAGTATCACAGTATCACAGTATAACTAAGGTTGGAAGAGACCTCGAGGATCATCGAGTCCAACTTATCAACACAGACCCCATGACCAGACCATGGCACCAAGTGCCACATCCAATACCCTCTTGAACACCTCCAGGGACGGTGACTCCACCACCTCCCTGGGCAGCACATTCCAATGATGAACGACTCAGTCGGTGAAGAACTTTCTCCTCACCTCGAGTCTAAACCTCCCCTGGTGCAGCTTGAGACTGTCCCCCCTTGTTCTGGTGCTGGTTGCCTGGAAGAAGAGACCAACCCCTTCCTGGCTACAACCACATTTCAGGTAGTTGTAGAGGGCAATGAGGTCACCCCTGAGCCTCCTCTTCCCCAGGCTAAACCAGTTCAGAACACAACCAAACTCTTAAGTGAATATAATAAATTCAGAGGAAAACTGGCCAAGGCTCAGTGAAATCTTACTGTCAAGCTGCATGAGAAGGATTCCTATCAACTAATTTGAGCTAGTTAAAGCAGAAGGCCAGTCTAAACCAGAGCACATGCAGTGGGGATAGACCAGACCCCCAGCCAGCAGCTCCACTTATTACATTTTAAGTAACTGACCACATGGGATGAATCTTTCTTAAAAGGTGCCTCTCTTCTACACTTCCTTAAGCAAGCTGAGACTTGAGAGATGAAGTTAGGTGAGCTACATTATTCATCACCTTCCAAAGAAGCCCAAGCTTAATCATCAGACCTAATGCAGGTGGAAATTTATGTCATCTGCTATGCCAAAGGTCAGATTACACATAATCAGAATGGCCCTTTTGACTTTAAAATCTATAATGGTTATAGATTAGGAACAGCTCCCTGGAAGGCAAGGCAGTTACACGGATGGGGAATTGATGTGAGATGAAAGTCATTGACGACAACTCTGTTATATTTCTTTTTAATAATGGATGTCCATAAAGAACAGCTCAGTTCCTTTTTAAATGATGGAACTTTTGGAAACCATCTGCTAATGGCTCCTGTGACATTGACAGAACCTGAACAACGTTTATCAGGTGCATAAAGCCGAGGACATGGTCTGTACCTCGCACCAGAGACATTTATCCGAAGCTGCCCCACATTTGCTGCCTTTGGTTTTCAGTCTTCTCCAAAAAGTGGCTTTTTAATCAATAAATATTTACACTGTCTCAAGAGACAGCTGATATAAAATTCTGCCGTTTCCAAACAACCCAATATATTTTATCTCCACAGAATATTGTATTTTTGACTTGTGTCTGGAAATAATGCAAACAAGCAGTTTAATAAACATAATAACTCAGTTGAGCGTGGTAGGGGGAAAGCTGAATAACCTCAGATTTACATCCATTTAAAACAAAGACTGACAAAGCTGTAATATTTTACCCCATTTAGTCTGGATGGGATTTGCCAGAGGCATGCACCTAAATAAGCAGGAGTGAGATACAACTGTGTAATGGGCTGGGATTTGCTGGTAAAATAGAGACACCACAATAGAATCAGAGAATGTTGCATTATAAGCCCCTTCACATTTTGGCATCTTCATGCTTCATATTTAATTGTGATTATTTTCCCCAGCCAGAATAATAAATAGTCTCTTTGTTTTGGTTTGGTCTTTTTAATGCTAGGAGTTCTTGGCTGACAAAACAGAGTGATGGACTTCAGTCAGACACTGACATTTTTATTAATACACTGACATAACAGAAACAAAATAATAAAACCCAAGAGAAATGAGCATTTAGCGTGGCTGTGAAGGGTAGAGGTATTCAGCAGATAGGAGAAGCTGCAATCCTCTCTGAAGCATTGCTAATATGATTTAGTTTCTCAGTAATTTACTTATCTGAAGACCATTAAGAAATTAGTACAAAACCCATTTGGAACCTGACAGGGACTTCAAAGCTCAGAATTCATAGAATGGCTTAAGCTGGAAGGGACCTCAGAGATCATCTATTCCAACCCCCTGCCCTCTCAACTGGACTTGGCTGCCCAAGGCCTTATCCAACCTGCCCTCTACAACTACCTGAAAGGTGGTTGTAGCCAGGAAGGGGTTGGCCTCTTCTCCCAGGCAACCAGCACCAGAACAAGGGGACACAGTCTCAAGCTGCGCCAGGGGAGGTTTAGACTCGAGGTGAGGAGGAAGTTTTTCACCGAGCGAGTCATTCGTCATTGGAACGGGTTGCCCAGGGAGGTGGTGGAGTCATCGACCCTGGAGGCGTTCAAGAGGAGATTGGACGTGGCACTTGGTGCCATGGTCTAGGCATGGGGTCTGTGTTGATAGGTTGGACTCGATGATCCTCGAGGTCCTTTCCAACCTAAGCGATACTGTGATACTGTGATACTGGCCTTGAATATCTCCAGACAGGGGGCATCTGCAACCTCCCTGGGCAGCCTATTCCAGAGTCTCACCACTCTTGCACTGAAGAACTTCTTCCTAATGTCCAGTCTAAACCAATTCTCTCTCAGCTTCAAACCATTCCCCCTTGTCCCATCCCTAGACACCCTTATAAAAAGTCCTTCTCCAGCCTTCCTGTATTGGAAGGCATCTCTAAGGTCCCCCCCTGAGAGTTTTCTCTTCTCCAGGCTGAACAACCTAGCTATCCCTCAGCTTATCCTCATAGTAGAGGTGCTCCAGCCCTTGGATCATCCTTATGGCCCTCCTCTGGACTCATTCAAACAGGTGTGTGTCCTTATGCTGTGAACACCAGAACTGGACACAGTATTCGAGCTGGGGTCTCACAGGAGAAGAATAAATGGCAGAATCTACTCCCTTGAACTGGACCAGTAGGGAGCCTGAAAGTTGCCTCAAGGATGATAAAACACATCAAAATTCCCTTCAACTAGGTTAAAGTCTAAATTCTGTTTACAGAAGTTACAAGTAGACCCAACAGCAGGAAGAGAACATGGCACCTTCCAACCATCACCACTGCCCTGGCCCCCTTTAGCCCTACAGATTACATGGAACAAGATAGTTCCAAAAGGTAGAAAACAGTATAAAAATTCTTGTCAATAGCTGGTTACAGAGCAGAAGTTTGACTGATCCCAGATCTGGTGACTTTTGCATACTTAAGCAGAAAAACTTAATCAAGGTAGGTGCATCCTGCCCATATCAACTCCCTAGCTGAGACAGAATAGAATGGAATTAACCAGGTTGGAAAAGACCTTTGAGATCATCAAGTCCAACCTATCAACCAACACCATCAAATCAACTATGGCACCAAGCACCCCATCCAGTCTCTTCCTAAGCACATCCAGTGATGGTGACTACAGCACCGCCCTGGGCAGCACATTCCAATGGCCAATCTATCTTTCTATGAAGAACTTCCTCCTCACCTCCAGTCTGAACCCCCCCTGGCGCAGCTTGAGACTGTGTCCTCTTGTTCTGGTGCTGGTTGCATGGGAGAAGAGGCCAACCCCCACCTGGCTACAGCCTCCATTCAGGGAGTTGTAGACAGCAATAAGGTCACCCCTGAGCCTCCTCTTCTCCAGGCTAAGCAACCCCAGCTCCCTCAGCCTCTCCTCACAGGGCTGTGCTCCAAATCCCTCCCCAACTGCCTGGTTGCTCTCCAGCCACTCTCACTCTAGCCTGTAGTGCTGCATGGGATTCTGCAGTAGCTCATAGCAAAGCCAGAAAGACTCAGAGAAATGGTGAACACAGAGTAGGAAGAGGAGTGAAGATCACGAGAAAGCCAGGATTATGAGATGAATACTGTGCAAACACTCTCTAATTCTTAGCTGTATCAAAAGGTTGCATTCTCAAGATAAATGCTCTCTGAAAAATAAGTCTTCTTGTCATTGTCATCACCAGGAAAATGAGTAAATAAAGTACTTCTTTAGGAACTTAGAGTTGCTGTTCAAGTTTTGATTACAATGACTCAGATTTAGGTCATGTTCCATTTACCATCAAAAGTTCACCATCAATACATCGTTTTCATTGTGTTTGCCTCTCCACAAGTTAGAGATTTGAAGATCCACCTACTGCGTGCAAACACATCGCCATGCAAGGTGAGCACGACATAATTAAACTTTCTAAGGCAGTTAAACAGCACCACCACATCAGCAGGAATTTTTGATGTCTTAACAGAAACTCTACGAGAAACTATTCAGTACAAGGGAAAATTCCCTCTTAAAAGATCAAAGATGATCAATTTTCCCAATAAAGGGGAATTATTAGCAGAGTCCCATAGGAATCTGATTTAGATCTTGGCTCATCTTTATGTCTGTAATTGATCTAGAGCTGATGAGGTAGTGAAATGCTTATGATACCAACATAATCACCTAGTATTGAGTAATAGAATGAGAGGAAATGGCCTGAAACTCTGCCAGGGGAGGGTTAGATTGGAGATGAGGAAAAATGTCTTTGCTGCCAGAGTGGTCAGGGATTGGAACAGGCTGCCCAGGGAGGTGTTGGAACCACCATCCCTGAAGACGTTCAAGAAATGTGTAGAAGTGGCAATCTGAGCTGGAGGTGGGGAGATTCAGGCTAGATGTGAGGAGGAGGTTCTTCACCATGAGAGTGGTGAAACCCTGGAATGTGTTGTCCAGGGAGGTGGTCGAGGCCCCGTCCCTGGGGGTGTTTAAGCCCAGGCTGGATGAGGCTCTGGCCAGGCTGATCTAGTGTGGGGTGTCCCTGCCCATGGCAGGGGGGTTGGAACTAGATGGTCCTTGTGGTCCCTTCCAACCCTGAATGAAACTATCAAACTATGAAACTATGGTTTAATGGTCATAAAGGTCTTGGATGGACTGTTGGACTCCATGATCTTGGAGGTCTTTTCCAACCAAAACAATTTTATGGTATAGCAAAGTCAAAACTCATCAACAGTATGAGAGTTTGCAAGGAGCTCAGAAACAAATAAAACCAGCTGAAGTTTAGTATTTAAGTGCTTGCATCATCCCAAGAGTGTATTTACATCCCAACAGTGTAATACAACAGTACTGGCTCCTGCAGCAATTCACTCTTGTGTCATTTGGGCTGTACTCTAAAAGCACAGCTGTCTGGAGAAGAGAAGGCTCCCAGGTGACCTCACTGTGGCCTTCCAGTATCTGAAGGGGGCCTATAAGAAGGCTGGGGCGGGACTGCTCAGGATCTCAGGGAGTGATAGGACTAGGGGGAATGGAATGAAGCTGGAGGGGGGGAGATTCAGGCAGGAGGTGAGGAGGAAGCTCTTCCCCATGAGAGTGGTGAAGCCCTGGAATGGGTTGTCCAGGGAGGTGGTTGGGGTCCTGTCCCTGGAGGTGTTTAAGCCCAGGCTGGATGAGGCTGTGGCCAGCCTGATGTAGTGTGGGGTGTCCCTGGCCATGGCAGGGGGGTTGGGACTAGATGATCCTTGTGGTCCCTTCCAACCCTGACTGATACTATGATACTATAATGTTTTTTGGGTGGTCAAGAACACAAACAGAAGGAACTTCCTTAAAATGTTAGAGAGCACAGAGAAATCCTTATGGAACAATGTGTGAGGTGTTACTGTGTCTGCAATGCCACAGGTGAACCAAAGGACAGAAACTAAAGAGAAGAACAATAACATCATAACTTTCTTCCATTCAAAATAAGTTTGTGGAAAAAGAAAGGGGAGGAAAAGCAGAACTGTGCATTGATAAACTGAATGGGAAAGGTGAACAGAAGCTAATTATTCATTGTTCTCATTATACAAAACCTTGGGACAACTGCATTGAATGATTAGACAGAGGGAAATAAATACTTACTCACATGCAAGCATTTGTCATAGATATCTTGGAGCCATACATAAAAGTACTGAAAAAGCAGTAAAATGAATTCAAGGGTAGTAAAATAAATTCAAGAATTATTGCCCAAGATGTCCCAGGTGCAAATTATCTCAAGAATTCCTTGACTCCAAAAGAGTAGGATCACTCAGCACTTGTTCTGCTTCATTGTGACTTAACAGCTTAACAGCACTTAACAGCTACTCAAAGAAGCAGGTTAAGCCTAGAGACCTTTGCTCTCTCTACCTCTGCTGATACAACTCCCTTCTCAATTAGGGGCAAACACCCTAATTTCTCTCTGCTCCCACATAGAATCATAGAATGGTTTGGGATGGAAGGGACCTCCAAAGGCCACCTGGTCCAACCCCTCATTTTTGAGATTCAAAGCTGAAGCTCAAGATCCATGTTGATCTGCCTTCTGTTGGCCTACAACTATGATATAGAATAGAATTAACCACTTTGGAAAAGACCTCAGAGATCATCAAGTCCAACCTGTCACCCAACAACATCTAATCAACTAAACAATGGCACCAAGTGCCTCATCCAGTCTCTTTTTAAACACATCCAGGGACGGTGACTCCACCACCTCCCCAGGCAGCACATTCCAATGGCCAATCTCTCTTTCTATGAAGAATTTCTTCCTAACATCCAGCCTAAACCTCACCTGGTACAGCTTGAGACTGTGTCATCTTGTTCTGGTGCTGCTTGCCTGGGAGAAGAGACCAACCCCCACCTGGCTACAACCTCCTTTCAGGTAGTTGTAGAGAGCAATAAGGTCTCCCCTGAGCCTCCTCTTCTCCAGGCTAAGCAACCCCAGCTCCCTCAGTGTCTCCTCATAGGGCTTGTGCTCCTGAACTCTCTCCAGCTTTGTTGCCCTTCTTTGGACACATTTAAAGACAACAGATTGCTATCACTGTGATTTAAGGAATTCTACTTAAGTAAGTTTCTAACCAAAGCTCTCAAGAAATTCCACAGAAATACTTGAGGAAAAATATGGATAAACTGTATGGCACAGCCTAAACTTAAGACTATTGTGTAGTTTTTCCCCACAGAATGGTTAAACTCATGGCTAATATCTGCTTTAATTCTCCTTGTAGAAGAGGCACTCCTAATGCATCCACACTATGGATCAATCAATTTAGTCACTCCTCATGATCCAGGGACTAAAGAAGTTTCAGTTCAAATTCACACTTTCCTTACTCTGAACCCTCAACATGTCCAAACATCTCAAACTGCTCTCCACAAAGAGCCCCTGAGTCCACGCTGCTCCAATGTCTCTATGCCATTCATGGCATCCCTTCTAATTCAACTCAACATGCGAGCAAGCCCATCAATCCCAAACCTTTCCACACAACCATGAGCTCTTCCCAAGTTCCTTCCTCTTGCCCCTTCACTCAAAGGGCCTTTCCCACTTCTTACAGCTCCTTGTTTGATGAGGCTGCAAATTGCTATATGACAGCCACCGCTGTTGGCTATTCTCTGATGCTGGAGTTCTGCAGGTTTCGCTCTCCCTGGAGAAGTGAAACCCTTGCGCTCCCTCTCACAAAGATCAAAACCCAACAAAAACCCTCAGGCAGAAAGTTGTTATCAAAAAATTACATGACTGTGGAAGCAGAAGGAAAAAAAAAAGAGGACATAAAGGGAAAAAAAAAACCCAACAGGTAGAGCTTGTTTCTAAGGCAGAACGGGCTTCAGAGAGTAATTTTCAGAACAGTTGCTTCTCTTCACATTAGTGCTTGGTTGGGTGGGGGGAGGTAAAAAACCAATCTGCGTCATTCACTAGTAACAAAACGGTCTTCTGAAGTAGGTTTGGTGTCTCCAACAACCAGGCAATTTATTCAAATGTCTGAAAATGGAGAGAGTAGACAATTATCTCCTTTCTGTCAGCCTTATTAAAAAAAAACCCAACAACAAGAAAAAGCAAGAAAAATATAATACCCCAAGATTCAATGGATTCTGCCCTGGTGTAGCTTAGAAAAGCTTAAAAAAATATAATGGAAAAAAAACCAAACAAACCCTTGAGAATTCCACAAGCAGCTTGGAGCTGGGTTAGACTTCTGTGTTAAACATGCTTCTTTTCCAGAAGGCATAAATAATTGCTGGGAGAACGAGCACAAATCTCATCCAAAATGGTAGGAAGACTCCCACCGACATCACCATGCTCGGATTAAGTCCAAGGGTTTGTATTATAGCCTGAAATGTATTTTTAAGTTGGCACTGAAATGAAGACAGAAAGAAAGAAAGAAAGAACGAAAGAGAGAAGAAAGAAAGAAAGAAAGAAAGATGAAAGAAAGAAAGAAAGAAAGAAGAAAGAAAGAAAGAAAGAAGAAGAAAGAGAAAGAAAGAAAGAAAGAAAGAAAGAGAAAGAAAAGAAAGAAAGAAAGAAGAAAGAAAGAAAGAAAGAAAGAAAGGAAAGAAAGGAAAGAGAAGAAGAAGAAGAAGAAAGAAAAGAAAGAAAGAAAGAAGAAAGAAAGAAAGAAAGAAAGAAGAAAGAAGAAAAGAAAAGAAAGAGAAAGAAAGAAAGAAAGAGAAAGAAGAAAGAAAGAAAGAAAGAAAGAAAGAGAGAGAAAGAAAGAGAGAAGAAAGAAAGAAAAGAAAGAGAGAAAGGAAGGAAGTAAAGGAAGGAAGGAAAGGAAGGAAAGCAAGGAAGGGAAGGAAGGAAGGGAAGGAAGGAAGGGAGAGGAAGGGGAAGAAGGGAGGAAGGGAAGGAAGGGGAGGAAGAGAGGAAGGGAGGAAGAAAGGAAGAGAGGAAGGAAGGGAGGAAGGAAGGGAGGAAGGAAGGGAGGTAAGGAAGGGAGGAAGGAAGGGAGGAAGGAAGGGGAGGGAAGGAAGAGGAGGAGAGGAAGGGAAGGAGAAGGGAGGAAGGGAGGAAGGGAAGGAAGGGAGGAAGGGGGAGGAAGGGAGGAATGAGAGGAAGGGAGGAAGGGAGGAGGAGGAAGGGAGGAAGGGGGAAGGAAGAAGGAAGGAAGGAAGGAAGGACAAGGAAGGAAAGGAAGGAAGAGAAAAGGAAGGAAGGAAGGAAGGAAGGAAGGAAGGAAGGAAGGAAGGAAGGAAGGAAGGAAGGAAGGAAGGAAGGAAGGAAGGGAAAGAAAGAAAGAAAAGAAAGAAAGAAAGAAAGAAAGGAAAGAAAGAAAGAAAGAAAGAAAGAAAGAAAGAAAGAAAGAAAGAAAGAAAGAAAAGAAAGAAAGAAGAGAGAAAGAGAGAAAGAGAGAAAGAGAGAAAGAGAGAAAGAGAGAAAGAGAGAAGAAAGAGAAAGAAAGAAAGAAAGAAAGGAAGAAAGAAGAAGGAAGAAAGGAAGAAAAGGAAGAAAGGAAGAAAGGAAGAAAGGAAGAAAGGAAGAAAGGAAGAAAGAAAGGAAGAAAGAAGAAAGGAAGAAAGAAAGAAAGAAAGAAAGAAAGAAAGAAAGAAGAAAGAGAAGAAGAAAGAAAGAAAGAAGAAAGAAAGAAAGAAGAAGAAAGAAAGAAAGAAAAGAAAGAAAGAAAGAAAGAAAGAAAGAAAGAAAGAAAGAAGAAAGAAAGAAAGAAAGAAAGAAAGAAAAGAAAGAAAGAAAGGAATGAAAGAAACAAAACCTAAGTTTTAAATGTTAAAGGGGAAAGAATAGGTTACCCTGCTAAACCCCGGGAAGTTTGGAAATGTATGTGCTTCCTACACGCAGCGCATCAATCCTGCTCTTCTATTCCTGTCTGCAACAACATAAAAGTCCCAGTAGGTGTAGAAACCTTCTCATAATGCTGTCTCCTTTTCAATACATACAAGACAAAATGCACTCCCTAAACATATTTCCCTTCAGAAAGTGGCAGTTAAGTAACAATTTCACCTCCTCTTCTCCTCCCTGTTTAACTCCCATATCCCCTTTCCTCAGCTCTACCCATTTAAAGAGCTTTACGCCGCTGCCGATCCTGGCCTGATTAAATTTGCCAGGTTGTTTATATCTTGCAGTGATTTGAGAAATAATCTATCAATGAAGCTCTCAGCTTCTCAATAGAACATACTTGAGAACACGTGCTCTTTTCTTTAGGGGAGAAATCACGTTTTCAGATGCCACTGCTGAACTTAGGCTGCGAGGCATCCAAAGCGGCGGTGCTGAAATTCTGTCAGCAAGTTTCTCAGCGCAGGTAAGAAAAACATTTTGATGAAAGTAGATGGGCTTCGAGATGGAAAACTTGGCCTCCAAGCACAAACTATCAGCAGATTTAAAAGCTAATCTAAAATCACAGAGCCACAAAATGGTTTGGGTTGAAAGGACCTTCAAAATCATCTTCTTCTAACTCCCCTGCCATGGGCCCCTCAGCTTAAGACAGATGCTGAGATGCTCAAACATGTCCAGAGAAGGGAAACAAAGATGGGGAGGGGTCTGCAGCACAGTCCTGTGAGGAGAGGCTGAGGGAGCTGGGGGTGTTTAGCCTGGAGAAGAGGAGGCTCAGGGAAGACTTTCTTTCTGTCTGCAACTACCTGAAAGGAGGTTGTAGCCAGGTGGGGGTCAGTTTCATCTCCCAGGCAACCAGCACCAGAACAAGAGGACACAGTCTCAAGCTGCACCAGGGGAGGTTTAGGCTGGATGTGAGGAAGACTGGCCATTGGAATGGGCTGCCCAGGGAGGTGGTGGAGTCACCCTCCTTGGAAATGTTTAAAAACAGGCTTAGGTGAGGCACTTAGTGCCATGGTTTAGTTGTTTAGATGGTGTTGGATGATAGGTTGGACTTGATGATCTTGAAGGTCTTTTCCAGCCTGGCTGATTCTGTGATTCTGTGATTCTGTGAGCAGGGATGCCTCTTACTAGACCAGGTTGCTCAAGACCAAGACCACATGTAGCCTGGCTTGGAATACTTCCAGGCTTGGAACCTTCACTATGTCTCTGGGCAACCACTCCTAGTGCCTTACCAGCCTGATGGGGAAGAATTTCCTCCTAATATCTGAGATAAAGTCTAATGTCTAAAATGAAGTAGTTCCTCTAGGAATCATTAGGGATTCCATAGTTTGCACTTTCAACAGAGGCACTGCTGAGTATGTTCACAATACCTGATTGAAACTATAGAGATGTTACGACAGAAAACACAGGGAAATTTTCATCAGGGAACAAATAGCAGTGAGATCTCATTCCCTCACAAATGTCAGGTCAGCTAGCATCATGAATCTTGAATAGGAGCATCATTTTTTTTACCTTCCAGAACATCAGATGAAGCTGCTAAAATTAGGATGTGGTAGTTGGTTTGCAACCCAGTGCTGGACATCATGAATTTCAGAGTAAAATGTCGTCTGAGAGATGAAAGACTGCAAGAATAAAAGATTAAGGGCAAGAGGCTGTGAACTCATCAATATTTGCACTTCTAGAGGATCTGAGCCTTGGTCCCACACTCCTGCAGAGTCACGGTGTGGTCCTCAATATAAACAGGACTTTTTTCCTCACCCCCCCCAGCCTTGCTCGGTGAAAAATGGTAGTAATTACATCAAACTGCACAGCTACCAAGAATTTAATTTTGTGCTTTAACAATACAGAAATTAGACACCAGCACAGCTTCTCTAAATGAGATTTGCTTCATTTCCCTGTCTGCTAGACAGAACGCTCCCTCCTGCCAGAGGAAAATGTGCGAGAAACTACAATAGCCCAAGGGAATCCCCTCAGCAATGAATCCCCTCCAGAACACAGGCTCCTAGAAAGACAAATGTTGGGAGGCTGAGGGGTGTGGTGGGTTGAGAGTTCCCCCCAACATTAACTTTGCCAGACCAGCTCAGATGGAAGTGAATGAAAACTACCACAAGGGGAGACACTGTGCTCTACACCAAAAGGACACTGCAGTGAGGTGCAGGGTGTTCTCTTCTCCCTGGTAGCAGGTGATAAGATGAGAGGGCCTGAAATTGTATCAGAGAGGTTTAGGCTGGAGATTAGCAAACATTTCTTTATGGAAAGAACAGTCAGGCATTGGAACAGGCTGCCCAGGGATGTGGTGGTCTCACCATCCCTGGAGGTGGTCAAGAAAACTGTGGCCGTGGCACTTTGGGACAGGGTTTAAGGACTACAGTGGTGTCAGTTTGATGGTTGGAATCCATGATCTTAGAGGTCTTTTCCAACCAAAACAATTCTATAGAAGCCTGAAGGAATCCCAAGGCATATGCCTGTCCCCAGCCACCTAAGTCTTTCCCTTTCCTCAAATTTAATACATTCTCAGCTGCTTCTAAGTGTGCTAACTTCTCCTAGAGTTAATATTAAGTTCCTTCAGATGCAGGTTAAACATTTTTCAGCTGGTGAGCTAACACCTAACTGCAGACAGCAACAGGAGCTGGAGCTCTGCTGGTAAAGGCAGCAAATGCAGCTCTGAATAAAGACCTGGTGGGTAGCAGCCTTCCAAGAGCAGCTCATGACCTGATCCATAATGCAAGCATGCCAAGAGATGCTGGATTTCATTGCTGGACACTGAAATATTTCAGTGAGCTGGGATTTGTTAATCAGGATTTTAGGGGTAGACTCTGGGTTGGCTCTGGAGGGAGGCTACTATTTTGGTTTTGAACTTGAGCAAAGCTATTTTAGGCCAAGTGTGAAAAATGCACTGAAAAGCTGCTGATTGTATTAGTGGACAAAACAAATAAAGGAGAGCATACTTCCCTGTCAATATTGCACTGCATTTTAGTTTCTGGTGTCTCAATACAATAACCCAAAATGCCTCTCCCTCCCTCCCTCCAGTAATTTATCTTGCAGAATTTTTTTGGCAATGAATATTAATGCCTTGTGCTGATCTGGTGTCACTGATATCAGTATTTATTGCAGGGTTTGATTAGCTCTGCTATTATAATTCACAGAAAACAAGGCACAGCACAAATAGGAAGTGCTGTAAATCGCTACAGAGAGCAGAAGCAATCAGGCTCCTATCAAGGTGGATGTTTTAGGCCCAGTTCTAATGAAACACTTTATTGATCACATAGACTAAGCTCATCTATGTGTTAGAGGTAGGTACATGCTTTATCACCTCAAAACCAAACTTCCAGGCATGTGAGTGGAAGGAAGGGTGGTCATAATTAAAAAGTGACTTTATGCTACAGTCACCAAGGGGTTGTATGGGAGCAGCTTCAGAGGAAACCACAGCAGCCATAGGAGGGCTGGAAGCCCTCTGCTGCAAAGTCAGGCTGAGAGAATTGGGGTTGTTCAGCCTGGAGAAGAGAAGGCTCCAGGGAGACCTTCTGGTGGCCTTGCAGTACTCAAAAGGGGCCAGTCAGAAAGGCGAGGATAGACATTTGACCTGGGTCTGTTGCGACAGGACAAGGGGTGAAAGTTTGAAACTGGAAGAGGAAGACTTACACTAGATAGAAGGAAGAAATTGTTTACCCTGAGGGCAATGAGACCCTGGCCCAGGTTGCCCAGAGAGGTGGTAGATGCCTATCCCTGGATCCATTACAGGTCAGGGGGCTCAGTGCTCTGAGAAATCTGCTATGGAATGGAATGGAATGGAATGGAATGGAATGGAATGGAATGGAATGGAATGGAATGGAATGGAATGGAATGGAATGGAATGGAATGGAATGGAATGGAATGGAATGGAATGGAATGGAATGGAATGGAATGGAATGGAATGGAATAGAATAGAATAGACCAGATCAGACCAGACCAGACCAGGTTGGAAGAGACCTTCAAGATCATTGCGTCCAACCTATCATCCAACACCACCCAACCAACTAAACCATTCAACCAAGCACCTCTAGTTGCAGATGCCCCTGCTGACTGCAGGAGAGGCTGGACTCAATGGCCTTTAAAGGTTCCTTCCAACCCAAACCACTCTGTGATTCTGTGATTCTATATCAAAGTAGTTCCCTTTAAGCTATTTGGAGCTGTCTAGCATTATGACATCTCTTGGAGACTGCTCATGTTGTTCCAGTGGCCAAAGGACACCCACTACTTGAGAGAAGTCTGAATAATAGATATCTGAGAACAGCAGCAATGTAAACTGATGCATCTCCTGTCAAATCTAACAGAAGGAGGAACCAAAACCTTACAGGTTTTGGCAGAGCACCCAATTCCATAAAATCAAAACTAATTAAAAACCCCCAAACCCATCATGCACTAACTCCTACTGCAGCTTCAAGCTTTTGCAACAGAGTGACGTTGTGGTGGCCTTCAACCTTTTACAAAGCCTGGCATATAGAATAGAATAGAATAGAATAGAATAGAATAGAATAGAATAGAATAGAATAGAATAGAATAGAATAGAATAGAATAGAATAGAATAGAATAGAATAGAATAGAATAATAAACCAGGTTGGAAGAGACCTTCAAGATCATCATGTCCAACCCATCAACCAATCCAACACCACCTAAACAACTAACCCATGGCACCAAGCACCCCATCAAGTCTCCTCCTGAACACCTCCAGTCTCCTCCACCACCTCCCCAGGCAGCCCATTCCAGTGGGCAATCACTCTGTCTGTGTAGAATTTCTTCCTAACATCCAGCCTAAACCTCCCCTGGCGCAGCTTGAGACTCTTGTTCTGGTGCTGGCTGCTTGGGAGAAGAGACCAACATCTGCCTGTCTACAACCTCCCTTCAGAGAGTTGTAGAGAGCAATAAGGTCTCCCCTGAGCCTCCTCTTCTCCAGGCCAAGCAACCCCAGCTCCCTCAGTCTCTCCTCACAGGGCTGTGTTCCAAACTCACCAACTTTGTTGCCCTTCTCTGGACTCGTTCCAGCAAGTCAACCTCCTTCCTAAACTGCCCAGAACTGGACACAGGACTCAAGGTGTGGCCTAACCAGCGCAGTGTACAGGGGCAGAATGACCTCCCTGCTCCTGCTGGCCACACTGTTCCTGATGCAGACCAGGATACCATTGGCCCTCTCGGCCACCTGGGCACACTGCAGGCTCATGTTCAGGCTACCATCGACCAGTACCCCCCAGGTCCCTCTCTACCTGGCCGCTTTCCAGCCACTCTGACCCCAGCCTCTAGTACTGCATGGAGTTGCTGTGGCCAATGTGCAGAACCTGGCACTTGGATGTGTTCAATCTCCTGCCCTTGGCCTCCGCCCATCTGCCCAGCCTGTCGAGGTCCTTCTGCAGAGCCTCTCTACACTCCAGCAGATCAACTCCTGCCCCCAGCTTGGTGTCGTCAGTAAATTTACTGATGATGGACTCAATGCCCTCATCCAGATCATCAATAAAGATGTTAAAGAGGATGGGGCCCAGCACTGATCCCTGGGGCACACCACTAGTGCCTGGCTGCCAGCTGGATGTGGCACCATTCACCACCACTCTCTGGGCTCAGCCTCCAGCCAGTTCCTAACCCAGTGCAGTGTGCTCCTATCCAAGCCATGTGCTGAC
Source organism: Melanerpes formicivorus (assembly GCF_026170545.1). Taxonomy (NCBI): domain Eukaryota; kingdom Metazoa; phylum Chordata; class Aves; order Piciformes; family Picidae; genus Melanerpes; species Melanerpes formicivorus. The sequence continues at coordinate 15,120,865 of NW_027142370.1, read as the reverse complement.
AGCCAAGCTGTGTCAGTGTGAGCACTGGAAGCAATCTTAGAAGCAGTGCTACTGCTTCTCCACCCACTTGGAGGTTTAGGAGGTTTTTCAGAGTCATGCCTGCCTCAGAAGCCAAACTCATTTGATTTTCCATCAGCGAGCTTAGCGTGACGCTTTAATTTTTCCTTAGGTGGCAGGCATAAAAATATAGGGGTGCTTAACTTGGTGACAGAATTCTAATGGAAGTTATGCAAAATTTATTTGCCTTTTAAAATAAACTATCAAGTAATTCTCTGGCTGATTTAATTGCATGTGCTTATTTATTTATGGGCAGAGAGAAGGGTGGTGACTGGCAAACTTCTAAAGGGATCAAAGCAACACACAAAAAATATATCCTGACATTGTCATGGAAATAGGAGACTCAAAGCTCTACAGAAGCATAAAGGAAGACCTTTTCCTATATCTGATATGAACAATACTCAGCACTGGTTAGGCCCCACCTTGAGTCCTGTGTCCAGTTCTGGGCTCCTCAGTTTAAGAAGAACATCGAGACACTTGAATGTGTCCAGAGAAGGGCAAGGAGGCTGGGGAGAGGCCTCGAGCACAGCCCTGTGAGGAGAGGCTGAGAGAGCTGGGGTTGCTTAGCCTGGAGAAGAGGAGGCTCAGGGGAGATCTTATTGCTGTCTACAACTCCCTGAAGGGAGGTTGTAGCCAGGTGGGGGTTGGTCTCTTCTCCCAGGCAACCAGCACCAGAACAAGAGGACACAGTCTCAAGCTGCACCAGGGGAACTTTAGGTTGGAGGTGAGGAAAAAGTTCTTCCCAGAAAGAGAGATTGGCCATTGGGATGTGCTGCCCAGGGAGGTGGTGGAGTCACCATCCCTCGAGGTGTTCAAGAGGGGATTGGACGTGGCACTTGGAGCCATGGTTTAGTTAGTCATAAGGTGTTGGACTCGATGATCTCTGAGGTCTTTTCCAACCTTACTGATTCTATGAATATTTAGCATGCCAATTCCTGGAAGAAGGTAACTTAGAGTGAGAGAGATCTCACAGAAAGAATAAAAAGTCTGTGATAAAGGGCTTGGTCTGAAATGAAAGCAGGAAAATTGTAGGGAAGAAAAAAAAGATATCAAACCAGAGGCTGATTAAACATTCTGCAGAAGTCAGTTTTATATCATAATGGAGAATCTGCAAGCAAATTTCCATTGCAAATGTCATTTATCTATAAATATGAATGCATAAATATTAGCTGCAGCTATTTTGTACAGGTACAGTGATACAATTTGCACATCCACAGTAGGAATAAAATAGTTTGCTGGGTTTGGGGTTGGGGTTTTTTTTTTGAGCTTTATTACTTGCAAAATAAGCTTTCTGGACAGGTTTTGGATAACTAGATTAGGTAATTAAGAAAACAGAATTATAACATCATGTGCACAGGATGGAATGTGGGATTCAGCACCACTGGTGTACTTAACACTGCCTAGGAAAAAGCCAAGGCCATGTTAAAGATAATTATAAAACACACTCCAATGAGCAATATTTTATTGCCTCTTTTTAAGATCATGGAATGGCTTAGGTTGGAAGGGACCTTAGAGTTCCTCTACTCCAACCTCCCCACTACAGGCAGGGTGGTGTCAGGTAATGGTAAGACTAAGGGCAATGGAAACATAAAACAGAAATGGGTAGATTCAGATTGGATGTTAGGAAGAAGTTCTTCCCCATGAGGGTGGTGAGACACTGGCACAAGTTGCCCAGGGAGGTGGTGGAAGCCTCATCCCTGGAGGTGTTTAAGGCCAGGCTGGATGTGGCTGTGAGCAACCTGATGCTGTCTGAGGTGTTCCTGCCCATGGCAAGGGGGTTGGAACTGGATGGTCCTTGAGGTCCCTTCCAACCCTAACAATTCTATGATTCTATGCCTCTCAACTAGACTTGGCTGCTCAAGGCCTCATCCAGTATGGCCTTGAACACCCTCTAGGAGAGGTTGTTCACAACCACTCTGGGCAACCTATTCCAGTCTCACCACCCTTGTACTGAAGAGCTTCTTCCTAAAATCCAGTCTAACCCTGATCTCCCTCAGCTTCAAACCATTCTCCCTTGTTCTGTTGCTAGACATCCTTATGAAAAGTCCCTCTGCAGCTTACCTGTAGGATCCCTTCAGCTATTTCAAGCCAGCTCTAAGGTCTCCCTGGAGCCTTTTCCTCTTCAGGCTGAACAACCCCAGCTCCCTCAGCCTGTACTCATAGCAGAGGTGTTCCAGCCCTTGGATCATCCCTAAACATCTCCAGGTAAGAATGCTCTCCTGCTAAGTATAACACCAGTTGCTACTATCAACATAATGCTGGTTGAAATTGGTTCAAGGAGAAGCCTAAAACTTGTCAAGCTCTGCCCCGTGATGCTTGTTTGGAGGTGGCATATGCTCCAAGGATAAGAGGCAGACTGTCTTTAACTGGCATGTGTTAAAAACATCACAGCAGGAGAAAAGCCCAGATTTTGTAGCAAAATGGAATGAATGACCTAAAGCAGCATTTCATTCTTTTTGTGAGAACACTGGCAAGAGATGGAGCAAAATTACTGCCCAAACTGGTAATGGTCCCCTCGAGTGGATGGTTCAATGAGATGTCATAGCAACCTGAGATAGAACTTCCCATAAGAGAAAGAACCCAAAGCAGGACATCAAGGCAGACAAAGGCACAGAGCACAACATTTATCTCATCTGATGTGAGCTGCCCTAATGTTGTGCCTGTGAGTTACATTAGACAGGAAAAACAAATGTCTGCTCAGAGCCTGGTTCCTCCCATCCTGAGACAGCACCAGAAGCAGAGAATAAAATGGAATACAAAGATGCTTGCTTTTCACAGAATCACAGAATGGTAGGGCCTGGAAGGGACCCCTGGAGGTCAGGTACAACCCCTCTGTCAAGGCAGGTTCACCTAGAGAAGATCACTCAGGAACACATCCAGGCAACTTTTGAATGTCTCCAGAGATGGAGGCACCACCACCTCTTTGGGCAGCCTATTCCAGTGCTCCACCATCCTTAAATTAAGTTGCTCCTTACTTTTAACGGTCTGAAGACCAGGTGAGCTGCAGAAAGGCCAGAGCCTTGCCTTGGTACCTGCAACAGCACAGCTCAGGTGAATGAGAACTGGGTAGAAATTAAGAATGGTCTCTAAGCAAGATTCTCATTCATTTTCCTCATGCATAGCAGGAGAACACAGGTAAATTTCATCTCAGCCTCACTCCTGAAGCAGCAGAATTACAGGCTGCTACTTCTTTAGGGTGAAACACCTGAGTCTGCCCTAACTACACATGGCTGTTCTTCTTTTGGTCATGCACAGCAGGAAACAAAGACAGCTCCTTTCCAAAGCATACCTACAGCAAGCCATCCTCTACATTTATTACTGTTACACTGCACATGGAGACCCAAACCTGGGTACATCTCACAGAGTCTATAAAGTTGTATTTTGTGTCCTCAGGCACCCAGGAAGGCCAACAGCATCCTGGCCTGGATCAGGAATAGCATGGCCAGCAGCACCAGAGAAGTGACTGTGCCCCTGGAATCAGTACAAGGGCAGCCTCACCTTGATTACTGGGTTCAGCTTTGGGCCCCTCCCTAGAAGAATGAGATTGAGATGCTGAAGCACATCCAGAGAAGGGCAATGAAGCTGGTCTGAAGAACAGATCTGGTGAGGAGCAGCTGAAGGAACTGAGGTTGTTCAGCCTGAAGAACAGAAAGCTGAGGGGAGACCCTCTCACTCTCTACAGCTCCCTGAAAGGAGTTTTGAGCCAGGTGAGTGTTGGTCTTTTCTAAATAACAAGTGACAGGATGAGAAGAACTGGACTCAAATTGCACCAGGGGAGGTTTAGTTTGGAAATCAGAAGAAACTTCTTGGCTTGAAAGGATTCTCAGATGGTCAAACAGGCTGCTCAGGGAGGCTCTGAAAAGAGGCAGAGATGTGGTGCTGAGGGACATGGCTCAGCATCAGCCTTGGTAGAGTTAGAGAATGGTTGGACATCATGATCTTAAAGCTCTTTTCTAACTAAAATGTTCCTATGATTTCTTTGCAGACTCTAAGAATCCACAGAGATATTTTCCAGAGGATTCCAGAAGGGTGGAATAAAATACAATGAAATATTTATCCTGCCACTTATTAACTTTTATTTTCCTCATTTCAGACAAGGAAAACAAACAAACCCATAGTTTTCTATTAAAAACACACACTGAGCCAGCTGCAAACCAACAAAGCATGGGTCTGTTCCTGAAAAGCCAAGAAATAAAAGAGCAAAACCAAGCTAAATCCAAAAGCCAAACAGTGACCTCTGCCCTGGCAATGCTGGGTCTGCCCTGAGGGTTAATACCTTCGAACATCTCCACTCCCATCCAGCGGGAATGACAGAACCAGCTGAAACATCCTACCCTGCAAATCCCCTACAAAACACTGACAAAGAGGAGTGAAATACAAATTGATTTAAAGCCTTTTTTCACCTTTTCCTTACCATATTTTGCCAGGCTCACAAATCAGAGAGGCAAGATGCAAACAATGTGTCCTGAGAACAGCTGAGCTGTTCGGATCTTGGACTGAAGGCGGCATTTTCACGCCTGCCACAGGGACCAGACTTGTGCAAGGGGTTACTAGTAAAAAGTTTCCCAGTGGCTACAGAGGTGTGAGAGACTAAAAGTTGGCTCTCCTGGTGTGACTCAAGAAAGATAAAATCACTTGCTGTTTGCCCAGACAATTGCTGATATGTGTTGGGCAGAGCCACTGGAACAACTCTTGGAAGGTGCGAAGATAACATAGCTCACTGGAATCCTGTCTACAAATCCTGGATGCAAATCACCTTGCAATTGCATCATGAATTAAGATATGCCCCAACAAAGGATAACTGGACTGCAGATGGCCTACAACAATGGCCCAAGGACCCAGCCATCACACCTTCAGGACAAGATCATTTCCAGCCATCAGATACCCCAGGAAGGGAGGATGGTGAGACAATGGATTCACCACCTGTTTCCTGATGTGTAAGGAGTGTGTGGGCAGATAGATGGAGAAGGAGGAGGCAGAGGCCTCCCCCCTCCATCCAGACCCCTGCCCAAACACACAGGAATGCACAGAAAGATTTCCTGGGGAACTATACCTGGATATTTACCTAAGGATGATTTCCTGGCCCCTGAATTCCTTAGAGACAATACTTGGACACATACCTAAGGAATAAAAACTGTATAAAAGACTGGAGCCACTACTGGCTTGGCAGAAGAAAAACACAGAAGAAAAACAGAGAACCGAAAACACAGATGAAGGAAAACACAGGAGAAGGACAATGCCACTGGGAAGGAAAGCAGGAGAGAAGGAAAAGCCTGGGACAAGGCTGCTCCGGAGAAAACAGGCCATGGAGCCTGGAAGAAGCAGACTGAACCCTCTCTCCGTGTCCTAAGTTCCGCCTGCTGCAACTCATGGAGCTGAAGAGGCTGCCCAGAGGACCACCTCTCTTCTCCAGCCAAAGCCTCAGCACCCTTTCTCTACAGACCCAACATCTCCTGCAGCTCCTTTCCTCCACAGACTCAAACTGTCTTGGGGGGGGGTGAGGGGTGTGGTAATATAATTCCTTTCCTCCTCTCTCTCTCTCTCTCTCTCTCTCTTCTCTCTCCTTCTGATCCATCCACTTTATTTATGTAATCAATAGCCTGTTGATATTTTTGGCCTGGTTTGTGCCTCTCATTTCCCAACACAGGAATATTCAGAAGAACTGAGGCTCTTTCCCTCTCCGGACCAAGACAAGAGGCAAGAAACCTCAAGCCACAGCCTTAGATACCTTTAAACTTCCTCCAATTCAAGTAATTCCACTGCACAAATAAGTGTGAAATAAAGAGCAGTGTTTGATTAAAAACTCAAAAAATGCCACAGCAGCAGATTGCATCCAATATTCTGTTTAGGAAAATACAGAAGTGAAGCTCTTGCTTTAGGGTAGGAAATGCAATTTTCTTTTGGTACAGAGCATTTAGCACCACGGGACCCAAACCTGGCAGATAAATATGTCTGATCAGATGAAACAGTCTCTTCCAATTAATCTTCTAATCAAACTTGTTCATCACAACTAAATATTTATTTACTACTCAGAATCTTAAACACAAGGCTTTTGAATTTAAGGGCATAGAATCAATTAGCTTGCAAAAGATCAATTAGATCATCCTGGAGGTTTAGCTGGAGCTAAATCATGTCCTTCACCACCACATCTCAACCCCTGTGAAACACCTCCAGGGACAGGCCCTAGGCAGCCTATTCCAGTGGTTGAGAACCCTTTGAGTCAAGAAGTTTCTTCAATCTAAACCTCCTCTGGTGCAACCCGGGGACATTTCCTCTTGTCCTATTACTTGTTTCTAGGGAGAAAAGACCAACCCCCACCTCACTTCAACCTCCTTTCAGGAAGTTGCAGAGAGCAATCAGGTCTCCTCTCAGCCTTCTTTTCTCCAGATTAAACAACCTCAGTTTCCTCAGCTGCTCCTCACCATCCCTGTTCTCCAGACCCTTCACCAGCTTCATAGCCCTCTCCAGCACCTCAATGTCTTTCCTGTAGTGAGTGACCCAAAACTAAACCCATCAGAATAGAATACAACAGACCAGACCAAGTTGGAAGAGAGATTCAAGATCATCGTGTACAACCCATCATCCAACACCATCTAATCAACTAACCCATGGCACCAAACACCCTATCAAGTCTCCTCCTAAACACCCCGAATGGTGGTGACTCCACCACCTCCCTGGGCAGCACATTCCAATGGGCAATCACTCTCTCTATGAAGAATTTCTTCCTAACATCCAGTCTAAACCTTCCATGGCACATCTTAAGACTGTGTCCTGTGTGTCCATATTTATTGAACATGAAACCTGTGCTGCTGGTAGTCTCAAGGAGCTGAGGTTGGTGCACTCTACAGGCTTCTGCATCTGTACCCGAGCTTAAGCACTCCCTACTGCTCTTGAAAGGGACCATACAAACCTCCCCCTTTTAGCTTTGCTATAATTTGATAGAAGGGTGAAAGCAGCTCTGAAGAGACCTAACTTCTGAAAATATATATTCAGGAATGTAGAAGACAGACATCTGATGCATTCTGTAATGTAAAAGAAGGGTTGTAATGTAGACTCAACCTTTACTATTCCCCAGGGAACCCAATCACAAGCCCCAAACCCTAAGAGGCCACTTCAGTAGTTCTGTTCTCCACAGAAGGGCTTCTTTGGCCTTCAGTCTAGGCTAGATTTAAAAGCAGACCTTCTGCGTTCTAGTTTACTTATGCTGAGATGGGGAAAAAGAAAACCAACACACTTTCAAATTCACCTTGGCTAATGAATTTTCCATTAGGGGATGAAATCCTGCTTGTCCAATGATGCTAACAGTTAACCTGAAAACCAGCTTTTAGTACTGGACTTGGTCCAAATCCCATTAACATCAACTGAAATGATGCAATTTAGGGTCCTTTATGGAGAATCAAATCTCACTTCACCGACTCTCAACTAATCACTACATTTTTCAGTAAGTTATTTCCTCTTGTACTTTGCCACTTGCACATACTACAAGAAAACCCCTCCCAAAAACCTTACAAATTGAAATAGTACCAAAATCATAACAATTTCAATACTAGATCATGTTCAGAGTTGGGTTTTGTTTGTTTGTTCCCCTCTTTCTTTCCAGTTTTGCAGGACTAGTCAGACCTTGATCCTGATGATAACTCTGAGTGCTCTGGAAACTGCTGCTTTCACCTGATGACTTTTTCTCAGAGTGAGAGGAGGTTCTTAATTGGCCTCCTTTATTTGATATCTCTTTTCATGGATAACTTCAGCTGGGTCAAAGCTTGCTGAAGACATTTTGAGTCAGTCATAAATGACCTTAAGTTCTGCTGGTGTTTTTTTCACTGGCAAAGGGGTTATTGCTCAAGTCATTCAGTTATGCAAGAGAAGTCCAAAATGCATGCTTCTTGATTTACAGCCAGGGTAATGAGCAGCAAACCAAGGGACACTACAATAAAAGCAACTGTCAGGTGCTCCTGCTTTCATTTATTTTACTTTATTTTGCTAGAACCTCCCTAGGTAAACAATTAGGAACTGGTTTATAAGCTTCATAGAATCACAGAATTGTTCCATTTGGAAGAGACCTCTAAGATCACTGAGTCCAGCTGTCAACCTAAGACCCCCATGGCCATTAAACCGCTTCCCAAAGTGCCCTGTCCACACATTTCTTGAACACCTTCATGCATGCTGATTCCACTGGCTCCCTGGGCAGCCCGTTCCAATGTCTGATAACTCTTGCAGGAATGAAATCTTTCCAACCTAAACCTCCCTTGGCACCATTTCATGCCATCTCCTCTTATTCTATTGCCTGATAGTGAGAAGAGACCGACCTCCACCTCACTCCAACCTCCTCTCAGGGAGCTGTAGAGAGCAATGAGGTCTTCCTTTAGCTTCCTCTTCCCCATCTTTGATTTTCTGCTCCATCTACTAAATCCTGCCACCTTTCAACATTTTCTCCCACTACTGCAGAGCAGGATTATCAGATTTGAGATAGCAGTGTATTAGCTTATGCATGGTACAAAACACAGTCAATAATTCACAGTGAAGAGAGGCATGAGTGACTCTGCTTTGGTGGCTTTCTGCATGTCTTTTGGAATTTTCTCCCCACCATTCCCCTCTTCTCCCCACATGCCCTCTAATAAACCCAATAATCCAAATAGAAGAACAGGTGAATCAGAGAAGGATCAGCTCTTGAAAAGCACATTTATTAGCCAGGGTAAAAGTCCTCCTTGAGCAGGGTTAATTCACAAATATACATGCATGAGAACCTACAGAAGAGCAGGGAAAGCTTTCAGTCATAATTTCCTTATATCTGAAAACACATAAACATATAGATAGACAGAGAGAGATAAATGTGTGTGTAGCACACGCAATCACTTTGCGCTGAGTACACTTCAAGGTATTATAGCACCATATACTGTTTGCTGAAGCAGTAAGGTAGTTGGTAGGAGTAAAGTAGAGGTCAATAGTCCAAAGTAGAGGCCAATAGTCCACTCCAGTGAATCCCATTACTCGTAAGCTTAAAAACAGGTATACATTAAAGAATACAGAATTAACCAGGCTGGAAAAGACCTTCGAGATTATCAAGCCCAACCTATCACCCAACACCATCTAATCAACTAAGCCATGGCACCAAGTGCCTCACCCAGTCTCTTTTTAAACTCTTCCAGGGATGGTGACTCCACCACCTCCCTGGGCAGCACATTCCAATGACCAGTCTCTCTTTCTGTGAAGATTTTCTTCCTCACATCCAGTCCAAACCTCCCCTGGTGCATCTTGAAACTGTGCCCTCTTGTTCTGTCATTCTTACCCTGAATGGTAAGAAACAAGGAATGCTACTGGCACAGCAGGCTTCTGGCCCAGTGTACATTGCCTACCACACACCACCACACAGTCCTGCCCCTGCATTTCCACTTATTTTCCAATGGCATGTACATTTATGAGCTGGACACTAAACTGTGTGATTCAAACACAGCCCCACGCCTCCTGTTTGCATTTAAAGTTTCCTTCCTGTGCTTTTGATTCATTCCCTCATGTCTCCTCTTTCCCTTGCATAAACCTCCCTCATGTTTGCACTCTCTCTTGCTTAGCAGATTGTACAGTGGGGAGATGTCATCATTACTGCTGTGAAGTTATTGAAGATAGCAGCAATGGACTCTGGGAAGCATCCCCAGGACAAAGCAACCCTCTTTTGCTCCTCCTGGAAGAGGCTTCTCACAGCAAGTTACCACTTCTTTGCAAAGGAAACATTGCTACTGCTACTGAAAACAAGCTGAAGCACCATACCTTGCCAGAGCCCATGCAGAATCACTCATACAAACATAATTTCTATTTAAAATTCAAAAAAATATAGATAAGAAAGAAAGATAAAATTAGACTGCAAGGGATTTGTAGTTCAGAAATGTAATGAATGCAACAGGCTCAAAGAAAATCGCCCACCCATGGAAATCTAATGCAGATGTTCAAAATGAATCTTAGAATCATGGAATGGTTTGGGTTGGAAGGGACCTGGAAGATCATCCAATTCCAACCCCCCCCTTTCCTCGGGCAGGGACACCTCCCACCAGCCCAGGTTGCTCAAGGCCTCATCCAACCCGGCCTTGAACAACAGAATCACTAAGGTTGGAAGAGATCTCAGAGATCATCAAGTCCAACCTGTCACCACAGACCTCATGACTAAACCATGGCACCAAGTGCCACGTCCAATCCCCTCCTGAACACCTCCAGGGATGGTGACTCCACCACCTCCCTGGGCAGCACATTCCAAAGACTAATGACTTTCTCAGTGAAGAACTTTCTCCTCACCTCCAGCCTAAACTTCCCCTGGCACAGCTTGAGACTGTGTCCTCTTGTTCTGGTGCTGCTTGCCTGGGAGAAGAGACCAACCCCCACCTGGCTACAACCTCCATTCAGGTAATTGTAGAGAGCAAGAAGGTCTCCCCTGAGCCTCCTCTTCTCCAGGCTAAGCAACCCCAGCTCCCTCAGCCTCTCCTCACAGGGCTGTGCTCAAGGCCTCTCCCCAGCCTTGTTGTCCTTCCCTGGACATGTTCCAGTGTCTCAAATCCCTCCAGGGAGGGAGCATCCACAATCTGCCTGGGCAAGCTGTTCCAGTGTCTCACCACCCTCACTGTCAAGAATTTCTTCCTAATCTCCAGTCTAAATCTCCCCTCTTCCACCTTCAATCCACTCCCCCTTGGCTTATCACTACAAGCTCCTGTAAAAAGTCTCTCCCCAGCTTTCTTGTAGCTCACTTCAGGTACTGGAAGGCTGCTTAGATACTACTACTGGTTGTTGGGAAGGCAATGTGTGTTCAGAGCTACTGCCCATTTGGTGTAGCTGGGACGCCTGGCAGGTTTATAGTCATACAAGACGCAACATAATGGGGCTCAGACCAAACACCTCCTAGCCACGGTCCAGAAAGTTAATGACACAACCCCATCTTATTAGGGGAGTCAAATTTATCATACACAAAATGCTTCTTAAAATTTTAATACCCATAATATAAATATTCAAAACAGCTATCATTTTAAGCCTGCAATTACCAGGAAGGGGGGGGGGGGGAAATCAGCCACCAGCAAACCAACCAACAAAACGACACAAACACTTTGCAGAACGTAGTTTGCAATAAATTTATCTCTGTATTAAAATGGAAATTTATTGAGATTGTCAAGTGTTTTAATGAGACCTTCTCAGAGCTAACCCAGAATGAGATTTAACACATCCAAGTGCCAGGTTCTGCACATTGGCCACAACAACCCCATGCAGAGCTACAGGCTGGGGTCAGAGTGGCTGAGAGCAGCCAGGCAGAGAGGGACCTAGGGGTACTGGTCAATGGTAGGATGAACATGAGCCAGCAGTGTGCCCAGGCAGCCAAGAGGGCCAATGGCATCCTGGCCTGCATCAGGAACAGTGTGGCCAGCAGGAGCAGGGAGGTCATTCTGCCCCTGTACACTGCACTGGTTAGGCCACACCTCGAGTCCTGTGTCCAGTTCTGGGCCCCTCAGTTTAGGAAGAATGTTGACTTGCTGGAACGAGTCCAGAGAAGAGCAACAAAGTTGGTGAGGGGTTTGGAACAAAGCCCTGTGAGGAGAGGCTGAGGGAGCTGGGGTTGCTCAGCCTGGAGAAGAGGAGGCTCAGGGATAACCTTATTGCTCTCTGCAACTACCTGAAGGGAGGTTGTAGACAGGTGGATGTTGGTCTCTTCTCCCAGGCACCCAGAACCAGAACAAGAGGACACAGTCTCCGGCTGCACCAGGGGAGGTTCAGGTTGGATGTTAGGAAGAAGTTCTACACAGAGAGAGTGATTGCGCTATGGAATGGGCTGCCTGGGGAGGTGGTGGAGTCGCCGTCATTGAAGGTGTTCAGGAGGAGACTTGATGGGGTGCTTGGTGCCATGGGTTAGCTGTTTGGGTGGGTTGGATTGCTTGATGGGTTGGACACGATGATCTTGAAGGTCTCTTCCAACCTGGTTTGGTTTATTCTAATAAAGATTTATTCTAATAAAGAATGGCTGGCTGAAGGGAAGTCCAGCTCATCAGGCTGCTCCAGCAAGCCTTGCTGACCTATTCTCCCTTGAATAATGCATTGTCTTGACTTACACTGCTTCTGACTTGTCTTGTCTCAACAACAGTAAATACAGCCACAAAGCAAGGAGAAATACCAGCAGGATGATGACACTAATTGTACAGCCTTGACTTGAATTCAAATTGCTGCACAGTAAATGAGATTACTAGCCTAAAGTTAATCTTAATTTACATGTGCAGCTGCATTTATCTCATCTAAGATGCAATTTTCCAAAGTGCTTAAAAAAAAATTAACAACAATAATACCAAGCAGCAATCTAAGGGAAAATTCTGTTCCTGAAGGTTTTAAAGATAATTAATAGTGCCCATGTATGTTTTGTTCTATTGCCATACTTCAGAACAAGCAGTGATTTGCAGATCAGAATAGGAAAAAAATCAGGCAGTTCCTTTAAATTGTTGTATTTTTTTCCTGCCTTTCATACTCTCCCCTGCTTTCTCTGGGATGCATCCAGCGTGGAATGTGTTTGAAGAACAGAAGATGAGATGAAGAAAAGATGAAATTTCACCACTCATGGCTTACAAATAGCCTATCCTGGATCATATCATTTTCTTGCAAGCATCATACAGAGGGATTAGAGGGACATGGAGGTGCTGGAAGGTGTCCAGAGAAGGGCCCGGAGGATGAGCAGAGGGCTGGAGCACCTCTCCTGTGAGGACAGACTGAAGGAGTTGGGGCTGTTCAGTCTGGAGAAGAGAAGGCTCCCAGGTGACCTCATTGTGGCCTTCCAGGATCTGAAGGGGGCTCCAGGAAGGCTGGGGAGGGACTGCTCAGGATCTCAGGTAGTGATAGGACTAGGGGGAATGGAATGAAGCTGGAGGGGAGGAGATTCAGGCTGGATGTGAGGAGGAAGTTCTTCCCCATGAGAGTGGTGAAGCCCTGGAATGGGTTGTCCGGGGAGGTGGTTGAGGCCCTGTCCCTGGAGGTGTTTAAGCCCAGGCTGGATGAGGCTCTGGCCAGGCTGATCTAGTGTGGGGTGTCCCTGCCCATGGCAGGGGGGTTGGAACTAGCTGATCCTTGTGGTCCCTTCCAACCCTGACTGATTCTGATACTACAGTGTTAGAAAAGCTTTGTGGGAATATTTTAAAGCTATAACTTAGCACCAGTTCTAAACAGCAGCTCACGTGCTGTGCTTTTTCTATTCACTCCTACTGCTCTTGCAAAGGATTGGTGGCTATTTAGAAGATTACAGGAGCCATTACTTACTTTGGGGTTCATCATGCTACTACATATCTACTAGCCCTTCATAGGCAAACTTCCCTGGTACAGAACAATAGAAAGAACCTTGGAGATAATTGAGTCCAACCATTCTCTACCAAGGCTGGTTCTAAGCCAGGTCCTTCAGCATCACATCTCTGCCTCTTTGAAACACCTCCAGGGATGGGGATTCAACCATCTCCCTGGGCAGTCTGTTCCAGTGTTTGAGAAACCTTTTAGTGCAGTTTATTGTAATGTCCAACCTAAATCTCCCCTGGTGGAACTTGAGGCCATTTCTTCTCATCCTACTACTAGGGGTAAAGATCAATGTCCACCTAGCTCCAGGTACATGAAATCCTCAAACAACGGCTTAAGTCACCATCACATCCCCAAATCCCTTTCCTGTTTGCACAGCTGGAAACAACAAGTGTTCTGGTGACTGCCTTACTATGAACTCCATCTCTCCACAAGTCACAAAGCTCTTCATGGTGACTTCTCCACAGCAGAAAGTGGCCTCCACCACCCTGCCGCTTCTTGTGCTGTCAGAGCACAAACCCTTCCCGTCGGAATGCTTTCGCGTGTCGCTCTGTTTGCCTCAATGGGAGGATTTGTATTGATCTTCATTTGCAAGGCAATTCTTTTTATAATTGATAATTTTTCATGCCTTCATAACTCCAGGCTGGCATTTAACAACAGACTGCAGCAGGCTGTGCAAGTGCTGAAATGTAAAGGTCAAGGACAAAACAGCAGCTTTCGTGAATTGCAGCTCTCACACCATGTTCCTTACCAACATGCTGTCTGAATTAGCAAGAGCTGCTGAGGCTCAGCAGAGGTAAGGGAAGGGACCTGGTTTGTCTTTTAAGTTATATTGAAATAAAACATCTAATTCCACCCAGCTCAGGATGCCTTACTGTTCTGTCCACCCACACTGCTGGCCTTGACTTTGCCACCTCTCATTCAAGATGCATGCCAGTTCTGCAACACACAGCTCTCACTGTTTGTAAGAAGCAAATGTCACCTACATCTCATATTGAGATAAAGTGTCCCAAGATGGATGAATTAAGGTCTGTAGCAACAAATTCTGCCTTCTCTACCTCTGCTGGTAAAAGTGGTTGGAGGTTTAATCAATGAGATCCCCTCCTCTTCTCCAAATGTGCACAAGCATTGAGCTAGATTTATCCCTTTCTCATCTGCAATCCATTTCCCCCTTAAAATTAATAATAAATCCATCTGTGCCACCCCTCCCAGAAGGATCCAGGTTCTATCCACAAGGACCAATCAATTTAGAGTCCAGATTTACTTTAAGTATTGCTGCTTCCTCTGGATAGATGCAATTGCATGTTGCTAAGTGCAAAACCAGCCCACACATGGTAGGTTAATATTTAATTAATAATACTCTTCTCTGCCTCTTTCCCCCTCTCCCCAAGCACATATTTATAAAATACAATCTTTATTCTTTACTTCTCCTTACCAATCTGAGATCTAATGAGATGTTCTAAGTGCATTCAAAGAGCCTCTGATTTCAGCAGTTGCACAGTACCATAAAACTTATTCATGCTGGTGGCCATATTTCACTTCTTCAAACTCCACAGAAGTTATCCTTTAAAAGTAATGCTCCCATCAGGTGGAGGGAGGGCATCCTGCCTCGTTGCACCACTCTGCTGAGACCCCACCTCAGTGCTGGGACCACCTTTGGAGCACAACAGGGACCATGACCTGTTGGAGCAGGGCCAGAGAAGAGGCCACAGCAATGCTGGGAGGGCTGGAGAGCCTCTGCTGTGAGGCCAGGCTGAGAGAGTTGAGGTTGTTCATCTTGCAGAAGAGAAGGCTCCAGGGAGACCTTCTGTGGCTGTTCAGTGTGTAAGAGGCCAATCAAAAAGGTGATGACAAATGTTTTATGACAGCCTGTTGTGACAAGGTAAGGGCTGATGGTTTAAACTCAAAGTGGAAGATTTAGACTAGGGAGAATTTTTTTATGCTGACAGTGGTGAGACCCTGGCCCAGGTTGCCCAGAGAGATGGTAGATGCTCCATTCCAGAAACAGGTTGTTTGTGGCTCTGAGCAACCTGCTATGGTTGCAGATGTCTGTGCTTAGTGCAGTGAGGTTGAACTAGATGACCTTTAAAGGTCATTTCCAAGCCAAACCATCCTGTGATTCTACAAAAATGTCATCATTTGAGAACAATTCTTCTAGAAAATATGAATTAGGTTTAAAATTGAGAGAACTGATGTTGCCTGTTTGCACATACTCCAAATGATTCATCATAACATCCATGGGATCTGAGATAGGAATACAGAATACTGGGGATTGGAAAGGATCTTGGAAGATCATCAAAGCCAATCCCCCAGCCAGAGCAGCATCACCTAGGGCAGGTCACACAGGAACACATCCAGATCGGGTTTGAGGGTCTCCTGAGGAGGAGACTTAAGGACAGCTTGCATGCATTCAGGTATTTTTTCTCCCCCCTTGCATTTCAGTGGTCATTATACATTTCTGCATCTCTCTGTCTTGATCACATGGGGTTTGTTTTGTGGTTTAAGGGTGTTTTTTTTTGTTTGAGTTAATCATTCTTAGCATTTTAGCATTATGTATCTAGAAGATGGTTTCCATTTAGAGCTGTAGCTTGTGGTCCTTGAGTAATTCAGCCATGATTATTTGTAAAGATCAAGAATATGACTCATCTAATTAATAGGCACAAAGTGGCATAATAAAGAACTTCATTCAAAACAAGGAGTCTTTCAAACTGACCTCCTTCTGCACTAGAAACATCTACAGTGATGTCAACAGGAGGCAGCTGGGAGTTGCTAGAAAGAATGCTAAAATAAATTGGAAAGGTGGAGGAGGAGATGCAAAACAAAATAAAACCACCATGAAAATCTTTCCATTTCCTTGAAAAAGTCAAGGAATTCCAATACTGGACAGTGTCATTGGCACATATGGGGCAGGATGATGATCTCTGAGGTCTTTTCCAACCATATTGATTCTATGATTCCATGACTTTGCAGCTGGATTTATAGGGTGCTGGATATTATGGGTATGAAACAGGCAGCTTCCTGTGTCCACCTGATTGGGTTGGACACTCAGGACACCAGAGGTGTAACTTATGTGGCAGGAACAAGAGGCACCCAGCCTAAAATGCCACACTCTTTTTCATCTAAAGCTTTCAAAATGTCATGATAGAAGTTCCCCATATCCACTGATAGAAGGATCTCAAAATGGTTTTCCACAAAACAACTTTTTGATAAAAAGAGGTATTTTAAAGCATTTTAAGAATCATGCTTTGTAAGGAAAACACCCAAAGTGCTACTTGTTTAAGCTGTGTCATTCTTCTATTTAAAGAGTTAAATAAACATAATATTCATAGTATGCAATTAAACAAACATAATATACATAGCATGCATGTGATAGGTTATGCCCATCCTGAGAGCAGGGCCAGGGGGGAGGACTTGTGAGAGCCTTGCTCTCCCTGAGGGGCATTTTCCCCCTGGGAAACTGAGTCAGTCTGTTCCACTCCCCCTCCCTGTCCAGCAAGCCTATAAAAAGGAAGACACTGCAGCCATTTTGGCTTCTGCTTTGCCTGGGTGAGAGGACTGTTGCTGGCTTCCTGCTTCTCTGCCACGTGGTCAGGCCTGGTCCTCCTACCTGCTACATCCACATCTCTCCAAAGGACTGGTTTTGTATTCATATTTTTCCCATCCACCCTTGTTCTTTACCCTTGTGAACCCTTCCTGTTATTGCTTATATATATTTATATATATTATTGTTCAAGGAATATTGTTAACTCTCTACATCCAAACCAACTCCAAATTATTTCTTAGTAGATTTGCTCCTTCCCTCTCTATTTTCCCTCTCAATTGGGAAAGAGGAGAGGGAGAGATTCTCAGCCTTGGCCCTCATCTAAGCTCTTAAATCCCAGTTAAGGCTCAAACCACCACAATGCAATAAAAAAAATAGCACCAAGAACCAAGGTCAAGCAGGCAATTGCAGATGAATTTTTCCAGGAAGATCTTGCAGATGAAAGTGTTCAAAACCTGTGGACTTTGATTAACTTGTGGAATTTCATCCACTAGCATGCAAGCATGAGGTAGGACAGGTGGTATAGAAATAACAGAGCAATAATAACGCTCGAGGCAGTGAGATACTCAAGTGAAGCAGAGGTAGTCTGTAGTCCAGGCTCGAAAGGAACCAAAAACACCCAAAAGGTTTGCCTGTTCTTGCACTTCTGCTGTAGCCTCTTGGATATTTTGCATTATGTAACAGATATGCTGATCCTGGACAGGAAATGCAACCTGAAGAAAGCGTCAAAAGTAATATTGCACAGAATTTGTTTCTTTCCTTGCTTGAGGAAAAAAAACAGCCATGAAACACAGCCTCCACGGCATCTCTGAAAACATGTTTCCCTGGGGCAAGAGAAGACAAGCTCTGTTTTACCTCTCTCTTTACATCAATTTTCAAGCACTATTTTGCCCTTTTTTTTAAGCTTCCTTCTTTTCTCCAAGCTCAGTCTCCTGGATGAGTAACATAACAGCCTTTCCTTTAGGTTTGATTTTACAATCGTCTTCTGTTACTTCACAAGCTGACCTATCACTGGAGTTTTCCTGAGCACTGCTGAGAGACATGAGACTGACCAAATTTTCCTCTACCATGTCTGTCTCTCTCATCTTCACACTACTTCACCCATTACCTGAAGGGAACCTACACAACAGCTGGAGAAGGACTTCTTATAAGAGTGTCTAGCAGCAGGACTAGAGGGAATGGTTTTAACCTGAGGGAGAGTAAGTTTAGACTGGATCTCAAGAAGGTTTACAGTATGAGGGAGGTGAGAGCCTAGAATAGGCTGCTCAGAGAGGCTGTGGATGTCCCCTCCCTGGGGGTGTTCAAAGCCAGGTTGGACAACGCCTTGGGCAGCCAAGGCTAGTTGAGAGGTGTTCCTGCCCAAGGCATGGAGGTTGGAGTACATGACTTCTGAGGTCCTTTCCAACCTAAGCCATTCTATGGTTCATTACCTCACTGCCATACCTTCACAGAAATAAAATGCTCCATGGAAATTTCACATTTCCCCTGCTGTGCCACAAGCTCTGACTGGACTGAGATCACCTTGTGCCCCTCACCCATCCATTGCCACTCCCATATCACCTGCAAACACATGCCAACAATGTCTTATGGGTCTTCTGTTTTCAGCTCTTAACTCTGTTTAAATGCACTCTGCACTGCTGTGAAAATTTCTCCTCTGCTTTACATGCTAGACTCATCTGCCTTCTCTTCTACCAGGTATAAGCCAGCTTCACTAATTGCTGTGAGCTAATCCATCACCACCTGCAACACTTACTGAAGACAGCAACCATCTTGAGAGTGGCTGCAGTCTCTATCCTACAGAGAGTGATAGGATTTCTTTGAGCAAAGTGCATTGATGGAGATGGTGCCCCCACCTTCTTGGCAATGAGCAGGTTGGGGTAAAAAAACATGACTAAAATAAGCAAAGCAAGATTAAATGTCATGGTAGCAGTTTCCCACATTTACTGAGCAAATGGATTTCTGCAACAGGACTTATAATGACAACACGGCTAAAAATAGTGTTTCAAGGCTATTGTGGACCTCTGTGTGATTTTCCAGGTTGCTGTAGCACTCAGCAACTGAGCTCAGCTTTCTGCTCACTTCTTACATTGCAGCTTAAATGGTAAATAAAGTCCTCAGCACATCGACACTTTCTCGACTGGCACAAAATGGCACCTCTATGCTGCTTGAATACTTGAGGGTAAGGAAGGAACATCTTCACCACCATGCCTTCAATTACTGCCTACAGCAAAGTGGAGCTTCCTGCATGCATGGAGTAGTCTAACAGTGGTCAGTACTTACACAGAAGCCTCTGGGGGTTGTAGGAGTGGTGGCATTGATGTGAGATTGCAGCTGGCCTGCTTCTCCCCATGCCAAGGTTAAAATAAAGACTTAGCACTGACTGAGGCAGTGGTGAGCTACTACACACGCTACTATCAAATGGGATAAAAATAAATCTGAACAGCTTGAAGTCATTAAAGATGGTAAGGTAAGAAAGAAAAGACAGAAATCATGGTGTTGTAACTCAGACACTCTGCTGACAACCAGATGTCTTGCGTGGCTTGGGAGATGTCACCAGATTTCTGAAACAAAGACAGCGCTGCTCAAGTTAAATCTTATTCTGTCTGCTGCGGTACTTGTGCAGTAAGAAGTTACTCAATGGGACTAGCAGCAAGAAGTCTTCTTTCCTGCAGCCCAGGTCTTCATAATTAGACTGACAAAATACCCTTTACTCATTGCTTACTCAGAGTGTATGTTTTAGAGCAGAGTTCTTTCTTTAGGACGTTGAGACATCTACCACAATGGACCTCCACAGTACTTTTGATAATTCTGATATACATCCCTACTTTATCCAATGTCTGATTTGCTTAATCACTCTTTTTTATCCAAACTTTCACCCTAATATAATTCAGAGTCTTCAATACTTCCAGATTTTCCATGTGTTGCAGTATTCCTTTGGAACTGCTACAACCTCTTACAGGATGGCTGCTCTGTGGTGATAACTGAGTAAAATCACTCTCTCTGTTGGGAAGAAATTCTATACAGAGAGAGTGATTGCCCATTGGAATGGGCTGCCTGGGGAGGTAGTGGAGTCACCACCATTGGAGGTGTTTAGGAGGAGACTTGATGGGGTGCTTGGTTGCATGGTTTAGTTGATTTGGTGGTGTTGGATAATAGGTTGGACACGATGATCTTGAAGGTCTCCTCCAACCTGGCTTATTCTAGTCTATTCTATTCTATTCTAAAAAGCCAAATCTGTGCCAGAGAAATGGTTTGCACGTTTTGGAAAGGGATGCATAGAACTCATCATTATGTTTTTAAAAGTACATCTTAGGAGGCACATGGAGGTATTCTTCTGCTGCTGTTTTAAACCTAAGAAGAAAAAAGAGAGGGAAAGAGACAAAAAAGGGGGAAGGAAAAGAAGACAATAACAAAGAGAAAGAGAAATATAAGTGAAATAAATAGCATGAAGGTGAATGACAGTGAAAGGAAAATGTGACTCTCCAAACATCACTTCTAAAAGCAACCTCATCTTCACTCTCTTTTTGCTAGGCCACCTTCTCCCAGCTTCCTCCCCCCACCCCCTTCTCAGGAAAAGAAGACTTAAGCTTTTCTTGTTCTGGAATCTCCATGCTCCCAACTTGATATTCCAACCACAGTTTTGCATGAAAAGGACTTCAATTTCTTCCCCAGACCCTCTTGAGCATTGTCAGAGGATATGAGGAAACAATATCAATCCCTTTATTAAGGTCATTTAACAATCCTCATGGTACTCATTCCCCCAGCTGTTTTCTTAATCACTTTAATGCTTTTATAATTTGCAGTGGTACTTGCAAATTTATCCAAGAGTTAGCAGCCATCAAGGAGATGTCCTCAAGCCAACCTGTTTGCACTTGGCCAGTTTTTAAGTTTCAGAAAATCATTATTTGCACTCTGCTGTAAGAGCTTGCCAGAAGCACACTGCCAGAACCTTTCCAATTTATCATCAGCTCCATAATTTTCTACTAATGTGATTTAACCAGACTTTGTCAAGATCCTTGCTGGTGGAGCAGTTCCCCCAAAGCTCCAGAAACACAACTGTAATTTTAACACCAGAGCAGTGTCTCATGCAACTCAGTGATGCTCTAAGCTGTATGGAAAAAACAGAATTCCCACTTCAGGAAAGAACCAACCAACCAACCCAACAAATGCTGGAGGTGCAGAGGAGAATATTTCTGAACAAATACCACATCTCTCATGTGAAAATGCCGCCTCTGAGTTAAGGGAAACTCAAGCAACCATTCAGTTATCCAACATTTTGTTTCCCAGAGCTATCTGGAGTACCTTCACATTGAGCAAGCACTGCAGAAATGAACATGCAGAAATGAACACTGCAGAAATGAGCCAGCAGTGTGCCCAGGCAGCCAAGAGGGCCAATGGCATCCTGGCCTGCATCAGGAACAGTGTGGCCAGCAGGAGCAGGGAGGTCATTCTGCCCCTGTACACTGCACTGGTTAGGCCACACCTCGAGTCCTGTGTCCAGTTCTGGGCCCCTCAGTTTAGGAAGGATGTTGACATGGTGGAACATGTCCAGAGGAGGGCAGCAAGGTTGGTGAGGGGCTTGGAACACAAGCCCTAGGAGAAGAGGCTGAGGGAACTGGGGTTGCTTAGCCTGGAGAAGAGGAGGCTCAGGGAGACCTTCTTGCTCTCTACAACTCCCTGAAGGGAGGTTGTAGGCAGGCAGATGTTGGTCTCTTCTCCCAGGCATCCACCACCAGAACAATAGGACATAGTCTCAAGCTGCACCAGGGAAGGTTTAGGTTGAATGTTCGGAAGAAATTCTACACAGAGAGAGTGATTGCCCATTGGAATGGGCTGCTTGGGGAGGTGGTGGAGTCACCATCATTGGAGATGTTTAGGTGGAGACTTGATGGGGTGCTTGGTGCCATGGTTTAGTTGATTAGGTAGGTCGGATGCGATGATCTTGAAGGTCTCTTCCAACCTGGTTTATTCTATTCTGTTCTATTCTAACATGGAGCTTGGCCAGCTGCCAATCAGAATTTAGCCAAAACAGAACGTTTCAATCCCAGTATTTCCCATGGGAGAACGTTATACAGGGAAATTTCTGAGCAAGGTAGAATCACAGAATTGTTTCAGTTGGAAAAGTCCAAATCTGCTGATGGACCAAAGTGGAGGAGTGGCTGACACCCTGTCAGGATGTGCTGCCATTCAGTGAGACCTGGGCAACGACAAATGAAGTTCAAAAAGGCTAATAGTAGAGTCCTTCACCTGGGGAGGAATAACACCATGCACCAGTACAGGTTAAGGGTTGACTTGCTGGAGAGTAGCTCCACAGAGAAGGGCCTTGGAGTCCTGGTTGACAATATGTTCTTCATGGGAGAGCAATGTGTCCTGGTGCCCAAGGATGTCAACAGTACACTCAGAAGAAGAGTGCGACCAGCAGGCTGAGGGAGGTTCTACTCCCCCTCTACTCATCCCTAGCTAGGCCACATCTGAAATATTTGGTCCAGTTCTGGGCTCCCCAGTTTAAGACAGTCAGGGAACTACTTCAGAGAGATACAAAGATGATTTAAGGCACCAGAGAACTACAAAGAAAGCTTGAAAGACCTGGGGCTGTTTAGTCTGGAGAAGGGAAGGATGAGAGGGAACCTTATCAATGTCTACAAACAACTGAAGGGTGGCTGTCAGGAGGATGGAGCCAGGCTCTTTTCAGGGATACCCAGTGATAGGATGAGGGGCAATGGATGCAAACTCAATCACGGGAAAATCCATCTGAGCAGGAGAAAACCTTTTTGACTGTGAGGATGCTGGAGCCCTAGGGCAGGCTGCTGTGGTGTCTGCTTCTCTGGAAATCTTCAAAACCTGCCTGGCTGTGTTCTTGTGTGATGTGCTCTACGTGATCCTGCTCTGCAGGGGGTTTGGAATCAATGATCTCTAGAGGCTCCTTCCAACCCCGAGCATTCTATGACTCTAAGAGAGGTCCATTTTTACACAGCTCAGAGATGGATGATTTATAAACCTGAAATTCAGATTGGTGGAAGGAGTTTTCATACAGCAAGTATAAAACTTTACAAATTGTTTAGTCAATTCACTCTCCTAGAGTGCACAATTTTTCAGCATCATATCTTTTTCACTCCCTTCCTCCCACATCATCAATCAGCAATGTTTTCTGGCATTTTCCAGGGACAACAGATGCAGTATTTACACTGCTTTCTGGTATTGCTGAAAAGTACCTTAAGCAACAGATATTGAGCTTCAACTGCCAACCACTCTCATTTTCTACTTCTTATCCACAGAATCGCTCTGGTTGCTAAGACCTTTAAGATCATTGAGTCCAACAGTTCTCTAACTGTGCCAAGGTTGATGCTAAACCATGGCCCTCAGCACCACACTGCTGTTCCTTTGAAAGACTTCCAGGAACAGGGATTCAACCACCTCTGGGGAGCCAGAAGCTACTTCTACTATTCAATCTAAACCTCCCCTGGTGCAACGTGAGGCCATTTCCCCTTGCGTTACCAATTGCTAGTAGGGAGAAGGGACTGACTGCCCACCTGGGTTCCAACTGTCTGTCAGGGAGCTGCAAAGAGCCACTAGGTCTTCCCTCAGCCTCCTCTTCCTCAGACTAAACACCCCTAGTTTCCTCAGCTACTCCTCACCAGCCCTGTTCTCCAGACCCTTCCCCAGCTTTGTTGCCCTTCCCTGAACATGCTCCAGCCCCTCAATGTCCTTCTTGGAGTGAGAGGCCCAAAACTAAACCCAGGACCCAAGATGTGTCCTCAGCAGTCCAGGGGGCACAATCACTGCCCTAGTCCTGCTGGTTACACTATTACTGCTTCTGGCCAGGATGCCCTCTGGGCCACCTGGGCACACACTGGCTCATGTTCAGCTGGCTGCCCACCCCAGGAACTTCTCTGCTTAGCCCCCTTTCCAGTCACTCTTCCCAACTCTGCAGCCACCAAGGGGGATTTTGTACTGCTTGTATTTTACATGCATATATTTATATCAGCTCTCCATTTCCTCACATGCACACACACACTCACTGAGAGACATCCATATGGAAGTATTTACTGAACTATAATTACCTGCAAACAACAAATGCAAAAGTAATTGTAATACTACTTTTTAAACATCTTAATTTTGGCATGATGTCAGCATTTGGTTTGATCTACAGACTAGAAACCTCTTCCTACAGTCCCACAATATACTGGATCTGGGCTGCAAATTTTCAGCCCACCACCCAATTCTCCACAACAGGAAACAATTCCACACATTTCAGAAGATGCTTTTCTGATGCAGCTCCAGTTCTCACTATCACGAAGGCAGGTGAGGAATAGAATAGAATAGAATAGACCAGACCAGACCAGACCAGACCAGGTTGGAATCTAACCTGAAAGCCTCATTAGCCAGTAAAAAAGCTGTTATGTTGGGGAGCAACTGGAGAACTTTGTCATTTTATCTCCTCAACTGCAGCTATCGATGCTTTAAAACCATTGAATATTTAGAGTTTGGAATCCACAGCTGTATCACAGCTCCTGCAAATTCACAAAGTGCTGGGCAGCCTTTGTGAGCTGGGCACACATAAAGGCCCCATGGGCAAGGATTTTTCCCTAAGATAAAGGATACAGCAAGGCCTGCTGAGGCGATGCACATGAAAGCACAGGCACGTTGTGAGATGAATCAGTGACAGATTTTATTAGAAGGGTTATGAGTGTCTTGTGATGAAAGTAATCATTCTTATGGTGTAAAACCTGGGAGATATTTGGGGGGAAAGATTATAAAGTACAGTATGGGGTAAAACCATGATAATTTATGTGACATATTAAAAGGCAAAGACTTGGGGGTGATGTGGACGAGAAGCTCAACAGGAGCCCTCAGTGTGCACTTGCAGCCCACAAAGCCAATCAGATCCTGGGCTGCAGCAGGAGAAGTGTGGCCAGCAGGGCAAGGGAGGTGATTCTCCCCCTCTGCTCAGCTCTGCTGAGACCCCACCTGCAGTACTGCCTCCAGTTCTGGAGCCCCTATTCCAAGAGGGATCTGGAGGTGCTGGAAGGTGTCCAGAGAAGGGCCAGGAGGATGATCAGAGGGCTGGAGCACCTCTCCTGTGAGGACAGACTGAAGGAGTTGGGGCTGTTCAGTCTGGAGAAGAGAAGCTCCCTGGTGACCTCATTGTGGCCTTCCAGTATCTGAAGGGGGCTCCAAGAAGGCTGGGGAGGGACTGCTCAGGATCTCAGGTAGTGATGGGACTAGGGAGAAGGGAATGAAGCTGGAGGTGGGGAGATTCAGGCTGGAGGGGAGGAGGAAGTTCTTCATCATGAGAGGGGCGAAGCCCTGGAATGGGTTGTCCAGGGAGGTGGTTGGGGCCCCATCCCTGGAGGTGTTTAAGGCCAGGCTGCATGAGGCTCTGGGCAGCCTGATCTAGTGTGGGGTGTCCCTGCCCATGGCAGGGGGGTTGGAAGTAGCTGATCCTTGTGGTCCCTTCCAACCCTGACTGATACTATGATACTATGACTGAAGCAAATGCTAATGATTAAGATGACTACAAAGTAACCTGCTGTTTTCTTTTAAAGCAGAAAGTGCCTTCTCATTTTCAATACCAAAATGCCTTGGTAAAGTATTTCCTAAGAATCACAGAATGTGAAGGGTTGCAATGAGCCTCTAGAGATCATCCAGTCCAACCTCCCTGCTAAAGCAGGGTCACCCAGGCCAGGTCACAGAGGTGGGGCTTGGAAGCCTCCAAAGAAGGAGACTCCACAACCTCTCTGGGCAGCCTGCTCCAGTGCTTTGAAGCTCTGCTTCTCACAGTATTTGCCCTTCAGTTGCAGAGGATTGGGAGAAAGGAAAGGTAAAAGACAGATTGTAGTACAAAAGATATTTGCTTAAAGAAAAGCTAAAAAGAGGGGGGGGGAAATCTACAGCTACTACACAGAGCACCCTTAGTCGTGTTAAGTACCAATATCAATTCTACCTATTAATGGAATACAAGGAAGTCTTTCTCTAAGGATCAGCAACAGACCAAGTGTTCTTGGGAAGAGGAAGGGCTGTTAAAAGCTGTATTTCCCCCCCCCCCCCCTTTCCTTCAAAAAAATAAGGCAGCCTGAAATGGTAATTGTGAAAAGCATCCATTTGAATGCGACCCTGCAATGGAGAAAGCCATTCAGAGTTTATGACTTCTCTCTTTTCTCTTCTGGCTTTTTTTTTAAGCAGCACTATAGATTTTATGTGTGGTTCAACCTAAAAGTATGAGTGGTAATGGAAATCCAATTTGGGTGGAGGAGTTATTGGAAGCAGCATGTTCCAACAGACAAGGCATTAGGCACGGTAAA
Source organism: Melanerpes formicivorus (assembly GCF_026170545.1). NCBI lineage: Eukaryota > Metazoa > Chordata > Aves > Piciformes > Picidae > Melanerpes > Melanerpes formicivorus. The sequence continues at coordinate 15,094,675 of NW_027142370.1, read as the reverse complement.
ATAACTTGAGATATTACTGTAGTCTTCCGTGACTTTGAGTAGAATAACAGACAGTGCTGAGCTTGTCTCTCTGCAGCACCCAGTGGGGATACTTCTTATCCTTTTGTCATGTATTTTGACATCTCTGGATGGAAGGCATCTTCTGCCCCTGTACTCAGCACTGGTTAGGCCACACCTTGAGTCCTGTGTCCAGTTCTGGGCCACTCAGTTTAAGGAAGATGTTCAGATGCTGGAACGCGTCCAGAGAAGGGCAACAAAGCTGGGAAGGGGTTTTGAGCACAGCCCTGTGAGGAGAGGCTGAGGGAGCTGGGGTTGCTTAGCCTGGGGAGGAGAAGGCTCAGGGGACACCTCATTGCTCTCTACAACTCCCTGAAGAGAGGTTGTAGCCAGCTGGGGGTTGGTCTCTTCTCCCAGGCAAGCAGCACCAGAACAAAAGGACACAGTCTCAAGCTGTGCCAGGGGAGGTTTAGGCTGGTGGTTAGGAAGAAATTCTTCCCAGAAAGAGAGATTGGCCATTGGAATGTGCTGCCCAGGGAGGTGGTGGAGTCCCCATCCCTGGAGGTGTTTAAAAAGAGAGTGGATGAGGCACTTGGTGCCATGGTTTAGTTGATCAGATGGTGTTGGGTGATAGGTTGGACTCCACGATCTCGAAGGTCTTTTCCAACCTGGGTAATTCTGTATTCTGCATAAAGACAGCTAAGCAATATTAAATGCTTTATTTGTGATGAATGAAATGATCTTCATCCACACAACCTTCTGTGGCTTCCTTTGCAAACAGGCAAAAAAGCAAACCCACAAAAAGCTCAGGAGCTAGTTCTAGGGAGTTTCAAAACCCAACTCTGTATTATGCTAAGCGATATTATTTTAGAAGAGGAATAAAAGATCATCACACTTGACAGTTCCAAGGAATAATTCATCCCATCACAAATGGATGTCTAAAATAGTCCATGATTTCTGCCCCCCACCCCCACCTTCTGTGCATCTCTCCAGGATGATTATCTTCCCTTGGGTGCAGAACTTGCATACAGCTGCGAGCAGAAGCCAACAAACACAGGATAAAAGGAAGATGAGGATTTGGGGTGTAAACTCACAGCTTTTGGTTGTAAAGCACCAAAGTGCACACAGTGTTTATAGTATGCAGTTTCCCACATAAACACATTAAAAATGGAAGTGTGAATCTTCTTTGCTTCTCCCAACACCATTAGTGTGATGGCACAGGGAGTTGGATTTGACTGCTGGCATGGCACACAAAACATCACACTTTTGATTTGAGGGGGATAAAAGCATGGCAGAGACTATGCTGTAGGGTCTTGATCTGTGTATTGTAAGGATCTATTGCTAGTATTTTATCTTGGCTGGGGAGTACTCCCCACTCACTTGTCTAGAGGAGCTATTGATTACTGAGCCACTGCTCAAGGACTTCTGTGGAATCAGTGTGTCAGTTAAGTTCTTATCAGGGGAACAGCAGTGAGCTTGATGGAATTGCTTGTGACTGGATCTTAAAGCACCCTTAAAGTTTCCATTGCTTTGATTTTTAATTAAGCTTATAAACAAAAATAAAACCACAAAGCCCCCCACATATTCCATTTCTTTCTTTTTAGGGATAGCAAAACAACAATCTACAAAGGCAAGCAGTGACAGGACAAGGGGTAGAGGCTTCAAACTGGAAGAAGCTAGCTTTAGATGAGACATTAGGAAGAAATTCTTTCCCATAAGGGTGGTGAGGCATTGGAACAGTGCAGAGAAGTTGAGAAGGCTCCTATGCCTGGAAGTGCTCAAGAGCAGTAACCTGGTCTAGTGGAAAGGGTCCTTGCCCATAGAATCATAGAATTGTCAGGGTTGGAAGGGACCTCAAGGATTATCTAGTTCCACCCCCTCCACCATGGGCAGGGACACCTCACACTACAGCAGGTTGCTCACAGCCACATCCAGCCTGGCTGCAAACACCTCCAGGGATGAGGCTTCCACCACCTCCCTGGGCAACCTGTGCCAGTCTCTCACCACCCTCATGGGGAACAACTTCTTCCTCACAGCCAATCTGAATCTACCCATTTCTAGTTTTGTTCCAAACCCACGGCAAAAGGGTGTGGAATTAGATGATTTTTAAGGTCCCCCTAAACCCAATTCAGTCTGACATTCTGTGACTCCTTTCATCCTAGAATAGAATAGACCAGACCAGGCTGGAAGAGACCTTCAAGATCATCGCATCCAACCCATCAACCAATCCAACACCACCTAAACAACTAACCCATGGCACCAAGCACCCCATCAAGTCTCTTCCTGAACACCTCCAACGATGACGACTCCACCACCTCCCCAGGCAGCCCATTCCAATGGGCAATCACTCTCTCTGTATAGAACTTCTTCCTAACATCCAACCTAAACCTCCCCTGGCACAGCTTGAGACTGTGTCCTCTTGTTCTGGTACTGGTTGCCTGGGAGAAGAGACCAACCCCCAGCTGGCTACAACCCCCCTTCAGGTAGTTGTAGAGAGCAATAAGGTCACCCCTGAGTCTCCTCCTCTCCAGGCTAAGCAACCCCAGCTCCCTCAGCCTCTCCTCATAGGGCTTGTGTTCCAAACCCCTCACCAACTTCGTTGCCCTTCTCTGGATCCACCTGCACTGAGCTGGGTGCTTTGGTACTTCCATCAAGTTCGTCATTACTTAGTACGAACTCACTTCAGAACAAGCAAAGAGCAGAAAGCACTATCTGGCTATCAAACCTGCACCCTCATCCATGCATAGGAACTCCTCTGCAAGTAAGCCATCCTTCTCCCCTCACTTACAAAAATCCATAATTGTTGGTGCTTAGAGCTGCCTTCCCAGCTGAGAAGCTGATATAAATAGTGCTGGCTGCACAGATCAGCTGCTCAAAATAACAAAGACATTTCAATATTGCTAATCTGGCTGCAGCCACAGCCTGTGTTGTTTTCTTCCCTGCAGTATCTGGAGCTGCTATAGAGAGACAACTCTGTATTGAAACTAATAGATTTGAAAATAATTCAGCATTTATGTCCTGACCACCTCTGCTGTCAGGTATCTGCTGCTGATACTACAGGAAACAATGCTGATTGTTTCGAGTTAAAAGGGCTAAGGTGGAGCAATGTGAGGCCAAAATGAGCATATTAATGCTTTTCTCTTCTAGAAGCAGCCAAGTCAGTGATATAAGGACTGAGTAGGTGACAAAACAAGGTGTAAGTACAGAAGGAATGCATGTTTGACCTTCCCAGTGCTCAGCAAGAGGGGACAACTCCTCATGCGTCTCACTGTTCCACAGAGGCTGTACTGTGGATGGATTAGAGCAATTGATGCTAGAACTGACTGCCTGCACCATTACCATGGTGTGATGGTCCAGAATTCCTCCCCTTGCAGAACAGCCAGGAAGTCTCTAGAAGCTTCATTCTCCTGTGTTTAATTATACCACTGCCATGATCCTAACAGTATATTGCCACCTCTGAGCTGTGGGCACTGAGCCTGTGCACTGGCAAGCTAACTGTAAGGGGACACACTCATGCACAGCAAGGGTGAGGGATGAGAAGGGGTAAAAATGATTATGGGGACAATCTTTTTAGCAGGGCCTGTTGTAACAGGACATGGGGTGACAGCTATGAACTAAAAGAGGAAGATCTAGACTGGAGAGGAGAAAATGTTTTACCCTGAAGGTGGTGAGACACTGGCCTGAGTTGCCCAGAGTAGTGATAGATGTTGCATTACTGGAACCGTTCCAGGTTAGGTTGTTTAAGGCTCTAGTAACCTGCTCTAGCAGCAGATGCATGTGCTCAGTGGAGGGGTTGGACTAGATGAACCTTTCCAACCCAAAGCATTCCATGATTCCATGAAGTCACATGTTATGGGTACTAAATGGCACACATGGATGCTGCAGGTCTCCATGCACAAGCAATGCAATGTGCAACACTCCATGCATCTAGAGAGAAGGCTACACCTGAAGCTGTTTGCAAACATAAGTGTTGAGCACAGGGCAATAAGCATCTCTTGGTCTCATTGCTTTCTTGGTAATGCAGTCCAGGACACAGTTGTAGCTTTTTGGTTGCAAGTACAGCACTGCTGACTCATGTTTCATCTTTCCCTGGTCCTGCCAGGAAAGCGTACAGGCAAACCACACTGACTCTGCCACTAAGAGCAGCGTTGCCCGAGCAGAGTGAATCAGAGCCCTTGATATTCATCATCACCAGCATCAGAATGGCAACAACACATTTATCATAGTATCAGTCAGGGTTGGAAGGGACCACAAGGATCAGCTAGTTCCAACCCCTCTGCCATGGGCAGGGACACCCCACACTAGATCAGCCTGGCCACAGCCTCATCCAGCCTGGCCTTAAACACCTCCAGGGACAGGGCCCCAACAACCTCCCTGGACAACCCATTCCAGGGCTTCACCACTCTCATGGGGAAGAACTTCCTCCTCACCTCCAGCCTGAATCTCCTCACCTCCAGCTTCATTCCATTCCCCCCAGTCCTATCACTACCTGAGATCCTGAGCAGTCCCTCCCCAGCCTTCCTGTAGGCCCCCTTCAGACACTGGAAGGCCACAATGAGGTCACCTGGGAGCCTTCTCTTCTCCAGACTGAACAGCCCCAACTCCTTCAGTCTGTCCACATAGGAGAGGTGCTCCAGCCCTCTGATCAAGGTCTCTTCCTGAAAAATAGGTAGGCATAGCTGCACTGCTCCTTGTATTTAGCTATATTACACCAAAACACATAACAGAGGTGACTGCTAAGGGAAAATGGTGCAAGCCCCTACATCAGAATCCTTCTGTGGAGTAACAATCAGTAATTGGCACAAGCCCATACTAAGATCAGAAAGAGGGTTTGATATCCATTGCCCTGGAAACCATTATCTGCAAATCAGAGCACTGGTTTGTGCTAGCAAGCCCAATCAGTACTAAAAGGCCAGAGCTTTGCACTTGGACAGCTAGTGGATTTTTTTTCTTTCAATATGTTTAAATCATTTGTCACTCAACATTCTCTGCATTTGGCCAATTATCACACATTTACAGAATGGTTTGGGGTTGGAAGGCACCTCGAAGATAACTCAGTTCCAATCCCCCTGCCATGGGCAGGGACACCTTGCACTAGACCAGGCTGCTCAAGGTCTCACCCAACCTTGAACACGTCCATGGAGAGAACAACCATAACCTCATTGCCAACCTGTTCCAGTGTCTCACCACCCTCACTGTCAAGAATTTCTTCCTCATCTCCAGTCTCGATCTCTTCCAGCTCAAAGCCATTGCCCCTTGTCCTATCATTACAAGCCCTTACCAAAAGTCCCTCCACAGTGTGCTTGTGTTTGCAACATTGCCTGTTTTCACATTTCTAATATTCTGCTGGACATCAACAGGTGAAAGGTTAAGTACCTGGAGAAATCAAAATGTTAACAAAGAAACATGTTAAGCTTATTCAAACTATTTAAAATGATGTTTTAGATAAAAGTTTGTCTTAGAATAGAATAAACCAGGTTGGAAGAGACCTTTAAGATGATTGCATCCAAGCCATCAACCAATCCAATCCACCTAAACAACTGAACCATGGCACCAAGCACCCCATCAAGTCTCCTCCTGAACACCTCCAATGATGGTGACTCCATCACCTCCCCAGGCAGCCTATTCCAATGGGCAATCACTCTCTCCGTTTTGGCTATTTCCGTGGCCTTTCTTCTCCCAAGAGGCTACATTTTGGCAATTCTTTTACCAAAGTACAAAAGAGGGTTTGAGACTTTCCACTTCAGAAACTGTAATGCCCTCCTACTGCTTCTGGGTTCCTCACCACCACCAAAGATTTGTAGTCTTCTACACTGCTGAAGGTCACAGATTGTTTTATCATCCAGCCAAGCAAGTAAGCAGAATTGGGCCAGGCAGCAGAAAGCCATTTTTCAAGTTCTGCAGCTGCCTGCCAGAGAGAGATGATCAGGCCTGGAGACTTCATTATAATTAGCCTCTCTTCTCCCTTGAGCTTTTTTTTCTTTCTTTCTTTCTTTCTTGATTCAAATAAGGTCAAAATCTGATCTTGTCCATGACTGCAGAGATTGCTTAGAAATTTTAATGATATTTACCTGTGGGTCAGATTAATCTTAAAGTACAAAGTACCTGATTGACACTGGAGAAGATTTGAGCCTCAAATCTTCTCCAGTGTCAATCAGGTACTTTGTATTTTAAGATAAAATAAAAATTAAAGTAAAATCACATTACATTTAATCTAGTCTTCCTTCATGGGAGGGATAATTTTCTTACTCAAAAGATGTTAGATATGTATGTCCTCAGATAAATGTTCATGTGACAGTGAAAGGCAGTAATAATCTAGTGTTGTGTACTGAATAGAATTAACCAGGTGGGAAGAGACCTTTGAGATCATAGCATCCAACACCATCTAATTAACTAAACCATGCAACCAAGCACCACATCAATTCTCCTCCTAAACACCTCCAATGATGGTGACTCCACCACCTCCCTGAGCAGCACATTCCAATGGGCAATCACTCTCTCTGTGTAGAATTTCTTCCTAACCTCCAGTCTAAACCTCCCCTGGCACAGCTTGAGACTGTGTCCTCTTGTTCTGGTGCTGCTTGCCTGGGAGAAGAGACCAACCTCTGCCTGTCTACAATCTCCCTTCAGGTAGTTGTAGAGAGAAAGAAGGTCTCCCCTGAGCCTCCTCCTCTCCAGGCTAAGCAGCCCCAGCTCCCTCAGCCTCTCCTCACAGGGCTGTGTTCCAAGCTCCTCACCAACTTTGTTGCCCTTCTCCGGACACGCTCCAGCAAGTCAACATCTTTCCTAAACTGAGGGGCCCAGAACTGGACACAGGACTCAAGGTGCAGCCTAACCAGTGCAGTGTACAGGGGCAGAATGACCTCCCTGCTCCTGCTGGCCACACTGTTCTTGATACAGGCCAGGCTGCCACTGGCCCTCTTGGCACACTGCAGGGTCATGTTCAGCCTACCATCAACCAGCACCCCCAGGTCCCTCTCTGCCTGGCTGCTCTCCAGCCACTCAGACCCCAGCCTGTAGCACTGCATGGGGTTGCTGTGGCCAATGTGCAGAACCCAGCACTTGGATGTGTTAAAAAGTCACCTGCCTGAGTTCATTTCAATCATCTGATTAAGACCTTCAAGAAAAGGCTTTACTTCACAATCAATGTTTACAACTTCCCACAGAGCTTGGCAAAGTCCACAGTGGCTATGGACTGGCCCTCTGCCAGCCGCAAGCAACGATCAGCTCCCAGGAGAACACTTTCCTAGGGCAAAGCACAACAAAGTGATGTCAGTTCAGCCCTGTGCCCACACTAACCTACTCAAACACCTCAAACTTATCAGCTCTTCCCCACTAACCAGCAAGATTTGACTTTCAATTAACGCCTACAATTGTAATTGAATCAAGACAAGTATCTTAAAGCAATAACAACAAAGTCTATCTAATTAAACTTAAATAGAATTAATTTTCCAGCAAGTTATGCATCCTCAAACTCATTGGCAGATATCAGCTCAGGAACTTAGAAGTTATTATTTTTCTTTGTAAAGCCTGTAAGAAACTTTCTCCTCTCCTGCTAGGCAAGAAGCCATCACCCTGCTGGAAGCTCTAGCTGGAAGAGAGTGGAGAGCAGCAGTGACTTAACCTGCCATGAGGAAAGGCTGGGAGTGCTGGGTTTGTTCAGCACAGAGAAGAGAAGGCTTAGAGGGGACCTTATCACTATGACTCAATGATCCTCGAGGTCTCTTCCAACCTTGGCGATACTGTGAACCAGCACAAAAAGAGGATGAAGACTTCCTTTTTTTCCAAGGAGTCCCAAGGAAAAGAGAAGCAGTGATGGGGACAAGATACTGCTGGGGAGATTCCTATTGGACTGCAGAAGAAAATGTTTCCCAGTGAGAGCAGTCAGATACTGGAATCATCACAGTATCACCAAGGTTGGAAGAGACCTCAAAGATCATCGAGTCCAACCTGTCACCCAGGACCTCATGACTAGACCATGGCACCAAGTGCCACAGCCAATCCCCCCTTGAACACCTCCAGGGATGGGGACTCCACCACCTCCCTGGGCAGCACATTCCAATGATGAATGACTCTCTCGATGAAGAACTTTCTCCTCACCTCCAGCCTAAACCTCCCCTGGCACAGCTTGAGACTGTGTCCTCTTGTTCTAGTACTGGTTGCCTGGGAGAAGAGACCAACCCTTCCTGGCTACAACTAACTTTCAGGTAGTTGTAGAGAGCAATGAGATCTCCCCTGAGCCTCCTCTTCCCCAGGCTAAACAATCCCAGCTCCCTCAGCCTCTCCTCACAGGGCTGTGCTCAAGGCCTCTCCCCAGCCTTGTTGCCCTTCTCTGGACACATTCAAGTGTCTCAATGTCTTTCTTAAACTGAGGGGCCCAGAACTGGACACAGGACTCAAGATGCGACCTAACCAAAGCAGAGTACAGGGGCACAACGACCTCCCTGCTCCTGCTGGCCACACTATGCCTGATGCAGGCCAGGATGCCATTGGCCTTCTTGGCCACCTGGGCACACTGCTGGCTCATGTTCAGCCATCTGTCAACCAGCAGCCCCAGGTCCCTCTCTGCCTGGCTGCTCTCCAGCCACTCTGACCCCAGCCTGTAGCTCTGCATGGGGTTGCTGTGGCCAAAGTGCAGCCCCTGGCACTTGGATTTGTTGAATGCCATCCCGTTACACTCCACCCATCTGTCCAGTCAGTCTCGGTCCCTCTGCAGAGCCCTTCTACCCTCTAACTGACCAACATCATCTCCCAAGGGAAGCACTGGAGTCCTCTACCTTAGAGAATTTTAAGGCTCAGCCTGACAGGGTGCTGGGCCAGCTCATTCCAGCTGCACTGTTACTTGGAAAGGTTGGAGCAAATCATCCTTGGTGTCCCTCCCAACCTGGCATTCTGTGATTCTCAGCCAGGGAGGCTGCAGAGAAAACAGCAAACCTGTCCTCCACTCCACTGACAACAGTACCACCCTTTGCTGCAGGAGGCAGATTTTTATTGGTCAGTTTAAAACTACAACAGCAGGGGGAAAAAAACACCTCCCAGAAAACACTGCAAATGTCTACATTCCATAAAAACACAGAAGGCTAAAGAACATATAAAGATGGAGATAAAAATAAAGCCATTGATACAGGAAGATGAGGAAGCAGATACAGAGAAGAAAGCCAAGAAAATTAAGCATTAATAATGCAGTGCCCATCTTCCAGACAAAAGTATTTTTGTTCTGAAAAGGATTAGAGGAGGGATAAAGAGTTCAGAGGAGCTGTTTGACATATCACAGAATATACTTTGCTGGAAAATACTCCACTACAGTGACAGCAAGAAGAAAGCAGCAGAAGAGCAAGAAACTTCAGTGATTCCAACAGCTGAACCTGTAAAAAATCATTGGTATTGCAAATATCACTGCAGAACTTACACTACAAATGTAACTCATTAGGACAGAGGCTGGGAAATTCCCAAATGCAGAGTTGTAAAGCATTAGCAGCTTGGGAAAACCAACAAAGCCACCTGACTTTCAAGGAGGTACTGCAAATGCTGTAAGAAATTCCAGTTTATCATAGTAGTATCACAGTATCAGTCAGGGTTGGAAGGGACCACAAGGATCATCTAGTTCCAACCTCCCTGCCACAGGCAGGGACACTTCACACTAGATCAGGCTGGCCAGAGCCAAATCAGGCTGGCCTTATAAATCTGAGAAAACAGATATCTGAACCTGGAGAGAGCAAAGTGCAACCAGAATGAACACTGACATCTCCAAGCCACTTCACCTTTCATTGAGCCTTGAGCACCTCCAGGCAGGTGCACCACCTCCAGGGTCTCACCACCCTCATATTGAAGAGTTTCTTCCTCAGCTGCAGTCTAACCCTGCTCTCCCCCAGCTTCAAACCATTTCCCTTTGTCCTGTCTCTAGACACCCTTAGGAAAAGTCCCTCTGCAGCTTTCCTGTAAGATAGAATAGAATAGAATTAACCATCTTGGAAAAGACCTCAGAGATCATCAAGTCCAACCTATCACCCAACACCATCTAATCAACTAAACCATGGCACCAAGTGCCTCAACCAGTCTCTTCTTAAACACTTCCAGTGATGGTGACACTACCACCTCCCCAGGCAGCCCATTCCAATGGGCAATCACTCTCTCTGTGTAAAACTTCTTCCTAACATCCAGCCTAAACCTCCCCTGGCACAGCTTGAGACTGTGTCCACTTGTTCTGGTGCTGGTCCCTTCAGGTCTTGGAAGGCAGCCATAAGGTCCCTCAGCATCTTGGTTTTTTCCAGGCTGAATGTCCTCCCATCATTCTGGTGGGGTTTGTTTGGTTTAGTTTTGCTTTGGGGGGGTTTTTCCTTTGGTTGGTTTTTGGGTTGGTTATTTCTTGTTTTGTTCTGTGTTGGTTTTGTGTTTTGTTTGGTTTATTTTATTTTGTTTCTGTCACCACTGTGCTAAAAAGGAAAAATCAGAGGATGACTCCAGCTGACTGGGGGTATAAGCCAAGCTGGATTTGCACTTCTCTGTCCTTTGGGCTGTTCTTCTCTACCAACCTTACTAACTGCATACAGAATTTCAACAGCATAGCTGTGCAGCAGACAGGACTGCTTTCTCCCACTTGGGAACACAAGCCTACTTTTAACACTAATCCCAACCCAACCTTGCTGAAGCAAACAGCTCATTCTACCTGGCTCTCAAATACTTTATGCTGGTATTTAGACTCTGGTGTCTGGAAGTCAAGGCCTAGACTTGTATCATAGTATCAGTCAGGGTTGGAAGGGACCACAAGGATCATCTAGTTCCAACCCCCCTGCCATGGGCAGGGACACCCCACACTACATCAGCCTGGCCAGAGCCTCATCCAGCCTGGGCTTAAACACCTCCAGGGCTGGGGCCTCAACCACCTCCCTGGACAACCCATTCCAGGGCTTCACCACTCTCATGGGGAAGAACTTCCTCCTCACCTCCAGCCTGAATCTCCCCATCTCCAGCTTCATTCCATTCCCCCTAGTCTTATCACTACCTGAGATCCTGAGAAGTCTCTCCCCAGCCTTCTTATAGGCTCCCTTCAGATACTGGAAGGCCACAATGAGGTTACCTCGGAGCCTTCTCTTCTCCAGACTGAACAGTCCCTCCCCAGCCTTCTTGGAGCCCCCTTCAGATACTTTTCCACTTTTCCCTAGAAGGCCTGTAAATTATGGTGGTGTTTTCCAAACCACACACTTCCATCATTCAACATAATACAATTTAATTCAAAAAGAGGTTATTTTGGTTGTTTTTCTTCATCTGGCCTCCTAAATGAAGTCCTCCTGCAGTTAGCTCTATTTTAAATTACCTTTCTAATGTGTCATAGGATTCATCTCTGCAAGAACACTGCTTCCACTTCGCTGTTCACAATTTGATTTAGGTGAACACAACCTTGCTTTATTCCAATTTATCTTGTTAGAGGTTAACTTGATGAGGAATTGACTGAAGTTCTGGCTCAGCTGCACAGAAACAAACAAGTGTAGCGGTTTCAGATGTTCCTGCTCTCCAGCTGCTCATGCTGTCTGTGCCAGCTACCACTGTGCCTAGAAATTGGGCAAAAGAGTGCCCAAGCTCAAGCCCCAGCCTCTAGAGCTGACATTGGTCTATACAGATAGAATCAGTTTGGGTTGGAAGGGACTTTCAACATCAATTTAGTTGCAACCTCCCTGCCATAGGCAGGGACACATCCCACTAGCACAGGTTGCTCAAGGCCTCATCCAACCTGGCCTTGAACACCTCCAAGAGAAGGGCATCCACAACCTCCCTGGGCAACCTGTTCCACTGTCTTCACCACCCTCATTGTAAAGAATTCCTACCTGATCTCCAGTCTAAATCTTCCAGCTCAATGCCATTCCCTCTCATCCCATCACTACAGGTCCTTGTAATGAGTTCCTTTCTGGTTTCTTGTAGGTCCCCTTCAGGTACAGCAAAGCTGCTATCAGGTTTTTCTTTTCTATTGCTTTACTCCACTTGCTGCAAGCAGAACTGAAGATGGATTGCCAACACTCACAAAGAGGGAGGCTGCCCACATCTTTCTACCTCAACAAGCCAAATGGAGTCTTAGGTAAAATGAGAATGGAAAGTGTTTATGAAGAGCACCACAGCATGCTACAGAGAAGAGCAAGTTCTGCTAAGCTTTATAGGAAACAGCAGAGTGAACCAAAAATTTAACATGAAAGGCAATTTACCAGGAACACTGATACAATTTCATGAGCAGCTAGAGGGAGGAAACAGTCTAGTTAGGGGATTACAACAGTGATAAATGGTTCACAGGAATCTGGAGATGGGCAGCACTAGATAAATGCTTTACTGTTCAAAGGAGTAAATGATTTCCAAACCAGCACATACAACAGCAGGTTTTAGGTGCTACACGTACATTTGTTTTATAACTACATCAAATATTTTCATAGCTATGTCAAACATCTTCATAATCACTTTTTCCTACAGCCCACAGTACTCAGATATTGAAGGCAAAACCTCATCCCAGTTCCCCCAAACAGCATTAATTCCTTAGTTCCCTTGCCAGCCATCAGGCTGAGGGACTTGGGTCTACTCAGCCTGGAGAAGAAAGGCTCAGGGGAGACCTTATTGTGGCCTTCCAGCACTTGAAGGGGCCTACAGAATAGCTGGAGAGGGACTATTTATAAGGCTAAATGGTGACAGAGCAAGGGACAATGGTTTTAAACTACAGCAGGGTAGATTTAGATTGGATTTAGATTTAGTTCTTTACTGTGAGGGTGGTGAGACACTGGAACAGGTTGTCAGCAGTTGCAGATACCTCATCCCTGGAAGTGTTTAAGACAAGGCTGGGTGAGGCTTTGAGCACCCTCGTCTCTTTGAGCAGGAGGTGTCCCTATCCATGGCAGTGGAGTTGGAACTTCATGATCTTAAGGTCCTTTCCAACTCAAAACAGTCTGTGATTCTATTTCACTTCACCCAGCTCTGCAGCTGCATGTAAAGAGAACAATCAGGAAGGAAGAGGATGGCTTCAGCACCTCCCCACAACTCATCTCCCCACCTGCACTCCTAAACCCTATCCTAAGAAAGAACTTATTCCATACCACAGCTAATGAATCTTTTCTGCCTTTTGTAATAGGAGGAATAATCTGATCTGGAACTCAGCAATTTAGTTTTCCTGAACACAGAGAGAAAACAGATTAGACACCGGCAATCTTTTAACCTTGATTTTGAGGGCCTTAAAAGATAAATGAACTTAAAAGGAGAAATAGTGATTGAGAGGAAAATAAACATCACAAATCATCTCTTCTAATACTTTGGTGCAGCATTACAGCCATTTGCAAATCACCTTCTAGCCTCCCACTAATCTGAGTTTCTAACACCTCTATTGGCATCAGATGTTAAAAATGCTTCAGTGAAGGTCTCTGTAATCCTCATAACTAAAATGTCTTTGTTCTTGTTTATGATCCAATTTCTCTGAAAGCACAGCCACCACTCCACACAAGCATTCAAGAGGCTTACAGGTGAGTGAAGGGACACCAGAAAGCACAGTCACTTAGCAAATCTCCCTGGAGAATATGCTCTTTATCGCCATGCCTGCAGACTCCTGCTCTACAAATGTATTGGCAACCATTTCTAGCAGATCATACGTGGCACGTGGTGCCATGGTTTGGTAGGCATGAGGTCTTGGGTGATAGGTTGGACTTCATGATCTTTGAGGTCTCTTCCAACCTTATTGATTCTATACACAAAGGCAGGAATGTGACTGGAAAAGCTTAGAGATGTACAGAAAAAGCAATCCATGGCCACAACAGGAAGTTCCAGGAAAAAGTAAAATGATTTGGTCAACATCAGTGATTAAGCCCTTCAATGGAGGAAAAAAGAAAGGGAAATGAAGCATGCCCAGAGAAGAGCAACAAAGCTGGTGAAGGGTCTTTAGAACAGGTCTGGTGAGGAGCAGCTGAGGGTATTACAATAGAATAAACCAGGTTGGAAGAGACCTTCAAGATTATTGCGTCCAATCCATCAACCAATCCAACCCACCTAAACAACTAAACCATGGCACCAAGCACCCCATCAAGTCCCCTCCTAAACACCTCCAATGATGGTGACTCCACCACCTCCCCAGGCAGCCCATTCCAATGGGCAGTTAGGGTTGTTTAGTCTGGAGAAGAGGAAGCTGAGGGGAGATCTTCTTGCTCTCTACAACTACCTGAAAGGAGGTTGGAGTGAAGCGAGTGTTGGTCTTTTTTAGCAGGCAGAGGAGAAAAAGGATAAGAAGAAATGGCCTGAAATTGTGTGAGGGGACATTTAGGTTGGATATTAGGAGCAATGTCTGTCCTGTAGGAGCGTTCAGGCATTGGCACAGGCTGCCCAGGGAGGTGGTAGAGTCACCATCCGTGGAGGCGTTCGAAAAACATGTAGACACGGCACTTGGGGACATGGTTTAGCAGCCATGGTGGCATTGGGTTGAGGGCTACGGCAATCCCATGCAGAGCTACAAGCTGGGGTCGGAGTGGCTGGAGAGCTCCCAAACAGAGAGGGACCTGGGGGTGCTGATCGACAGCCACCTGAATATGAGCCAGCAGTGTGCCCAGGTGGCCAGGAGGGCCAATAGCATCCTGGCCTGCATTAGGAATAGTGTGGCCAGCAGGAGCAGGGAGGTCATTGTGCCCCTGTACTCTGCTTTGGTTAGGCTATACCTTGAGTACTGTGTCCAGTTCTGGGCCCCTCAGTTTAAGAAGGACATTGAGACACTTGAACGTGTCCAGAGAAGGGCAACAAGGCTGGGGAGAGGCCTTGAACACAGCCCTGTGAGGAGAGGCTGAGGGAGCTGGGGTTGTTTAGCCTGGAGAAGAGGAGGCTCAGGGGTGACCTCATTGCCCTCTACAACTACCTGAGGGGTGGTTGTGGCCGGGAAGGGGTTGGTCTCTTCTCTCAGGCAACCAGCACCAGAACAAGGGGACACAGTCTCAAGCTGCACCAGGGGAGGTTTAGACTCGAGGTGAGGAGGAAGTTCTTCACCGAGCGAGTCATTCGGCATTGGAACGGGTTGCCCAGGGAGGTGGTTGAGTCATCGACCCTGGAGGTGTTCAAGGGGAGACTGGATGTGGCACTTGGTGCCATGGTCTAGTCATGGGGTCTGTGTTGATAGGTTGGACTCGATGATCCTCAAGGTCCTTTCCAACCTAAGTGATACTGTGAATTGAAATTAAATGGAAGGGTTGGATTTGCCAACAGTAACAACCCCATGAAGAGGCAACAACTTTTCATACCCATCCTTCACTTACAAACTTTTGCACTGCCCCTAAAACTGGCGAGCAGATAAACCTCGCTGTGGTGATTTGCTCTTTCTAAGTCCAAAGGCAGTGTTCTGAGTTCTCGCTGTGTAATTACTTTGGTGCAGATAAAGCATGAGTCATCTCTTCTACACTAACCTTTGCATTTCAATTTGAATTTTATTCTTGCTTATCTTTTTGTTGGTTTGGTTTTTTTTTTCCCCTCCCTAAATTGATATTACTGTCTGCTATGTTTATTAAAAACAACTCCCAGCCACGCTGCATGTCAAGCTCTGCACCCAGGCACCATTTGTTGGGTTACTTTAATTAACGTGTCTCAGGGAGATTGCAATTCTAATCATTTCCATTAGCTGTGTCAAAGTTCTCTTTTTCTTAAATGTCAGATTTTGTTTTCCATTTCCAATTCTGCCTCAACACCCAGGAGGCTTTCAGCAAACGCTCTGCGCACCCAGGTACGAGCCTCAGGGGCGCTGGTTTGTTTTCCTGCTAACCTCACAACCATGGTTGATTGGGCACCATCCTTAGCAGGTTCCCAAGTTTGTCCCCTCTGGACCTCTTGGTCCTCTTCCATTCTTAGTGTGACAAAATTTCCATGATGCAGAAGTCAGAAAAAAACAAACATAGGTGGGAAATAAAACACTGAATGGTAGCTACAGTACCTCCTACAGCCCAGGAAATGCACTCCATGAGCCAGAATAAGAGCAGCTGGTACCTCCACTTCTCTCCATATTAAGCTCATTCTAGAACAGGACTGTACTCCATAGGTACCTCTGTAGGAGGTCTCCCACATCTAGACTGCAGTGACAGGAGATTTTAAGGTGAAACACTTGGGTAGGGCAAGTGCAGAGTCCTGCAACCAGGCAGGAATAAGCCCTGCACCAGTCCAGGTGAGGGGCTGCCCAGCTGGAAGGCAACTCCATGGAGAACAATCTGGCAGTGCTGGTGGACAAGAAGTTCACCACGAGACAGCCATGTGCCTTCATGGCCAAGAAGAAAAATGATCCTCTGGGATGCATCAATAAAAGTGTGACCTGCAGTTGAGGGAGCTTATCCTCCCCCTCTGCTCTGCACCTGGAATGCAGTGTCCAGTTCTCGCTGGGTTCCCCTGTTCAAGAGAGACAAGGAACTACTGGAGGGAGTCCAGATGAGAGTGAAAGATGATTAGGGGCCTGGAGCATCTCTCCCACGTGGATTGGCTGAGAGACATGCAGCTGTTTATCCCAGAGAAGAGCAGACTGAGAGGGGATCTTGTCAATGATAATCAACAGCTAAAAGGTGTAGATCATGAGGATGGAGCTGGGCTCTTCAGCAGTACCCAGTGAGAGGACAAGGGGCAACAGGCACAAACTGGAACACAGCACGTTTCATTTAAGTAAAAACTTCATTGATGTGAGGGTGCTGGAACCCTGGAGCAGGCTGCCCAGGGAAGCTGTGGAGTCTCCTTCTCTGGAGACTTTCAAAGCCTGCCTGCACATTGTGATTCAGGGCAACCTGCTCTAGGCATGCCTGCACTGGCAGGGGTTGCACTAGATGATCTCCAGAGGTCACTTCCAATCCCTTCCACTCTGATTGTTATCTCTGTATAGTTTTGCCCATGACTTACCAGTCCTTCAAACACCTACTTGGATAGTAAACTGGATTTCAATGTCCCTAAACAGTTGCAGGATGAACCTGCTACACACAGAGTTCAAGCTTGTCAATGTGATGGGTGAATGTCTAACAAGGCTTGGCCTCAGGCTTCCAACAGTGGTTCTAAGCCACTGAAAGACAAATAAGAGCCTCACCTTCCTAGTCTTAAGTGGGTTTTGGATATTCATATTATCATAGTATCAGTCAGGGTTGGAAGGGACCACAAGGATCATCTAGTTCCAACCCCCCTGCCATGGGCAGGGACACCCCACACTAGATCAGCCTGGCCAGAGCCTCATCCAGCCTGGCCTTAAAACACCTCCAGGGACAGGGCCTCAACCACCTCCCTGGACAACCCATTCCAGGGCTTCACCACTCTCATGGGGAAGAACTTCCTCCTCACCTCCAGCCTCAATCTCCCCACCTCCAGCTTCATTCCATTCCCCCTAGTCCTATCACTACCTGAGATCCTGAGCAGTCCCTCCCCAGCCTTCCTGTAGGCCCCCTTCAGATACTGGAAGGCCACAATTACGTCACCTAGGAGCCTTCTCTTCTGCAGACTGAACAGCCCCAACTCCTTCAGTCTGTCCTCACAGGAGAGGTGCTCCAGCCCTCTGCTCATCCTCGTGGCCCTCCTCTGGACACCTTCCAGCACCTCCAGATCCCTCTTGTAATAGGGGCTCCAGAACTGGAGGCAGTACTCCAGGTGGGGTCTCACCAGGGCTGAGCAGAGGGGGAGAATCACCTCCCTTGCCCTGCTGGCCACACTTCTCCTGCTGCAGCCCAGGATCTGATTGGCTTTGTGGGCTGCAAGTGCACACTGAGAGCTCCTGGTGAGCTTCTTGTCCCCCAGCACCCCCAAGTCTCTCTCCTCAGGGCTGCTTTTAACCCTCTCCCTCCCTTTTCAGTGACCCAACCCATGATCCCTATTCATTTTCCCTATCCATTCTGGAACTGCAGAGTCACATTTTCTCCTGATCTGAAAAAATGAAAGCAGAGTGGCACTTATTCAGCATTTTGAAGGGGATTCCCTGACTTCATTAGCTGCTCTTTTCCATGGCCAGTGGATACAAGCTGATTGGAAGCAGCAGCAGTGACAGCTCAGTGCTCATCAGGGCTGTCAGCATCCTGTGCAGGAGCTGAATCTGGAGAAGGCTTTGCAAATCAGTGAGAGCAGACAAAGACCTGTCAGTCTTAAAGCCTCCCACACACCACAGTAATACACTACATGAATAACATTTTTTAATGTCCCTCTCCCCCACACACCTTGCTTTAATTAAAGGATGAGTGGTCCATTTACTACCATCAAGCCAGTTTCACAGGCTGAGAGACAACAAGCAGCTTTCAGCTGAGTTTTGAGACAGTGGGATGTACTGACAAGTGCAGCTTCACTACTGCTAACTCCATTCAACACTGCTGTCTACCTGGAAATCCAAACAAAATTAACTGAGATTTTCCTCAGTCTTAGGAAAAAAAAAAACAAAAAGAAAATAAAAGGAAGGAAAAAAAAAGGATGGGTAAGAAAGTGAATCCCAGTACATGCTGTGTAACTAATTTGCCAGATGGAAGCGGGTAGAATAGAATAAACCAGGTTGGAAGAGACCTTCGAGTCCAGCCTATCATCCAACACCATCAGCTAAAGCATGCAACCAAGCACCCTATCAAGTCTCCTCCTAAACACCTCCATTGATGGTGACTCCACCACCTCCCTGGGCAGCCCATTCCAATGGGCAATCACTCTCTCTGTGTAGAATTTCTTCCTAGCATCCAGTCTGAACCTCCCCTGGCACAGCTTGAGACTCTGTCCTCTTGTTCTGGTGCTGATTGCCTGGGAGAAGAGACCAACCCCCACCTGGCTACAACCTCCCTTCAGGGAGTTGGAAAGAGCAAGAAAGTCTCTCCTGAGCCTCCTCTTCTCCAGGCTAATCAACCCCAGCTCCCTCAGCCTCTCCTCATAGGGCTTGTGTTCCAAACTCCTCCCCAGCTTTCTTGCCCTTCTCTGGACACCTTCCAGCAAGTCAACATCTTTCCTAAACTGAGGGGCCCAGAACTAGACACAGGACTCAAGGTGTGGCCTAACCAGTGCAGTGTACAGGGGCAGAATGACCTCCCTGCTCCTGCTGGCCACACTGTTCCTGATACAGGCCAGGATGCCATTGGCCCTCTTGGCTGCCTGGGCACACTGCAGGCTCATGTTTCTCTGCAGATTTCTCTTAGATTTTTGTTCATAACTATTTATTTGGAAGAAGCTCTCTACTACAAGGGTAGTGGAACACTGGAACAGGTTGCCCAGATTGGTGGTGGAGGCCCCATTCCTAGGGAAATTCAAGGTCAGGCTTGCCAGGACACCAAGCTGCCTGATCTAGTTGCAGAGGTCCCTTCTGACTGCAGGGGTGGGGTTTAGACTACATGACCTTTAAAGGTCCCTTCCAACCCAAACCATTCTGTGATTTTAAGTATAGGTCAGAACCTTTGACTAGAAAAGGCTGAAATCTTACCCATAGGGGGGGGAAAATATTATCCTGAAGTCTATACACAAAGCTTTTTGCCTCCCCTTCTGTTGTGTGATGCAAGAGACATGGGGAAAAAAACAAACATTGAGGCCCTGTCTATAATCTTCAGAGAGGTTTAAACCCAAACTCCTTTAATTCTACCTACCTTATCATTCCCCCCCTTTAAAGCA
This sequence comes from Melanerpes formicivorus, assembly GCF_026170545.1. NCBI lineage: Eukaryota > Metazoa > Chordata > Aves > Piciformes > Picidae > Melanerpes > Melanerpes formicivorus. The sequence goes on along the minus strand of NW_027142370.1, from coordinate 15,075,103 downwards.
CAATATGATTTACACCTTCTCAATCACTCCTCACTATTCTTTGCTCAAGTCCTACAAACCTTTCTTTATTCTTCTCTGAATTTGCTGAAATTCATCAATCCAAATAATTTAGAGCCCTAAAAGTTATTCACAGGGTTCCAGATGGGCTCTCAAAGTTATTTGGCAATGCTGCAGCTCTGTGCATAGCTTTCAATGTCATAGCAGCTAGAACCTGCTGAAAGCAGCAGCACAGCCCTGAGGTTCACCTGAGGAAGGCACCATTCTATTTTGCAGTTTAGCACACCCATGGATTGTCTTCCCCACTCATTTCCTCTCAACTGTGCTTTCCATTTTCTTGGCATTTAAATGCAGTTTTCTTGCTTTCCCCCTTCTGCTGAAGAAAGTGGACTTGAGAGTCCTTCAGTGCCTGCTCAGGAAGCACATTTGGAAAACACAGCACACATAGGAATGAGGAGGGGCAGGAGCTCTTTTAGTTTTAAAACAAAGTAGACACACACACACAGAATTCAGCCCCAAGACATCATCCTTTCCAGTAGTCCTCCAGCAGGTTGCTCTAATTGCATTCACTTGTATTCAGCCACCACTTCAGTCCCTGTGCAAGATATTTTCAAGCACTACTCAAACTGGGGAGAATGGAGATTGCCTCCCAAGTGCAAGGCTGTGCTTTGCCCTTCCTACTTCAGCCCTCCATGATTTATATGAAAGAAGAGGAGAAAGAGGAGCCTGGGTGGTAGATCAATGCCAGTCATTAGAAATTGCAGTTCTTTCCAGCTCAGCATGTTCAAGGAGGGAGAGTAACTGCTGAGCACAACTACTCCCCATCCTTCATCTGCTGATGCCTCCTGTAAACCCAGAGGACAGCCTGTTCTCAAACTCCTGAATTAAAGAGCTGAAGAGACCCCAAATTAGGCTGGAGCAAGGGTTTCCCTTAGACTCCACTGTAACCCTAAAGAGACCATGAGCTACAGTCTTTGACATCCTAAAGCCAGCTGATGCTGGCAGGACTGCAGAGAACACTTGGAACGATGCAAGGAAAGCAAGATTTCAGGCCAGCCAAGACATACATCTCTCCCGTCCTTGTTTGTTTCAAGACTCTTCAGGTTGAAGTACTCAAGCAGAAAGAACAACCACCATTAAACCAGACAAAAGAGTTCTATTGTCTGAAACTCAAAACACAACACTGGGCTTGTTTTGTCTGCCTGGCAGAGAACAAGTGGAAAAGGAAGCAAATAGATTTGGATGCTAGGACGTGCTCTGAGATCTGTCCTTCTGGGAACTGTGTTGTGTAAGCACCGTTCAACTGCTTAAAACATCCCTTTCAGACCCTCGGGGCAGGGGAGGTGGTGATATTTAGTAGGTGAAGGGCTCCCCTCTAATCAGGACTGGATTTAGAAGCACACCTCTACCACCTCACTTACTGCAGGAACTCCTAACTACAACTTGGCCACCAGCCTGCACAGCAACTTAGCAAGCTGCCATTTAAAGCCCTTCATGGAATTTGACAGCTTTCCCAGAATAACCTTGTCACTAATTGAGGTGATGCAGAATTATTTTCTCAGAGAATCAAATTTCTCTCCAAATTTATGCCTGGATTTTGCTAACACACACACAGAGTAAGGAACTGTTCATAACATCTAACCACCAGCAACTGAATCTTGCACTTTGGAAGAAGTTAGATGAAAAGAAAGAATGAAAGGAAAGAAAAACCAGCTTTGAATTCCCAGTATTCAAGATAGATAACAAAGGAGCCATAAAGCAATTCTGTAAAGCATCTTGTTCCAAATCAGCTTCTAAAAGAGCTGAATTGGAACACAGAAACACTCAGGTTGGAAAAGACCCTCAGGATCACCAAGTCCAACCCAGAACCCTGCTCTATAAGGGTCACCCCTAAACACCACATCCAAACCACCTTTAAGCACATGAAGGGTCGGTGACTCCACCACCTCCCTGGGCAACCTCCAATGTCTGACCACTCTTTCTGTGAAAAACATTTCTTCCTAATGTGCAGTGTAAACCTACCCAGTCGTTGCTGGAAGACATTCCCTCTTGTTCTATCACTAATGGTTTAGCTGTTTAGGTGGGTTGGATTGGTTGATGGGTTGGACACGATGATCTTGAAGGTCTCTTCCAACCTGGTCTATTCTATAATCATCAGTGAGAATTAACCAGAACCAGCCTCTCTACAACATCCTTTCAGGTAGTTGTAGGGAGCAATGAGGTCTCCCCTCAGCCTCCTCCTAACTAAATAGTTCCAGTTCCCTCAGTCATTCCTCATAAGACTTCTTCTCCAACAGAGAGAGAGAGAGAGAGAAGCTGAGGAAGAATTCATCTAGCCAAAGTATTTTCTGCCCATACTCCTCAGTCTAGCCTTCAGTGCATTCATCCACCTAAGTCTTTACCAAAGCTTGGAACATGATGGGTCTGCAACACAGTGGGACTCATAAATAAGTAAATATTTTGATCTGCTTGCGTGTCACTCTTGATCCTGGAGCACTTTCCAGACTGGTGGCACCAACCTGCACCTACAAGCTACGTATAGATTTTGGCACCGTTTCAACACTGAGCCAAGTCCTGCACAGGAGAGCTAAAGTACTTTGCCAAAAGTTGCAGAGGCAATGTAATTAATGTTTTGTGGCTTTCCCCCATTTTAGCCAAGTATCCAAAATAATGTGCTATGCAATGAGTTATTCTGGGTTGTTTGGAAGCTAGCCAGCCTTTCAGCAGCAGGATAGCTGCCGTGCTCAGGGCTGAGTCGTCCCAGCACATTACATTTGTGCAATTACACCTCTGCAGCACACAGCCAGGCAAGGGAATAACCAAGTTTTTTAATATCCTGCCTTCACAACAAGCAAACAGCCAGGAAGAGGAGATTTCGAGTTCTGGCTGGGGATCAACACAGAAATGTTGTGAAAATTAGGGATATAATTAGGTGAAGTCAATTACAATTTTCAATTACATATTTCCTAAGGCTTTGTATTAAGCAATGTCAGGCAGCCTGGGCTTGCAGCCCCTCTCAGGCCTTTGCATCACTGAGCAACAAAGAAACAACACAACCAAGTAACTCCAAAGAAAACCAACCAGGTGTTGATTTAGTGAGTAAGCAATAGGAAAAACAAACAATAATTAGGTGTCTGGGCTTTAAATAGTACTTGGGGTAGCCTTGGGCTCTTGGCAATCTGAAGCTCTCACCTTGCTGCTGACAGCCATAGAAAGCTGAGGCCTCAGAGATGGTTTGTTGTTTTTTTTTTCCTGGGTCTGGTTGTTGGTTTTTTTTCCCAGAGTTTAATTGCAAGACAAAGTAAGTTTAATTATTAATAAAATAAATGTGTGTGCCACGCTCAAATTTTGTTCACAGTTTGTAAGTAATAAAGAAGTGGGAGTCAATTAACTGTACTGAATGCAATCACAAGCCCGTAAATCCTTTTAACTGTACTGAGTCACAGCTTTGCATACAAACAGCTCACACTGGTTTCATTTTCTGCCCCTAGAAGTTCTCTGTGCAACGTGATGATGACACAAGTTGCAGCTTCCCCATTTCAGTGGCTGTTGGGAAAAGGAAAAACGACTAGGAACTGTAAAAGCCATGGCACCAAGGACACCATCAAGTCTCCTCCTAAACACCTCCAGGGATGGCGACCCTACCACCTCCCCAGGCAGCACATTCCAATGGCCAATCACTCTCCCTATGAAGAATTTCTTCCTAACATCCAGTCTAAACCTCCCCTGGTGCAGCCTGAGACTGTGTCCCCTTGTTCTGGTGCTGGTTGCCTGGGAGAAGAGACCAACCCCCACCTGTCAACAACCTCCCTTCATTGTTGCCTTGTTTTTCTGAGCCTCACATCTGCACAGCCACGCAGCACAGGTTCAAAGAGAGCATTTCCACAACTGAAGGTATCAGCCCAAATATTTTCCAGAACTAGAGGAGTCAACAATAAGGGCAGACTGTGACAAAGGGAAGAGGAGAGTGACTGGAGAAGAGATGCTCAAATAAAGCACTGAAGTCACAGAACCACAGAATCACCATGGTTGGAAGAGACCTCAAAGATCATCAAGTCCAACCTGTCACCACAGACCTCATGACTAAACCATGGCACCAAGTGCCACGTCCAATCCCCTCTTGAACATCTCCAAGGACAGTGACTCCACCACCTCCCTGGGCAGCACATTCCAATGCCTAACAACTTGCTCAGTGAAGAACTTTCTCCTCACCTCCAGCCTAAACTTCCCCTGGTGCAGCTTGAGACTGTGTCCTCTTGCTCTGGTGCTGGTTGCCCATTCAGGACACCATAATTTAAGACAACTGAAAACTTTTTCAAGAACTGTGTTTAGCCCCTGTGTGAGGCTAAACCACAGCACTTGTTCTATCACCTGATGACCACCCCACAGCACAGAAGGGGAAGAGACCCCCAGGGTGAAACAAGTCCCAATTTCACAGACAGCCAAACTAATGCCAAAGGCAATATAAGGTGTGTAAAGCTACACTCACCTCAGCAAATAGCTGCCTCACCCACAGAACTGGAACAGGTTGCTTGAGGAGGCCACAAATGCTCCCTCCCTGGAGGTGTTCAAGACAACGTTGGATGAGGCCTGGTTGGGTGGAAGGTGTCCATGCCCATGGCAGGGTTGGAGGGAAGGGGGTTGGAATTAGATGATTCTTAAAGTCTTTTCCAACCTAAAGCATCCTATGAATCCATGATAGGCACAGGAAAAAGAAAAGCAGCCCCCAAGAGCAAGAGCCAAGTAACAGGTCCTCCAACTGCAGCAAACTGTTTTCTTCATCCTGAGTTCCCGCTCAGGTGCTGATAATCTGAGATACACCTGTAGCCAGCATCAATTAGCTGTGCTGGGTGACTTGAAACTGTTAATGAGCTGCAGCCATCAACAGTTATAAACATCACCTGAGCTTGTTTTGACCCACCCTAGCCTGGGGTTCTGCCCTAGTGAAACCAGAACAAGAACATTGCTGTGAGAATCTTGAAGAGATAAAGGAAACATGTCCTACTAGAGAAGACTCCTCTTTCCTCTTAAGAAGCAAGAAAAAAAAGTGGTTAGAATCATAGAATGGTCTGGGTTGGAAGGGAGCTCTGAAGGTCATCCAGTCCAACCCCCCCTGCAGTAAGCAGGGACATCCTCAACTAGATCAGGCTGCCCAGAGTAGTAGATGGTTAGACATTAGACAAGTACAGCATGAGTGATACTCATCTTGAGAGGACCTTATCAGGCTGAAAAAACACCTCCAGGAGAGGAACTCCATTTTATCCTCCTCCCAACTCAGAGATTCATAGAATGATTTGGGCTGGAAAGGACCTTGAAGATCATCTAGTTCCAACTCCCCTGCCATGGGCAGGGACACCTCCCCCTAGCCAGGTTGCTCAAGGCCTTCTCCAACCTGGCCTTGAACACCCCAAGGGAGGGGGCATCCAAGATTTCCCTGGGCAGCCTATTCCAGAGTCTCACCACCCTCACTGTCATGAACTTCTTCCTCATCTCCATTCTGAGTCTGCCCTCCTCAAGCTTAAAGCCGTTCTGTAGGTGTCTTGTAGGCGATTCTATGACTGTTTTGAGCAGAAGATGAGAAGGCAGATTTGAAACAGAAAGAAACCTTAACCTTTCCCATCGGGGTTTTCAAGTTCTTCAGAAGCTAATCAACTTTCACTTCTAGGTGACACACATCATAATTTCCCAAGCATTCGGTCCGTGACTACAAACAGGAAAGAAGCACTCACAGCAGGCAGGGCTAGGAGAATTGCCACGTTTCCCAAGCAAGTTACTGAATACCTTCAGCACAGCTCATAAATGTCTCTGTATACTAATGAACAAGCTCATTGCTGGCATTATTTCTGTTGTTCCCTCATTACAGTCCAGTTTGGGAGTCTAAAATGTGCTTGATAAAATAAGAGTTTTCCTCAGTTGCGTGCTGCCAGCGAGCAGAGCAGGAAAGAGAGAGAAAATGGCCATTTTTCTTTCCTATTGCTTTATATCCATCACTTTAATGGAAATGAGATAAAGTAGATAATGGTAATAAGAATTGTATTAGCAGCACATACATATATTACATATTCCTCAGAGGTACCATTTGCTGTACCATTTACACTGTTAATATTAAAATGTCTCCAGCAGCACAACCCAATGTAACCAATACTATAAATATTGCCTTTAATATAAAAGAGTTGAATGAGCTTTTAACCTTGAATTTGATACAATGTTGAAAATAACTTTTCTACTTCTATGACCTAGCTCATGTGAATAGCTAAGTACTTTTTTTTTCTCCCTCCCCCCCCCCCCTTTCTTTTTTTTCCCTCTGAAATAAATCTTTCTCCAAAGTATAACTCCCTTAGACTATTTCTAGCTGTAATATCTATTTCACATTAAGTGATGATAGACCTTTTCTGTACCTCTTGAAAGTGTAACTCAGAGGCACAAATGTCAATTCAGAGGAAGCTTTTCTGGCTAATATTAAATACAAAGAAACATCTTCAGACGTGTTCCATTTTAAGGTTGCTTGAATAGAGGAAAGCGTTCAGGAAGGGTGTTCATGCACGTGCCCAAATATCCTGAGTTCAAGTAGAAATGTGATTTAAAATGGTTTTGAATGGGAATCCTTTGCACATAAAGAATAAAAGAGGAGAAAGATTAAAAAAAAAAGAAAGGAAAAGGTAAGGGTAAAAATAAAAGAGTTATGATTCTTCAAGACAAGCAGCCCTTGGCTCATGGAAATGTTCAAGTTGGAAGAGCCCTCAGGACATCTTTAGTTCAACCTCCTGCTCAAAGAAGGGTCAGATAAGAGAGATCAGATCAGTCTTCTCAGGGCTTCCTCCAGTTCATCCCTTGTGTTTGTACCCTGATGGGCTGAGCACTGAGGGCAGCAATTAGAGTAGAAATGTAGATTGAGCACAGTATAGTGAGTCCTGTGCAGCTGAACCTGGGGGGGGAAACACATCTTCACCCTGCTCATCCGCAGGCAAGAGGGTCAGGAGTAAGGCAAAACTGTGAAGGGTGGGCACACACCAGAAATGGCAGGGTTAGGGAGAAGGCAGTGGCTGGATTGTATCTGCTGGGTGCTGCAATTGGACCAGGGCAGAGCTTGGGCAAGGCAGAAATAGAAAAAACACTGCAGAAGAGAACTCAATTCGTCGTTCACTCAGCCCAGTGTTATGAGCAGGAGGTGGACAGGTGCTGTCATCTGACCCAGGCTGCTGGCCTGGCTGGTTTAGAGAGAGATGGTTGACAAGGGATCTTTGCAATTTGCCTTAAACTAAATAACCATGGAGGAAAACACTTTGTCTTTTTTTTTTTTTTCTTTTCTCTTCTTCTATTTTTCTTTTTCTTTCTCTTTTTTCTTTCCCTTCCTCCTTTTTCTTTCCCTCCCACTTTCCCTCTCCTCTCCTCTCCTCTCCGAACCTCTCCTCTCCTCTCCGAACCTCTCCGAACCTCTCCTCTCTGAACCTCTCCGAACCTCTCCTCTCCTCTCCTCTCCTCTCCTCTCCTCTCCTCTCCTCTCCTCTCCTCTCCTCTCCTCTCCTCTCCTCTCCTCTCCTCTCCTCTCCTCTCCGAACCTCTCCTCTCCGAACCTCTCCTCTCCGAACCTCTCCTCTCCTCTCCTCTCCGAACCTCTCCTCTCCGAACCTCTCCTCTCCGAACCTCTCCTCTCCCCAGCAGACCCACATGCTGGCAGTTGTGACATTTGGTTACAGAGAAAAATTGTGCAGCATCCTCAACACAAATCCCAGTGACTGTCACTGTGAGAAACTGGATAACCATGAGGTTTAAATATAAGGCACAGGTTAGAAACCAAGAGGATGAAGCTCTACTCTTTATCCTAGGGACTGTTGGTAAGAATGTGTTGTAAGTCAGGCAATCATCAGGTGCAAATAGCAATGGAGGGAAGCCCTATTACTCTCCATAAGTACAATCTAGCAGTGTAATGTGCCTGTGAAGAAGGCAAATGAGGTATTAGGAGTGTTGGGTGAGTGGAAATAGGAAATATTAATGGTACTGCACAAGGCAGTGGGGCGTTTTCATCTGGAACACTGTGCACTTCTTGTCACTTATGTGCAAGAAAGAGGAATTTAAATGAGTCAAGCAGGGGGAAGAAAAAAGGAGTTAGGAAGGCTGCTGGGGGAAAAAAAAAGGCTAAAAAAGCTGGGATTGTGCAGTTTAAGTAAAAGGAAGGCTGCAAGGGGATATTGTAGGAGTGCAATACAAAGAGGAGAAGCAATACAAAATATTTACAAATACACAAGGGTCTCCCAGCTGGGGCTCCTGGATCACTGCTCTACATCTGACAGAGAAACTTAAAGATGCCAAAACGAACAGCCCAGAATAAACAAGTCTTCAATCTGAGCAGGAAAGTTCAGATCTCACTCCTGAAGGATGCAAAATGCTGCAGTCAGGAAGATACTATATAAATTAATATGAAATGGAACTGTATGGAGGACACAGGAAGTTCCACCTCGACATGAGGAAAAAACTCCTTTACTGTGAGGGTGCCGGAGCCCTGGAGCAGGCTGCCCACAGAGATTGTGGAGTCTCCTTCTCTGGAGACTTTCAAGACCTGACTGGACGTGTCCCTGTGTGCCCCACTTTGGCAGGGGGGGTTGGACTCCATCATCTCTGGATGTCCCTTCTGTGTTTGATTCTCCAACACTGTTGGCAGCAAACTAACCAGGTGTGAACTGGGCAGCAATAAAAACAATCCAACAAATACAAAGTTTCTGACACTGACAAAACTGAGCTGCTGAAACAGCTTTTCAGGAAGTCTTGGCTCCAAAACAACTCTAAGTTTTAGTGAGAATCTTTATGGATTGAGGAGGGGGATTGGAGGACATGCTTTCAATAGTGGGGGTCTGGCACTAAGAAATGCAAGAAGCTGCTTTTTGGTTTGTATTTCCACACACGGGCACACATCAACTGCTTATCAGTGTGGTGCTTTCACTCCATATGCTGAGACTCTCTCTCCATAGTGCAGAAGGAACACCAGAAAGTCTGCTATTAAGAACACAGGTACTGTTTTATTTCTCATAAAATGCTAGGATGGAATGATATGGGGGGGGAGGAATCAACTTCAGCTCCTCCAAGAATGACATAAAAAAGTTAAGCAGCACTTAGTCTTCTTTAAGATGTCATTTCTGCTCAGTGTAACTGTTAGACACCTAATGCAGATAGATGGGCTAAGCAGGTTCCACAAAGACAAAATTTCCTCCTTTACATCCAGTCTAAAAGCTTTTAAAATCCCTCTGTCAGGAACAATTTGACTGCATATCAATTGCATTCCTCTAGTGCTGCAAAACTTACAATAAAGGAATATCACGGGGAAGAAAAGCCACGTTTTGCTGAGTCTGACAGCAAAATGACACGCTGTCAGTGCCATGGGCTGGGGAGCCAGGACTCTGCATTCACCTCACTTTGCTCATTAAGGCTCTCACTCAATCAACATAGCAGCTGGGATACAGCTGGGTGATGCCACACTGTCACTCCTGGTGTTTCTCTGTTGACCGCATGAAGAATGGGCTCTGGGAGTTCCAAGTTGTTCAAGATATCCACATGGTTTCTAACACAGATCAGCTAGCAAACACAAACTGCTAACCTGCATCCTCCACACGAGGGATGCTCTGTGCCTGTATGTATGAATCACAGAATCACAGAATAGTAGAGGTTGGAAAGGACCTCTGGATATCACAGAATCACAGAATCAATAAGGCTGGAAAGGACCACAGAGATCATCAAGCCCAGCCTATCACCCAACACCTCATGTCTAACTAAACCATGGCTTCAAGTGCCACTTCCAATCACTTTTTGAACACCTCCAGGGGTGGTGACTCCGCCACCTCCCTGGGCAGCACATTCCAATAGTACACCATTCTTTCTGGGAAGAATTTTCTCCTCACCTTAAGCCTAAACATCCCCTGGTGCAGCTTGAGACTGTGTCCTCTTGTTCTGGTGCTGCGTGCTTGGGAGAAGAGACCAACCCCCACCTGGCTACAACCTCCCTTCCCCTGAGCCTCCTCTTCTTCAGGGTAAACAACCCCAGCTCCCTCAGCCTCTCCTCATAGGGCTTGTGCTCAAGGCCTCTCACCAGCCTTGTTGCCCATCTCTTAATTAGTTATTCAATAAATTCCTTCACGTGGCCACAGAATATCTTTTGTTCTCTGTTTTGTATCTCATGGCAAGCATCAAAAGCAGTGCACATATTTGATCAATCAGACAGATATCATCAAAGAGCAAAAAACCCCAAGGATTGATGTCCAATTACATGGAAATCTTTAAGCAAGCACAGAATTGAAGTGCTATTGGTTTAAAGCTAGAAGGGCAGAAGGCATTAAAGATCTCCATCTTTAGCACATCATCTCAAACCTATATCAACAAGCCCAATGCTCCTACCAGAGCAGGTTCACCCAGAGCAGGCTGCGCAGGGTGGCATCCAGGTGGGTTTTGAATGACTCCAGAGATGAGGGCTCCACCACCCCTCTGGGCAGCCAGAGCTCTAACACCTTCAAAGAAAAGAAATTCCTCCTCATGTTTAAATGGAACTTTCTGTGTTCTTTGAAATCCTTCCTGGGCTGCAGCTCTGCTCTGATGAGACCTCACTTAAGTGCTGTATCCAGATGTGGGGCCCTCAGCACAAAAGGGACATGGACCTGTTGGAGCGGGTCCAGAGGAGGGCCACCAAGATGAACAGAGGGCTGGAGAACCTCTCCTATGAAGACAAGCTGAGAGATTTGGGTCTGTTCAGCCTGGAGTCACCATCATTGGGGGTGTTTAAGAGGAGACTTGATGGGGTGCTTGGTGCCATGGTTTAGTTGATTAGATGGTGTTGAATGATGGGTTGGACATGATGATCTTGAAGCTCTCTTCCAACCTGGTCTGGTCTGGTCTATTCTATTCTATTCTATTCTATTCTATTCTATTCTATTCTATTCTATTCTATTCTATTCTATTCTATTCTATTCTAACTCTGAAGAGGCCATAGAGCTGCATTTCAATGTGTGAAGGAGACCTACAGGAAATCTGGGAAAGGCCCTTTTGTGATGGCTCACAGTGATAGGATGAAAGGCAATGGCTTTAAACTAGAGCAGGGTAGATTGAGACTGGCCATCAGGAAGTTCTCTACTATGAGGGTGGTGAAACACTGGAATTAGTTTTACCCACAACAACATATTTATAAACACACTAAAAGGAGAGTAAGTGAATCATCTTCCTTAGCTATATCTGTAAGAGCAATCAAACTGATCCCTGGGGGTGAGAGGCACCATTCCTCCTATGCCTATCTTCTGTGTGTCAGTAGAATTCTGATTAGCCTCACGTTATCTCCATTTAGCTCATAGCTTCTTTATAATGCCTCTAATAAATAGCAGAAATGGTGGATATTTCCAAAGGACAAACTGGTGGCTTTATTCTCAGTTCTCAATACTCCCTCTAAGCAAAAGGAAAAATAAAATGAATGCTAGACATGCAGGGAAGACTGTGAGCAGCCCCATTAAAGCCAACAGTTATACATAAGAATACATAAAACTGGGGAAAGAAGAACAGAAGTCTTTAGATCATGTACGAGAATCACAGTATGAACCCTTGTCAGAGATGTCTACAAAGAGAAATCAGGCAGCAGAGCCAATTTTTGACTTGCCACTTCAAGCTAAATGGAGAAAGAATACAAATGTCCCAGCACCAGCATTGTCTGAAAGACCCTTTTGTGCTTAAATAGTATGGTCTGCACAATGTTACAGCTCGGAGCATGGAAATCAGCATCACAATCCGGTGCGTCTGCTGCTTTCACTTGTGCATGGCGGTTGCTGTTTAGCAGGATTGGCATCTGGCATCTTCAGGAACCAATGCATTGCTTCAGAAAAAAAGTAATATTAAAAAGCCTTCTAAGCCAAATTTCTTTGGATGAAGAAACTTCTTCTCCAGAAGGGTTCTGAAGCATGTGAACAGGCTGCCCGGGGAGGTGGCTGAAAGCCCATCCCTGCAGGTCTTAAAAAGACATGTGGTGTTGAGGGACATGGTTTACTGGCCATGGTGGTGTAGGGCCAACCAAGGCTGTTTTATGATTCTTTCTAGAAGATGCAGAGACGTGGTGCTGAGGGCCATGGTTTAGCACCAGCCTTGGTAGAGTTAGAGCATGGTTGGCCTCAATGACCTTAAAGGTCTTTTCCAACCATTTTAGAATGAATCAGGGTAGCCTTGGGGTCTTCTCTCTCCTCCATCCACCTTCTCTCTTTGCCAAAGCAGTTAGCACTGAGCTACCCAGCAGAAGGGACATTCCAGACTGGTACAGCACTGCTGCAGTGGATCAGTGACACCAGATTGCACCATGCAATGTTCACAGGAGCTCTACTCAAGGTACAGAGGGACAGTATGTCCAGTTCTGCCCTTTGCCTCTGATGCTTTACAAGCCATACCACCTTTCTGCCCTTCAGTTTTCCATCTAAAATTGAGTTATTCGTACTCAGTCTTTTTAGAAGTAATTAGAAGTCTTCAGCTGAAATGAGATGTTTCATTTTTTTCACTGCTGACCTCTCAGATTTTGTGATTGATTTTGGTCCCACTCTTCATTCTGAGTTGGCTGGTGGAGCAGGAGGGAGTTTAGGAGCATGCTGAGCTATAGCCTCTCTCATTGAGCCTTGAAGGGATGTACTCCATCTCCAAAATCCAGGAATCTCAAGGAGTGTTTACATGGTGAACTCAATCAGTTTGATTGATGGTAGAAGCCCCATCCCTGGAGGTTTTTAAGGCCAGGTTGGATGTGACTGTAAGCAACCTGATCTAGAGGGGTCCCTGCCCACAGCAGGGGGGGTTGGAACAAGACGATCCTTGAGGTCCCTTCCAACCCTAACAATTCTATGATCCTATGATTCTTTGACTTCAGCAAATACATTCAAGCTTTATGATGCTGCAGGTAGCCACCAAATAGTTGTTTGCTTGTTTCTTTCATTCTTTTTTTCCCTTTTCAATAATACATGTACTGAATCAATAAAATACCAGCTCTTGCTGCATATTCCACACAGCTCTCAGCTAGCAATCGATTTATAATGAACTCCAGTGTCCCCAGCTGCACTTGGTTCTTACAGCCATTCCCACCTAATCCTCACCATCTGCACATTGGAGATTAGACATGATCCCTGCTGGACCTTGCAGTGTACAAACCTCCAGCTCAGTGGTTCTGACAAATTTCTCTCATCAGTCAAAGCACATCCCATGGACCAACAATTGCTGGATGGCATGAGAGAGAGGCAGGCAGAGACTCAGCTGAGTCAGAGAAATGCATTACTATTACTTTGCAATTAGTACCTGGGAGAAGGATACTCTTCAGTTACCCAGCAACTGCTAACAGAGAGGTATTACAGGTTTTCTAAGGATTTCCAAATTTGATACACCAAAGTTCAGTGTCTGCTTATCAGTGGTTTAACACAGGGGCTGCCTTCTTGTTATACCAGATTAGGACACTAAAAGAGAATTTTGATTGCTCAGAACAACCTGGGCACAAAGTGTTTACAAATCACAGAATCATAGATTCATGAATGGGTTGGGTTGGGAGGGATATTAGAGATCATTCAGTTCCAACCCTCCTGTCATGGGCAGGGACATATTCACAGTATCACAGTATCACTTAGGTTGGAAAGGACCTCGAGGATCATCGAGTCCAACCTAACAACACAGACCCCACGACTAGACCATGGCACCAAGTGCCACGTCCAATCTCCCCTTGAACGCCTCCAGGGTCGATGATGGTGACTCCACCTCCCTGGGCAGCACATTCCAATGATGAATGACTCGCTCGGTGAAGAACTTCCTCCTCACCTGGAGTCTAAACCTCCCCTGGCGTAGCTTGAGACTGTGTCCCCTTGTTCTGGTGCTGGTTGCCTGGGAGAAGAGGCCAACCCCTTCCTGGCTACAACCACCCTTCAGGTAGTTGTAGAGGGCAATGAGGTCACCCTTGAGCCTCCTCCTCTCCAGGCTAAACAATCCCAGCTCCCTCAGCCTCTCCTCACAGGGCTCTGTTCAAGGCCTCTCCCCAGCCTTGTTGCCCTTCTCTGGACATGTTCAAGTGTTTCGATGTCCTTCTTAAACTGAGGGGCCCAGAACTGGACACAGGACTCAAGGTGTGGCCTAACCAGAGCAGAGTACAGGGGCACTATGACTTCCCTGCTCCTGCTGGCCACACTGTTCCTAATGCAGGCCAGGATGCCATTGGCCCTCTTGGCCTCCTGGGCTCACTGCTGGCTCATATTCAGGTGGCTGTTGATCAGTATCCCCAGGTCCCTCTCTGCCTGGGAGCTCTCAGCCACTCAGACCCCAGCCTGTAGCTCTGCATGGGATTGCCGCAGCCAAAGTGCAGCACTCGGCACTAGGTCAGGTTGCTCAAGGCCCTTTCCAACCTGGCCTTGAACACCTCCATGGAGGGAGCATCCACAGCTCCCTTGGGCAACCTGTTCCAGTGTCTCACCACCTTCACTAGAAAGAATTTTTTCCAAATTACCAATCTAAATCTCCCCTCTTCCAGCTCAAATCCATTGTCCCTTGTCCTTTCTCTACAAGCCCAACTCTCCTGTAACCTCCCTTCAGATACTGGTCTATAGTCTCCCTGAAGCCTTCTCCAGGCTGAACAGCCGAAACTCTCCCAGCCTGTCCCCCATAGGGAAGGTTCCCCAGCCCTCTGATTTGTGGCCTCCACTCTTTTTGTCTCCAAAAATCCTGGCTTTCAGAGAATTTTGAATCTGTAGGAAATAGCAATTTTGTCCTACTGTATTTTTCTTGTTACTCCCCAAATAATGAACCGCCTTAAACAAGAGAGAAGTTGTAATTTCTCTGCTGGAATAAAAGGCTTCTCTATTTTGTGGAGAGCAATGAGCATGGCTGTCTTTCACTGAAGTACATGAATAATAGGTATTAGTGATGGCACTTCTGCTAATTTCCCCAACCCTTTCCTCAGACTCATTGAGGTTCAATGAATCTCAATGAATCCCAACCCTGGAACACCATGCAGCAACACCACCTCAACGGCAGTGTACAACAACATGCAAACACTGCAAACACAGGTCTTTCAGCCAGCAGCAGCAGGGAACAGATGAGCTATATTTGCACTTCTCAGTACCAAAGGCTCCTTGGAACAAAATTAGCCTTTAGAAAGAATAGTTCAAAAGAGTCAGTGAACACACACAGCTTGGAGAAATGCAATGCAAAGTCTGCAATAACATACCCTGTAATTACATTTTATTGCCTTCAGGGATTTTTTTTTCCCAAGGATTTCCTCACCTCTAAAATTTAGAAAACAATTGCCTGACTCATCAGTATCTTGAGTATAGAAAAACCATCCCTAGGAAGATGAAATATGGATGTCAAAATCCCCATCTACTAGACAGAGTAATGCTCTTGTAGGAGTAACCATAAGAAAGCAATGAGCATTGGTACAAACATTCCTGGTTCACAGACCCGAAATTTGATGGGAACTGTTGTAACATGTGGGAGCTGTATTACCCTTTAACCTACACAAAATGGGTTAGTTTATGATCTTCACAAAGTGCATCTGTTCAGCACCTTTACTCTGATGTTTGAGCTAAGGTACCTGGAGTTGGACTCTACCACTCACATCCCAGCTGAGCAAAACTCTCTGTCAGCTGCTTCAGCCCTGCATTTCTGCAAGCCAAGGTAGAACAGGGTTCATGAAATGTATCTGCACTCAGATTGTACAATAAGCAGCAGTCTGTTGAAAGCCAAGGCACTGTTCCTGAGATATCAAGAAAAAATACTTGGGCTTAACTATTTCTTCAGGAGTGTCTCCAGGGCATTAGGGAGATGGAGACGGGACCTGGAAATAGGGTCAGAAAGTAGGACAATTGGATGGCTAAAGTGAGTGGTAGCAGAAAGGTACCACTGGGCAATGTGAAGACTGACAGGCTTCCTGTTGGGATGCCAGCATATGATAGTGCCACTAAATGTTTACCACAATGAGGAGTCACAAGGGAGTGCCCTTATGCAAACCTCTCATTTCCTCCTGACTGCTCAGCCTTGAAACCCCAACAGCCCTCACCAGCGGGGGTGGGTGTGTGTATTAAATACAATTATCCACGTGCACTTCAACCCACTCACCACTTTTCATATGCAGTTAGGAACATGCCTTAAAAATTCATGAAGCCCAGCAAGACACCCATAATTAGACTGCTAAGGTTTATTATTTCTGGTTTACCATTGTTAAAGTGACCCAGTGAGATGAAGTGCATTACCTAAGTACATGAATCTCTACATTATGGTGGCAGCACAGTCCAAGGGCTCTGATTCCCAGCCAAATGACTATTTAAACCTTGAAGGCTCTCTGCATGGACATTAAACAACTTTCTCCCCATCAGATTTGAATCTGTCCTTTGCTGGATGGAAACTTTGCTTCTACAGGTGGGGATTAACAGTAATAGTTGTGAATCTTTCCCTTATAAGTTAAATCAGTCTGGCACCTTCATGAACTTCCTCTCATGCTCTTCATTTCCTGTACTTGCTTTCAGATGACTTTTCAGCAACGCTGAGTCCATGTGCATTCATCTCTGAGAGATGTGGGACCAGTGCCTTTACCCAGCCACTAATTAATGGAAATGTCTTTTGCAGATTGACAAATGCATTAGATAAATTACAGTTTCTTCCATCTAGCTGTCTGATCAGTTTAGACAGGAGCCCATACAGGTATTGAGGCATCATCTGGTTATTTTTTAACCTTGGTAGAAAGCAATGAGATTTTAGGGGATGTTTCTTCTTTTAGATCACATATAAACACCAATTAAAGTACTGAAACACAACCTCGAGGTGACCACCCTGATTCTGTGATCCTATTCTGTCACTTCTCCAGGCCTTTTCTGATGACCACAGATTAAAATATGGATAAACCCATTTTTACATAGAAAAGCCTATAGGTAATGTCAATGGCAAGACTACAGAGGAGCCAAAAGACCAAAGCAGCAGTTCCTTTACTCCTAATGAAAAGAAGCTACATAATAGCCTACAGGTAAATCCACTAATAAAAGATAATGACCTCTTGACCTCAAATCCCATTTCCTTGCTCTTTAGTTGCCAAACCCCAGAACAACTGCAATCTCAGATCATCTGCATCCAGCTTCTCCTAAAATTTCTCCATATGGGTGAGCTCTAACTCGTCCTCATGACAGAGACCACCACAGAACACATCAGCTTAGCTTCCCTTTGCTGTCTGTTTGAGAACTTGAAGGAAAAGAAGACTGTTCCCTTTTGAGGCTTGAAATCCCTCACTATTGATCCATGGAACAGGAATGGATTTCATGGTTTGTTTGTTCCACAGAAATAGTAACTAGATTCTGTTAAAGTGCCACCTTTAAAAGGAAAAACAAAACATACAACAAAGTGAGACAAGCCTCAGCAGGCAATTAGGTTCTGCTGATGCTCTTAGAAAAGGTCAAGGTTGTCAGCTTCCACTTCAGAAGAGCCAAAGTAAGAGATTCTTCAGCAGCCCCACAACACTGATGGATTTGTCTCAGCTCTTGGCCAGCCCTGGGCACCAAGCAGACACTTCAGAAGATGTAGAAAAACCCTCTGCTTTTGGGGAATCTGCTGTGTTATCTTCAAACTGTACTTTGGCTGAGCTCTTCTGGTTTTCTCTTCTTGGCCTCTACAATCTTCCAGTACACAAACCTGCCCTGGCCCTTTATGTTGCTATTTAGTTGATTAGGTGGTGTTGGATGATATGTTGGACTCGATGATCTTGAAGATCTCTTCCAAGCTGGTTAATTCTATTCTATTCTATTCTATTCTATTCTATTCTATTCTATTCTATTCTATTCTATTCTATTCTATTCTATTCTATTCTATTCTACTCTATTCTATTCTATTCTATTCTATTCTATTCTATCCTATCCTATCCTATCCTATCCTATCCTATCCTATCCTATCCTATCCTATCCTATCTTCCCCAGCCTTCTGCCAGGCAGGTGATGGCTCAGTGACTTGTTGGCCCATCTCAGTATTTCTTGCCCAGAGACCCAATATGATAGAAGGCACTCCAGAAAGAGAAACACTAAGCAGCTCTATCAGCAAACATTTTTGTCTTGGGTTTTTCCCCATTTGCTATAAACCAGCCTTGTCTTTTCCTGCTGCCAAAGCAGGGGACGCTCCATAACCACTCTGTTGCGCTCTTCTCGCCAATGCATTTTCCATCGTGCTTTACCTCTGTGCTGCGAGAACTCTGCAAACAGCCTGGCTGGAGATGCAAACAGAGGAGAACTCAAGAACAGCCTCCATCAGCAGTATCAGGAAACAGAATCATTTTGACAAAGTGCAAGTACAGCATCACCTTGTCAAACACAAGAGATAATGAGCTTGGAATCAGCCTCCAAGCTACTTGAACCAAAGAAGATGAAAGCTGGCCAAACACCAGTTATTTGTTACCAAGTGTTCAAAACCTGTCAGTCACACAGCAACCTTTGGACAGATGATAACTTTTCCCACTCCTAAAAATGACAGATACAAAAAACCCCCACAAAACAAACCAGGAAAGGAGGATTTTGTTTACTCAGCTGTGAGTTGAAAGGAACTGCCTGGAAGTCCTCTAGTTTCCTCTGCTGATCTGAAGAGCCCTTTGGAACGGCTCCAAAATCATCTGTGGATACCTTGAGTTATCAGCCTGCTCAGTTACCTGCTTCCTGTTGTGAATGTGCCCTCAGAAATGAGCGGCAAAGATATCAGTGAATATCTATGCTAGTGGTTTATTTACAGAGACAAACTAGGCAACAGGGTATTGCCAGTCACCCTCCACAGGTATTGATATTCGGTTGGTGGAACTACCTTTACAGAATATTTATGCAGGGGCACTTCAAGCAGATCAAATGGTTCATGGAATTTAGAATTGAAACTGATTGGACAGGCTGGGGGGGAGGGGTTGGTCAGTGACCGGCAGCCCTCCACCTGGGAGGCCATCCAGAGGGACCTGGACAGGCTGGAGAGGTGGGCACAAGCCAACCTCAAGAAGTTCAACAAGAGCAAGGGCAGGGTCCTGCAGCTGGGTCGAGGCAATCCCAGGCACAAATCCAGGCTGGGCAGGGACTGGCTGGAAAGCAGCACTGAGGAGAGAGACTTGGGGGTGCTGGGGGAGGAGAAGCTCAACAGGAGCTCTCAGTGTGCACTTGCAGCCCACAAAGCCAATCAGATCCTGGGCTGCAGCAGAAGTGTGGCCAGCAGGGCAAGGGAGGTGATTCTCCCCCTCTGCTCAGCTCTGCTGAGACCCCACCTGGAGTACTGCCTCCAGTTCTGGAGCCCCTATTACAAGAGGGATCTGGAGGGGCTGGAAGGTGTCCAGAGAAGGACCACGAGGATGATCAGAGGGCTGGAGCACCTCTCCTATGAGGACAGACTGAAGGAGTTGGGGCTGTTCAGGCTGGAGAAGAGAAGGCTCCCAGGTGACCTCATTGTGGCCTTCCAGGATCTGAAGGGGGCCTACAGGAAGGCTGGGGAGGGACTGCTCAGGATCTCAGGGAGTGATAGGACTAGGGGGAATGGAATGAAGCTGGAGGTGGGGAGATTCAGGCTGGAGGTGAGGAGGAAGTTCTTCCCCATGAGAGTGGTGAAGCCCTGGAATGGGTTGTCCAAGGAGGTGGTCGAGGCCCCGTCCCTGGAGGTGTTTAAGGCCAGGCTGGATGAGGCTGTGGCCATCCTGATCTAGTGTGGGGTGTCCCTGCCCATGGCAGGGGGTTGGAACTAGATGATCCTTGTGGTCCCTGACTGATACTATGATACTACCCTAACTGGAATTCTATGAAGAAAGGCTTGGCTTACTCACAAGCTGAGAACTTGTGAAATCTTCCCTTGATCATACATTTACAGTCTGGAGAACGTGGCACGGATGTGCCGTAAGAAGGAAACAGGAAATGGCACCGACTGCGTGGCTGTGCCACCTGGCTGCTGCTTCTCCCAGAGTACAAAGGATCCCCATTTTGGGGAGGGGGCTGTGGCAGTTCAGGAACAGGGTGCACACAGGCTACCAGGTTTTCTCCTGCAGCAATGGATCACACAGCGGTTGATCCCACGGGGTACTGTCCACGGCACTGCTCGCGGCTGGGTGACGGAGGCAAAGCACCACGAGGCCTCCTGGAGCGCTGCTTTGAGTCCTGGCAAGGTGGACCACGGCACCACTGACACGCACACAGGCATAGGCTCGAACACGAGCCTGGGGGCACTTGTTTACCAAACAACCCCTATCTACCATTTGCCCCAGTGAATACTGGTCCAGTGAGCATCTGTTGCTAACACCAAGATTAACCAATGAACTGATGTTTGCCAACTATGGCATGAGCATACACCGTAAACAGGCAAACAAACACATAGCCTGGCCCTTGTGTACCACAGGGGTGGGACCATGCCCAGGCAGGTTGTTTACCTGGACTCAGTGGCGCCAGGATCCCCCCCTGCCACCTTCAGAAGGGAGGGGGGAACGAAGGGGGTTTGAGACACACACACACAGAAGCATGTTCTGGAAATATCTGGGGCACAATCCTGGCCATCAACACCATTCACTACACTTCCCCAGACTCCTGCTCCACTTCTGACCCCAGAAGAGGGAAGTGAGCTAAATGGCAAACCAAAAGATCAGATAAAACGATGACTGAATGTGGAAAAATATCAAGTTCAGACAACAAATGCTTAATTATCATTAATTTAAATTAAAATAACTAATCATTAGAAAAGCCTGACTGTAGTTATGCTTGTTTCTTCAAAATGAGCCACTTAGCCATGAAGAAGGGATTGATTTCTGGAATAGTGTGGTGGGTTGATCCTGGCTGGAAGCTAGGTGCCCAGCAAAGCTCTTCTATCAGAGAATCAGAGAATCATAGAATCAATAAGGTTGGAGAAGACTTCAGAGATCATCAAGTCCAACCTGTCACCCAACACCTCATGACAATTAAACCATGGCTCCAAGTGCCACGTCCAATCCTATTTTGAACACCTCCAGGGGCAGTGACTCCACCACCTCCCTGGGCAGCACTTTCCAGTGGCCAATTACTCTTTCAGGGAAGAACTTTCTCCTCACCTCCAGCTTAAACTTCCCCTGGCACAGCTTGAGACTATGTCCTCTTGTTCTGGTGCTGCTTGCCTGGGAGAAGAGACCAACCCCCACCTGCCTACAACCTCCTTTCAGGTAGCTGTAGAGAGCAAGAAGGTCTCCCCTGAGCCTCCTCTTCTCCAGGCTAAGCAACCCCAGCTCCCTCAGCCTCTCCTCACAGGTCTTGTGCTTGAGACCTCTCCCCAGCCTCATTGCCCTTCTCTGGACATGTATCACTCCCCTCACCAGCTGTAAAGGGGAGAGAAAATGGAAGAAAAGGCTGGTAGGTGGAGATAAGGACAGGAAGCCATCACCCTCCTGTTACTACAACCTCCAGTATCATAGACTCCAACCATCAATTTAAGCTTCCCATGCCCATTAAACCATGCCCTGAAGTGCCATGGCCACATGGTTATTGAACACCTCCAGGGATAGTGACTCTACCCTCACACCCATCCCCACCCCACTTCTCAACCCCAAAACCACACCTATACACCCAAAACTACCCTCACACCTCCAAAACCACTTCCATATATCCAAACTCACCCTCAAAATACCCCACACAATTATTTCTAATTCTTACTCAGTTAGCAACTGATTGAGTGACTAAGTATCTTCATGGACAGCTGTCCAAAGTGTTATGGAATTGTTAAGGAAATCCATGGGAAATCTTTGTCTCTCTTCCCCTGGTATACCTGACTGCAGCAATAACTAACAGCTCACTTCCATGGCACAGCTATGATCATCCTCCCATCATCACTAATGAGGACCTTGCTTTAGGAAAGGTCACAAGTGGGGAAAGTGCACCAGATAAACACCTGGAGGCCTGAAAAAGCTGGATGAGACATACTGACAAGTGGATAGAAACATTAAAACTAGGCAGTTGCTTTCTGTCTGGTGGGGACGGGGGGGGAATGAAGACAATAAAGAGAATACAAAAATTACCTTCTTTATGATGAGAAACAAGGGGAAGTGAAAGGGAAGGGAAGGGAAGGGAAGGGAAGGGAAGGGAAGGGAAGGGAAGGGAAGGGAAGGGAAGGGAAGGGAAGGGAAGGGAAGGGAAGGGAAGGGAAGGGAAGGGAAGGGAAGGGAAGGGAAGGGAAGGGAAGGGAAGGGAAGGGAAGGGAAGGGAAGGGAAGGGAAGGGAAGGGAAGGGAAGGGAAGGGAAGGGAAGGGAAGGGAAGGGAAGGGAAGGGAAGGGAAGGGAAGGGAAGGGAAGGGAAGGGAAGGGAAGGGAAGGGAAGGGAAGGGAAGGGAAGGGAAGGGAAGGGAAGGGAAGGGAAGGGAAGGGAAGGGAAGGGAAGGGAAGGGAAGGGAAGGGAAGGGAAGGAAGGGAAGGGAAGGGAAGGGAAGGGAAGAGAAGAGAAGAGAAGAGAGAAGAGAAGAGAAGAGAAGAGAAGAGAAGAGAAGAGAAGAGAAGAGAAGAGAAGAGAAGAGAAGAGAAGAGAAGAGAAGAGAAGAGGAAGAGAAGAGAAGAGAAGAGAAGAGAAGAGAAGAGAAGAGAAGAGAAGAGAAGAGAAGAGAAGAGAAGAGAAGAGAAGAGAAGAGAAGAGAAGAGAAGAGAAGAGAAGAGAAGAGAAGAGAAGAGAAGAGGACAAGACCAGGTTGGAAGAGACCTTCAAGGCCATCATGTCCAACCTATCATCCAATCCACCTAAACAACTAAACCATGCAACCAAGCACCCTATCAAGTCTCCTTCTGGAAACCACCAATGATGGTGACTTAAGTTGAATTCAGATTTAGAAGAAAGTTCTTTAATATGAGGTTGGTGCAATGCTGGAACAGGTTGCCCAGGGAGCTGGTGGAGGCCCCATCCCTGGAGACATTCAAGGACAAACTTGATGGGTCCCTGAGCAGCCTGACAGAGTTGGAGATGTCCCAGATGACTGCAGGGGGTTGGAGAGGATGACCTTTGAGGGCCCCTTCTGACCCAAAGCATTCTGTGCTTCTGTGATCTTACAGCTCAACTACTAAGAGGACAAACGTGAGGAAATAATCCTGAAAGCAGACAACTGTAGCAGAGATGTTTTAATTACTGTTTGTACTGTGGTGTGCGCCCCAGGCTACACCACAACCAAAGGGCAGATCCCAGCCTGGTACTCAGTGAGTCAGTTTCCTTGCACACAAGAAGTTATTAAGGCAATCAAGAATATCCTGCAACTGTAATTTAAGAGAACAGTTACATACCACAGCCAAGTCCTTTATGGTGGCACATTAAACTTTTCTGCTTCATGGAGTGTCCATGAATTAAACATTTTCTTCCACAGTGCTGGTCTCCTCTCTTCTCTCAAGTAACTAACAACAGGGCAAGTGGAAGTGGCTTCAAGATCTGCCAGGAGAGGTGTGACTCCCCAGGAACACTAATCTCACCATGTGGAGGGGTCACAGATAAGAGCTGAGGATTCATCTCTTGCTTGCCGACTCTCTCACATGATTTTTTTGGGAGAATGCACCATAAAATCCACCCAGCTGGAGCAGGTCAAGGAGATGCAAACACATTCATATGCAAAGCTGATAAACTCCTAAATCTCTCTAATACAGGATTGAAGCTCTGGCACTTCTTTGTCACAGCCTGAATGAATCCATGTCTGTGCACTGGCTCTTTCCTGTACTTCATTTACTGACGTCAATAACAATGGAGCCTGTACTAATAGGTGACAACTGAGGCTGCAGTTTTCAGGGAGGAATGCCCCTGCACACTGCACTGGTTAGGCCACACCTTGAGTCCTGTGTCCAGTTCTGGGCCCCTCAGTTTAAGAAGGACATTGAGACACTTGAAGGTGTCCAGGGAAGGGCAACAAAGTTGGGGAGGGGTTTGGAACACAAGCCCTGTGAGGAGAGCCTGAGGGAGCAGGGGTTGATTAGCCTGGAGAGGAGGAGGCCCAGGGGAGACCTTATTGCTCCTTGAAGGGAGGTTATAGACAGGCAGAGGTTGGTCTCTTCTCCCAGGCAACCAGCACCAGAACAAGAGAACACAGTCTCAAGCTGCACCAGGGGAGGTTTAGGCTGGAGGTTAGGAAGAAATTCTTCATAGAAAGAGTGATTGCCCATTGGAATGTGCTGCCCAGGGAGGTGGTGGAGTCACCATCATTGGCGGTGTTTAGGAGGAGACTTGATGGGGTGCTTGGTTGCATAGTTTAGTTGACCAGGTGGTGTTGGATGATAGGTTGGACGCAATGATCTTGAAGGTCTCTTTCAACCTGGCCTGGTCTATTCCATTCCATTCCATTCCATTCCATTCCATTCCATTCCATTCCATTCCATTCCATTCCATTCCATTCCATTCCATTCCATTCCATTCCATTCCATTCCATTCCAAGATATGACTACAAAGAGAATTGGGCAGGGGTCAGCCTGGAGAAGAGGAGGCTCAGGGGACACCCTATTGCTCTCTACAACTACCTGAAGGGAGGTTGTGGCCAGGTGGGGGTTAGTCCCCTCTCCCAGGCAAGCAGTGGCAGAAGGAGAGGACACAGTCGCAAGCTGCACCTGGGGAGGTTTGGGCTGGATATGAGGAAGAAACTCTTCACAGAGAGATTGACCATTGGAGTAGGCTGCCCAGGGGGGCAGTGGACTCACTGTCCCTGAAAGTGTTCTAGTAAAAGTCTGGATGAGGCCCTGGGAGCCATGGTTTAGTTGATCAGATGGTGTTGGGTGATAGGTTGGACTCGATGATCTCGATGGTCTTTTCCAACCTGGTTAATTCTGTGATTCTGTGATTCAAGGCTAAGGATGAGTGAAGAGAGACTTCTTGTGTGCACATCTCAGGAACCAGGAGTTCTCCCTGACTTCCTCAAATCATGCATTTTTACCATTTATTTAGTTCACACTCAACATCTGACGCATGGTTGCCTTTGATTCAAGACATTCAGAGTGACAAGAAAAAAAAAAGTTTACTGTTAAAGATTAATCATGTTCTTCTGTTCCCACTCTCCTTCTGCTCTTGGATTTGGGAGGATGCACTCAACTGTAGCTTTATTTTCACATGATGAAATAAAAAATAATCTGGTTTAGATTCCACTTATTTATGACTCCTTCCTCCAGGATCCTTAGTCCACAGACACACACAGACATTCTGCATGCAATAAATGTTCATTTCATTCATTGCTTTGTACTTAACTAACACATGGCAACTGCCTTCAGAAACTCCTCCTGTTTATCCAGGATTCTGAAATATATAGGTTGTCTTTTTTCTTCTTTGTTCTCTTAGGAGCTTAGAATCATAATGGTTGGAAAGACCTCTAAGATCACACTACAATGCCCACTAAACTAGGCCCCAAAGTGCCATGTCTGCGTGTTTTTTGAACACCTCCAGGGATGGGGACTCCACCACCTCCCTGGGCAGCCTGTTCCAATCCCTGGCCACTCTTGCAGCAAAGAAATGTTTGCTGATCTCCAACTTAAACCTCCCCAGGCACCATTTCAGGCCATTTCCTCTTGTTCTAACACATGATACCAGGGAGAAGAGATCACAGTATAACTTAGGTTGGAAAGGACCTCGAGGATCATCGAGTCCAACCTATCAACACAGACCCCATGACTAGACCATGGCACCAACTGCCACGTCCAATCTCCTCCTGAACACCTCCAGGGACGATGACTCAACCACCTCCCTGGGCAACCCGTTCCAATGCCGAATGACTCGCTCGGTGAAGAACTTCCTCCTCACCTCCAGTCTAAACCTCCCCTGGTGCAGCTTGAGACTGTGTCCCCTTGTTCTGGTGCTGGTTGCCTGGGAGAAGAGACCAACCCCTTCCCGGCCACAACCACCTTTCAGGTAGTTGTAGAGGGCAATGAGGTCACCCCTGAGCCTCCTCTTCTCCAGGCTAAACAATCCCAGCTCCCTCAGCCTCTCCTCACAGGGCTGTGTTCAAGGCCTCTCCCCAGCCTTGTTGCCCTTCTCTGGACACATTCAAGTGTTTCGATGTCCTTCTTAAACTGAGGGGCCCAGAACTGGACACAGTACTCAAGGTGCGGCCTAACCAAAGCAGAGTACAGGGGCAGAATGACCTCCCTGCTCCTGCTGGCCACACTATTCCTAATGCAGGCCAGGATGCCATTGGCCCTCCTGGCCACCTGGGCTCACTGCTGGCTCATATTCAGGCGGCTGTCGATCAGCACCCCCAGGTCCCTCTCTGTTTGGCAGCTCTCAGCCACTCCGACCCCAGCCTATAGCTCTGCATGGGATTGCCGTAGCCAAAGTGCAGCACTCGGCACTTGGACTTGTTGAATGCCATCCCATTGGACTCTGCCCATCTGTCCAAGGCTCTGCAGAGCCTTTCTACCCTCTAACTGACCAATATCTGCTCCTAACTCGGTGTCATCTGCAAACTTGCTGATGACTGACTCGACCCCCTCATCCGGATCATCAATGAAGATGTTGAAGAGCACAGGGCCCAGCACTGAACCCTGGGGGACACCACTGGTGACTGGCCGCCAGCTCATTCCTGCATCCTTTTAGGGAGATGAAGAGAGCAATGAGGTCTCCCCTCAGCCTTCTTTTCTCCAGATTACACACAACCCCAGCTCCCATAGCTGCTCCTCACCAGCCCTGTTCTCCAGACCCTTCACTAAATTTGTTGCCCTTCTCTGGACACACTTCAGCAATTCAGTGTCGCTGTTATATAAGCTAGACACAGTAAGACCTTTAAGATGTCCTTATGGATATTAACTACCAATTTACACAGAATCACAGGAAACATCCAGTTGGAAAAGACCTCAAAGATCATTCAGTCCAACTCTCCACCCAGTTTAGGGTTAATTCTAAACCATGTCCCTAAGTGCCAGGAGCACACACGGCATAAAAAAAAACCCAGCGATGGTGACTCCACCACTGCCCTGGGCAGACCATTTAGAATCATAGAATCAATAAGGTTGGAAAAGACCTCAAAGATCAAGTCCAACCTGTCACCCAACACCTCATGACAACTAAACGAAGTTGGTGAGGGGTTTGGAACACAAGCCCTATGAGGAGAGACTGAGGGAGCTGGGGTTGCTTAGCCTGCAGAAGAGGAGGAGACATCAGGGTGACTTTATTGCTCTCTACAACTACCTGAAGGGAGGTTGTAGACAGGTGGAGATTGGTCTTTCCTCCCAGGCAGCCAGAACCAGAACAAGAGGACACAGTCTCAGGCTGCACCAGGGGAGGTTTAGGCTGGATGTTGGGAAGAAGTTCTGTGCAGAGGGAGTGATTGCCCATTGGAGTGTGCTGCCCAGGGAGGTGGTGGAGTCACCCTTACTGGAGGTGTTCGGGAGGAGACTTGATGGGGAGTTTGGTGCCATGGTTTAGTTGATTAGGTGGTGTTTGATTGGTAGGTTGGATAAGATGATCGTGAAGGTCTCTTCCAACCTGGTCTATTCTATTCTATTCTATTCTATTCTATTCTATTCTATTCTATTCTATTCTATTCTATTCTATTCTATTCTATTCTATTCTATTCTATTCTATTCTATTCCATTCCATTCCATTCCATTCCATTCCATTCCATTCCATTCCATTCTAAACCATGGCTCCAAGTGCCACGTCCAATCCCCTCTTGAACACCTCCAGAGATGGTGACTCCACCACCTCCCTGGGCAGCATATTCCAACAGCCAGCAACTCTTTCTCTGAAGAACTTTCTCCTCACTACCACTTGGCAAAATTCTTACCCCTACCTTCCTGCTTTTGCAGCTAGCATTGCTGTTTATCCCTTCTCTACTGTTCTAAGGCACAGCTCCAAGCTTCACCAGGCTGTAACAAAACCCAGGTACTATACCTCCTACTTGAGCATCCACAGATCCCAACACCAGCTATGACATTCTCCTTTTTACCACACATGAGTTTCTCCTTCACTCTCGACACAAAGCCTCAGTGTGAAGCCTGCTATAGCAGGAGCAGAGGGCCTGCCCTTCCAAAATTGGCTGTGTTCATCAAACCACACTCATTAATAACAACAAAGAAATAACCCCCAATTTCTTCCTTTTTTTTATTTCCCTCCCCTGCTCAAAATACCTCCTGCATTTCTTACCCTCAGCTTCACAAAGCCATATTTTCACAGTAAGTAGCAATTCTTCCCACATGATTCCCATCAATGTCTGCAGAATTCTGGCTTTTATTTTAAATGATATTAAAAAGAGGTTCTGTCATTTACAGTTGCAAAGATAACTGCTGAAACACGAAAGCAAGAACATCAATGCCATAGCTGCCTCCTAAGCCTGACAGCTGCCGTGCCTCTGCTGCTGCTCAGAAGGAGAAGCCAAGCAGAGTGAAATTAAAACAAAAATAAAGCAAAACACAAAAGCAGCTTGCCTTACTGTTTTTGAGATCTCCTCCTCCCTGCTTGCTGTTGCTTCTAAAGAACCTGCAAGCAAACCCCTTTCTTTGCTGCCTAACAGGGCATTATCTGATGATCAAAGGAGACAATTAGGAAGGACTGGAATTGAAAAGCATCCCTCTTTCTGAAGGGGTCCTGCAGAAAGGAAAAGAGGGAAAACCAAGGGATCAGAGGGGAGGGACAGCAGGTTCCCTAGTTCCACGTTTATGTTCTCTTTGCTATTGAGATGCTTTTTATCACAGAATCTCAGAACTGTTTTGGTTGGAACAGACCTTTAAGACTGAGTCCAACCGTTCTCTAACTCTACGAAGCCTGCTG
Organism: Melanerpes formicivorus; assembly: GCF_026170545.1. NCBI lineage: Eukaryota > Metazoa > Chordata > Aves > Piciformes > Picidae > Melanerpes > Melanerpes formicivorus. Next base: position 15,046,423 of record NW_027142370.1, on the reverse strand, counting down.
CTAAACCATGTCCCTCAGCATCACTTCTCTGCCTCTTTAAGCACCTCCAGGTGCTTAAAGAACAAGAGGACACAGTCTCAGGCTGCACCAGGGGAGGTTCAGGTCAGATGTTAGGAAGAAGTTCTATACAGAGAGAGTGATTGCCCATTGGAATGTGCTGCCTGGGGAGGTGGTGGAGTCACCATCATTGGAGGTGCTCAGGAGGAGACTTGATGGGGTGCTTGGTGCCATGGGTTAGTTGTTTAGGTGGTGTTGGATTGGTTGATGGGTTGGATGTGATGATCTTGAAGGTCTCTTCCAACTTGGTTTGGTTTATTCTAAACAAATAAAGGTTTATTCAGGGAGGTGCTATCCTTTCTCGACTTTGGCCAGCAGGGGCCCTTTGCCTCACACACTGTTTTCCAGCTGCAGGCAGTTAGCAGTAACCCCTGACCCGAAGGAGGCAAAGCCATTTGTGCAACCCCTGCACAAGGCACCGCAGTCACCTCTCCTCCTGGTGAAGGATGCAATGGCTGTGACATTAAGCGGCAGATCTCTCTTCCATAACACAATCTGCCCCACTCAGAAAATGGGACCTCATCTGAATCCAAGCCTTAAAATCCAATTCTAAAAGCATTTATTCCAGCAAACTCCCCTCACGTTCCCCTTCAACGCAGAGGTAATCAAGCACTTTGGCTGCTTTGCTGCTGATGGGTTTTACCTGATTAAATTACTACTGGGAGGATCAATAAACACATTGGTGAGCTGAGAGTGGTGAAACAGTGCAACACAGGAAAATTACCACGCTCTTGGATCAGCAAAATCTTGGCAGTCAAGGGGTCAGTGCAGCAGTAGAATGAAATACATAAAAGTAATCCCTTTTTTATTGTCAGTTCTTTCCAAATGTGTAGGGAAGAAAGGTAAATTAATTTTCTTTTCCATGAATTACATACTGGATGTGGAGTTTGTCTTTTTCTGCTTTGTTCTGAGAATAAAAGAATCAGTTAGGTTGGAAAAGATCTCCACAATCAAAAAGTTCAACCTTCAACCCTATACCCTGCTAAATACTGGGTATCACAGTATCACAGTGTCACCAAGGTTGGAGGAGACCTCAAGGATCATCGAGTCCAACCTGTCACCACAAACCTCATGACTAGACCATGGCACCAAGTGCCACATCCAATCCCCTCTTGAACACCTCCAGGGATGGGGACTCCACCACCTCCCTGGGCAGCACATTCCAATGGTGAATGACTCTCTCAGTGAAGAACTTTCTCCTCACCTCCAGCCTAAACTTCCCCTGGTGCAGCTTGAGATTATGTCCTCTTGTTCTGGTGATGGTTGCTACAGAGAAGAGACCAACCCCTTCCTGGCTACAACCACCCTTCAGGGAGTTGTAGAGAGCAAGAAGGTCTCTCCTGAGCCTCCTCTTCTCCAGGCTAAACAACCCCAGCTCCCTCAGCCTCTCCTCACAGGGCTGTGCTCAAGGCCTCTCCCCAGCCTTGTTGCCCTTCTCTGGACACCTTCAAGTGTCTCAATGTCCTTCCTAAACTGAGGGGCCCAGAACTGGACACAGGACTCAAGGTGCGGCCTAACCAATGCAGAGTTACAGGGGCACAATGACTTCCCTGCTCCTGCTGGCCACACTATTCCTAATGCAGGCCAGGATGCCATTGGCCTTCTTGGCCACATGGGCACATTTCTGGATCATGTTCAGGTGGCTGTCAGTCAGCACCCCCAGGTCCCTCTCTGTTTGGCAGCTCTCAGCCACTCCTATCCCAGCCTGTAGCTCTGCATGGGGTTGCTGTAGCCAAAGTGCAGCACTCGGCACTTGGACTTGTTGAATGCCATCCCATTGGACTCTGCCCATCTGTCCAGTCAGTCGAGGTCCCTCTGCAGAGCCCTTCTGCCCTCTGACCAACATCTGCAAATTTGCTGCTGGCTGTCTCAATCCCATGTCACCAGCAGTTACCCACTTTAGCTGTGTCTAAAAGGAAAGGAGTAAATATAACAGCGCAGAGTGCAGTCCTTCTGTAAAGAAGGAACAAACCTTATTTCTTACTGGAGAAATAATAACAGTGGCATGGAAACTGGACAAGCCCCAGTTGTACAGCTACAGCAGCAATTACATCAGACCTACAGAGTGAGTTCCTGCCCTTTGATTCATAGAAACATTGAATGGCTTATGTTGGAAGTGACCTCAGAGATCATCTACTCCGACCTCCCTGCCGTAGGTAAGGACACCTCTCAACTAGACTTGGCTGCTCAGGGCCTCATCCAGCCTGGCTTTCAATGCCTCCAGGAAAGGGGCATCCAGAACCTTCCTGGGCAACCTGTTCCAGTCTTACCACCCTTGTACTGAAGAACTTCTTCCTAAGATCCACTTTAACCCTACTCTCCATCAGCTTGCAACTAGTCCCCCTTGTTCTGTCTCTAGACACCCTTATGAAAAGTCCCTCTGCAGCCTTCCTGTAGGATCCATTCAGCTACTTGGAAGGCAGCTCTAAGGTCCCCCTGGAGTACTCTCTTCTCTAGGCTGAACAACGCTCAGCCTGTCCTCACAGCAGAGCTGCTCCAGCCCTTGGATCATGTTTGTGGCCTCCTCTGGACTCACTCCAACAGCTCTGTGTCCTCCTTCTGCTGGGGACACCAGAACTGGGTGCAGTATTCGATGTTTGAACTTATCAGAACAGAGTCAAGGGACAGAATCCTCTCTCTTGCCCTTCTGCCCACACAGCTGCCTGCTGGGCTGCATGAGGACACTGCTGGCTCATGGGGAGCTTCTCATCAACCAACATCCCAAGCCTTTCTTCAGAGCTACTCTCAACCCAGTTTGCACCCAGCCTGGATTTGTGCCTGGGGTTGGCCTGACCCATATGCAGGACCCTGCACTTAGTCTTGTTGAACCTCTCACAGCTGGCACTGGCCCACTTCTCAAGCCTGTCAAGATCCTTCTGGATGCCATCCTTGTCCTCAAGTGAGTCCATTTGACTGAGCTTTCCATGGCCATGGCTGCTGCATTCCAAATTGAAGGATGATATTTTTTATGGACTGCTGGAGGCTGTTAATTCCTTTACAGCACATTAAAACACAGTCAGTCTTTTAGCCATTTGAATCTTGCTTAGCACAAATGGGTGAACTTGAAATTCATTGGCTTATATGGTCCATGGAAGATGTTATTAAGGATTGCTCTACTGGATTTAGTTTTGGTTTAGATTTTTTGGTGTTATTTTTCTAACCTCTAATGTGCTTAATTATCACCAAGCTGGGGCAGGAGTTGATCTGTTAGAGGGTAGGAGAGCTCTGAAGAGGGACCTCAACAGGCTGAACAGATGGGCAGAGTCCAAGGGCATGAGATTGAACACATCTAAGTGCCAGGTTCTGCACAGTGGCCACAACAACCCCATGCAGTGATACAGGCTGGAGAGCAGCCAGGCAGAGAGGGACCTGGGGGGTACTGGTTGATGGTAGGCTGAACATGAGCCTGCAGTGTGCCCAGGCAGCCAAGAGGGCCAATGTCATCCTGGCCTGCATCAGGAACAGTGTGGCCAGCAGGAGCAGGGAGGTCATTCTGCCCCTGTACACTGCACTGGTTAGGCCACACCTTGAGTCCTGTGTCCAGTTCTGGCCTCCTCAGTTCAGGAAGGATGTTGACTTGCTGGAATGTGTCCAGAGAAGGGCAACAAGACTGGGGAGGGGTTTGGAGCACAGCCCTGTGAGGAGAGGCTGAGGGAGCTGGGGTTGCTTAGCCTGAGGAAGAGGAGGCTCAAAGAAGACCTTCTTGCTGTCTACAACTACCTGAAGGGAGGTTGTAGCCAGGTGGAGGTTGGTTTCTTCTCCCAGGCAGCCAGCACCAGAACAAGAGGACACAGCCTCAAGCTGCACCAGGGGAGGTTTAGGCTGGAGGTTAGGAAGAAGTTCTTCATAGAGAGATTGGCCATTGGAATGTGCTGCCCAGGGAGGTGGTGGAGTCACCATCACTGGAGGTGTTTAGGAAGAGCCTGGATGAGGCACTTGGTGCCATGGTTTAGTTGATTAGATGGTGCTGGGTGACAGGTTGGACTTGATGATCTCAAAGGTCTTTTCCAACCCAGTTAATTCTATTCTATCCTATCCTATCCTATCCTATCCTATCCTATCCTATCCTATCCTATCCTATCCTATCCTATCCTATCCTATCCTACTTACCTGACTTCCAGTAACAGAGGGCATGAGACCTTCCCAGGTTATTAATTTTCCTGAGTTTGCCTTGAGCAACTCCAATGATAAATTGTAATCTGTGATCTACAACAAGCTGATCTCCTTTCCACCCAATTCAAGCCAGCAGAATGGCAAGCAGGACTTGCCTTTCAACTGGAAAAGGATAAAAAAACATCCCATTAAAACTGGCTGCATTTTCCTAGCCCATCCCTGCCTTTTACCTCTCTGTGTGCTAAAACAGTAACTTCTCCTGCTGAAACAGCCAAAGGCAGTTGGTTTGGATGCTGTGTACAATATGACCTGACATTGTGCCAGGGAACATTGAGATTGGATACGAGAATAAAAGTCTTTACTCAAAGGGTGGTCAGGCACTGGAATAGGTTGCCCAGGGAGGTGGTGGATTCACTGTCCCTGTAGGTGTTCAAGAATTGTGTAGAAATGGCACTTTGGGACATGGTTCAATGGCCATGGTGGTCTTAGGTTGACTCAATCATCTTAGAGGCCTTTTCCAACCAAAACAACTGTAGGATTCTAAGAAGAGAACTGCATGGAAAAATCACAAAGGAAATAGTTTTCTACTCATTACCTATTAGCCACTGTCTTGCAAATAAACCTGGACCAGGTCTTCCACCAAACCTCCTCCCTCTGGTTGGTACTTCCCAGTTGCACATCAAAAAGTAAATTCCTGTCTCTTATCTCGGTATGAAATACCCCAGACCCACGAGAGCAGTTCCAAACCAACAGCAGTGCTCTCAACCTCATCACCATTGCCTCCGACATCCAAAGGGAGTAGCTGGCACATGTAAGTGGACCTTATTCTATTCTATTCTATTCTATTCTATTCTATTCTATTCTATTCTATTCTATTCTATTCTACTCTACTCTACTCTACTCTACTCTATTCAAATAGCTGTAGAAGGTAGCAACACAGCTGAAGGAGCACCCAATATGTGCTTTGAAAATCTCAAGGTGACTGACAGCCAGGGAAGCTCAGGTTAAAATGGTTATTGTAGAGGTCTCCATCATATTCTCAACCTTCTGTTGAGGCTACATCAACCAATATGGCCCCAAATATTGCCTCCCATAATCAATATACCCCACCCCACAATATCCCCTCAGGAAAGAAAACAGCAAATCAAAAGCAGAAATATGAAATTGAAGGAAAAGGAAGGAACAGTAGAGATAGGAGCCCAAACCTCTCCATGCTTACTGAATTAAAGCATTTATATGAAAATACATATTACATATCTTGAGTAGAAGAATGTTAAGGGTTCATTTCCTGCAATATGGACCCAACTCAGAGGAGGCTTAAGCCATGTGGAGGTTGGTCTCTTCTCTCAAGTAACAAGTGATGAGATGAGAGGAAATCTGTGAGAGTCATTTGCCATTGGAATGTGCTGCCCAGGGAGGTGGTGGAGTCCCCATCCCTGGAGGTGTTCAAGAGGGGATTGGATGTGGCACTTGGTGCCATGGTTTAGCCATGAGGTCTGTGGCGACAGGTTGGACTTGATGATCTTTGAGGTCTCTTCCAACCTTGGTGATCCTGTGACACTGTGATACTGTGAAATGGCCTCAAATTGCACTAAAGGAGGTTGAGGTTGGTCATTAGGAAAAATTTCTTCCCCTGAAGAGTCATCAAGCCCTGTGAAGCAGTGATGGAGACTCCATCCCTGGAGGGACTTAAGAGCTGGGGTGTTGAGGGTCATGGTTCAGCAGAGGTCTTGGCAGTGCTGGGTTCATGGTTGCAGTTAGAGACCTTAAAGGTCTCTGGAACCTAAACAATTCTATGATTGAACTACCCAGAGAAAATAAGGCATGTTGTTGTGGGCCTATAGATTTAAATAGCCTCTGGGACTGTGTTAGCTTCACTGATACATCAAGGGGGTCCCATCTCACCACCCTCCTCTCACGATCTTGGAGGAATACCATCCAACAAGGTATCAGGAAGCTCAGAGCTCCCAGACTGCAGTACCTGGTGGAGCTGATACGCTCCCCAACGTTTTGGGAGTCAAGAAGTCAAGGAGGTGCAGGTGCTGAAAACAGTTTGGGCTGGTGTTTTTCATTGCCTTTTTCAAAATAAGTCTGGAAGGTACAGAACACTTGCCACTGAGAATTAAGCTGGTGGGAAGTCCTGCATTTTCTTCTGTGGCTGCAATAACAGCTAGCACAGCAAGAAGCCTGTTTCAGTAAAGACTATGTGGATATCTTTCAGCTTCACCAGTAAGCACAAACAGCTTAGCTTCAGCACCTAAGAACATGTTCTTTCCTTTCCTGGCCATGCTCTCATAAAATCCTGAGTACTGCAGAAGATCAGTTTAGCACCTTCCAGTGGAGAATTAAGGGACACAGCTCACATCAGGTTTAAAACAAAAACCCCCAGAAGTACAACAAGAAAACAGAGAATTCAGTATTGTAAACTCCTTATAAGCTTCAAGACACAGAAAGCAGGGTCAAAGGGGTCTGAAGAATACCAGACTTTTCCTCATTGCCCTTTTCCTTTTAACTTTTTAGGTTCTTTATGACTTGTTTGTGATGCTGCCTGATAACCCAGTGATGAATCACACAATCACAGAAAGATGGGGTTGGAAGGCACCTCTGAAGATCAGAGTCCAACCTCCTTGTCATGGCAGGTTCACCTAAAGAAGGTGACACAGGAACACATCCACATGGGTCTGGGATGTCTTCAGAGATGGAGACTCCACCACCTCTCTGGGCAGCCTGTTACAGTGCTCCACCACCCTTACAGTACAGAAGATCCTCCTCATGTTTAGACTGAGCTTCTTATGTTGAAGTTTCTGCCTGTTTTCCCTTGTCCTGTCACTGGGCACCACTGGAAAAACACTGGTCCCAAAACAGAAGACTCCACTGACATAAGAACAGAAACCCAAACAAACCCCAAACCAATCCAACAACAAAAAGCTATGTGAATATGTGAAAAACAATAAAAAGAGCAAAGATATTCAAAAGCACTTTTGGTGGCACAGCTCTCTATTTTTATGATCTATGCCTTTCAATAAAGGTTTATTTTCTACCCCAGAAAAGTTGAGACAGCAGTAAACTGGAAACTTCAGGAAAACCAAATCAGAATGTGCTTAAACTTTTCAAGGATGACATTAAGTCAGTGGGAATATATGTCTCTGTTTTGAAAAACACAGGTATGGAACCACCTGGGAAATCAAGGACTGAAAACACTGCTTTATGCAACCCTGAGACAAATTTGGATTTACTTACCCAAAAATATAAGAATAACAGTAGCCAGTCAACCACAACTGCTCCAAACCGTAGAATCACAGTATCACAGTATCACCAAGGTTGGAAGAGACCTCAAAGACCATCAAGTCCAACCTGTTGCCACAGACCTCGAGTCCTGTGTCCGGTTCTGGGCCCCTCAGTTTAGGAAGGAGGTTGACTTGCTGGAACGAGTCCAGAGAAGAGCAACAAAGTTGGTGAGGGGTTTGCAGCACAGCCCTGTGAGGAGAGGCTGAGGGAGCTGGGGTTGCTCAGCCTGGAGAAGAGGAGACTCAGGGGTGACCTTATCACTCCCTACAACTACCTGAAGGGAGGTTGTAGACAGGTGGGGGTTGGTCTCTTCCCCCAGGCAGCCAGTACCAGAACAAGAGGACACAGTCTCAGGCTGCGCCAGGGGAGGTTTAGGTTGGATGTTAGGAAGAAGTTCTATACAGAAAGAGTGATTGCCCATTGGAATGTGCTGCCTGGGGAGGTGGTGGAGTCACCGTCATTGGAGGTGTTCAGGAGGAGACTTGATGGGGTGCTTGGTGCCATGGGTTAGCTGTTTAGGTGGTGTTGGATTGGTTGATGGGTTGGACACGATGATCTTGAAGATCTCTTCCAAACTGGTTTGGTTTATTCTAAATAAAGGTTTATTCTAAATAAAGACCTCATGACTAGACCATGGCACCACGTGCCACATCCAATCTCCTCTTGAACACCTCCAGGGATGGTGACTCCACCACCTCCCTGGGCAGCACATTCCAATGGCCAACCATAGAATAGTAGGGGTTGGAAGGGACCTCCAGAAATCATTGAGTCCAACCTCTCTGCCAGAGCAGGTCACACAGGAACACATCCAGGTGGGTTTTGAAAGTCCCCAGAGAAGGAGACTCCACAACTTCTCTTGGCAGACTGCTCCAGGGCTCCAGCACCCTCACAGTCAAAAAGTTCTTTCTCACGTTGAAAAGTCCATTGCCCCTTGTCCTAAAACTGGTTAACACAAAAAAAAACCCTGGCTCCCTCCTCATGACAGTCATCCTTCAGGTATTTGTAGACATTGATCAGATCCCCTCTCAGCCTTCTCTTCCCCAGGCTAAACACCCCCAGGTCTTTCCTCATAAGAGAGAGGCTCCAGGCCCTTAATCATCCTCATAGTCTCTATTGGACTTTCTCCAGTATACGTCTGTCCCTATTGAACTGAGGAGCCCAGAGCTGGACACAACACTCCAGATGTGTGGTCTAACTAGGGCTGAGCAGAGGGGCAGGAGAACCTCCCTTGACCTTCTTAACACATCCAAGTATACCATTGGCTTTCATGGCCACCAAGGCACATTGCTGTCCTGTGGATAACTTATTATCAACCAGGGCTCTACACACACATTTTTAATATCTGCACAAGGCAGTACTGGAAATAAAACTTGTCCCCTAACTTTTGAACAAATGCAGCTTTATTTTCAGTCCCATCGTACTTTACAAGCTGTGATTTAGCACAGGCTGGGAAAGCATTCTAGGGAAACATCACTCCCCACTTGTTCTATGGATATATTTTCTTCCTAGGCACCTCCTGTTGCCTCTGCTGTTCTGTGTTCTCACAAATGCCCAGGAATCTTATTAGAAGATGTTTTCCAAAGAAGCTGTGTAATTCATTGGGCAGACTGAATTATAGCACAAAAAAACCCACCCCAGAGTCTAGTGCTGTAGGCTTCCATCAGAGCTGGGAATACACAGGCAGCAGATTCCATGTGCAAAGGCTGCAATATATATATATATCTAAATATATATATCTTTAGGTCTGGTAAATCAGTACAGAAGCAGAACAGAATGTATTTTCTATAGAGGAAATAAAAAGAAAATCAAAACAAAAGTACCACCTGCTCAGTATGGTCCTGGAATAGCCAAGCATAGCCCTGAAATGTCTGCATAGCAGTGGAGAGAAATCAAAGCTCTAGATGTACAACACAGAGTCACAGAATGATGCAGTTGGAAGGGATCTCTAAAGATCACCCAGTCTAACCCCTGTGCTAAGAACCCACCAGAGTAAATCACACAGGGACATGTCCAGGCAGGCTTTGAATGTCTCCAGAGAAAGAGCCTCAACAACCTCTCTGGGCAGCTCCAGGACACTGCCACCCCCAAAGGGAAGACTGTTTTCCTTATGTTTATGTGGAACCAGTTTGTGCCCACTGCCCCTTGTCCTGTCACTGGACACTACTGAGCAGCATCTGGCTCCATCCTCCTGACACTTGCTCTTTAGCTCTTGACCAGCATGAATAAGATCCCATCTCAGTCTGCTCTTCTCCAGGCTAAGCAGCTTCAGATCTCTCAGCCTTGTAAGAGAGGCGCTGCAGTCCTCTCACTATCTTTGCAGCCTCCACTGGACTCTCTCCAGTAGCTCTCTGCCTCTCTTGAACTGCGGATCCCAGAACTGGATTCAATACTCCAGGTGTGGCTTCACCAAGGCAGACTATATGGGAAGGAGAATGTCCCTCCACCTGCTGGTCACCCTCTTTATGCACTCCAGGAGACCATTTGCCCTCTGGGCGACAAGGGCACACTGCTGCCTCAGGATGAACTTTTCCACCAGGACTCCCAGGTCCTTCTCAACAGAGCTGCTATCCAGCAGGTCAGCCCCTCACTTGTACTGGTGCAGGAGGTTATTCCTTCCCAGGTGCAGGACTCTACACTTGCCCTTGTTGAACTTCATGAGGTTTCCCTCTGCCCAACTCTCCAGCCTGACTGAACAGCAGCCTAGCCTGGTAGGGTGTCTGTCATTCCTTCCAGCTTTGTACTACCACCAAACTGCCTGAAAGCACACTGCTCCTTCATCCAGGTCCTTTGTGAAGATTGCAAATAGGACTGGACCCAGTGCTGACCGCTGGGGAACACCAGGGAAACAATGGACACGATGATCTCAAAGGTCTCTTCCAACCTGGTCTGGTCTGGTCTGGTCTATTCTATTCTATTCTATTCTATTCTATTCTATTCTATTCTATATCCCTATTCTATTCTATATCCCTATTCTATTCTATTCTATTCTATTCTATTCTATTCTATTCTATTCTATTCTATTCTATTCTATTCTATTCTATTCCATTCCATTCCATTCCATTCCATTCCATTCCATTCCATTCCATTCCATTCCATTCCATTCTATTCCACTCTATCCTATCATATTTCTTTTCTTTTCCATCCTATTCTATCCTATCCTACTTCTATTCTATTCTATTCTATTCTATTCTATTCTATTCTATTCTATTCTATTCTATTCTATTCTAAAACCAACTTTAACAGAGTGCTTTTCTTCTTGTGCATTCAATGCCATGTATTCTACAGTGCTACAACAACAACAACAATGATAATAATAAATCAATAACAAGGCCCAAGAACATCCTTTACAAATTGAAATGAAAACAGAGCTCTACCCCTTCATGTCTTCAGTGAAAAGTGCCTAAAGTCTGCATTTTATTGCTGGGATTTCTACAACAAATAATCCATATTGAAGAGTCAGCAGAGAAGCACAGGAACTGAGCTCAACTACAGACAGAGCGTTGCCTTCAGCCTTTAATTTCCAAAGTTTCATTGGATTGTGTCATAATTGCTCTGTTATCTTTCTTGATTATATCTGGTAATAAAAATGTAATTGCTAAGAGATGTGTACTTAGACCCTGAGAAAGATATATATGTCTATATCTGAAATGCCTGCTTGTTCATTACTTTACCTAAATGAAATATTACGTCACAAAGAGTCTAATCTATGACAAACTATTCCCAGGAGGTTTAAAATGTCCCTGGCACAATGCTCACTACAAAGGGAAAATTAATGAGGGAACTTGTTTAGAAATTCTCTCCACTCCCCCAGGGGTTTCAGATTAACATTAGGAAAGTGCAGGCAAGTTCATCTTGATGTGTTATGGGCCTTGGCAATAAATCACTCATATTGTTTCCTAATCTTACTACTAAATTAATCTTCTGGTGGTTTTGTCATGTTTAATATTCCTATAGCATCTCAATGGACTCATGCAGTAAACACTGAAGCTTCATCACCCTTACCAAAGAATCCTTCACTTTTTCTGTTCAAGGCCTAGGAAGGGTCAAATGACATCACACCTGGTGCTTCTCAATTCAGTACTACTTAAGACTTATCAGGAAATAAGAGTTTTGTAAATGCAGTTCTCCCTCTTTCATCCACACTAAGAGCAGCTCTTCAAAGCAAAGCAGCACAGTGTTTGCACTGGACATGTCCTTTCTCTTGTTTGAACTACTATTCCAAAGTGAACCATTAGGGTTTGTGGGTTTTGGTGGGTTTTTTAATGTTATAATGCAACAAAGGGGCTACAATCAAGCTCATTGTGCATGTGGGAGGGGGAAAGAGTAGGGTGTTTGGGTCTGAGTACATTTAAAGGAGAGCTGAGCAGCTTTGTGCTGAAAGGCTCTGTTGATAAATGGAGGTTAGGAGAAGAAAATGGCTCATTCACTCAACAAAGTGGTGTGTAATTTATTTTACTTCATTAGATGCTGAATTCTTCAAACACTGCAAGGAATTAGAGTGCTTTGAAACTGATTATTGTAAGCACGTTTAATCATAGCTTTGAAGCTACTTTCAACATAGCTTGCTCTTGCAGATTAAATTATATCTTCTTGCCATCCCACAGCAACTACCCAGTTCAAGGGCAGGGAAGGAGCAACCAAAAAAAACCCATTAAATACAAAACAATGCTTCTGCTCTGCTTTTGTCCTTTGTTTTTTGTTGGGTTTTTTTGCCTTTTTTGGTTTGGTTCTGTTTTGTTTTTAAGAAATACTTCCTTAACTACCTGTTGCTGTAATTGTGGCAGTTCCCCAGGAAACTTCAGTACCATTCTGAATACATAAAGATGATCCTAACATTAAACAATTATGTTAAGTTAGGAGGAAGTTCTTCACAATGAAGGTAGTGAAATGCTGGAACAAGTTGCCCAGAAATGTGGTGGAGAACCCATTGTGAGAGACTAAAAGATTGCCTCTTCTGGTGTGACTCAACAAAGATAAAATCACTAGCTGCTTGCCCAGACAATAGCTGATATGTGTTGGGCAGAGCCACTGGAAGGAAGGTGCAAAGATCATGTAGGAATCCTGTCTACCAATCCTGGATGCAAATCACCTTGCGATTCCATCATGATAACACTGGACTGCACCTGGCCTACAACAATGGCCCAAGGACCCAGCCACCAGGCCTTCAGGACAAGATAATTTCCACCCACCAAGTACCCTGGAAAGGGTGCGACAATGGATTCACCACCTGTTTCCTGATGTGTAATGAGTGTGGGGGCATGTAGGTGGAGAAGGAGGAAGCAGAGGCCTCCTCCCTCCATCCAGACCCCTGCCCAAACACACAGGAATGAACAGAAAGATTTCCTGGGAAATGATACCTGGATACTTACCTAAGGCCTGGCCCCTGATTTCCTGAGGGACAATACTTGGACACATACCTAAGGACTAAAAACTGTATAAAAGACTTGAGCCACTACTGGCTTGGCAGAAGAAAAACACAGAAGAAAAACAGAGAACCGAAAACACAGATGAAGGAAAACACAGGAGAAGGACAATGCCGCTGGGAAGGAAAGCAGGAGAGAAGGAAAAGCCTGGGACAATGCTGCTCCGGAGAAAAGAGGCCATGGAGCCTGGAAGCAGCAGACTGAACCCTCTCTCCCTGTCCTAAGTTCCGCCTGCTGCAACTCATGGAGCTGAAGAGGCTGCCCAGAGGACCACATCTCTCCTCCAGCCAAAGCCTCAGCACCCTTTCTCTACAGACCCAACATCTCCTGCAGCACCTTTCATCCACAGACTCAAACTGTCTTGGGGGGGTGAGGGGTGTGGTAATATAATTCCTTTCCTCTTCTCTCTCTCTCTCTCTCTCTTCTCTCTCTCTTTTCTCTCTCTCCCCTTCTTATTTCCACTTCATTTATGTAATCAATAGCCTGTTGATATTTTGGCCTCGTTTGTGCTTCTAATTTCACAACAGGGGGATATTCAAAAGAACTGAGGCTCTTTCCCTCTCCAGACCGAGACACCCATACCTAGAGACACTCCAGGTCAAACTAGATGGGGAACTGAGCAACCTGATGGAGTTAAAGATGTGTATTAAGAAGAAATTCTTTACAGGGAGGGTGGTAAGACACTGCAACAGGTTGTCCAGGGAGGTCATGGATGCCTCCTCCCTGGAGGTATTCAAGGCCAGGCTGCATGAGGCCTTGAGCAACCTGGGTTAGTGGCAGGCATCCCTGCCCATGGCAGGTGGTTGGAACTAGATGATCTTCGAGGTCCTTTCCAACCCAAACCATTCTGTGTTTGTATGATTCATTCTGCATCCCTGATCACCACACAAGACTGGACTACATGACATTCAAGGGTCCCTTCCAGCCTGATGCATTCTATGATTCTATGTTATTACATAAATTACAATTAATGCAAGCAGCAAACTAAAATAGCAGGGAGCACAAAGATGAACAGAAATGGACTTGAAAGGAGCATGGAGCTGGAGCAAAGATTAAAGGAATTCAATGTACTCCCTCTCTCACCCTTGCTGCCCTGCACCTACAGTGCCGGTAAGCACCCACATCAAGCTTCTCTTTATCATGATAAATGACTCTGGAAAGGAGCAATTTTGGTTTCAGCCTGCTTCCTGCTTGAAAGAAAATTTTGGTTCAGTGATTCAAGCAATGCAGAACACCATGAATCTCCTCCCTACACATGGGATTGACTTTGACACCACCTCCAGATTGAACTGGCTGCTTGCAGGGACACAAGCAACTTGAAGTTTCACCACACCAATTCAAGAATGCAAATGTAGCTTCAAGGAGCTTTGTTGATCTTAATGATTTCCAATCACCTTCCATAATCTGAACTGTTGAGTGCTGTGCTTCAGTGCTTTACCTGGATTTTAATTGGTTTTGGATAAAGCCCTGAGTGAGGAGATGTAATGGTTTTAGACTCATTTCTCTGACTGTATTTTCCCTCTTTTCTCTTATTATGTAAAGCACCAACACAGCAGTGCAGGTAGATGCATTATAATAGATAAATCTCATCATCTCACAGTCAACTAGCACAGCACACCTTGAGTGTGAGACCACACCTTGAGTACTGGGTTCAGTACTGGCTCACTCCCAGAAGGACATTGAGGTGCTGGAATATGTCCAGAGTAGGGCAATGAAGCTGGTGAAGGGTCTAGAGAACAGATCTGGTAAGGAGTAGACGAGGAAACTAGGGTTGTTTAGTCTGGAGAAGAGAAGGATGAGGGAAGACCTCATTGCTCTCTACAGCTCCTTGAAAGGAGGTTGGAGCCAGGTGGATGTTGGTCTCTTCTGTCAAGAAAGGACAGGACGAGAAGAAATGGCCTCAAGATGCACCACAGAAGCTTTAGGTTGGACATTAGAAGAAAATTCTTGACTGGAAGGGTTCTCAAATACTGGAATGAGCTACCCAGGGAAGCGGTTGAATCCCCATGCCTGGAGGTGTTTCCAAGAGGCAGAGATGTGGTGCTAAGGGACATGGCTTAGCACCAGCCTTGGTAGAGATAGAGAACAGTTGGACTCCATGATCTTGGAATTCTGTTTCAAGTTAAATGACTCTGATTCCATGATTCTATGCTGAATAGCAATTTTTATTCTGCTCTTTCATAGTTTTACTAACTTTCTGTACAGCTTGTAACAATAAATGGTAAAAACACCTTATGGGGAAAATTCCTATATTTCATAGTCTAATCCTATCCATTTCCCAGTATTTCCAGCTCTACAACATGAGCATTTTATTGCATTTGCAGAAAGGCCAGAAAGGTTAACTGGGTAGAGATTTCTTTTTGTGTCTTTTTGCAGACATAGCCATAGCCATCGCCATCGCCATCGCCATAGCCATAGCCATAGCCATGTATGTTGCCAGTTACTCCTACTCCAGGCACCAAGTTAGGAGCAGATGTTAGTCAGTTAGAGGGTAGAAAGGCTCTGCAGAGGGACCTTGACAGGCTGGACAGATGGGCAGAATCCAACAGGATGGCATTTAACAAGTCCAAGTGCCGAGTGCTGCACTTCGGCCATGGCAATCCCATGCAGAGCTACAGGCTGGGGTCAGAGTGGCTGAGAGCTGCCAAACAGAGAGGGACCTGGGGGTGCTGATCGACAGCCACCTGAACGTGAGCCAGCAGTGTGCCCAGGTGGCCAAGAGGGCCAATGGCATCCTGGCCTGCATTAGGAATAGTGTGGCCAGCAGGAGCAGGGAGGTCATTGTGCCCCTGTACTCTGCATTGGTTAGGCCGCACCTTGAGTCCTGTGTCCAGTTCTGGGCTCCTCAATTTAAGAAGGACATCAAAACACTTGAAGGTGTCCAGAGAAGGGCAACAAGGCTGGGGAGAGGCCTTGAGTACAAGCCCTGTGAGGAGAGGCTGAGGGAGCTGGGATTGTTTAGCCTGGGGAAGAGGAGGCTCAGGGGTGACCTCATCGCCCTCTACAACTACCTGAAAGTAGCCAGGTGGGGGTTGGTCTCTTCTCCCAGGCAACCAGCACCAGAACAAGGGGACACAGTCTCAAGCTGTGCCAGGGGAGGTTTAGACTCGAGGTGAAGAGAAAGTTCTTCACCGAGCGAGTCATTCGTCATTGGAATGTGCTGCCCAGGGAGGTGGTGGAGTCCCCGTCCGTGGAGGTGTTCAAGAGGGGATTGGATGTGGCACTTGGTGCCATGGTCTAGTCATGGGGTCTGTGTTGATAGGTTGGACTCGATGATCCTTGAGGTCTCTTCCAACCTTAGTTATACTGTGGTACTGTGATACTGTGATACTTGATACCAAAGATTCTGAATATAAACATTGTTTGTGAACCAGCATGCATCAAATGGAAGCTACCCCTTGTAAAACACAGGTAACACTCACTCGTGGTACTAACATTTTCAATTCTTATGGTGAAATGTTGTTAGTGTAATTGATAGTAGAAATGAGTGCCCTCATTCACAAAGACTGAAGAGGTGTGTTCATTCTAATATCTCATTGTAATTCCCTGAGGAAAGTCTTGGCTGCCTAAGGTGAGTGCATAACGCAGCCACTCAGCCAACAAGAAGAATCCAATTTGTCTGCCATGCTCGTCAAAAAGAAATCAAAGTGAAAAAGATCAAGATCACCTGGCAAGAGCAGATGGTTTATGAGAGTTCTTGTCATGGGTTTTGCAATAATTTTCCAAAAAGGGGAAAATCAGAACTGAGCCAATGGCCACTGTTCATTCTCTTTATGGAGGCTGATCCAGACTTTTTCAGCTCTCACATGTTGGGAACAAAATGAATGCCCTTCCCTGCCGAGAACCAGCACACTGCAGATTTACGAGGGCCTCATATTTCCACTGAAAACATCAAAACTACTTCACACCAAAAGTTAAAACACTGTCTGCAATCCACTCACAGTAACAGATGGGCTGTTTGTAGTAGAGAAGAAGGGAAGGAAGGAAATGAATTAAATCAAAGCAGAAAGCACGGCCATCGTCTGACTGGCTGTTGGGTGATGCACAGAGCCCCAGACAATGTAAACATCATTCCTGTTCAGGTTCCAGAATATTCAGAACCTTCAGAAGACATTTACCACTGTTTCTGGGAAAGGATTCTCTGGGGAAAACAGCCACAAGAACTTCTGCTCTTCTGTTGCCAACAGTTTTCATGCAGCAAGGACGTAAAGCCCTGCATTCGGTGACTAAGGGACTTGAACACCCTCCTATGTTGTTCAGTCTGGAGAAGAGAAGGCTCTGAGGAGACCTTGTTGTGGCCTTCCAGTATCTAAAGGGGGCTACAAGAAAGCTGGGGAGGGACTTTTTAGGGTGTCAGGTAGTGATAGGACTGGGGAGAATGGATCCAAGCTAGAGGAGAGGAGATTTAGGTTAGCTCTTCACCATGAGGGTGGTGAGATGCTGGCACAGGTTGCCCAGGGAGGTGGTGAAAGCCTCATCCCTGGAGGTTTTTAAGGCCAGGCTGGATGTGGCCCTGTGCAACCTGATCTAGTGCGAGGTGTCCCTGCCCATGGCAGGGTAGTTGGAATTAGATGATCCTTGAGGTCCCTTCCAACCCTGACAATTCTGTCATTTTGTGAGGTGCTGCAGTGTGTCCAGAGAAGGGCAACCAAGCTGTTGAAGGGTCTGGAGAACAGTTCTGGTAAGGAGTAGTTGAGGGAACTGGGATTGTCTTGACTGGAGAAAAGGAGGCTGATGGGAGACCTTCTGGCACTCTATGACTCCCTGACACGACGCTGGAGCCAGGTGGGAGCCAACCTCTCCTAACAAGTGATAGAAGGAGAGGAAATGGCTTCAAAGTGCAGCAAGGGAGGTTTAGATTGGACATCAGGTGACATTTCTTCAACAAAAAGGTCATCAGGCATGGGAAGTGTTTGAGTCCCCATTCCTGGAGGTGTTTCAAAGACATCTGGCTGAGGAGCATAGGACCATGGTGTAGCAGTTGTGTCCAGGGAGATGTGGGGTTACGGCTGGCCTTGAGGATCTGTAGGTCTTTTCCAACCAGGCAATTCTACGATTCCATGATATCTGAAATAATACCCAAAGCAGATTAATTTGTCCAGAGCTGTTTATTTTTGTTCAAACACTGCCTGAAAGGACAAAACCAACACTGGGTCACTCTCCAGGCTTTCATCCCATGCAGCACACCGCTGTCAGACCATCACAAACTCTCCTGGAAGGAGATGATAACTCCTTCAAAGGGTAGTTTAAGGAGCAGGCTGGGATGCTATCTGTGCCACCCTCTTCCAGAACAAACAGCCCATGACAGCTCTTTTTGTTTGGTTGGGTTTTTTTTCCTTCTTCTTCTCCAGGTTTTAACTTACCTCATTAATGAGCAAAGTTTGACTAATTGGGAAGTCAAACTTCCCTCTTACCTTTCTAATTAATTTCTACATTTTCACAGCGTTTGTGCTCTCGTTCCTTCAAATGGCAGAACGATGCCTGGCATTGGAAAAGTGTCTTTCTTAATACACCATATGGCATGAGATCACAACGTTTGACAACACTGAGGAAGAAAAGATCTGCTCATTTCTGCAGATCTCCTGTCGTCCAAGGCCTTGATTAGACACACACAGCTTCTGAGAAGTTCTGCCACCTAATTAGCCTGTTGGATTATTTGAAAGAAAACTGTCTCCACAAGGATGAAATCACCCTGCACTTCTCCATCAGGAGAACTTGCTGTAAGCAGAGAAAACCTGACTGCTTCTCAGGGCACAGAAAAGAACGACAAATCTAGGCATCTACACCTGTTTGCCCAAGTTAATACACCAGTGACAAGCTGTGATGGACAGTCTACAGCCCACACGGGGCGAGAGGTGAGAGGAGATTCCTGTCATCTGAGGATTAGGGACAGATTGAAGCCTGGGCCTGTTCTACCCTCAGCTCTTTAATCTTCCAGCTCACAGAGGGAACATGAACATGGAAAGGCTCCAGAAGTAACAGCAACCCTTCCTCTGTATCTCTCACTCCTGCCTGCTTTTCTCATGACAGACTTTCTCTGATGGAGAAGTCTTGTCAAGACTTTCCTTTCTGTTTCTTTTTAAAGCACAGCCTGAATCTTTATTGTGTTCAGAAAGCATCATGTGTGTGGCATAGCACAGATTCATACAACCAGAGAATAATTGAGGTTGGAAAAGACTTCAAAGATCATCAATCCAACCTTCTACCAATGCCTCTGTGACCACTAAACCATATCCTGAAGTGCCACGTCCGTGCATTTCTTGAACACCTCCTGGGATGGTGACTTCACCACCTCCCTGGGCAGCCTGTTCCCATGCTTAACCACTCTAATGGTAAAGATACTTTCCCTAATATCCAACCTAAACTTCCCCTGGTGCAGTTGAGGCCATTACTTCTTGTCCTGCCATTATTTGCTTGGGAGATGAGGCCAACACCTATTTCACTCCACCTCCTTTCAGGTAGTTATAGAGAGCAATAAGGTCTCCTCTCAGCCTCCTCTCCTTCAGGCTAAACAATTCCAGTTCCCTCAGCTGCTCCTCACCAACCCTGTTCTCCAAACCCCTTACCAGCTTCTGAACCCCCTTCAGCATCTCAATGTCTTTCTTATACTGTGGTGCCCAAAATTTGACACAGTACTCAAGGAGTGGTCTTGGTCTTACCAGTGCCCAGTGCCTGCTGGCTGCACCATTGCTGATCCACCTGAGCACACTGCTGGCTCACTGGCTCAGCTGGCTGTCAACCAGTACCCAGTACCTGCTGGCTGCACTATTGCTGATCCACCTGAGCACACTGCTGGCTCACTGGCTCAGCTGGCTGTCAACCAGTACCCAGTACCTGCTGGCTGCACTATTGCTGATCCACCTGAGCACACTGATGGCTAACTGGCTCAGCTGGCTGTCAACCAGTAGCCCCCAGGACCCCTTCTGCCAGGCAGCTTTCCAGCCATATTGAATGCTTCCAGCCACTACATTGGAATAGAATGGAATAGAATAGAATAGAATAGAATAGAATAGAATAGAATAGAATAGAATAGAATAGACCAGACCAGGTTGGAAGTGACCTTCAAGATCATTACTGAGTGTTTATCTCCTGTGAAGTCTCTTCACTGACTTTGTGTCTTCATAATGCCTGGAACTCAAGGCACTACACCAGGTAGTCACCCACAAGGAAGTTTTTCTCCCTTGACCTCATCTGCTTTAGCAACCACAAAATACCCTGGGAAACACCACTAAAATGATGGATTTCTAATTTTTTAAACAGAGGTGGGGTAGAAGTTGGTATGTTCCACATAATCCCATCTTGCCTTCCCACATTACAATTCTGTTGGGCTTCCTCCTGCTCATGATTAATCTCATTACTCTTCAGTTAACTTGTGAAGACCAGCAACTTCTTTGACACTCAGTAATTATTTCCAGAATGAAGGCAAAAGCAAATTACTTCAATACATTACAAATTAATGTATGATGGCACAAATTAAAGGTTTTTCCTCTCTCTCTCTCTCTCTATATATATATATATATCCACATTGATTAAGGAAACCTAAGGAATGGGTATAACACTGCAAATGAATCCAAGCAAACTATGATCAGGTGACTGCCTGGTGGCTGTGGATGTAGTCTACCTGGACTTCAGCAAGGCCTTTGACACCATCCCCCACAGCAAACTCCTGGCCAAGCTGTCAGCCCCTGGCTTGGACAGCAGCACTCTGAGCTGAGTTAGGAACTGGCTGGAGGGCTGAGCCCAGAGAGTGGTGGTGAATGGTGCCACAGCCAGCTGACAGCCAGGCACTAGTGGTGGCCCTCAGGGATCAGTACTGGGCCCCATCCTTTTTAACATCTTCATTGATGATCTGGATGAGGGGATTGAGTCCATCATCAGCAAATTTACAGATGACACCAAGCTGGGAATAGATGTTGATCAGTTAGAGGGCAGAAGGGCTCTCCAGAGGGACATTGACAGGCTGGACAGATGGGCAGAATCCAACAGGATGGTATTTAACAAGTCCAAGTGAAAGGTTCTGCACTTTGGCCACAACACCACTATGCAGAGCTACAGGCTGGAGTCAGAGTGGCGGAGAGCAGCCAGGCAGAGAGGGACCTGGGGGTGCTGATTGACAGCTGCCTAAACATGAGCCAGCAGTGTGCCCAGGTGGCCAAGAAGGCCAATGGCATCCTGGTCTGCATCAGAAATTGTACGGCCAGCAGAAGCAGGGAAGTCATTCTGCCCTGTACTCAGCACTGGTTAGGCCACACTTTGAGTCCTGTGTTCAGTTCTGGGCTCCTCAGTTTAAGAAGGACATTGAGACTCTTGAATGTGTCCAGAGAAGGGCAACAAAGATGCGGAGAGGTCTGGAGCACAGCCCTGTGAGGAGAGGCTGAGGGAGCTGGGGTCGCTTAGCCTGGAGAAAAGGAGGCTCAGAGAAGACCTCATTGCTCTCTACAACTACATGAAGGGAGATTGTAGACAGCTGGGGGTTGATCTCTTCTCCCAGGCAACCAGCACCAGAACAAGAGGACACAGTCTCAAGCTGTGCCACCGGAGATTTAGGCTGGAGGTGAGGAGAAAGTTCTTCACAGAAGGAGTTGTTGGCCATTGGAATGTGCTGCCCAGGGAGGTGGTGGAGTCACTGTCCCTGGAGGTGTTCAAAAGGCACTGGATGTGGCACTTGAAGCCATGGTTTATTTAGTCATGAGGTCTTGGGTGGTAGGTTGGACTTGATGATCTCTGAGGTCTTTTCCAACCTTATTGATTCTATGATTCTATGAAACCATAGAGACATCACATGTCAAGCCTGCAAGCTTCTTTTCCCCATCATCACATCCCATTAAACAGCTCGCTGGAACTTTATTACTCTTCCTCATCTTCTTTTCTTTACACTTCTTATCCTGCTCCCTTTTTTGTTGTTAAAATGGCAGTAATGTTTTACAGGAATAGCCTAAAATCAAAGGAGCTCTGCTTATTGCTGCAAGTTTGCTTCCTTCCTCGCTTTCCTCTTCCAGCCATACAACAAAAGCTCCTGAAAATCTCATTTCAAGAGTAATTAGCAAATTGTATTAAGAGGAAATTAAACTGATCCACCCTGATTTCTCAGTACTGTTCATCCAGAGCTAACTGTCAGCCAAAGGCCACTCCACGATAATAAACTGTGGAACATCAGTGTAAACTTGTCAGGTTGCATTTCAGCGCTGCTGTTGATGGATGGCAGCACCAAGGTAGGTGCTCGCTGGACGCTCAACACTCCGCTCTGGTGCCCTGCTCTTACTCACAGCACAGCCAATGGTGACAAAAAACCAATCACCAGAAGGCATGGCTGAAAACATGCTCTGTCTAGATTCAGATTTGACCTCATTCCTTGCAGTTCTGTGAGGATGCAAAGCAATTCTCTAAGTGTCCACCTAAGGTTAATAAGTTGTACTGCCTGGCTTATCACGGTATCTTCCCTCAAAGACATTAGTCAGTTGAAAACCACAGAAAAATAGAACAGTAGGGGCTGGAAGTCACCTCAAGAGGCCAAATAGTCCAACCCCCATGCCAGAGCAGGATCACCTATGGCAGGTCACACAGGAACATGTCCAGATGGGTCTTGAAAGTCTCCAGAGAAGGAGACTCCACAACTTCTGTGGACAGCCTGTTCCAGGGCTCCAGCACCCTCACAGCAAAGACATTTTTGCTCATGTGGAGGTGGGACTTTCTGTGTTATAGTTTGTGTCCATTGCTCCTAGTCCTACCACAGGACATCACTGAAAAGAGCCTGGCCCCTTCTTCTTGACATCCACCCTTCAAACATTTATATAAACCAGGCTGCACGAGGCTCTGGCCAGGCTGATCTAGTGTGGGGTGTCCCTGCCCATGGCAGGGGGGTTGGAACTGGATGATCCTTGTGGTCCCTTCCAACCCTGACTGATACTACGATACTATGATAAACATTAATCAGATCCCCTCTCAGTCTTCTCTTCTCCAGGCTAACCTCTCTCAGCCTTTCTTCATTAGGCCGATGTTCGAGTCCCTGCATCACCCTCACAGCTTCCGTTGGACCCTCTCTAGTATATTCCCATCCACGCAAGCACAGCCTCCATATTTTTTAAATCAACTTATTAAGCAGCAGCAAGTTACTAAACATTGTATGAACAAGGATAGGTTAACAAGATAATCATATACACATTGCAAGACCAGAGTATTCGCTCGTTAGGAATGAAATGACAAAGCAAAACGTCAGTCTGAGGGCTTAGCATCCTTTGAGAGACTGGTAGATGCAGCAGTTCAGGCTCTGAATGAAGGAAGTGGTCATTAAGTGAGCAAAAGAGGGAAAGAGAGAGACCATTATGTTGTAACTTGGCCACTAATCAATAATTAGGAGATCTAAAATAGGATAATCAGGTAGGAAATTTCCAACGAAGAGCAATAATTACTATTCTGCGCAATAGCTAATTAATTTCAGAAGCTCATTGTTGCAGGGAAGCTCCAACATATGAGTGGGCTCAGTAAGTCTTTAGTAAAATGAGTGGATTATAGGCCCATCGATGGCTATTAAAACAGCCATTCAGTTGCTAATTTCAGCTCAGGAAGATTCTAAATCACAGCCTATGGAAGCTTGGAGAATACAGCAGGGGAAAGCTCACCCCATGTGCTCCTTGCTCTTACACTGGATGTTAAACATCTGCCACTGCCACCTATCAACACCAGGACAGGGAGCTAACGCTCTGCTGGTCTGGCCCACTCTAACACTTGTGTCATGTCCCCAGATCCCAGTTCTCTCTTTGATTTTATGTGTTCCCATTAGATACTATATTTTTTCCTTTCAGAATTTCTGGTTTTGTTTTTACCTGATGGAATTAGCTGATGAGAAAAGAGGAACAAAATCTTTACTATGAGGGTGGTGAGACAGGTTGCCCAGGGAAGTTGTGGATGTCCCTTCCCTGGAGGTGTTCAAGGCCAGGCTGGATGAGGCATTGAGCAACCTGGGCTGGTGGAAGGACTCCCTGCCCATGACAGGGGGGTTGGAACTGGGTTATCTTTAATGTCCCTTCCAAACCAAATCATTCTATGGTTATTCTATTCTATTCTATTCTATTCTATTCTATTCTATTCTATTCTATTCTATTCTATTCTATTCTATTCTATTCTATTCTATTCTATTCTATTCTATTCTATTCTATTCTATTCTATTCTATTCTATTCCATTCCATCCCATCCCATCCCATCCCATCCCATCCCATTCCATTCCATTCCATTCCATTCCATTCCATTCCATTCTGTGGTAGAATCGCCATCACTGGAGATGTTTAGGAAGAGACTGGATGGGTTGCTTGGTGCCATGGTTTAGTTGATGAGATGGTGTTGGGTGATAGGTTGGACTTGATGATCTCAAAGGTCTCTTCCAACCTGGTGAATTGAATTCTATTCTATTCTATTCTATTCTATTCTATTCTATTCTATTCTATTCTATTCTATTCTATTCTATTCTATTCTATTCCATTCCATTCCATTCCATTCCATTCCATTCCATTCTATTCTATTCTATTCTACTCTACTCTACTCTACTCTACTCTATTCTATTCTATGATGGTGAAATATTTTCTGCCTAGTTTTCCATGTGAGTAGACTCTTAAGTACTTCCCAGATGTTACTGTTGACTTTCAAGTACAGGCTTCTGGCTTCTTAACATCTTGGGACACTCTTGGCTCACAAACTGGTGTATACAAGGGGACAGATTTTTTGCCATTTCCCAAATGCAACTCAAGTTCTTCTAAGTGGGAACCAAGGTTCCAACAGTAAAGGTCACAGACACAGACAACAGCCTTTTGCTGGGAGCGAGGCAGGATTTTTGCACATTTCTCCCCTGAAGAAAACTGAAAAATAAGCCCCAAACTTCAACTGGTATTTTCCTCTCTAATTCTCCTTTCCAAAGCTATCTTGAGCCTGTGTTATTATAATAACTTTGACATTAAGCTCACAGTGATTCTGACAATTTCTACCACTTCTACACTGATTGTGCGGTAGTGTAATGCCAAATGAATTATAAAACTATGTTAAAATATTCAATCACCACCATTTCAGCCGACAAAGAAATCCTGATGAATCAAATAGAAGTGGCAATAATGACTTTTCAGCCTGCACAAGGGAATTATATTACCATAGAATCACAGAATCGTTTTGGTTGGAAAAGACCTTGAAGATCATTAGACATTCCCTAACTCCACCAAGTCTGAGGCTAAACCATGTGCCTCAGCACCACACCTCTGCCTCTTTGAAACATTCAACAACCTCCTGGGGAGCCTGTGCCTGTGGTGGAGAACCCTTTCAGTCAAGAAGTTTCTCCTAATGTCCAATCTAAACTCCTCTGGTGGAACCTGAGACCATTGTCCTATGACTTTTTACTAGGGAGAAGAGACCAACCCCCACCTCACTCCAGCCTCCTTTCAGGGAGCTGTAGAGAGCAAGGAGGTCTCCCTTCAGCCTCTTCTCTTCCAGGCTAAACAACCCCAGTTACAGTATCACAGTATCACTGAGGTTGGAAGAGACCTCAAAGATCAAGTCCAACCTGTCACCACAGACCTCATGACTAGACCATGGCATGAACTGCCACATCCAATCCCCTCTTGAACACTTCCAGGGATGGTGACTCCACAACCTCCCTGGGCAGCACGTTCCAATGACGAATGACTCTCTCTGGGAAGAACTTTCTCCTCACCTCCAGCCTAAACCTCCCCTGGCACAGCTTGAGACTGTGTCCTCTTGTTCTAGTGCTGGTTGCCTGGGAGAAGAGACCAACCCCCTCACGGCTACAACCACCTTTCAGGTAGTTGTAGAGGGCAATGAGGTCACCCCTGAGCCTCCTCTTCTCCAGGCTAAACAATCCCAGCTCCCTCAGCCTCTCCTCACAGGGCTGTGCTCAAGGCCTCTCCCCAGCCTTGCTGCCCTTCTCTGGACACCTTCAAGTGTCTCGATCTCCTTCTTAAACTAAAAGGCCCAGAACTGGACACAGTACAGTGTTCCCCCAGCTGTTCCTCACCAGACCCATTCTCCAGACTCTTCTCTGGACCTGCTCTGGCAACTCAGTGATTGGAGGGTCCTGAAACTGAACCCGGGACTCACGGCGCGGCATCACCAGCGTTGAGTACAGGGGAACAATCACTTCCCTGCTCCTGCTGGCTACACTATTGCTCATACAGGACAGGATGATGTTGGCATTCTTGGTAACCTGGCCACACACTGGCTCATGATCAGACAGCCCAGGTGTTTCTCTGCTGGGCCACTTTCCAGCCACTCTGCCCCAAGCCTGGAGCGCTCTTGGGGTTGTTGTGACCCAAGTGCAGAAGCTGGCCCTTGGCCTTGTTGAAACAGTTGGCCTCGGCCCATCGATGCAATTACATCCCAATTCATTGGTGTTTTATTTATACACTGAATGCTGTGTAGCTCATAGTGAACCCTACCTCCACTCCATTTTAACTCAACACTGCAGTGAGCCAGAATGGCACACGAGCTCTTCATTACACTAAGTGAGATGGCAATTTCTTGTGGGCTGTTTGAATTGATACAGACAATACCTGCTGGTGGGGCTGCTCAAAAGTTCTCACAACATCACATCCATTTAATCAATTAAATTACTACCTGAGCTAAACATTTATTATTTTTGGTTTGCCCAAGGGAATGCAACAATCAGAATGCAAAGCACTGCAAGCAAAGTTTTTAATATCATGAAACCTCAGTATTTTGTTATTGTGATTAAATTCTCTGCTTGACAGAAAAATAATTATCCATCAATCCCAGGAATGTGTTTTGGGTTGGTTTTTTTTTCTGCATGCATACTCCCATGACAAAGCAGAGTATTTAATTTGTTTTTGGAGATGATTACCACCTACCACAGAAGTGACATCAAGTGCAGTAAATCAAATTATGAGCAGTAATATTCACTGCTCTTTTTTTTTCCTCCCCTTTCTTTTTTGTTGTTAGCCTTTTCACTTTTTAGTTTAGTTTTGTAATGAGAGCTCTTCTTCATGTAATCATTTTAACTGAACATACATAAACAACATCTAGCACTTAGAATTCCATAGTAGTGGGGCATTCTTTGGAAAAATAACAATGATTTGATTCACGGGCACTGAGGGGAAACTGCCAGTCATAACATGACAGAGGAGAGACAAATGTTTAACTAGAGAACTCTTGGTGGTGCCCAACGACAGCACAAGAGGCAATGGTGGAAGCTGAGGCATAGGAAGTTCCATGGAGAAATGAGGGGAGGGAAAAAATCACTGTGAAGGTGACAGAAGACTGGAACAGGCTGCCCAGGGGGGTTGTGGAGTCTCCCTCTCTGGAGATACTCAAAAGCCACCTGGATGTGTTCCTGTGTGATCTGCTCTAGGTGACCCTGCACTGGCAGGGGGGTTGGACTGGATGAGCTTTTGAGGTCCCTTCCAGCTCCTAACCTTCTGTGATTCTGTGAGAAAACAGAGCTGTGCAACATGATTCAAAAGCTGAGGTGGGGATTCATCTACCCAGGTGTCTCTTAATAGACAAAAGTCCACAGAGAAACTGTGAGTGACTCTACATCTGCATTTTAAGATTGTGCCATTCTTGGTTCATGTTTACTGCACACATTTAGGCTACATATCATGGCAGGGTCATCAGATTTCCTCAAGCTGTGCCAGGGGAGGTTTAGATTGGACACTAGGTAAAAATTCTTCACTGAAAGAGTGTTCAGGTGTTGGAACAAGCTTCCCAAGGAGGTAGTGGAGTCACTGAGCCTGAGGGTTTCAAGAAATGTGTGGATGTGGCAGTTTGGGATATGGTTTAGTGATCATAGTGGTGTTGGGTCAATGACTGGACTCAGTGATCTTAGAAGCCTTTTCTAACCAAAACAATTCTGTGATTCGATGGACTGGATTTGTTGTGACTAAAGCTAAACTTTAGGTGGTGTGATTCAGGAGTTCCACTCACTGCCAGGCATTCATGTCACAAGTCCAGACTAGACCTAAGTTGTCACAAATCCTTCTGAAAGAGGTAGGATGCACACATCAGGTCCTCATCACCAGCTCCTCTATCCTACAGAGGAGACCTTATTGCTGTCTACAACTGCCTGAAGGGAGGTTGTAGCCTGCTGGGGGTTGGTCTCTTCTCCCAGGCAACCAGCACCAGAACAAGAGGACACAGTCTCAAGCTGTGCCAGGGGAAGTTTAGGCTGGAAGTGAGGAGAAAGTTCTTCCCAGAGAGAGTTGTTAGTTGTTAGTTTCAGGCTGGATGCTAGGAAGAAGTTCTTCACAGAAAGAGAGATTGGCCAATGGAATGTGCTGCCCAGGGAGGTGGTGGAGTCACCATCCCTGGAGGTGTTTAGGAGACTGGATGAGGAACTTGGTGCCATGGTTCAGTTGATTGGATGGTGTTGGGTGATAGGTTGGACTTGATGATCTCTGAGGACTTTTCCAACCTGGTCTATTCTATTCTATTCTATTCTATTCTATTCTATTCTATTCTATTCTATTCTATTCTATTCTATTCTATTCTATTCTATTCTATTCTATTCTATTCTCTATTCTATTTTCTATTCTATTCTATTCCATTCCATTCCATTCCATTGCACTCCACTCCACTCCACTCCATCGTATCCTATCCTATCCTATCCTATCCTATCCTATCCTATCCTATCCTATCCTATCCTATCCTATCCTATCCTATCCTAACTCCTCTTTCTGCAGGTCTGCTCCCATCACATAACTCTCCACCGAGTTTTTCTCAGCTCTGTCACCAGACTCCTGCTTTACCTTAGAGTAATCTGAATTTGATTTTACAATCAGTTTGGTAAGGTACCATGATTGCCATGGGAAGGCTGTTCTGTCACTTTTTTGGTGCTGTGACTTTGTCACATCAAAGGCACAAGGACATTCTTTGCTTTTGACATAATCTTATCAGTGATTTTTTCAGACTAAATCTTGAGATTGGCAAGGTAACACTTTGAGACCTTACCCTTCAAGTACGGCTAAAGTTGACTTACACCAGCAAAACTACAGGGAGAAGTTAACCTTCAGTGTACAGATAAAAATGTAGCTGATGAAAAGTAAAATATATGAGTAACAGATTTCCCCAAATGTGTTAAATCATTACCCTGATGCTTATCAAATTGTGTGCTGCTTATGAACCACAGAACACACACATCACTTCAAAACTGTCACTCTAGTAGGGAATGCAGGCAAAATAACAACATTATTTTGCCACTACAGAAGTTCTTCTTCTTCACCATTCCAGTGTCTGCTTGCTGACAGCTTGGTTTAATTTTCACACCCTCCTTCCCTAATTTTTCAGTTGTCCTGAAGTTCCATTCAACATAGAATCAAGGAATGCACTGGGTTAGAAGGGAATTCTAGAGGTTATCTTGTCCAACCCCACTGTAGCAAGCAGGGACATCCCAAACTAGGGGAGGTTGCTCAGAGCCCCATCAAGCCTGATAATAGGTTGGACTTGATGATCTCAAAGGTCTCTTCCAACCTGGTTAATTCTATTCTATTCTATTCTATTCTATTCTATTCTATTCTATTCTATTCTATTCTATTCTATTCTATTCTATTCTATTCCATTCCATTCCATTCCATTCCATTCCATTCCATTCATCCAACACCATCTAATCAACTAAACCATGGCACCACGCACCCCATCCAGTCTCTTCCTAAACACCTCCAGGGATGGTGACTCCACCACCTCCCTGGGCAGCACATTCCAATGGCCAATCTCTCTTTCTATGAAGAACTTCTTCCTAACATCCAGCCTAAACCTCCCCTGGCACAGCTTGAGACTATGTCCTCCTGTCCCTTCAGTAGCATCAGTATGGATCACAGAATCACTATGGCTGGAAAAGGACCCTTAGGATCATCGATGATGCTTTCCATACCGAGGAGAAGTAAATTGGAGAAAAACAAAGAATGGAAGAGCTCCAGTGGGAGACAGGAAGAATGGGAGACTTAAAAGATGAAAGGAGATGGAAAAAAACCCCAGAAAACAAACAGGCAAAGCAAATAAATAACACACACCAGCTTCTGAAAATCAGAGAGGTGGGAAAAAAAAGCAGCCAACAAAACAAGATGTTTCAGTGGAGAAAATAACTCAGCTAAGCATTTCATTTCAAATGTGAAGCATGTACAAATAATAAAGCTTGCATCCTGATCTTTGACCAGTTTCAGAAAGAGCTATTCAGACAACCTTGAACGAGCTACAAGCTGCACTGGTGAAAGCTGAGGCTTCATTTTGAAGACTAAGCAAAGACAAAGCACAATTTGTTGAAATGCATTTCTTGTCTGCTGCTTCTGAGCCACTCTCATTGTGCTTACTCCGTATTCCTGCATGCAACATTGAATCCAGCACTCTGCTGCCAGGGGTTCGTTCCATATTGTGTGCCATTGAAGTGTGAAAGTGCTGAGTGGGTTTCGGAGCGACTTTAATCATATCGCAGAAAATGTTCCAAGCTGATGGAATCAAATGCCTTTAATTGTGGCAATCAGATGCATTATCACTTTACCACTGCTAACCCCCAGTCAGTACACAACGCCCAGCATGGAACAGCAGAGTCCTCTACTTATACATCAGGAGCCACGAGAACGATCGGAGGCCTGGGAGACTTCTGGATAGGCTGAGAGAGTTGAGTTTGTTCAGCCTGGGGAAGAGAAGGCTTAGGGGAGACTTTAATACCAGGGACCAGCACATAGAGGGTGGCTGCCAGGAGGGTCAAGACTCCCTTTGTACAAGGAGTCACATGGGGAAGTCATGGGGTGATGGGGACGAGTTACTGCTGGGGAGATTCCCAGAAGAAAATGTTTCATAATGAGAACAGAGAGACCTGGGAATCATCTCCCAAGGGAAGCAGTGGATTCCCCTACACTGAGCAGTTTTGAGACTCAGCTTGACAGGCTGCTGGGCCAGCTCATTTCAACTCTGTTACCTAGAGAGGTTGGAATAGAAGATCCTTGGGGGTCCCTTCCAAGCTGGCATTCTGTGATTCTGTGCCTTAGCTCAACCCTACGGCAAAATGCCTCCTTCCATTTAGGTACAAATATTTTCATAGACTTGGAATCATAGAATCACTGAGTACCAGGTTGGGAAGGGCCTCGGGGACCATCTGGTCCAAGCTTCCTTGGCAAAAGTACAGCCTAGACAAGAAGGCCCAGCACCAGCCAGCTGAATCTTAAAAGTGTCCAATGCTGGGGACCTTGTAACTTCCCTTTGGGAAATTATGCCACTCCCTGAAGGAGCTGAAGGTCAGGTTGCACACCTGGAGCAACCTGGCCTAGTGAAAGGTGTCCCTGACCATGGCAGAGAGATTGAAACAAGATGATCTTCAAGGTCTCTTCCAAACCATTCTATGGTTGTGTGATTATTCCAATAGCTGGGATAAATTTTCCTTGTGTCCAATAGGAATACCTCCAGGAGCAGCTTGTATCCATTAGCCCCCAACTTTTCCATGTGACACCTTGTAAAGAGGGAGTCTCCATTGTCTTTGTAACCACCATTTAAATACTGGAACATGAAGACAGCGTGAGAGGACAAGGCTCTGAGCAATTCAATCTGACATTGAAGGTAGCTTTGCTCTGAGTAAATCAGACAACGTTCCTTCCATGCAAAACTATTCTCTAATTCTTACTCAATCATGAGGTTGCCCAGAGATGTGGTTGAAGCCTCATCCCTGGAGACATTCAAGGTCAAACTTGATGAGACCCTGAGCGACCTGATCTAGTTGGGTATGTCCCTGCTCGCTGCAGGAGGGTTGGACAAGGTGACCTCTGAGGGTCCCTTCCAACCCAGTGCATTCTGTGATTTTGTGATCAACTTCAATCCTAAGTGCTAACAGAAGGGAAAAAAATCCCTTGATGTCATTACACCACTGAGAGAGAATTCAGAGTGAGACCTTCTTAGAGGCCATTAAGTTTCCTTGTTAAGCACACTGAGTTTATTTAAAGAAGCCCTTTTCTTCTTTCCCCCTTCTTCACTAATCAGCCAATCCTTGCAGCACAATACAACAAGAAGCTGCCACAGTTGCAGGAGTGAATCAGTTTGAGGGGGCTGTGCGAGTTGTCATGATATGAGGAGTTTTATTTAGGGAAATAATAATCCCCAGATGATGGAAATGATCAATCACCTCCAAGTCAGTAACAAAGGCACAGCGTTCCACGGCTCATTAGCAGCCATGATGCAGACACACGAAACACAAAGTTTCTTTGTCACTGATGCTTACAAGTGCTGCAATATGGTTTTGCCTGACTGAAACAGATAGGAGTGCTGCAGAAGAAAACCCTCCTGGGTTTTTATCCCCAAATAGAGTCAGGAGTCAGATCCTTGCACCGTTGCAAGGCTATAAAAGGAAAAGCCTCAGCACCTGTGATATGCTCAAAGGAGCTGGCAGGACTGTGAAGGTAGCTGCCCCCTCAGCTAGCATGAAATACAGACATGTCTGGCAGGACTACTCTAAACCTATGGGTGACATAAGCACTGGGACATTCACAATAGGAGAAGATCAGCAAACACCTCTGAGGACCCAGATCTGGGTAATTTTAGCATTTCAAAGACAGAAATGGGATTCATTGACAAGCCTGACATGAAAGACTGAGTCACTGCCAGGGACACACTCATTGACAAAGATTTCTCGATACCATCCTCAGCTGCACTGTGCAATGAATTGCACACTTTGGGAAATCATAGGTCAAGATGAGAACTGACTTTAAATATATTGGGGCAAAGTTGGGGACACTGAAATCTGAAGATTAAATACAAGGGTACTGGTCACACAGGGACACATCCAGATGGGTTTTGAATGCCTCCAAAGAGAGAGACCCCACAACCTCTCTGGGCAGCCTGTTCCAGGGCTCCGGCACCCTCACAGTGAAACAGCTTTTCCTTCTGCTCCCATGGATCCTCCTCTTCTCCAGCTTGTCCCTATTGTGCCTTGTCCTGTCACTGGACATCACTGAGCAGAGCCTGGCTTCATCCTCCTGACACTGCCCTGCACATCTTTATCAACAGCAATGAGGCCACCCCTCAGGCTCCCCTGCTCCAAGCTAAAGAGCCCCCAGCTCCCTCAGCCTGTCCTCACAGGGAGATGTTCCACTGCCTTTGGTATCTTTGTGACTCTGTGCTGGACTCTTTCAAGCAGTTCCCTGAAGTCCTTCTTGAACTGAGGGCACATAACTGGATACAACATTCCAGATGTGACCTCACTAGGGGAGAGCAGAGCGGGGGGAGAACCTCTGTTGACCCTACTAACCACAGCCCTTCTAATCCACCCCAGGATGTCCTTGGCCTTCTTGGCCACGAGTGCACATTGTTGGCTCATGGTCATCCTGCTGTCCACCAGGACTCCCAGGTCCCTTTCCCCTACAGTGTTCTCCAATAACCTATGGTGGTATATGGGGAGTTCCATTAGTAACTAGTGCAGTGTAAGAGCAGGAGGGAAAACTGAGAGAAACGCAAGATTTTTCATGGCTTGTGAAACTCAGATCAGAGTAGTGAAGAACTGTCAAAAACAGAGTTAGCAAAACGTGAAAGTAAAGTAAGGTAAAGCAAGTTTTGGTGTGGAAAACAAAAAGATGTAGTAGACCAGTTAGAAAGATCAAACCCTGTTGATGTGTAAGCTCCTGGGTTTTGTTATGAGAAGAAACACAGCCTTCTTAGTACTTATGAGCTGGATGCTAGAAACGGATGAGTGGTTAGAACTGTCCATGTCAACAGCCATAAAGGAAAAATCCCTCCCTCAAAGCCCTAAAAACCCAAACAAAAATCCCATTATAGACCCATGCTCCTTGGCTGGATTTGGAGTTGCATGCTGGGAACAATTAGGTAGTGATTCTGGACTTTGCTTCTTACCTCCAAGAAGGAGCATTGCTACCACTGCCGCTGCAGATGTTATCTCATGTGTGCTTGTTAGGAAATGGCAAAAGCAATGCTGAAAGACAACAGCCAAGCATATCACTTTCTGAGCTCAACTGCTTATGAAAGAACATGCATCTGAGCACACTACTTCAAGGCAGGATTATCATCACTTTGTGCCAAAAAGGTCAACCACTTCAATTCAGATATTTGGCATTTCCAAATTCCTCACTTGGCATTACTTAATCCCCAGGTGTCACTCCGGGTACCAGAATGCTGTCTGCTGAAATACATTTACTGAAAAGCTTAGGACCAGATTATCTGACCATGTACTTGGCAAAGTTAAAGCCAGAAGTGTCCCAGATTTTTATAAATAACATGAGGAAAATGAAAGAGGAAATGCAGTTTAATAAAGCACCACATAAATGAAAGCCTCTGCAACCACAAAAGTATCTGCAGCCACAAGAGTATCTGCAGCCACAAGAGTACCTGCAACCACAAGAGTATCTGCAGCCACAAGAGTATCTGCAGCCACAAGAGTACCTGCAACCACAAGAGTACCTGCAGCCACAAGAGTATCTGCAGCCACAAGAGTACCTGCAACCACAAGAGTACCTGCAGCCACAAGAGTATCTGCAGCCACAACAGTATCTGCAGCCACAAGAGTATCTGCAGCCACAAGAGTACCTGCAACCACAAGAGTACCTGCAACCACAAGAGTATCTGCAGCCACAACAGTATCTGCAACCACAAGAGTACCTGCAACCAACCAGGTGTGGCACAAGATTCCAACTCTGGCAAAAAATCCACCTGAGAAGAGTGAAGCAGAGAACAGCAGTGGAAAGAAATGAGCCCCCTCCAGACTTGCTATCTCAAGCTGCTTTGACTAAGAAGCATCTTTGACTTTAAAACCCAGAAGAAGCAGTCAGATAACCTCTGAGAATTCATGAAGAACATAACAGCTTGGCACTCTACGTATTAATTGCCTTTTAGTAGCAGAAAGCTTGCAGCAACTGCTCTTTAAGGCAAGTTGACTTGACATCTGGGAAAGAACTATCCAATGGACCAGCAGAGGTTGGGGGCTGATTTGTTGGGCAGCTCTGGGAAAAAGGACCTGGGAGTGCTGTTGGACTGCAGGATGACCATGAGCCCGCAATGTGCCCTTGTGGCCAAACAGGCCAATGGCAGCCTGGGGTGTAGTAGAAGGACTGTGGTTAGGAGGTTGAGAGAGGTTCTCCTGCCCCTCTGCTCTGCCCTGGTGAGGCCACATCTGGAATATTATGGCCAGTTCTGAGTCCTTCACTTCAAGAAAGACCTGAGGGTTGAGAGAGTCCAGCACAGAGCCACAAAGATGACAAAGGCAGTGGAACATCTCCTTGTGAGAACAGGCTGAGGGAGTGGGGCCCTTTAGCATGAAGATGAAAAAGCCTGAGGGGTGTCCTCATTGCTGTTGATAAACACATGCAGGGCAGTGTTGGGAGGATGGAGCCAGGCTCTGCTCAGTGATGTCCAATGACAGGACAAGGGGCAGTGGGGGCAAGCAGGAACAGAGGAGGTTTCAACTGAACAGAAGGGAAAAACTTTTTCACTGTGAGGGTGCCAGAGCCCTGGAGCAGGCTGCCCAGAGGAGCTGTGGAGCCTCCTTTTTTGGAAGCATTCAAAACCCACCTGGATGTGTTCCTGTGTGACCAGTACCCTTGCTGTTTCTATCTTCAGATGCCAGTGTCCCCAAATTCCTGTGTGCTCCTCTGTGACCTACTCTAGGTGATCCTGCTTGGGCCGAGGGGTTGGACTAGATGATCTTTTGAGGTCCCTTTCCAATCCCCACCATTTTGTGGTTCTGTGATTCTGTGA
This sequence comes from Melanerpes formicivorus, assembly GCF_026170545.1. NCBI lineage: Eukaryota > Metazoa > Chordata > Aves > Piciformes > Picidae > Melanerpes > Melanerpes formicivorus. The sequence continues at coordinate 15,010,847 of NW_027142370.1, read as the reverse complement.
CATCTCACAAGGAACAATCCAAACACAGTCTGGTTGAGAAGACGTACAGCTAACGTATATCTTAGGCTCCCAAATATTTTCCTCACAAGCTATTTCCCCTTATGTTCCTTAACTCCAATATTTGCAGACTGTCTCAGAAAACACATTAATCACCTCCTAAACCCAGTATGCCAATTAGCATGTATGGCACCTACCACAACGGGGCTCTGAGCTGTGGTGCTGCTACCTTCCTCCTTCTGGAACAAACCCTGCTGTCACCATCAGTACTGGAAACAGCGACACAGGGCAGACGGTTTACAACACGCTGCTACAACCCCAGGTTTTAGAACTGTCATTTCTTTAGGAAATCATTTCTTCTACATCCAATTAGAAGAAGAAGGGAGGGGGGGAAAAAAAGTAATAGAGGTTCCCTGAGTTACTAAACCAGTTTCAAACACAGTGCTGTTTTTCCCTCCTTAACATCCCCAACCAGCTAGCTCCTTAAATCTTGCTTTAACAAGCTGCACTGCCATGTAGGAGAGCCATGTGCAGCATATCAAAGTCAGAGTTCCTCTCTTTTGCTATTAGTCTGATTTTGCTCTAAAAATTAAGGAAGAGAAAAACCACAAACCCTAAATATTTATAGAGGGTGATCAACCACAAAGATTTAATTCATTTAGACTATGATGCCTTGGAAATAAAGGCAAAAATACTAATACCAAATCTCAGTCCTAAAGAGAAATAGTCTAGGCAACACAGACACCTAAAATATCCATAGGCTACTTGTATTACTCATAATTAGTAGCAGCCTACACCACCATCACAAATGGCAATAAAGCTTTTCTTTATGAGAACATCTTTCATTTCCAGCTAAGGATGCAAAAATGTACTACCTTAATTAAAATATGCATTGCATCACCTCTAAAAATATACTGGTAGCTATATGTGTGCCTTCACTGGAGACATTTTTAGCCATATAACCAGGCACCATCCCAACAGTTCTTTCAAGAATCAACAAGAAGAAGAAAGGGGCAAAAAATATCTATTTCACTGAGGTCAGGCAGCCTCATGTAGCAGCGTATGATTTCCACAGGCTGCCAGGCAACAACACCCTGTCTGGCAAGTCCCATCCTCACTTGCTGAATTTCTCCAATTCAAGGAGCAGAACAGTCAGAGACGGGCATTAATCATCACAGAACCACAGAAATCATGGAATCATTGAATTGGTTTGGTTGGAAAGGGTCTCAAAGATCATCAAGTCCAACCATCAACCTAAGATCACCACAGCCATCAGATCTATGTCCTGAAGTCTATGTCCTCTGGCCAGCCTGATCAAGTGTGGGGTGTCCCTGCCCATGGCAGGGGGGTTGGAACTGGATGATCCTTGTGGTCCCTTCCAACCCTGACTGATTCTATGACTCTATGATTCTAAGTGCTCTCATTTGGGTGCCTTCATCCCCAGTTCCCTCCAGTTGTTCTCTCCTAAATCACTCATGTCAGGTTTTGCCCTTTCAGAGGTTAAATTCTTGGACTGAAAAAAACACCCCCAAAACTAACCAAACCAACCCAACCCAACCAAACACACAGACCCAACCCAAACAAATAAAAAGATGCCAAACCCCCAAGAACAAAAAAGGAAAACCAAAGAAAAAATGCTGTAATGCAGTTCAGTAGTAAACCAACTGGCACAGCCCAAAGGACAGTGAACACAGTGAACAGGTATTCACTGCCTTCCAAATATCTTTAAATGATTTGAATATTGCTTAGCAACACCAACACTATTTAAAGGGCTGTGACAATAACATATGTATGAGTAGGTCCAGAAAATAACAGCCTGATGACACTCGTGGCAGTGCTTTATCCAGAAAACCAGGTTCTTCTCTCCCTCAGAGGAACAGCTTCTCATCCCAGAACCCAAATAAGATGTACAGGTTCTGTACATAGAAGACTAAAATCAAGTCACACAGGCCATGCACTTCTGGCTTCCAAATGTTTAAGACAGTTCTAATGAAGAGGTTACCACTACAGCTACTGGTTCTCTTGTGACAGGAGAAATGAGAGTGTTACCAGAACAGAACAGATCAGAATTAACCAGGTTGGAAAAGAGACCTTCACGATCATCAAGTCCAACCTATCACCCAACACCATCTGATCAACTAAACCATGGCACCAAGCACCCCATCCAGGCTCTTCCTAAACACCTCCAGGGATGGTGACTCCACCACCTCCCTGGGCAGCACATTCCAATGGCCAATATCTCTTCCTAACATCCAGCCTAAACCTGCCCTGGCACAACTTGAGACTGTGTCCTCTTGTTCTGGTGCTGATTGCCTGGGAGAAGAGACCAACCTCCACCTGGCTACAGCCACCTTTCAGGTAGTTGTAGAGAGCAAGAAGGTCTCCCCTGAGCCTCCTCTTCTCCAGGCTAAGCAACCCCAGCTCCCTCAGCCTCTCCTCACAGGGCTGTGCTCCAGACCCCTCACCAACTTTGTTGCCCTTCTCTGGACACCTTCCAGCATCTCCACATCTTTCCTAAACTGAGGAGCCCAGAACTGGACACAGGACTCCAGGTGTGGCCTAACCAGTGCTGAGCACATTGCTGGGGTCCAGTCCAGGGCAGAGGCTTCTGTCCTGTATTTATGAAGCCCAAATATATCTTTAAAAATGGATAAATGTTTGCTTAATACATAGAAATAGATAAGAAAAATAGATGCAGGAGGAAGCCTGGTACTCTATCAGATCTTGAAGAGGGCTCTGGGGAGGTGATATAGAGATGTTCATGCCCACCTAATTCCTCAGAACAGCCCAGTGCCCTTCCACACCGGGCTGCGTGAGGGAAATGTCAATTCCCCCAAACAAAACGGGAGCAGCAAGTCACATAACATCCATTTATTAAGAATAAAGCAGAAAATGGGGTTTGCACACAGCTTACATTTATCAGATGAATGCAGAGGAATTGCTGCATGTGTGCTAAAGTTAACCCACAGCATGGGACTGAAGAACAGACTCCAGCAACAACAGCAACATGTTTTACTCTGCAATATAACAGTAGGCATCATTATGCATGAAGGAGGGTGTGACCAGCAGGTCGAGGGAGGTTCTCCTCCACCTTGACTCTGTCCTACTCAGGCCTCCTCTGGAATACCCTGCCCAGTTCTGGGCTCTCCAGCTCAAGAATGACAAGGAACTACTGAAGAGAGTCCAACTGAGAGCCACTAAGATGATGAGGGGACTGGAACATCTCTGTGAGCAGGCTGAGAAACCTGGGGCTGTTCAGCCTGTGGAAGAGCAGCCTAAGAGGGGATCTTCTCAATACTCATCAATAACTAAAGGGGAGTGTCTGGAGGATGGAGCCAGACTCTTCTCAGTGGTGCCCAGTGACAGGACAAGGGGAAATGGGCACAAACAGGAGCCCAGGAGGTTCCATGTAAACATAAAGAACAAATTCTTCCATTTGAGGGTGGCAGAACCCTGTCCAGAGAGGTTGTGGAGTCTCCATCTCTGGAGGCATTTGAAACCTGGCTGGACATGTTTCTGTGTGATGTATTTGAGGTGATCCTGCTGTAGCAGAGGGGTTGTAGTAGATCTTCAGAGGTGCCTTCCAACCCCAACCATGCTGAAGATTCAGTGAAAATATATAGCAAGTGGTGTTTTGGGACATTATCCTTCCCAAGTGGCAAATCATAGGCATGAAAGGGGTGAGCAGTTCAGAACTGTTGCAGAGTTGTGCAGAAGAAGCCATTTGCAATGCACACTGAGTTTTCCTCACCCTGGAGAATCCACGACGAACGCTGCAGGGCTGCCATCTACTGGAATTTGGTAAGACAACTATAGACAGGAGGGAGAAACCAGTGACTGATGGATGGGGAAAAAAGAGGAGGGAGTGGCTGGTAACGAGGGAAATTGTGGTATTTATAGTAAGTGCATCCAGATAAAATGGGATTAGATTCACGCATCTGAGAAAAGAACGATGATACATCTCTAAGTCCTTCAGAGCAAATTGCATTGAAGGATCCACACTTCAGTGACTTCTCCACACTTAGCAGAAAGGGCTGCTTTTTTTTTTTTTTTCTCCCCCCAAAGGGTTTGGGCAATGGTCCAAGACAAGGAAAACAGCTAGGAGAGCAAACAGCATGCACATCCTAGCCCAGAAGCATTCATTCCAGTGTAAGGAGACTCAGCTGTAAATCCCTACCCATTGCCAGAGTTACAGCACCAGGGAAACATCAGAGAAGCCAGGAGTTGGAGTCAGATTTTCAGTGTTGGGACTGAAGTGGGGGGGGGGGATAAATTCTATTGTTTTATACAAATGGATCAAAGTAATCTGCACTTCAGGACTAGAAGGCCTAGCTTTCCCAAATGTGACAGAATTGCTGAAGCAAAATGGTATCTAAGTATTGACTGCCTCACATCTTCATGCACTGCCATGTGCCTTCCTTTTTTCCTTCGCCATTCTCTCCCTCCTTCTTTGTCTCTACCTTTTCATCTTCCTACAGTTCCTCTTACTTTTAATGTTTCCATGGTAATGACAGCAAAAGGGAAAAAAAAAAAAAGATTAACTATCCTTTGAGTATTTCTTTCCTCTTTACATAAATTTCTGAAAGGAGATGAAGAAAAAAAAAGCCACCACAACAATATGGCACATCCCTCAGAGAGTGATGCAAGAGCCAGGACAATAACTCATTAGGCAATCAAGAAGATCTAACAGCTAGCAGCTATTTGTAAGCTCACCTTTACAAACATTTAACCACAGAATAACTCTTCTAAAGATATCATGGTTTAAAAAAAAAACAACCAAAAAAGAAGAAAAAAAGAGGAAGAGAAAGTGAGAGAAAATAATCTAATGCAGAGCAAAAGAGAGAGGCCAGGCAGAGAGGGACCTGGGGGTGCTGGTTGATGGTAGGCTGAACATGAGCCTGCAGTGTGCCCAGGCAGCCAAGAGGGCCAATGGCATCCTGGCCTGCATCAGGAACAGTGTGGCCAGCAGGAGCAGGGAGGTCATTCTGCCCCTGTACACTGCACTGGTTAGGCCACACCTCGAGTCCTGTGTCCAGTTCTGGGCCCCTCAGTTTAGGAAGGAGGTTGACTTGCTGGAACGAGTCCAGAGAAGGGCAACAAAGTTGGTGAGGGGCTTGGAACACAGCCCTGGGAGGAGAGGCTGAGTGAGCTGGGGTTGCTTAGCCTGGAGAAGAGGAGGCTCAGGGGTGACCTTATTGCTCCCTGCAACTACATTAGGGGATTTTGTAGACAGGCAGATGCTGGTCTCTTCTCCCAGGCAATCAGCACTAGAACAAGAGGACACAGTCTCAGGCTGCACCAGGGGAGGTTTAGGCTGGAGGTTCTAGAGGCTGGAAGAAGTTCTACACAGAGAGAGTGATTGCCCATTGGAATGTGCTGCCCAGGGAGATAGTGGAGTAATCATCACTGGAGGTGTTTAGGAGGAGACTTGATAGGGTGCTTGGTGCCATGGTTTAGTTAATTAGGTGGTGTTGGAGGATAGGTTGGACACGATGATCTTGAAGGTCTCTTCCAACCTGGTCTATTCTATTCTATTCTATTCTATTCTATTCTATTCTATTCTATTCTATTCTAAAAGATAAACTCTTTAACTAGAGCTCTTAGGTGTTAGAGCTTCTTGTGTACCTTCAGGATAAAATGTGTTCTGCATTTTCTTCATTCAAGTCTTTGTGTCATGGCAAAAGGTTGCAGATCCACCGTTAAGATTAAGTGAAGTCCTACATCTAAAGTCACAAACCCAAAAATCCACCTGAAGGAGCCTACCCAACATCTCTTTTAACTCTCCTCAAAGCACAGAGTACTCCTTTGATTTGCTGTCCGGCCAAAAAAGGAATTCTGCAAGCAGGCTGCAGTCACCACAGCTCAACAACCTGGCAAAGGTACTAAAAGCTCCCCAGAAGAGAGCTGGGAGTGACCTGGGGGTGTTGATTGACAGCTGGCTGAACATGAGCCACTGTGTGCCCCGGTGGCCAAGAAGGTCAACAGCATCCTGGCCTGGATCAGCAATAGTCTGGCCAGAAGGACCAGAGAAGTGATTGTTCCCCTGTACTCGGCACTAGTGAGACCAGAAACTGAGGCCTGCATTCAGTTTTGGACCCATCACTACGAGAAAGTCATTGAGATGCTGGAGTGTGTCCAGGGAAGGGCAGCCAAGCTGGTGAAGGTCTGGAGAGCAGGGCTGGTGAGGAGCAGCTGAGGGAACTGGGGCAGTTTAATCTGGAGGTTAAGGAGGTTTTAGGGAGACTTTCTCATTCTCTACAGCCCCCTGAAAGGAGGTTGGAAGCAGGTAGGGGGAAGTCTCTTCTCTCTAGCAAGAAGCAATAGGATGAGAGGAAATAGCCTCAAGTTGCACCAAGCAAGGTTTGGGTTGACTGGAAGGCTTCTCAAAGGGAGGTGGTTGAATCCCCATCCCTGGAGGTGTTTCAAAGAGGCAGAGATGTGTTGCTGAGGGACCTGGCTTAGCACCAGCCTTGTCAGAATTAGAGAATGGTTGGACCTGATAATCTTACACATCTTTTCCAACTGAAACAATTCTGTGATTCTATTCTATGATTCTTAAAAGGTTCCTGGGTCTGTTTATGGCACAAATACTTTAGAATTTAAGAAGAAATAATTCATTCTATTATTGCAAAGACCTTCTCCTGAAGCACTCATGGGTCAGTAGCAGGCATTGCCAACTCTTTCATGCTAACAAAACCACACTGCACATGGGCAGTGCAGCTCTCACGAACACACACAGGCATGGGTGCCACAGTGGAACTTCAGAAGGGGAGCTCAAACATGGTACTTCTGCACTTCCAGCTGTGGGACTTCAGTAAATCTGAGTTTTTTTTCCCTCCATTTTGGTCAATAAAAAATTGGGAGACAACAGAACTATCTGTCAGAGTAGGGAAAATGGGATGGGTAGGTTTGAGGTTGTTGGTTTGTTCGTTGACTTTTCTCCCCCCTCCTGACTTTTTGTCTTTGATACCAGGGAGAAAACAAATTCCAGATTTAAGACACTAACTGCAAACTGGTTGCAATGTTTTGTCTCAGGGCCATAACCCACTTGAAAAGATCTCAGAGTGCTAACTGGATTGCCCAGAATTGGACTCAACGATCTGAGGTGCTTTTTCCCCCCCAAACCATCCCATGATTCTCTGATTACTCAACCTCTAACCATAATCCAGCTTTCAGTGCTACAGTGGACAAAAGCATCCAAAGCACCCCACTCTTACTTTTAAAATTGTATTTAAAAAGCATTTAGGCCAAAGTTAATTCCATTCCCCCTCAAGGTTTTCTTCCAGATAGCCAAGATAAAGTCCCTAGGTCCTTTTTTCAGGCAGCAGAATTTGCTGCAAGGCTTCTCTTCTCTTTGCATTTCTTTCTTTAGTACTCCAGCTCTGGTAAATGCTGGTACATTGGTATTTAGAAAACTGCTCTATTTTGGGAGGAGAAAAGATATTAATATTTCCCAGGGAGATGAAGCACCAAATATATGTACAAGGCTGCAAACCCTAGAAATTCCGGTTCTGAGATGGAGCTGAAATATTTCCCTTAAGCATTGTTAATCCAATCACACAGTTATTGGACATAAACAGAACACAAACCATCTTCAGAAAACTCAGATGGGTTTGAAAGTCTAAGGAAAAATGATCATTTCCTGCCTATGCAGAATGTCTTAGAACCACACAATGGTCTGAGTTGCAATAGACCTTAAAGATCAGGTTGGATGTGAGGAAGAAGTTCTTCCCCATGAGGGTGGTGAGACACTGGCACAGGTTGCCCAGGGAGATGGTGGAAGCCTGGAGGTTTTGAAAGCCAGGCAGGATGTGGCTGTGAGCAACCTGCTCTACTGTGAGGTGTCCCTGCCCATGGCAGAAGGGTGGGAACTGGATGATCCTTGAGGTTCCTTCCAACCCTAACAATTCTCTGATTCTCTGATCATCTAGTTCCAATCCCACTGCCATGGGCAGGGACACCTCCTGCTAGATGAGGCTGATGTGTCTTAACATGAAAGGTTCAAACATCTTTGGGGCTATTTTTAACTCTGTTTCCAGTGCTTAAAAGATCCATCACCACCTTAATCAATGGTAAATGCTCCAGCACCTTTTTTTTCTTGCAAATTGTATTGATCAAAGAGCTTTGGGTGTGATATTTTAAGCTTGCAAGACTCCCCCAGAATTAACATTGTTCTCGCATGTGTTTGGGTCTTTAAACACAATATTGGACATTGATTAACCCTTCAATCATATTTTTGATCCACAGGGAGCTCACACAAATCACCCCAGCAAACCAATATTGAAGTTGTGATGATGTGTCTCAGCTCTTCATTATGTTAAACACGTCAGCAGATAAATGTTAGAAAAGTGGACATTAGGAGGAGCTGATTTCCATCTCATGTCTACAACTGCTTACACAATTAACCTATTGACATGGAGACTTCCCCTGAATAAGAAACCTGGGATGTGTGTGCCAAGAGTTTAAAAGCTAATCTGATATATTACTTGATTTCTCTCCAGAAAGCTAAGCATACTGGCTTGTTATTGCATAGCTAACTGCCTATTAAATTGTCATAATGGAGTTCTTATCATTTGAGCAAGCCATCTTTACAGACTTTCTGTGGCTAATTTCACTGTTTTTTTCCCCAGTAAATACCCAGACAGTTGGCAAGAGGAACTTTTATACAAGGGGACACCTTCTTGCTCTCCACAACTCTCTGAAAGCTGGTTGTAGTGAGGTGGGGGTTGGCCTCTTCTCCAAGGCAACAAGTGACAGAACATGAGGAAATGGCATCAGGTTGCACCAAGGGAGGTTTTGGTTGGAGATCAGAAGAAACTTCTTGACTAAAAGGGTTCTCAAAGATTGGAACAGGCTGCCCAGGGAGGTGGTTGAGTCACCGTCCCTGGAGGCGTTCAAGAGGAGATTGGACGTGGCACTTGGTGCCATGGTCTAGTCATGGGGTCTGTGTTGATAGGTTGGACTCGATGATCCTCGAGGCCCTTTCCAACCTAAGTTATACTGTGACACTGTGATACTGTGGTGGAATCCCCATCCCTTGAGGTAGAGGTGTGGTGCTGAAGGACCAGCCTTAGCAGAGTTAGAGAATGGCTGGACTGGATGACCTTAAAGGGCTTCTCCCACCAAAACAATTCCAGGATTCTATATGGTGACAATGAAGATGTATGTTGAATTCCATTTCAGCCTGTAGTCCATGACATCACACATTTTTCTTTACCAGTAAAGCCCATCTGGGGGACTTTCTTACTTCTGGTGTGCTCTTTTCTTCACTTTGATGGCTTGCAAAGTTTATTGTAATTTATGGAGCATGCTTCATTTTGAAACCTTTCAGGCCTCCTTGCCCTCTGAGGTGAGCTTTATGTATGGAACGACACAGCTTCATCGCTCTTACTTGGAAAGAGTCACAATCACAAGCCACATTAAGGAGTTGGGATTGAAACCTGTAGATTTGTTTCCTCTAGCACCTTGTGACAGAATGAATTTCCAACAAACAAAACTGTGTTCCAAAACTGTGTTCTTCTCAAAGCAGAGATTTCCAAAAGTACAGCAGAATGTAACTGCAAGGCTAGCTCCCCACTTTGTAACATGCACACGTACCCTCTCCATTGTTTACTAACTAAACCTGTCTGTGCACAATTCAGCTCAGCTGCAAACCCCTCCTTTCTGCACCCTGGAGTCTGTATCACACAGATCCTGTCCCTCTGTTGGTATTGATTCGTGCATCATTCTGCCCAGGCAGTTGACAGTCCTCTCTCCAGATCCCATCCCTTATTTGCAAGATGAATCCCTCAACTGTCCACTGCTTTTGATTGATTTCTTTGCTGCTTTTCCAGTGATGCCACCTGAATTGCTGTACACTGAACCAGTATCTGTACACTGAACCAGCACCAGAACAAGAGGATACAGTCTCAAGCTGCGCCAGGGGAGGTGAGGAGGAAGTTCTTCACTGAGCGAGTCATTCGTCATTGGAACGGGTTGCCCAGGGAGGTGGTGGAGTCATCGACCCTGGAGGCATTCAAGGGGAGATTGGACGTGGCACTTGGTGCCATGGTCTAGTCATGGGGTCTGTGTTGATAGGTTGGACTCGATGATCCTTGAGGTCCTTTCCAACCTAAGTGATACTGTGATACTGTGATCTGCACCACAACTAATTATCCCAGCTATTAAGGTTTAAGCATTTGCTTGTCTAGATCACCATTTTGACTTGTACCCATTTTGATCCAATGTAACATGACCAGATTCTAGAACCCTGGGATCCCAGAAATAGAATCCTAAACATGTAGCCACAGTGGCCAGAGAGAAAATGCTAATAACAGTACAAATATGCTCAGATTTGCATGGAGTTGGTCTCTGCTGGTCTGTCTTTTCTGGACAAGTACCTGAAGGGGGCTGCAAGAGAGCTGGGACTTTTGACAAGGGCTTGTAGTGAGGACAAAGGACAATGGCTTCAAGCTTGAGGAGCGGAGGTTTAGGCTGGAGGTTAGGAAGAAATCCTTGACAGTGAGGGTGGTGAGACACCAGAAGGGGTTGCCCAGGGCAATTGTGGATGTCCCCTTCCTGAAGGTGTTCAAGGCCAGGTTGGATGAGGCCTTGAGCAACCTGGGCTAGTGGAAGGTGTCCCTGTCCATGGCATGCAGAGAGAGTTAGAACTAGATGATCTTCAAGGTCCCTTCCAACCTAAACCGTTCTATGACTATGAATCTAGGTCTGCTTGCACTGACAGATCTGAAGTTTTGCAGATATAAATAACTGGAAGAATATTTTTTTCTGAAGTCAGAAGAACCTCAAGCTCTTTCCCTCATCCTTCTGGTTACTCAGGAAGTTTTGATATTCATTTTTCTCTCCTCCCTTGTCACTCAGTCTTTCACTTAAGCAAGTCCATCACTTCTCTGCTCATTTATTTAAAGACTCACTTGAAAACTTGATCTTCCAACACAGTGCAATACTACTCCTCACCTGACAACACATCATTGGACTGAATTCTAAAGAGACAAGTAGCACACACATCTCTCAGGGCTGGGAATGTGGATTCCAGCAGTGTGATGTAGCTGGAGGCCAAAGAGAACCATACTCCTACAAGAAAAGGAGTAAACACCTAGGAGTGGCAGTAGGCCAACTACCTATTAACAGCAAGAACAGTATGGCTCAGCCCCAGATGCCCACAAGGAGCTTTGTGCAATAGAATTCCTGCATGACATCATGCTGGTGTCAGTGATGAGGATGGACATACCCAACAAAGAACCATAGAATGGTAGTTGGAAGGTTGGAAGAGACCTCTGGAGGTTATCTAGTCCAGCTCCCCTGCCAGAGCAGCTTTACCCACAGCAGGTTGCACAGCAAGGTGTTCCAGTGGGTGTTAAATGTCTCCAGAGATGGAGACTCCACCACCTCTCTGGGCAGGCTGTTCCAGTGCTCTGCCACCCTGAAAGTAAAGTTTCTCCTTAAGTTCAAGTGAAACCTTCTGTATTCTAGTTTGTGCCCATTCACAACAGCATAGCAAAGAGGCTTCAGGGACACTGCCTCCAGCCTCTCCTCCTATAAAGGATTCTATCATCTTACTTTAAATAAGATGAACCCACCCTGTCTGTGGAAATAATCATCTTGCATTATATTAACCCCAAAAGGCTGACAAACTGGAAAGAGCAAATTCTCAGAGTGGCAAGTATCAGTTTGGTCCATCATGATCTTAGGCCATTCCATTTCCCATGGAATTTTTCAAACAGGGAAGTAACCTCTTGCAAGAAAAATGTGTCTAATATTCAGGGCAGTGGCAAATACCTTGCCCAGAACTGCACAGTCTCATGCTCTTACATCTAATTGATAGGGAGGACATGGACCTGATGGAGAGCGTCCAGAGGAGGGCCATGAAAATGATCAGGGGTTAGACCACCTCTGCTATGAGGACAGGCTGAAGAAGCTGGGGGGGTTCAGCCTGGAGAAGAGAAGGCTTTGGAGAGACCTAATAGCAGCCTGCCAGTCCCTGAAGGGGGCTACAAGAAGAATGGTTTGCAAAGCCTGAAGTGACAGGACAAGGGTCAATGGCTTCAAACTAGAGCAGAGAAGATTTAGATTGGATGTTAGGAACAAGTTCTTTACTGTGAGAGTGGTGGAACCCTCAGGTTGCCCAGGGAGGTGGTTGAGGCCCCTTCCCCTGGAGATATTACCTCATTGCCCTGTACAACTACCTGAAAGGTGGTTGTAGCCGGGAAGGGGTTGGTCTCTTCTCCCAGGCAACCAGCACCAGAACAAGAAGACACAGTCTCAAGCTGCACCAGGGGAGGTTTAGACTCGAGGTGAGGAGAAAGTTCTTCACCGAGCGAGTCATTCGTCATTGGAATGTGCTGCCCAGGGAGGTGGTGGAGTCCCCATCCCTGGAGGTGTTCAAGAGGGGATTGGATGTGGCACTTGGTGCCATGGTCTAGGCATGGGGTCTGTATTGATAGGTTGGACTCAATGATCCTCGAGGTCTCTTCCAACCTTAGTGATACTGTGATACTGTGATATTTAAGGTGAGGCTCAACAAGGCCCTGAGAACCTGATCTAGTTGAGGATGTCTCTGCTGACTGTGGGGAGGCCAGACTGGATGGCCTTTGGAAGTCCCTTCTGGCCTGGACCATTCTATGATTCTATAAAAAGAAAAAAAAAAACTAGGAAAAAAACCCAATCCCAGAAACCAGAGCAGGGAATATGTAACAATAACCTAAAAAGCAGAGAAAACCAACATCTAAATAGGTCTGCATCATTCCACAAGGAAAATGGAAAAGGAAATCTACACACAGGGAGGTTTAAACTGCTGCTTTTTTTGAACAGCATGTGAAGGTTGTCTATTAGAAATTACTCACAATGGTATTTGTGACAGCTTAATTTGCCTATTTTAAATAAATATCCTCTGATTCCTTTTTGCAAAAGCTTTTCTCCCACTCTTAAATGATAACAAGCTCATTTAACAACTGGTAGTCAAACATGTTCCAACAATAGCAAAGCAAACTGCTGAGGGTTATTACAGGCAAAAAATAATTCTGCCATTCTAAAAAAAGGGGCTGGCAATTAGTGATTTCAGTTGGCCTTTTCCCCACAGTGTTTAGCAGAAAGTTATATTTAAGCCTTATTAAAATGTACAGAGATTCTAAAGTCTTAAATATAGATTTCCTTGCTAATTCTCATTCAAAGTCAAAGAGATAAAACATAAATGTGGAAACAATCTTAGACAAGAGAAATGGAAAGGACATATTGGGTTATAAAAGGAATCTTTTATATTAGTGTACCTACAGTGTTTTGTGTCCCCTCTTGGCACATTCCAGAGGAGAACCTTCTGAGGTTAAACCCTGTTTCACAGAGCCACAGAATGCATCAGGTTGGAAGGGACACTCTAAGGTCATCTTGTCCAACTCCCCTGCAGTGAGCAGGGACATCTCCAAGCAGAGCAGCTTTATTTCTATATAAGGGGATCCTGAAACCTCACAGGGTCAAGAGACAATGCAAGTAAGCACTTGGAGAGTATACTTTTATGTGTTAAGCTGTTGGCTTTTCCCCTCTCTGGCTTTAAACTCACACCTATTTTTTACACACTAGAGGAGTCACCATTTCCATTGTCAGAACCAGTTTATTCATAATTGATGGCCTGGAGAAAACACAGATGAATTAGAAGATGACCTCAGAGTCTTTAAATGATATTCTCAATTCCTTTCAACATTATTCTCAGCATTCATTAGTATAGTAATAAGGCACTGAAAATAAAGTTCACTTGTTTGGCTTTTTTTCATCTGATTCTGATGTTGCTGCTCATTCATAGAATCATAGAATCAATAAGGTTGGAAAAGACCTCAAAGATCAAGTCACAGTATCACTAAGGTTGGAAGAGACCTCAAAGATCATCAAGTCCAACCTGTCAACACAGACCTCATGACTAAACCATGGCACCAAGTGCCACATCCAATCCCCTCTTGAACACCTCCAGGGATGGTGACTCCACCACCTCCCTGGGCAGCACATTCCAATGGCTAACAACTCTCTCGGTGAAGAACTTTCTCCTCACCTCCAGCCTAAACTTCCCTTGGTGCAGCTTGAGACTGTGTCCTCTTGTTCTGGTGGTGGGTGCCTGGGAGAAGAGACCAACCCCCACCTGGCTACAACCTCCCTTCAGGTAGTTGTAGAGAGCAAGAAGGTCTCCCCTGAGCCTCCTCTTCTCCAGGCTAAACAATCCCAGCTTCCTCAGCCTCTCCTCATAGGGCTTGTGCTCAAAGACCTCATGACTACTAGACCATGATAACAAGGTGCAAGTAGGGCCAGAATGCTATAATTTATATTTGTTTTCAGAAAGGAAACTTTTAAAAAATAAGACAAAAAAAAGGAGAAAATAAAAGAGAAAAAAAAATTAAAAAGGAAAAGAAAGAACAAAATGGGGAGAAAAAAAGGAGGTAAAAAAAAAAAGGGTGGGGAAAACACTCTGTAGTGGTTGGAACCTTAAGTGGGAGTTAAGAGCTCAGATGGGGGCAAGGCTGAGAATCTCTCCCCTGCTCCCCCCTCCTCCCTGCCAACATAGAGGGGAAAAAAAAGGAAAGGGAAGGAGCAAATCCACCAAGAAATAATTTGGAGTCGGCCTGGAAGTAGAGAGGTAAAGAGTTTTCTTCAAACAATATATATATAACAACAACAGGTAAGGTTCACAAGGGCAAGGAACAAGGATGGATAGGAGGAGGAAAAATAAGCAAGAATACAAAACCAGTCTCTCTCTCTGACGAGGCACAGAGGCAGCAGGGAGAAGGATCAGGCCAGACCACATGGCAGAGGAGCAGGAGGGCAGCTGCAGTAGCTCTCATCCAGGAGAGGCAGGAGCCAAAAAGGAGCTAATGGCTGCAATGCCCTCCCTTTTATACCCTAGCTGGGCAGGGAGGGGGGAGTGGAACAGACTCAGTTTCCCAGGGGGAAAACGCCCTGCAGGGAGGGCAAAGCACTTGCAAGCCCTCCCTGCTGGTTTCAGGATGAGTGTTAACCCACCACACCCTCAACAAACAAACAAACAACAACAGCAAAAGGAAGCTCTGAGCTAGGCAATGCTCTTAGGTGGTCTTAGGAGCGACCCCCACAGGCTTTCACTTTTGTAGGAGGAATCAGTGGAAGGCAGAAAAGCTCATCGTTCATAACCACCTTTCCACTATGCTTTCAGAGGCAGAAAGTTGATATGGAAGATTAAAAAACCCCAATTAGCAGTGACCTATAACTATATTCCTTGAGGCAATCAGGCCATAAAAAATAGACAGACACTGTGGCCTCTTTCTTGCTTGCCCTTACTGTGTGATTTACAGGCAGCACAGTAGGGGTTGGAAGGGACCTCTGAAGATCACCCAGTCCAACCCCCATGCCAGAGCAGCATCACCCAGAATATAGCCAAGCAGGTTTTTAATGTCTCCAGAGAAGGAGACTCCATAACTTCTCTGGGAAGCCTGGTCCAGGTCTCTGACACCCTCAAAGGGAAGAATTTTTTTTCTTCTGTTTACATGGAATCTCCTATGCTCCAGTTTGTGTCCATTACCCCTTCTCCTGTCCCTGGGCACCACTGAGGAGGGTCTGGCCTCATCCTCCTGACATTCAGCCACTAGATGCTGATCAGCACTGAGCAGATATCCTCTCAGGCTGCTCTTCTCCAGGCTCAACATCCCCAGGGCTCTGAGCCTTCCTTTCTCACAGAGATGCTCCAGCACCTTCAGCATCTTTAGAGCCTCCATTGGACTCTTGTGTCTCTCTTGAACTGGGAAGCCCAGAACCAGACTCAGGTCTCCAGATGTCACCTCAGTGGGGCAGAGAAAGGGTAGAGAAGAACCTCCCTCCACCCGCTGGCCACACTCTTCTTCATGTACCCCAGGAGACCTTTGGCCTTGGCACATTGCTGGCTCATGGCAAATTTGTCCACCAGGACTCACAGTTCCTTCTCTGCAGAGCTGCTTTCTAGCAGGTCAGTCCCCAACCTGTACTGGTGCAGGAGGTTATTCCTCCCTGGATGCAGGTGTCTACACTTGTCCTTGTTGAATTTCATCAGGCTTCCTCCCACCCAAACATAAGAAATGTAAGAGAAATAAATAAAGGATCTTTAAAGCACTGTTTATGGTAAACTTCCTTTTGGTGGCACACCGAGACAGGGCTGCAATGCGATCTCTGACAAATGCTTGGAAACAAACCTCCTGGAAAAGGAAGCCGCTTCCTGCTTTGAGTTAACCAAAAACGAGCCATGGAATCTCCTTCCAGCACTGTAAGGGCTCTCAATGCCTATGGAGTGAACACATAAAATTTCAAACCACTCCAATCATAAAGAATGGAATAATAACATTAAAAATTAATGCAATTAAGTATGCACTCCTGACTACCCAGCACAAGCAGAATCCTCGGTCTCCTGCACGTGCTGAGCTTAGACGTTAGAATAATCTTCTTTTTGATGAAAATTTAATCAGGCAAAGACAATTTTGCCCCTTAAATAATAAGATAGGATATGTAACTAAGGTATGTGTAAGTAAAAAGTTAATACACAGAGGCAAGCCTGCAGGTTAGAGTGGTTAGAGGGACAACATTTGCAGAATGAAGGCAATATTCTTTACTGCCTTCCCACATTTTTATGCCATGCATAAAACTTTCCCAGCATCATAAAGGGTATTTCAGAGACAGGTCATAGGAAGAAGTCAGAATCATAGAATCAACAAGGTTGGAAAAGACCTCAAAGATCATCAAGTCCAACCTATCAACACAGACCTCATGATTACTAAACCATGGCACCAAGTGCCACGTTCAATCCCCTCTTGAACACCTCCAGGGATGGGGACTCCACCACCTCCCGGGGCAGCACATTCCAATGGCTAACAACTCTCTCTGGGAAGAACTTTCTCCTCACCTCCAGCCTAAACTTCCCCTGGCACAGCTTGAGACTGTGTCCTCTTGTTCTGGTGCTGGTTGCCTGGGAGAAGAGACCAAGCCCTTCCTGGCTACAACCACCCTTCAGGTAGTTGTAGACAGCAATGAGGTCTCCCCTGAGCCTCCTCTTCTCCAGGCTAAACAACCCCAGCTCCTTGAGCCTCTCCTCACAGGGCTTGTGCTCAAGGCCTCTTGAGTTCCTAGAATGTCTATGTCTGCACTTGGAGAATGTGCTCATGCTGCCCATATAGATAACTATCATGGGGAATTGAGCAAGGTGCTTCTGAATCACTGGGGATTGCTGCTCTGCTTATTTATAGGAGCACTAAACATATCTGTGCTCGTGTTCAAATACAGGTGAAGCCTACACCAAAGCAGAGGAGGTATAATGAAGATTAAAAGGATAACAATGCCTATACCAATCTCACAATGAGCAAAGAAAAAAACCTAGCACTCTTTATTGAACAGGGGGGGAGGGGGGAGGGAGAGAAATCAGTTTCTCAGTTCATTAAGAATGAAGTGAAAAGCAAGTTTTGCATGGATTAGAAACTCCTCACAGGTTTAAGGTTAACAGCAGAAGGTGCCACTTGGATCATGTTTGGGTTTTGTTTGTTTGTTTGTTTTTTAGCCTTCAAGCCTAAACAAAACCAGGTATGCAATTCCACTTAGTGTTTTGAAACCAGATTATAATCTCTGACATATAAAACCCTGTGCGTGTCTGCTTCTATTTATTTGTACAGCAGACAGGCAAATGCACTTCAGGAGCAGGCAACAAACATCTCTAAATGAAGCCATTCAATGGATTTTTGGGCTGCAGAAATGCTAAAGCACATCTGCAATCCTGTGCACGTTGAGATCTGGGTGATGGTTCACCAGGTTGGTTGCTGATGGTTCAGCTGGGGAGAGGTGTCTTCATGCGTGTGCTTCACCAATAGCAACAAGACAGCAAACTATTCTCCGTCTTCTAAATCCAGGCCACAGGGTGTGGGCTGAGGAAGCATCTAACAGCTCACCACAGGAAATGTCTAGCAGATTCTCAGGAAGATGAATACACTCAGGATCTTGTCAGCAACAAACTAACTGCTTGAGTCTTTCATTCTTCTCCTTCAACATCCCTCTCCTTAGTCAAGCCTTGAACTTTCTGGACTCCTCAAGCCCCTGTGGATCTCATTTTCCACACAGCATATACATTACCTATCCTGTCCTGCTGAGTGAGGAGGGAAAACCATCACTTCTGCCCAGCTTAGAGAATCCTAGAATCATAGAATAGTCCAGGCCAGAAGGGACCTCCAAAGGCCATCTAGTTCAACCTCCTTGCAGTCAGCAGGGACATCTTCAACTAGACCAGGTTGCCTAGGGCTTTGTTGAGCCTCACCTTGAATACCTCCAGGGAAGGGGCTTCAACCACCTCCCTGGGCAAGCTGTTCCAGTGTTCTCTGGTGCTTTGGCTGTGTCCTTTTTCTCTCTAGCAACCTCATTTTCCTAACTCTCCATACCAGAAAGAACATTTTTCTCTTGCATCCCAGAGAAACAATTTCTCAGACTTCTGGGCCACAAAACATTAGATTTTCACTCCAAGGTACATATTCTGAAAGCAACAACTGCACGGGTTTGGATATGGTGAATTATGACTCTTTCCACCCCTTTCTCTCCACCAGGTACAAACCAAATGCTCAAGTACAATATGAAAGCCTCCTCTGCATTTTGGACAGCAAGAATAGAATTTCTACAGAAGGCTCCCAGTACTGCCAGGGTAACTGTCCTCAGAGGAGGTCTAAGCTGATGCTAGCCAAAGCAGGTAAGACACCTTCCATTTCTCCCTGTTCCCCAAATTCCCAGAGGAAGATGGGTGACCTAACACACACAGTTTGATACACAGGATCGTACCATAGAATTACAGAATCATTAAGGTTGGAATTAAGGTTCATTAAGGTTTTGAGTTGCTCGAAGGTGTCCAAAGAAGGGCAATAAGGCTGGGGAGAGGTCTGGAGCACAGCCCTGTGAGGAGAGGCTGAGGGAGCTGGGATTGTTTAGCCTGGAGAAGAGGAGGCTCAGGGGAGATCTTATTACTCTCTACAACTACCTGAAGGGAGGTCATAGCCAGGTGGGGGTTGGTCTCTTCTCCCAGGCAACCAGCACCAGAACAAGAGGACACAGTCTCAAGCTGTGCCAGGGGAGGTTTAGGCTGGAGGTGAGGAAGAAATTCTTCCCAGAAAGAGAGATTTGCCGTTGGAATGTGCTGCCCAGGGAGGTGGTGGAGTCACCATCACTGGAGGTGTTTAGAAAGAGACTGGATGAGGCACTTGGTGCCATGGTTTAGTTGATTAGATGGTGTTGGGCTGGGTGATAGGTTGGACTTGATGATCTCAAAGGTCTTTTCCAGCCTGGTTAATTCTGTATTCTGAAAAGAGCTGCAAGATCACCAAGTCCAACCACCAACCCAACACCACCATGCCCACTAAACCATTGTACTATGCCTACCTGGCTTTTGAATACTCTCAGAGATGGTGACTCCACCACCTCCCTGGGCAGCCTTTTATCTTTGGAGAACCGACCCTTCTCTAATACAAAGAACCACTGTTGCTGGTTTAAAGCCAACTTCTCCTTCTGGATCCAAGTGAAGACAGTTTCAGTGAGATTTTAACTGTGAGAAGGAGCTAATTAAACAGAATTGATGGCCTCCCAAATGTTCCTACTTATGGCATGGGAACTTCACTAAACTTCACTGCAGAGGAGACTGGTGAAGCAAGAAGGAAAACCCCAAAAATGATGGATTTGAATGGCAATTATTTCCTATCCCCCAGCTGGTTCTGGCAGTTATTTCAAAATGTCAGAGAATTCATTGCATTTTGATGAGGGCATTTGTTATTTCTTAGTTGTGAACAAGACAGTCCGGGGCACAAAGTTCAAAGCATAGCATTCACAGAAGGCAATAATTAGAACTACTCAGCTACACTGAGATGCTGTTGCAGCTGAACAGCTCTGCCTGCTAGCAGAAGGGTCAGGAATTTACTGCTGCACCATTTGGTGTAATGGCTGTGATAACTGCTTGCTTATTTTCACACCTACAGTGGAAGGTAATTAAAGTCACGTCCATTCTTTGTAATTAGGAGGCAGTACTCATTTAAACTGTGGACAGACAATGAAGAACATGATGAAAGTCTCAGGCTTCCCCAGCCTGAATTTATGCCAGAAAACAAAATTAGTTAGTAGAGGGCTGAGAATCAAATGCCTCTGGACTTCATTCTTTCCTTCAAAGTATCAAGAACCCTAAGAGGAGGACTAGAGTGAGATTTAGGTCTTTTTAAATAGAGCTTTTCTATTGTAGTCATAGGAATCTAATGCATTAAAAGTAGAAAAAAACAAGTTTTGTTATTTGATACCACTTAATATTTTGATTGCATCCCCTCCCTTTGGGATAATAGGTAAAGCCTGCTGCATGCACAGGATAAAACCAGGCTCTCAATCACAGGCTCTTTTCAGTAATTGCAAGAAGTTTCCTTTAACTCTTGAGTTTTATTTTGTGACCTTCCTGGACCTCTAGTGAGGTGAAAGCTTGCACTGAGATTAGAAAGGGAATCAGCATGGTTTGACAGGCCAATTGATGTATTTGCCTCTAATAACTCTGGTGCTGCAACCTTAAAGGGGCCAGAAAGCTGACAGGCAAAGAAAGGAGAGGAGGAGTATGGTTCTGTATAATAAAGCTGGTCAGGGGTTTGGAACACAAGCCCTAGGAGGAGAGGCTGAGGGAGCTGGGGTTGCTTAGCCTGGAGAAGAGGAGGCTCAGGGGAGACCTTACTGCTGTCTACAACTACTTGAAGGGAGGTTGTAGACAGCTGGGGGTTGGTCTCTACTCCCAGGCAGCCAGCACCAGAACAAGAAGACACAGTCTCAAGCTGTGCCAGGGGAGGTTTAGGCTGGAGGTGAGGAGAAAGTTCTTCACTGAGAGAGTCATTCACCATTGGAATGTGTTGCCCAGGGAGGTGGTGGAGTCACCATCCCTGGAGGTGTTTAAGAAGAGCCTGGATGGGGTGCTTGGTGCCATGGTTTAGTTGATTAGATGGTGTTGGGTGATAGGTTGGACACAATGATCTTGAAGGTCTTTTCCAGCCTGGTTAATTCTATTCTATTCTATTCTATTCTATTCTATTCTATTCTATTCTATTCTATTCTATTCTATTCTATTCTATTCTATTCTACCCTATCCTATCCTATCCCATCCCATCCTATCCTACCCTATCCTATCCTATCCCATCCCATCCTATCCCATCCTATCCTATCCTACACAGCAGCCTTGTGGAGGAAGCTCTGGGCTTTTTCTGAGTGGTAAAGAGGAAAAAAAATAAAAAGAAAGTAGGTATAAATGTAAAGCATTTCTTGAACCATCTTTCATTCTGAAAACAAAGAACATTTGATTGCTAGATATATGTGGTGATCAAGATCAAAACTTGTAACAGTTTGAGTGCCAAGTAGTCAAAATGCTCTGCACATGAAGATAATTGGAGTATCTGAATGCAGAAATCAATAGGATGTATCTGGTGGAGATGTTTTGACTCTAAATTCAGAGGAGATTGGAGAAAGCCTTAAAAAACTGAAATGTTTCATGGCTAATGGGGCAATGCTACACCACCAGAGAAACCTCAAACACTGTTTATTATTTTTTCCTCCTTTTTTTCCCTGCATTTAACTTGTGAGTTTCCCTGCTTCTTTCAGATTCTTGTCTTGACTGTCTCTGCTTTCGGTTTGTTGCCCTCAGCAATCCTCTCAGAGAGGTCTTCTGCTTGCCGTACCCTGCAAACAGTGAGATCACAGTATCACAGTATCACCAAGGTTGGAAGAGACCTCAAAGACCATCGAGTCCAACCTCTCACCACAGACCTCAGGACTAGACCATGGCACCAAGTGCCACATCCAATCCCCTCTTGAACACCTCCAGGGATGGTGACTCCTCCACCTCCCTGGGCAGCACATTCCAATGGCAAATGACTCTCTCAGTGAAGAACTTTCTCCTCACCTCCAGCCTAAACCTCCCCTGGCACAGCTTGAGACTGTGTCCTCTTGTTCTGGTGCTGGTTGCTACAGAGAAGAGACCAACCTCCACCTGGCTACAACCTCCCTTCAGGTAGTTGTAGAGAGCAGTAAGGTCACCCCTGAGCCTCCTTCTCTCCAGGCTAAGCAACCCCAGCTCCCTCAGCCTCTCCTCACAGGGCTATGCTCAAGGCCTCTCCCCAGCCTTCTTGCCCTTCTTTGGACACCTTCAAGTGTCTCAATGTCCTTTCTAAACTGAGGGGCCCAGAACTGGACACAGGACTCAAGGTGTGGCCTAACCAATGCAGAGTACAGGGGCACAATGGCCACCCTGCTCCTGCTGGCCACACTATTCCTAATGCAGGCCAGGATGTCATTGGCCTTCTTGGCCACTTGGGCACACTGCTGGCTCATGTTTAGGCAGTTGTCAACCAGCACCCCCAGGTCCCTCTCTGTTTGGCAGCTCTCCAGCCACTCTGACCCCAGCCTGTAGCTCTGCATGGGGTTGCTGTGGCCAAAGTGCAGCACCTGGCACTTGGACTTGTTGAATGCCATCCTGTTGGACTCTGCCCATCTGTCCAGTCAGTCGAGGTCCCTCTGCAGAACTCTTCTACCCTCTAACTGATCAACATCTACTCCCAGCTTGGTGTCATCTGCAAATTTCCTGATGACTGACTCAGTTCCCTCATCCAGATCATCAATGAAGATGTTAAAGAGCACAGGGCCCAGCACTGGTCCCTGGGGGACAGAAATGTGGAAATCCCAGTATCCGTCTGTGTGCCTCTTTCTCCAGCAGCTTCATGCAGTCCCAGAAGTATTTTATGCTGCATGCAAACCTGCAACAATTGGCAAAACTATTTCTGTAATGAAGCCCATAAAGAAAATGAGTAACACAACCCAGTGCAATCATTATGAAAATCTGAGTCATTCTGAATGGAATTTATTTATGCATTCTCCACTCCATTAACTGGAAATGAAAATATAAGTATCAAGCCACTGAAGATCTTTCTTCTTAAATATGCAGATGCCTATCCTTGAGTTTCCCAGTCTTGAGTCACACAAGCTGCACATAAACATTAAAGCATGGAAATACCATGAACTTGTAAAGGAACAAGCTTTTCTCAATGAATTGCAGAAATGGAAGTACATCAATAAAATTCCTCCAAAATTATTTCCAGTTAATGGGACTTAAAATAGAATCATAGAATGGTTTGGGTTGGGAGGGACTGTAAAGATCATCTAGTTCCAACCCCTTCCCATGGGCAGGGACACCTTCCCCTAGATCAGGTTGCTCAAGACCCCTTCCAACCTGGCCTTGAATACCTCCAGGGAGTAGGCATCTGCATCCTCCCTGGGCAACCTGTTCCAGTGCCCAACCCTCACTGTGAAGAATTTCTTCCTAACCTCCAAAACTAAATCTCCTCTCTTCCAGCCCAAAGCCATTGCCCCTCATTCCTATCACTACAAGCCAATGTAAAAAGTCCCTTCCCAGCTTTCTTGTAGCCCCCTTCAGGTACTGAAAGGTCAATATAAGGTTGCTCCAGAGCCCTCATTTCTCCGGGCTGACCAGCCCCAGCTCTGTCCCCACACAGAGGTAGCTGGTATGGGGCTGGTTTTGATTTGTGCTGGGAACAGTGTTGGAAGCACAGACATGTTTTAGTTTCTCCTGAGCAGCACTTACACAGAGTCAAGACCTCTTCTGCTCTTCACAGCACCCTGCCAGCAAGCAGGCTACGGGTGCACAAGAAGCTGGAAGAGGATACAGCTGTGACAGCTGACCCCAACTGACCAAAGGGACATTCCAGACTGTATGACATCATGCTTAGCATAGGCAGCTGGGGAAAGAATAAGGAAGGGGAGAACATATGGAGTGGTGAGAGTTCCCTTCTCAAGTCACCATCATGTGTGCCCTGCTCTCCTGGAGATGGCTGAACACCCTGCCTGCCATGGGAAGCGGTGAATGAACTCCTGGGTTTGCTTTGCTCATGTGTGGCTTTTGCTTTATCTATTAAAATGCCTTCATCCCAACCCATGAGTTTTCTCACTTTTACCCTTCAGATTCTCTTCCCCATCCCACCAGAGAGGAGTGAGTGAGGCTGAGCTGCTGGCTGGGGTTAAACCATGACAAGGACTCAAAAGCCAGCAGGTGCTTCTGCAAACATGGTTTACTCCTACTACTTAGCCTGCTCTCATTTGGTACCTCTCTTCCAACCTTGGTGATTCTGTGTGTGTGTGCATAAAGCTTATATATACCTGATTTTGCCTAAGGAAAGGGAGTCACAAACTCCAGTATCAACTAAAATTACTGTCAATAGGCAGCAAAAGATTGCAGAAGTAGGGCAAAGGAATGATGAGGAAAAAAAGGCAGGACAGAGCAACTTGCAGAAGGCTGAGAGTCAAGCAGGATGGGAACAGTATGGACTAAGAGTGACCAGTGCTAACCAAGCCTGGCAAGAAAAGAGTGACATGTAACACACCAGTGCTAACCAAGCCTTGCAAAGGAAGAGTGACATGTAACCCACCAGTGCTAACCAAGCCTTGCATAGAAGGAGTGACATGTAACCTACCAGTGCTAACCAAGCCTTGCAAAGGAAGAGTGACATGTAACCTACCAGTGCTAACCAAGCCTTGCATAGAAAGAGTGACATGTAACCCACCAGTGCTAACCAAGCCTTGCATAGAAAGAGTGACATGTAACCTACCAGTGCTAACCAAGCCTTGCATAGAGTGACATGTAACCTACCAGTGCTAACCAAGCCTTGCACAGAAAGAGTGACATGTAACCTACCAGTGCTAACCAAGCCTTGCATAGAAGGAGTGACATGTAACCTACCAGTGCTAACCAAGCCTTGCATAGAAAGAGTGACATGTAACCTACCAGTGCTAACCAAGCCTTGCAAAGGAAGAGTGACATGTAACCTACCAGTGCTAACCAAGCCTTGCATAGAAGGAGTGACATGTAACCTACCAGTGCTAACCAAGCCTTGCATAGAAAGAGTGACATGTAACACACCAGTGCTAACCAAGCCTTGCATAGAAAGAGTGACATGTAACCCACCAGTGCTAACCAAGCCTTGCATAGAAAGAGTGACATGTAACCTACCAGTGCTAACCAAGCCTTGCAAAGGAAGAGTGACATGTAACCCACCAGTGCTAACCAAGCCTTGCATAGAAAGAGTGACATGTAACCTACCAGTGCTAACCAAGCCTTGCATAGAAAGAGTGACATGTAACCTACCAGTGCTAACCAAGCCTTGCATAGAGTGACATGTAACCCACCAGTGCTAACCAAGCCTTGCAAAGGAAGAGTGACATGTAACCTACCAGTGCTAACCAAGCCTTGCATAGAAAGAGTGACATGTAACCTACCAGTGCTAACCAAGCCTTGCATAGAGTGACATGTAACCCACCAGTGCTAACCAAGCCTTGCATAGAAAGAGTGACATGTAACCTACCAGTGCTAACCAAGCCTTGCATAAAAGTGACATGTAACCTACCAGTGCTAACCAAGCCTTGCATAGAAAGAGTGACATGTAACCTACCAGTGCTAACCAAGCCTTGCATAGAAAGAGTGACATGTAACCTACCAGTGCTAACCAAGCCTTGCATAGAAAGAGTGACATGTAACCTACCAGTGCTAACCAAGCCTTGCATAGAAAGAGTGACATGTAACCTCCCAGTGCTAACCAAGCCTTGCATAGAAAGAGTGACATGTAACCTACCAGTGCTAACCAAGCCTTGCAAAGGAAGAGTGACATGTAACCCACCAGTGCTAACCAAGCCTTGCAAAGGAAGAGTGACATGTAACCCACCAGTGCTAACCAAGCCTTGCAAAGGAAGAGTGACATGTAACCCACCAGTGCTAACCAAGCCTTGCAAAGGAAGAGTGACATGTAACCTACCAGTGCTAACCAAGCCTTGCATAGAAAGAGTGACATGTAACCTACCAGTGCTAACCAAGCCTTGCATAGAAAGAGTGACATGTAACCCACCAGTGCTAACCAAGCCTTGCATAGAAAGAGTGACATGTAACCCACCAGTGCTAACCAAGCCTTGCATAGAAAGAGTGACATGTAACCTACCAGTGCTAACCAAGCCTTGCAAAGGAAGAGTGACATGTAACCCACCAGTGCTAACCAAGCCTTGCATAGAAAGAGTGACATGTAACCCACCAGTGCTAACCAAGCCTTGCATAGAAAGAGTGACATGTAACCTCCCAGTGCTAACCAAGCCTTGCATAGAAAGAGTGACATGTAACCTACCAGTGCTAACCAAGCCTTGCAAAGGAAGAGTGACATGTAACCTACCAGTGCTAACCAAGCCTTGCATAGAGTGACATGTAACCTCCCAGTGCTAACCAAGCCTTGCATAGAGTGACATGTAACCCACCAGTGCTAACCAAGCCTTGCATAGAAAGAGTGACATGTAACCTACCAGTGCTAACCAAGCCTTGCATAGAAAGAGTGACATGTAACCTACCAGTGCTAACCAAGCCTTGCATAGAAAGAGTGACATGTAACCTACCAGTGCTAACCAAGCCTTGCATAGAGTGACATGTAACCTACCAGTGCTAACCAAGCCTTGCATAGATAGAGTGACATGTAACCTACCAGTGCTAACCAAGCCTTGCAAAGGAAGAGTGACATGTAACCTACCAGTGCTAACCAAGCCTTGCATAGAAAGAGTGACATGTAACCTACCAGTGCTAACCAAGCCTTGCATAAAAAGAGTGACATGTAACCTACCAGTGCTAACCAAGCCTTGCAAAGGAAGAGTGACATGTAACCTACCAGTGCTAACCAAGCCTTGCATAGAAAGAGTGACATGTAACCTACCAGTGCTAACCAAGCCTTGCATAGAAAGAGTGACATGTAACCTACCAGTGCTAACCAAGCCTTGCATAGAAAGAGTGACATGTAACCTACCAGTGCTAACCAAGCCTTGCATAGAAAGAGTGACATGTAACCTACCAGTGCTAACCAAGACTTGCATAGAAAGAGTGACATGTAACCTACTAGTGCTAACCAAGCCTTGCATAGAAAGAGTGACATGTAACCTACCAGTGCTAACCAAGCCTTGCATAGAAAGAGTGACATGTAACCTACCAGTGCTAACCAAGCCTTGCATAGAAAGAGTGACATGTAACCTCCCAGTGCTAACCAAGCCTTGCAAAGAGTGACATGTAACCTCCCAGTGCTAACCAAGCCTTGCATAGAAAGAGTGACATGTAACCTACCAGTGCTAACCAAGCCTTGCATAGAAAGAGTGACATGTAACCTACCAGTGCTAACCAAGCCTTGCATAGAAAGAGTGACATGTAACCCACCAGTGCTAACCAAGCCTTGCATAGAAAGAGTGACATGTAACCTACCAGTGCTAACCAAGCCTTGCATAGAAAGAGTGACATGTAACCCACCAGTGCTAACCAAGCCTTGCATAGAGTGACATGTAACCTACCAGTGCTAACCAAGCCTTGCATAGAAAGAGTGACATGTAACCTACCAGTGCTAACCAAGCCTTGCATAGAAAGAGTGACATGTAACCCACCAGTGCTAACCAAGCCTTGCATAGAGTGACATGTAACCTACCAGTGCTAACCAAGCCTTGCATAGAAAAAGTGACATGTAACCCACCAGTGCTAACCAAGCCTTGCATAGAAAGAGTGACATGTAACCTACCAGTGCTAACCAAGCCTTGCATAGAGTGACATGTAACCCACCAGTGCTAACCAAGCCTTGCATAGAAAGAGTGACATGTAACCTCCCAGTGCTAACCAAGCCTTGCATAGAGTGACATGTAACCCACCAGTGCTAACCAAGCCTTGCATAGAAAGAGTGACATGTAACCTACCAGTGCTAACCAAGCCTTGCAAAGGAAGAGTGACATGTAACCTACCAGTGCTAACCAAGCCTTGCATAGAAGGAGTGACATGTAACACACCAGTGCTAACCAAGCCTTGCATAGAAAGAGTGACATGTAACCCACCAGTGCTAACCAAGCCTTGCATAGAAAGAGTGACATGTAACCTACCAGTGCTAACCAAGCCTTGCATAGAGTGACATGTAACCCACCAGTGCTAACCAAGCCTTGCATAGAAAGAGTGACATGTAACACACCAGTGCTAACCAAGCCTTGCATAGAAAGAGTGACATGTAACCCACCAGTGCTAACCAAGCCTTGCATAGAAAGAGTGACATGTAACCTACCAGTGCTAACCAAGCCTTGCACAGAGTGACATGTAACCCACCAGTGCTAACCAAGCCTTGCATAGAAAGAGTGACATGTAACACACCAGTGCTAACCAAGCCTTGCATAGAAAGAGTGACATGTAACCCACCAGTGCTAACCAAGCCTTGCAAAGGAAGAGTGACATGTAACCTACCAGTGCTAACCAAGCCTTGCATAGAAAGAGTGACATGTAACCTACCAGTGCTAACCAAGCCTTGCATAGAGTGACATGTAACCCACCAGTGCTAACCAAGCCTTGCATAGAGTGACATGTAACCCACCAGTGCTAACCAAGCCTTGCATAGAAAGAGTGACATGTAACCTACCAGTGCTAACCAAGCCTTGCATAGAAAGAGTGACATGTAACCTACCAGTGCTAACCAAGCCTTGCTTAAAAGAGTGACATGTAACCTACCAGTGCTAACCAAGCCTTGCATAGAAAGAGTGACATGTAACCTACCAGTGCTAACCAAGCCTTGCATAGAAAGAGTGACATGTAACCTACCAGTGCTAACCAAGCCTTGCATAGAAAGAGTGACATGTAACCTACCAGTGCTAACCAAGCCTTGCATAGAAAGAGTGACATGTAACCTACCAGTGCTAACCAAGCCTTGCATAGAAAGAGTGACATGTAACCTCCCAGTGCTAACCAAGCCTTGCATAGAGTGACATGTAACCCACCAGTGCTAACCAAGCCTTGCATAGAGTGACATGTAACCCACCAGTGCTAACCAAGCCTTGCATAGAAAGAGTGACATGTAACCTACCAGTGCTAACCAAGCCTTGCATAGAAAGAGTGACATGTAACCTACCAGTGCTAACCAAGCCTTGCATAAAAGAGTGACATGTAACCTACCAGTGCTAACCAAGCCTTGCATAGAAAGAGTGACATGTAACCTACCAGTGCTAACCAAGCCTTGCATAGAAAGAGTGACATGTAACCTACCAGTGCTAACCAAGCCTTGCATAGAAAGAGTGACATGTAACCTACCAGTGCTAACCAAGCCTTGCATAGAAAGAGTGACATGTAACCTACCAGTGCTAACCAAGCCTTGCATAGAAAGAGTGACATGTAACCTACCAGTGCTAACCAAGCCTTGCATAGAAAGAGTGACATGTAACCTCCCAGTGCTAACCAAGCCTTGCATAGAGTGACATGTAACCTACCAGTGCTAACCAAGCCTTGCATAGAAAGAGTGACATGTAACCCACCAGTGCTAACCAAGCCTTGCATAGAAAGAGTGACATGTAACCTACCAGTGGTAACCAAGCCTTGCATAGAAAGAGTGACATGTAACCTACCAGTGCTAACCAAGCCTTGCATAGAAAGAGTGACATGTAACCTACCAGTGCTAACCAAGCCTTGCAAAGGAAGAGTGACATGTAACCCACCAGTGCTAACCAAGCCTTGCAAAGGAAGAGTGACATGTAACCCACCAGTGCTAACCAAGCCTTGCAAAGGAAGAGTGACATGTAACCCACCAGTGCTAACCAAGCCTTGCAAAGGAAGAGTGACATGTAACCTACCAGTGCTAACCAAGCCTTGCATAGAAAGAGTGACATGTAACCTACCAGTGCTAACCAAGCCTTGCATAGAAAGAGTGACATGTAACCCACCAGTGCTAACCAAGCCTTGCATAGAAAGAGTGACATGTAACCCACCAGTGCTAACCAAGCCTTGCATAGAAAGAGTGACATGTAACCTACCAGTGCTAACCAAGCCTTGCAAAGGAAGAGTGACATGTAACCCACCAGTGCTAACCAAGCCTTGCATAGAAAGAGTGACATGTAACCCACCAGTGCTAACCAAGCCTTGCATAGAAAGAGTGACATGTAACCTCCCAGTGCTAACCAAGCCTTGCATAGAAAGAGTGACATGTAACCTACCAGTGCTAACCAAGCCTTGCAAAGGAAGAGTGACATGTAACCTACCAGTGCTAACCAAGCCTTGCATAGAGTGACATGTAACCTCCCAGTGCTAACCAAGCCTTGCATAGAGTGACATGTAACCCACCAGTGCTAACCAAGCCTTGCATAGAAAGAGTGACATGTAACCTACCAGTGCTAACCAAGCCTTGCATAGAAAGAGTGACATGTAACCTACCAGTGCTAACCAAGCCTTGCATAGAAAGAGTGACATGTAACCTACCAGTGCTAACCAAGCCTTGCATAGAGTGACATGTAACCTACCAGTGCTAACCAAGCCTTGCATAGATAGAGTGACATGTAACCTACCAGTGCTAACCAAGCCTTGCAAAGGAAGAGTGACATGTAACCTACCAGTGCTAACCAAGCCTTGCATAGAAAGAGTGACATGTAACCTACCAGTGCTAACCAAGCCTTGCATAAAAAGAGTGACATGTAACCTACCAGTGCTAACCAAGCCTTGCAAAGGAAGAGTGACATGTAACCTACCAGTGCTAACCAAGCCTTGCATAGAAAGAGTGACATGTAACCTACCAGTGCTAACCAAGCCTTGCATAGAAAGAGTGACATGTAACCTACCAGTGCTAACCAAGCCTTGCATACAAAGAGTGACATGTAACCTACCAGTGCTAACCAAGCCTTGCATAGAAAGAGTGACATGTAACCTACCAGTGCTAACCAAGACTTGCATAGAAAGAGTGACATGTAACCTACTAGTGCTAACCAAGCCTTGCATAGAAAGAGTGACATGTAACCTACCAGTGCTAACCAAGCCTTGCATAGAAAGAGTGACATGTAACCTACCAGTGCTAACCAAGCCTTGCATAGAAAGAGTGACATGTAACCTCCCAGTGCTAACCAAGCCTTGCAAAGAGTGACATGTAACCTACCAGTGCTAACCAAGCCTTGCATAGAAAGAGTGACATGTAACCTACCAGTGCTAACCAAGCCTTGCATAGAAAGAGTGACATGTAACCTACCAGTGCTAACCAAGCCTTGCATAGAAAGAGTGACATGTAACCCACCAGTGCTAACCAAGCCTTGCATAGAAGGAGTGACATGTAACCTACCAGTGCTAACCAAGCCTTGCAAAGGAAGAGTGACATGTAACCTCCCAGTGCTAACCAAGCCTTGCAAAGGAAGAGTGACATGTAACCTACCAGTGCTAACCAAGCCTTGCATAGAGTGACATGTAACCTCCCAGTGCTAACCAAGCCTTGCATAGAGTGACATGTAACCTCCCAGTGCTAACCAAGCCTTGCATAGAGTGACATGTAACCTACCAGTGCTAACCAAGCCTTGCATAGAAAGAGTGACATGTAACCTACCAGTGCTAACCAAGCCTTGCAAAGGAAGAGTGACATGTAACCTACGAGTGCTAACCAAGCCTTGCAAAGGAAGAGTGACATGTAACCCACCAGTGCTAACCAAGCCTTGCAAAGGAAGAGTGACATGTAACCTACCAGTGCTAACCAAGCCTTGCATAGAGTGACATGTAACCCACCAGTGCTAACCAAGCCTTGCATAGAAAGAGTGACATGTAACCTACCAGTGCTAACCAAGCCTTGCATAGAAGGTGTGACATGTAACCTACCAGTGCTAACCAAGCCTTGCATAGAGTGACGTGTAACCTACCAGTGCTAACCAAGCCTTGCATAGAAAGAGTGACATGTAACCTACCAGTGCTAACCAAGCCTTGCATAGAAAGAGTGACATGTAACCTACCAGTGCTAACCAAGCCTTGCATAGAAAGAGTGACATGTAACCCACCAGTGCTAACCAAGCCTTGCATAGAAAGAGTGACATGTAACCTACCAGTGCTAACCAAGCCTTGCATAGAAAGAGTGACATGTAACCTACCAGTGCTAACCAAGCCTTGCATAGAGTGACATGTAACCTACCAGTGCTAACCAAGCCTTGCATAGAGTGACATGTAACCTACCAGTGCTAACCAAGCCTTGCATAGAAGGAGTGACATGTAACCTACCAGTGCTAACCAAGCCTTGCATAGAGTGACATGTAACCTACCAGTGCTAACCAAGCCTTGCATAAAAAGAGTGACATGTAACCTACCAGTGCTAACCAAGCCTTGCATAAAAAGAGTGACATGTAACCTACCAGTGCTAACCAAGCCTTGCATAGAAAGAGTGACATGTAACCTACCAGTGCTAACCAAGCCTTGCATAAAAAGAGTGACATGTAACCTACCAGTGCTAACCAAGCCTTGCAAAGGGAGAGTGACATGTAACCTACCAGTGCTAACCAAGCCTTGCATAGAGTGACATGTAACCTACCAGTGCTAACCAAGCCTTGCATAGAAAGAGTGACATGTAACCTACCAGTGCTAACCAAGCCTTGCATAGAAAGAGTGACATGTAACCTCCCAGTGCTAACCAAGCCTTGCATAGAGTGACATGTAACCCACCAGTGCTAACCAAGCCTTGCATAGAAAGAGTGACATGTAACCCACCAGTGCTAACCAAGCCTTGCATAGAAAGAGTGACATGTAACCCACCAGTGCTAACCAAGCCTTGCAAAGGAAGAGTGACATGTAACCTACCAGTGCTAACCAAGCCTTGCATAGAAAGAGTGACATGTAACCTACCAGTGCTAACCAAGCCTTGCAAAGGAAGAGTGACATGTAACCTACCAGTGCTAACCAAGCCTTGCAATGAAATAGCCATGTGTGCATCACTGGCAGTTAGACTGTGTAACAATGTACTGAGATGGAAACATTTTGAGGGACATTGGAGGTATTAAAAACTCTGCTAGACCTGTCCGTGGGAAATCTGAACTAGTTAGCCGTGCTTTGAGCAGAGGAGTGGAATCAGAGGATCTCCAGAGGTGCCTTCAAACCTCAACAAATGGGGTCAGAGTGGCTGAAGAGCACCCAGACAGAGAGGGACCTGGGGGTGCTGAGATTTAGGTTGGATGTTAGGACAAAGTTCTACACCATGAGGGTGGTGGAACACTGGAACAGGTTGCCCAGAGAGGTGGCTGAGGCCAAAACCCTGGAGATATTCAAGGTGAGGCTCAAAAGGGCTCTCAGTGAGCTGATCTAGTTGAGGATGTGCCCGCTGACTGCAAGCTTGCTGCACACTCCTGTGTTCTTAATCTCTAAGGGCTGCCTAAAGACACTCCTTCAGAGTAGGCTGATAGAGGTATATTTAGAAGCAATCTTTCCTTCCCTCATGACATCTCTGTCACAGAAGTGCTCACAGAGGTGTTTACCTTTGTGCTGTCAAAATTTGGAAGGAAATGAAAAGATTACATTATTTTGACCTCTGGTTATTTTGTTTTCTCCTGAGATGTTTAATGAATTAATAATAATAATACATCAGGAATGTACTTATTTTGGTGCATTTGGTGCATGTTTTGCATGCATAAAAGGAGAAGAAAAATATTCCTTGAAACCCTTATTCCTCCATCCTCAATAAATGGTTTCAGTAACATTTATCATTCATTAAAAATGATTCATCTCCCTTGGCCTTTATTCACTGCTTAATGTGTCTAATGAACTTAATGTAGCAAGTGATGTAATCAGACAAAAGCATGGCAAGAGCTCTTTCTGCCTCTCTAGGCACAATCATATTTAATTAAGAATTTAGAGTTAACTGAAGGTATTAGTTAACTGTTACAGGCCAAATATATTCTCTGCCTTAGCAAAGCAGCTTCTTCATTACCACTCAAGAGCTAGGATCTAAGTGTGATTCTCTTTGGAATCTCATCAACTGTGCCTCACAGAATGCAATGATATTGTTGCAAAGGGCTACCAAAGCCACAATAACTTCTTGGAGCATTTGCCCAGGATCCATTTACAAAGGCAGAGGCACAAATACTCATTAACTTGTCCTGTCAATGGGCACCGCTGGAAAATGACTGTGATCATAGTCCTGACATCCCCCCAAATGATGATGATCCTCTATCATGCTGAGGTTCTCTGATCTATATTCAATATCTGTAAATAGCTATATTGATAAGATCCCCCCTCAGTCTTCTCTAGGCCAACAAGCCCCAAATCCCTCAGCCTTTCTTCATAACAGAGACATTTCAGTCCACTAAACATTTGTAGCCCCTCAATGTACCATCTCAAGCAGTTCCTTGTCTCTCTTGAACTGGGGAGTCCAGACTTGGACCTGGTGTTCCAATGAGGTCTCACCAAGGCAGAGCAGAGGTAGAGAAGAAGCGCTCTCCACCTCCTGGCCACACTCAGGATGCTAATGGCCACGAGAGCACATTGCTGGCTCATGGTCATCCTGTTGTTGGCCAGGACTCAGAGGTCTTTTTCTACAGAGCTGCTTTTCAGCAGGTCAACTTCTTTGAGCTCTTTGGACTTCAGAATTAAGTGAGCCAGAGTTTGCCTCTTTGCTTATAGAAAATTATAGTTGGATAAGAGAAAGGAATCCCATACTTGTTTTCAGTCACCTTGGAATAAGTGAAGTGTGCAAGATATTGCTGTGGAGAAAAACCCAACCACAAAGAGCAAGCTGGATGCTCACATTTTCAAGTCTCAAAGCTCCAAAGCTGTCAGTATGTTTGCAGGATGGACTGAGTTTTCTAATTTGCCACTGGAGAATGTCAATAGGTCAGAAACACAAATACCATAAAATAGTACTTCAGGTTTTTCTAACACTCCAGAACGAGCAATGAGATCAATTACTGAAGTCTTGGCAAAGTGAATCAGAGTGGATTATATTCAGTGGAAATTCTTAGAACAGTTTCCATTTCTTAAGAAAATTAAGAATGGAATGGAATGGAATGGAATGGAATGGAATGGAATGGAATGGAATGGAATGGAATAGAATAGAATAGAATAGAATAGAATAGAATAGAATAGAATAGAATAGAATAGAATAGAATAGAATAGAATAGAATAGAATAGAATAGAATAGAATAGGTTGGAAAAGGCCTTTGAGATCATCAAGTCCAGCCTATCAACCAACACCATCTAATCAACTAAACCATGGCACCAAGCACCCCATTCAGTCTCTTCCTAAACACCTCCAGTGATGGTGACTCCACCACCTCCGAGGGCAGCACATTCCAATGGCCAATCTCTCTTTCTGTGAAGATTTTCTTCCTCACCTCCAGCCTAAACTTCCCCTGGCACAGCTTGAGACTGTATCCTCTTGTTCTGGTGCTGGTTGCCTGGGAGAAGAGACCAACCCCCACCTGGCTATGACCTCCCTTCAGGTAGTTGTAGACAGCAATAAGGTCTCCCCTGAGCCTCCTCTTCTCCAGGCTAAGCAACCCCAGCTCCCCCAGCCTCTCCTCACCGGGCTTGTTCTCCAAAGCCCTCACCAGCTTTGTTGCCCTTCTCTGGAAGAAGAGACAGGCTTTCTCACCTTCAAGAGATAATTATCCCTATGTGCAGAAAAAGTACTTTATATGCTTACAAAGGTGATTAAAAAAATCACAGATACTTATTGTAATAGATATTTATTACCATAGATACAGGAGGTGTCCCTGCCCAGGGCAAGGGGTTTGGAACTAGACTGAAGTCCCTTCCAACCCAAACCATATAATGATTCTGTTGTATTTTAGATTTACTTGCAAAAGCAATTATTTTTGTTGTCTCAAATTGATGTTCATGTCTTAAAAGATGGAATTCAGGCTCTTTCTGAGACAAAGGAAACAAGACAGCCCTCAGCATGACATAACATTCCAGAAAATATTCAGCTGTAATAAACGATGTCAAAGGTCTAGCAGTGAAGATCATAGCAGCATCTCCTTCAATTACATCTCATCAATCCACATTATCACTGCAGTGTATGCAGGGCTGCTGCAGGAGGTGTGATCAGCTGTGGGTCCGTCATAAGGAGCTGGCTGTGCGCAGTTACACGTAAGCCAATTACCAAGTGACACCTTTGCCTCACTGAGTACTATGGAAGTTTGATACTACCTTAAAGAGATCACTGTTCTCTCTCTCTCTCCAATCCTCACCTCAAATCCTCCAGGATCCTGGTGAGTGCCCTTTGTCAGTCACCCTAATTATCTTATAGAGGATCCTCTCAATGCAGCTCCAGGTCTCTCAGCCTTTCCTCATCAGACAGATGTTTAGTCCCTTAATTAGTGGGCCCTGTGTAGGCTTTTGTGGCACCATCCCTACCAAGGGTGTATTATTTTCATACATTCAGCAGGATCACCTGCATTTTGAGTCAAAGTGACCTGAACTGTTGCTAACCTGCACACACAAGCACTGACACGGATGTTCTGTAATCAAACTACCTTAAGGGAGGTTGTAGACAGGCAAAGGTTGGTCTCTTCTCCCAGGCAACCAGCAACTGAACAAGAGAACACAGTCTCAGGCTGCACCAGGGGAGGTTTAGGCTGGAGGTTAGGAAGAAGTTTTACACAGAGAGAGTGATTGCCCATTGGAATGGGCTGCCTGGGGAGGTGGTGGAGTCACCATCACTGGAAGTGTTTAAGAAGAGATTGGATGAGGCACTTGGTGCCATGGGTTAGTTGATTAGGTGGTGTTGGATGATAGGTTGGACACGATGATCTTGAAGGTCTCTTCCAACCTGGTCTGGTCTGGTCTGGTCTGGTCTGGTCTGGTCTGGTCTATTCTATTCTATTCTATTCTATTCTATTCTATTCTATTCTATTCTATTCTATTCTTTCTATTCACATAAGGAATAACCAGGCCCCATCTACACATCCCATCTGGGATCTGCTATCACATTCCTAATACAATACATCATCAAACCCCAATGTACGTTCCATGGACTCACAGAATCATCTAAGTTGGAAAAAAACCTTTAAGATCATCAAGTCTAACCATAAGCCAGATACCATGATCACTAAACTGTATCCTGAAGCACCACACCTACACATTTCTTGAACACCCCCAGGTTTAGCCTGGAGAAGAGGAGGCTCAGGGCAGACCTCATTGCTCTCTGCAACTGCCTCAAGGGTAGCACCAGAACAAGTGGACACAGTCTCAAGCTGAGCAGGGGGAAATTAAGGCTTGATCTTAGGAAGAGGTTCTTCTCAGAAAGATTGCCCATTGGAATGTGCTGCCCAGGGAGGTGGTGGAGTCCCTGTCCCAGGAGATGTTTAAGGAAAGCCTGGATGAGGCAGTCTAGTTGATTAGTTAGGGGTGGATATTTGGTTGGACCTTATGATCTTGGAGATCTCTTCCATCTTGGTTGATTCTGTGTGATTCTGGGGTAGTGAATCCACCCACCTGGGTAGTCTGTTCCAATGCCTGACCACTCTTGCAGGATTTTTTCCTCATCTCCAACCTAAAGCTCCCTCGACACAACTTCAGTCTCAGATAGAACACCTACAGTCTCAGATAGAACACCTACATTACCAGATGCTTTCTTCCAGCAAACTAGCCACTCCTACTCAGATGAGATGACAATTTTCATCCAGTGCAGTTATCTTGCTCACCACCCTCCTGTTCCCACATTCCATCTTGGGATTACACATTTCTTAACCATCACAAGAGAAACTAGGTCAAATGAAGATGACTTTTGCATACTACAGCTGTGACCTGTGTTACTGCTAGGTGGGTCCCAGCTACAGTGAGTCAAAAGCTGCAGAAACTGATGCTGCACTGCTAGTGAAAGCCAGTATTAAGCAGGCCAGTTAGAAGCATTATGTCTTGAACCTGTAGAAACACTTACATGTATTATCTGTAACTCACCCGGACACATTCCTGTGCCACCTGAACTAGGAAAACCTGCTTCAGCAGGGGGGTTGGGCTAGATAATCTCCAGAGGTCCCTTTCCACCACCCCCATTTTGTGATTCTTTGATGATAAAACCAAAACTTGACCAGAGAAAGAAATTTTCACAGACCATTTTTTCCCACTAGATTACTTAGTATTAAGCTACTTCCAATGGCATTAATCTACTTATCATTTATAAATTGAGTCACTTAGAAGTGATCAATTATTTAGAAAGTCACAAATCACCCAGGATGTTAATAATAAAGTTCTAGCACTTGGCTGTGACTTACTAAAACTCAGATTCTTTCAGGCTGACTTGCAATCTCATCAACTTGCAATTTTACTACAAAGCAAGGATTAATCATATTTTTTAAAGGTGTATTTTCTATGCTTGGGTAACTCACTCTTCTAAGTCAAAACCTTTGATGTGCTGTTAAAAATGCCCTAACATCTGGAGAAGAAAAGGCTGAGGGGAGACTTCATTGCTCTCTCCAAGTCCCTGAAAGGAGGTTGGAGTGAGGTGGGGGTTGGTCTCCTAGTATCAGGTGATAGAAGGAGAGGAAATGGCCTGGAATTGCACCAGGGGAGGTTCAGATTGGATACTAGGAAAAATTTCTCTGCTGCAAGAGTGGTCAGGGATTGGAACAGGCTGCCCAGGGAGGTGGTGGAGTGACCATCCTTGGAGGTGTTCAAGAAATGTGTGGCTGTGGCACTTGGGGATGTGGTTTAGTGGCCATGGTGGTGGTGGGTTGATGGTTGGACTCAATGATCTTAGAGGGCTTCTCCAATCAAAATAATTCTATGATTCTCTTTAACCCCTAAAAGTACCTTTTCAATATCTTTTTGCTATTGTTCCAACAACTTTGTAAAGCTGGAATCAAAATTCAACTTTTGCAAGACTGAAAAAATTCTGAGACCAAAAATACTTTAATGGATAAGTAGACATTTTCAGCCTTTTCTCTCACCCTCTGCCTCCCAGTGTCCCCACTATTGTGTGTGTCTTTAATAGACCAGAGCTTTCCAGAATCAGAGTTCTGGTGCTGTTAGAACAAAGCTAAGGAAACGGTATAATGACAAATTAGCACCTTAATGAGCTAATGAGTTTGGTCTCAAGACAGAGAGTCAAGAGATAAGTACTTACAGCACTCTAACCACAGGATGGGTAAAAATAAGAGGACTTCTGTGTGCAGCAAATAATTACTTTCCCGCTTTGAACAGATAACATCTCATACCGTGCTGGTGCTTTGTTGTGGACTCCAACATCCGCTGTAACGTGTTAGAACTGATGTAATAAATGGAGAGAACTCTTAGTTCAGATCTAGCAAAGCCCCTTGTCAGTCTCCTGCCTGCCCATATTAATTCATTTGAGTACTTAATAGTCTTTTGTTCAGGACAATTCTTGTGTCGCGTCTGAAGCGCTCGTGGGGAGAAGCAGAGGACAGGAGGCAAAATGAAATCTCAATAGTGCTGGAGTATAGCTGAAGATAAGACACTTAAGGGGCTATATTCAGGCTTCAGACTCATGAATTCATCTAAGGCTTCTTCTTTGAATCACAGAATGATCAGGTTTCAGACTCATGAATTCATCTAAGGCTTCTTCTTTGAATCACAGAATGATCTCAGAGTTCTTTTTGGAACAAGAGGACTGAAGCAACAGATAAAAGTAGTCCTGTTGCAGTGCCAGGGATTAACTCTCGGTATTGTGACAGGTTGTTCTACTTCACAACACTCCCAGAAAGCTAAAAATGGATCTTGGATACAATGTAAGAGAAGGAAAACAAGAATCATAGAAGAGAATCAATAAGGTTGGAAAAGACCTCAAAGAGCATCAAGTCCAACCTGTCGCCCAACACCTCATGACTACTAAACCGTGGCACCAAGTGCCACATCCAATCCCCTCTTGAACACCTCCAGGGATGGTGACTCCACCACCTCCCTGGGCAGCACATTCCAATGGCTAACAACTCTCTTTCTACTGACCTCCAGCCTAAACCTCCCCTGGCACAGCTTGAGACTGTGTCCTCTTGTTCTGGTGCTGATTGCCTGGGAGAAGAGACCAACCCCCATCTAGCTACAACCTCCCTTCAGGTAGTTGTAGACAGCAATGATATTCCATGTATTTTAGATCCATACCAGCACCTTCACAGTCATCAGAGGGAGCCACTGACTATTTCAGGGAGCAAGCACCAAGTCCCCTGGCCAGCCTGTACTCCACTGCCTGGGATCCCAAATGGCACAGCACTAAATAAAAATTAAGACAGGACAGGAGAAGTTGAGTATTACAAACCAGCTCTCAAATGCACACAGGTGGATATTCTCAACAGACTCATCATTGAAAGACCATTAACTGCATGACTGATCAAAATAAACCTGCCAGCCAGAAATCACAATACTCAAAACATACTCAGCTGAATAGAATAAATAGAGGGGAAACCCACATGTGCATATCTAAGGATGCCCACCCACAAATTCCCACAACAAAAAGATGTAATTCCAGCCCTTGGGAAACAGAGAGAGAGTCTTACAACCTATCACCCTTCAGGTGATCATGGAGGCCCTCCAAAGATAAGATACCACCAAATGTTCTACTGTCCTTGAACTGAGATAATGCTCCTTTGAAATCATCTAATCTCCTGCATTCAAAACATCTACAGGCAAAGCATTCTACAAGTGTGACATGCAGAAGAAATTACTTACATCTTGTCTGCTTTAAATCTGATTTCTTCAGCTTTTCTCTGTTTCTGGGTGGTACAACAAAGCAAATAATCCTTCTCAAACTGATTTTGCCATAACATCCTTGGGTTTTATCAAATCTACATTTCCCTTCAATCATCCCTTGAGCAAGGGGGAAGAATAATTTCTCTTTCCTCTTCATCAGCACCTCTACATTTCTAACCATTGTTGTCAATCTTCCTCGAACCTCCTCTGTTCAGCTTAATATAATAATTATAATACTTACAATAACAATTATAGAACTGCACTTAACATGCAAAATAGAGGTGTAGAATGAATTTATGCAGTGTCAACCAGGCATTGATCACAGTGCTGTCTCTTCCTTCACCCTCCACCACTAATTCACAGGAGATTAGGTGTTGGAAGGGGCCTCTGGAGACCTTCCAGTCCGACCCCCCTGCCAGAGCAGGACCATAGAATCCAGCACAGGTCACACAGGAACACATCCAGATGGGTCTTGAAAGCCTGCAGAGAAGGAGACTCCACAACCTCTCTGGGCAGCCTGTTTCAGTGCTCTGTGACCCTCACAGTGAAGAAGTTCTTCCTCATGTTGAGCTGGAACCTCCAGTGCTGCAGTTTACATCCACTGCCCCTTGTCCTGTCACAGGGCACTACTATTCCATTTCCATTCCTACTATTCCATCTGCCTTTTGCAGTCCCTGAGCAGATGTTTACACAGAAGTGTCTCCAAAGACTCCAAGTTGTCTTCCTTTGCTCTCAGCTTCCCTGGCCTAAGTGCTAATAAACAGCTAATGTGGAGTTTGTGACTGTGAATGGGTATTGGATAATCTTCTCTTCAATCACCTGATGCATCTCTGCAGCACTAAAATGATCACCATTGAGTTAGAAGGAGAGAATTATAGAATCATTTAAGATCAATGAGTCCAAACCACAACTCAGCACTGCCACATCACCACTAAACCACATCCCTCAGCACCACGTCTATGTGGCTTTTCAATCCCTCCAGAGATGAGGATTTAGCCACTTCCCTATTGCAGTGTCTGAGAACCTGTTGAGTGAAGAATTTTCTTCTAGTATCTAACCTAAACCTCCCCTGGTGCAACCCGAGGCCATTTCTCTGTTTCTCTCATCCTCTCACCAACCCTCACATGGCTCCAAACTCTGCTCAGGGAGTCGTCAAGAGCCAGAAGAGCCCCTCAGCCTCTTCTTCTCCAGACTAAACAACCCCAGTTCCCTCAGCTGCTCCTCACCAGAGTTTTCTACACACCTTTCACCAGCCTGGTATGGACTGATTCAATGACTATTCTAAATACACCATTGCTTTTAGTCACTGAATTAACCCCAAGCTGATGCACATCAGCAGCAAAAGCTGACTACATCCTATCCCTTCCAGGGAGTCACTAATTCCCTTTGGTGCTCACAGAGTCTGCATACACCAGGTAAAGGTAGTTGTAGCCAGGTTGAAAGGTGGTTGTAGCCAGGAAGGGGTTGGTCTCTTCTCCCAGGCAATCAGCACCAGAACAAGAGGACATAGTCTCAAGCTGCACCAGGGGAAGTTTAGGCTGGAGGTGAGGAGAAAGTTCTTCACAGAGAGAGTCATTTGTCTTTGGAGGTGGAGTCCCCATCCCTGGAGGTGTTCAAGAGGGGATTGGATGTGGCACTTGGTGCCATGGTCTGGTCATGAGGTCTGTGGTGACAGGTTGGACTCGATGATCTTTGAGGTCACTTCCAACCTTAGTGATACTGAGTCTCCTCCAGCTTCTGATGCAAGCACTTTGCCATCACCTTGCACAGCAGAGGAGGACTGGTAAGGGAGGAAATGGCTCAGAGATCCCTCTCATCATTCTCTTTCTCTGCCAAATCACTGATTAGCTATTTTTTTTTTTTACAGAAAATAATAAAAGATTTTGTTGCCAAGGTGACCTCATTTCTGAGAGCCAGGATCCCTTCCAGAGTGATTACATACTCCTGCTAAAGATCTCAAGGAAAAGAAAAAAAGCTCTTCAATGCTTGTATTCATTTTAATCTCTGCAATGAACTGTAATATTTTAAAGATACTTTAATTACAGCCTGAAAAATGGAGCTAGTGGCTCACGGAAGGCATACAGATTCTTAATGCCTTGCTGCATTTGTAATGGGCAAGCAGATTTTTCCAACCTTATCCACTCTAAAGGCAAGACTGTGAGCAACAGAACAGTCACATCATGCTGAATGCCACTTCCCTTCACCTTGGTGAAGGCAAAGGCAAAAGGGACAATTCTTCTGCCTTCCCCACAGTTCAGTTTAACCACCTCATAACAGCATCGCTGTGCCTTCAACACTCACCTGGAGTGCCTGCCTTAGAGGGGTGGATAATGAGTATTGTCTTAGAGTGAAAAGTGCTGCCAGCATCTTGAGATCCATGCAGGGAAAGTTGTTTTTTCCACAAAGCCCAGGATAAAATGAAGACAATGGAGAATTTGTGATTTTTCTTAACACATTGAATATGGGTGGCTGAGCACTGGAACAGGTTGCCCAGAGAGGTGGTTGAGGCCCCAGCCCTGGAGATCACAGAATCACCAAGGTTGGAAGAGACCTCAAAGATCATCAAGTCCAACCTGTCACCACAGACCTCATGACTAAACCATGGCACCATGTATCACAGTATCACCAAGGTCCAATCCCCTCTTGAACACCTCTACGGATGGTGAGGCTTGACAGGGCAACCTGATCTAGTTGAGGATGTGCCTGCTGACTGCAGAGGAGGGTGGAATGGATGACCTTTGGAGGCCCTTTTCAACCCAGGTTGATTCTATGGATCTAAAAGGTTCTTCCAGGAGCTAGAGCACCATCTGATTTCAATACTCTGAGCATTTAAAAGTCTGCAAAACCACCATTTTCTCCTTCTTTCTTTTTAACTACAAATGAAGAACATGATACATACAGAATAAGAGGAGCCAAGAAGAAAAGATGTAAAGAAACAAGCACATTATGCTGGAAACTATCTCCTGCCCCAAACACAAAGTTTCTAGGTGCCAAAGATTCTACTTGCCAGGTTCTTCTCAGTGGTGTCCAGTGCCAGGACAAGGGGCAGTGGACACAAACTGGAACATAAGGAGAAAAACTTCTTTCCTTTGAGGGTGGAAGAGCCCTGGAGCAGGCTGCCCAGAGAGGCTGTGGAGTCTCCTTCTTTAGAGGCATTCAAAACTCACCTGGATATGTCCCTGTGAGATTCACTCTGGGTGATCAAGCTCCAAGAGGGAGATTGGACTAGGTGATCTTCAGAGGTCACTTCCAGCCCCCACCATTCTGGGATTCTGTGAACTACATTACTTTCAATGAAAGGTGATTTCAAACCAGCTGGGTTCCTGGTCAGCATGCTCAACTACAAGTAGGAAGGCTGGAATTCAGATCCTCTATGTTGAACTATAAGTAGGAAGGCTGGAATTCAGATCCTCTAAGATGAACTACAAGTAGGAAGGCTGGAATTCAGATCCTCCATGCTGAACTACAAGTAGGAAGGCTGGAATTCAGATCCTCCATGCTGAACTACAAGTAGGAAGGCTGGAATTCAGATCCTCCATGCTGAACTACAAGTAGGAAGGCTGGAATTCAGATCCTCTATGATGAACTACAAGTAGGAAGGCTGGAATTCAGATCCTCTATGCTGAACTGCAAACAGGAAGGCTGGAATTCAGATCCTCTACAATGAACTACAAATAGGAAGGCTGCAATTCAGATCCTCTATGATGAACTACAAGTAGGAAGGCTGGAATTCAGATCCTCT
The DNA here is from genome assembly GCF_026170545.1 of Melanerpes formicivorus. Taxonomy (NCBI): domain Eukaryota; kingdom Metazoa; phylum Chordata; class Aves; order Piciformes; family Picidae; genus Melanerpes; species Melanerpes formicivorus. The sequence continues at coordinate 14,966,631 of NW_027142370.1, read as the reverse complement.
ATGCTGAACTGCAAGTAGGAAGCCTGGAATTCAGATCCTCCATGCTGAACTACAAGTAGGAAGGCTGGAATTCAGATCCTCCATGCTGAACTACAAGTAGGAAGGCTGGAATTCAGATCCTCCATGCTGAACTACAAGTAGGAAGGCTGGAATTCAGATCCTCCATGCTGAACTACAAGTAGGAAGGCTGGAATTCAGATCCTCCATAATGAACTACAAGTAGGAAGGCTGCAATTCAGATCCTCCATGCTGGACTACAAGTAGGAAGGCTGCAATTCAGATCCTCCACGCTGAACTGCAAATAGGAAGGCTGGAATTCAGATCCTCCCTGCTGGACTACAAGTAGGAAGGCTGGAATTCAGATCCTCTATGCTGAACTACAAGTAGGAAGGCTGGAATTCAGATCCTGCCCCAGGAGAGAACTTAACTAAATTTAACTAACATTTCCCCCTCTTATCCACATGCCCAGTGGTGAACTTGGCCGAGAGGAGCAATGAAATGGTATCACTAATCACCAGTCACATCATCACCTTCACAGAGAAGTAAAATGAAAGGAAGAGTGAAGCACAGGAGCCTCTGCTTAGAGCCTGGGCTGGTAAAAAAATAATTGCTTGTTGGAATGGCAACAGAATTTATGACCACAGAATTAGGAAGTTCTTATTCCTGAGCATTATTTGAAAAAGCCAATGTTCTATTCAACACCATGGCTCCAGTCAAACCCTATCAGTGTGGCTTGTTACAGAGGACAAAAGGAGGCACAACTCAATGATTTCCATTCTACATCTCTGAATGTACTTTAAAATGTGTTAATTCTTCTCATCCTGGCATGGAACATGCAGACCTCTCATCAACTCCAGCACGTGACCAGCAGCTAAAGAACGTTGCAGGATTTTCCTGTTCCCAAATGAACTTCTACAGCATTAATATTTAAATGATTAGACACTAACAGTATCTCCTTTACTAATTAAATACACACTGTTAGTAAAGAAGCTAACCTTGTAAACACTAAGACCATGATTTACAGCTCTGTTCCTGTAGCCTTCCTACAAAGCTAAAATTGGTGGCAGTCTAATTCCTCAGGGACCTAGCAGTAAATTAGCTTCAATCAACTCTTTTAACTAATCAAATGGAACTGGTTTCTTCACCAAACACCATTCCCAATGCCAGTTAGCTCCACTTGTAGTTCAAATACCTGAGCCATTTAGAAAATACCTTCGTGTCCTGTTCTGAGCTAGACCACAACTAATTCTGCTCAGGGATTTGACTTCTCAGCTCAGTCCCTGCTCAGGGCTGGAATTTTCTGCAGCTTAGGGCAGTTTTGCACAGCCTAGCAGTGAGAAGCTGGTGGAGAGAGTTCCTGCCAAGGGCTGGGCTGCAGAAAGGCTCTGGCTCAGACTTGCTTCTGGGCAGACCAAAGGTGGTGGAGTCACCATCACTGGAGGTGTTCAGGAGGAGACTTGATAGGATGCTTGGTTGCATGGTTTAGTTGATTAGGTGGTGCTGGATAATAAGTTGGACTCAATGATCTTGAAGGTCTCTTCCAACCTGGTCTGGTCTGGTCTGGTCTGGTCTGGTCTGGTCTATTCTATTCTATTCTATTCTATTCTATTCTATTCTATCTAGTGTGTCACCTTGGGGTGCAGGAAGTCAGAGGTGGCACATGCAGGGAGAGGCAGACAGGACAAGTGCCCCTAAACTGACCAACAAGGGATTGAAGCTCATGGACATCATCTTCAGGAGAAAGCTGAGGGATCACCAGGATCAACCCTCTTTTTCAGTGGCTAGTGTCCAAGCAGGACTCTGTCCCTTCTGCCTTTTATCCTGATCCATGTGTTCCTGAATCCAGTTCCAGAATCCAGCTCCTGAATCTGATACCCATCTGTCACTGAGTCCAGTCTGGGACTTCTGCCACATCATCAATGGTGACATCATTGCCATCAGGGTTGGGTTGGATATTGGCTTGTATCTATTTGTATCTATTTCATTTGATTGTTCTCATTTCCATCCCAGCTGGTTTAGTTTCTTTGCCACCCCATCAGTCTCTTTCCTTTATTCACTTTCCCTTCGGGGAGTCAGAGGGGTTCAGAGACAGCCTCTGGCACTCATTTGGTGGCCAGCCCAGCCCCAGCCATTGACACTTGAGGAAGATAAACAGGATGTTATTGGATAGAGCTCTCTAAAAGCCCACTGATTTTAAACTGGACTTTTTTTTCCACCATGGCATCAGAATATTCCTTTCACCAAAGGGTTTTTTGTTTGCTTGGGGGTTTTTGTGAAATGATTTAGCTATCTTTTTAATTTTTGTAATATATTTATTCCTTTCAAAGGCTTGCACCAAAAAAAAAAGTGAATAGGTTAGAAAAAAGGCTGGCTATATACACATAAATCATACTCTCATAGTGTGAACACAGCTAATGTGATGAGGAGCTCTGTAAACTGGAGCAGGGTAGATGTAGGTTTGGACAGCAGGAGGAAGTCCTTTACAATGAGAGTGGTGAAATAATGGAACAGGTTGCCCAGAGATATGGTGGAGGCCCTGTCCCTTGAGACATTCAAGGTCAAATTTATTTAGAATAAACCAAACCAGGTTGGAAGAGACCTTCAAGATCATCGTGTCCAACACATCAACCAATCCAACCCACCTAAACAACTAACCCATGGCACCAAGCACCACATCAAGTCTCCTCCTGAACACCTCCAATGATGGCGACTCCACCACCTCCTTGGGCAGCACATTCCAATGGGCAATCACTCTTTCTGTATAGAACTTCTTCCTAACATCCAACCTAAACCTCCCCTGGTGCAGCCTGAGACTGTGTCCTCTTGTTCTGGTACTGGGTGCCTGGGAGAAGAGACCAACATCTGCCTGTCTACAACCTCCCTTCAGGTAGTTGTAGACAGTGATAAGGTCACCCCTGAGTCTCCTCTTCTCCAGGCTGAGCAATCCCAGCTCCCTCAGTCCCACATTTGATGTGGTCCTGAGCAAGTTGATATAGTTGGAGTTGTCCCTGCTCACTGCATGTGGGCTGGACAAGATGACCTTCGAGGATCCCTTCCAACCCACTGCATTCTGTGACTCTGTGTGATTCTGTGTGACAGTCACTGGGCTTTAATCAGGTTAACTGAAAACTCAACTCAAGGCACTGCCAGAGAAAACAAGCAACAAAAACTTTTTTTTAAAGGGGAGTTTGTGACTGAGCAGGACTGAACACAACTTAGTGGAAGTCCCTGCTTGGGCAGGTTTGCTATACAAAGACACACTGGGAAATGTAAAACACTCCCAGGAGATCTCTATTTATTCTCTAAAACAAGGATGACCCTTGTCAGTCTCACTCCATGAAAGCCACACTTTGCTGAGCACCATTCTCCTGCTACCTGCAGAAATCACTTTCTGTTAGAAATGATAATGAGCAAAGAACTTCCCTGATGAGTCTCCTTCTGTTGTACTGCCACAGGTAAGCTAAGTGAATGCCCTCAGTAATAGAATAATAATAGAACAAACCGGGTTGGAAGAGACCTTCGAGATCATCGTGTCCAACCCATCAACCAATCCAACCCACCTAAACAACTAACCCATGGCACCAAGCACCCCATCAAGTCTCCTCCTGAACACCTCCAATGATGGTGACTCCACCACCTCCCCAGGCAGCCCATTCCAATGGGCAATCACTCTCTCTGTATAGAACTTCTTCCTAACCTCCAGCCTAAACCTCCCCTGGTGCAGCTTGACACTATGTCCTCTTGTTCTGGTGCTGGCTGCCTGGGAGAAGAGACCAACCTCTGCCTGTCTACAATCTCCCTTCAGGTAGTTGTAGAGAGCAAGAAGGTCACCCCTGAGCCTCCTCCTCTCCAGGATAAGCAACCCCAGCTCCCTCAGCCTCTCCTCACAGGGCTGTGCTTCAGACCCCTCCCCAGCTTTGTTGCCCTTCTCTGGACACCTTCAAGTGTCTCAATGTCCTTCCTAAACTGAGGGGCCCAGAACTGGACACAGGACTCGAGGTGTGGCCTAACCAGTGCAGTGTACAGGGGCAGAATGACCTCCCTGCTTACTTTCCTGGCTTGCAGCAAGTAAACCTACACACATGTCCCTCAGCCACCCTGCTCCTACAGCAACAGAGATGAACAGCAGAGAGTGATTTCCACCCTCCAGTGCTCTCTATCCACAAACCACTGTTTTAAAAGAACTCACTGATTTTCTAAGCCTTAAAAAGGAAAGGAGAAATCTTCATTTTGCAGTAGCCACTTCTGCCCCATCACTTATTTAACAAGATAAATGCCCCGGGATAGGAATATTATTTCTAGAGGCTGGAGGAAAGTTGATAATATTTATAGCTCCTCCAAAGCCATAAAATTTTAGACATGAGGAAGACTTAAAATAATAAATGAATTAAGACTGTTATAAAGGAAAGCCAGGCCAGTTTATAACTTAACTACTTTTCACCATCCCTCTCAGAGAAATGTGATCACAGGTGCCAGACACACTTTAATATCACCAAGTGACAGGCAAAGGTTGCTTTTCATATCCCAGTGTCAGGCTCCTTCTGCTCCCTTTTCAGGTGGGGTCTCCACACATTATGTTCCAGGTAGATCTTGTCAGTTATATGTCAGGAAATTTGGAAAGGAGACAGGGAAATGAAAATGACTCTACTAGGAGTAATATAGACATCGAGATGAAAATGGTTAAGAATAGTTCTGAATTCTTAATAACCCTTTCGAAAGGTCATTTAGCAACTCTGACTTGAGGCCTTTCCTCCACAAAGCAGAATGAACTAAAAGAGACAGGTTTCAATACATGGGTTTCCCCAACCTTACCAAATTAGCTAAACCATGCTCTTTTGGCACCACTTGCAGACAGTATCTAATTAGTTCGGCAAGAACGCATCACAGAAGGACCAAGCTCCTGCCTCTCATTAATAAAGGCTTACAGCTCACAGACAGCTTTGCAAATAACACTGAGACCATGAGCTGAAAAGCCATCTATAACCATCCACATACTTGGTGGGAAGTTCAATCCTTTAGCAGTCCACTACTCTTTTCAGCATCAGGCTATGGCAGCCCCGCAAAGGATGCAAATTGGGCCCTTCTTTTGGCCCCTTCTTTGGGCCCACAAGATCCAATTCTAACAGCCCACAGCAGGCTGCCAGGAACCTGATGAGCCATAAAACCCACCTCAGCAGAGCCTTTGGAACCCAGCAAAACCAACAAAAGTAAAATGTGCTTCTCAAGTGATGATTATCATAGAATCACAGACCTGTTTTGGTTGGAGCAGGCTTTCAAGATTAAGCCCAACCACTCTCTAGCAAGGCTAGTGTTAAACCAGCACCACATCCCTGCCTCTTTGAAACACCTCCAGGGATAGGGATTCAACTACCTCCCTGGGCAGCCTGTTCCAGTGTTTGAGGACCCTTTCAGTCAAGAAGTTTTTCTAATGTCCAGCCCAAACCTCCCACAGTGAATTTTGAGGCCATTTTCTCTCATCCTATCACTCTACTAGGGAGAAGAGACTGACTCACCCATTTGCCTGTCTAGAATAGAATAATAATAGAATAGCTCTTTCAACTGGTATGCAAGCTTGAGAGCAGGGTCAGATTTATAATTTCCCAACAAGGAATGTTGGAAATGTTGGGAAAGTGTTTAATGTGTTTGTCACCACAAAGAGGAACCTGTTTAAGAAACATCATTAAACATTTTGTCGAACATCAATTTCACAACAGAGTGGTTGGAGATGCACAGCCAGCACAAGCAGGGAGGTTGTTCTGCCTCTGTACTCAGAACTGCTTAGATCACGCCTTTAGTACTGTGTCCAGTTCTGGGCCCCTCAGTTTAAGAAGGACATTCAGACACTTAAGCATGTCCAGAGAAGGGCAACAAGGCTGGGGAGGGGTCTGGAGCACAGCCCTGTGAGGAGAGGCTGAGGGAGCTGGGGGTGTTTAGCCTGAAGAAGAGGAGGCTCAGGGGAGACCTTCTTGCTCTCTACAACTCCCTGATGGGAGGTTGTAGCCAGGTGGGGGTTGGTCTCTTCTCCCAGGCAACCAGCACCAGAACAAGAGGACACAGTCTCAAGCTGTGCCAGGGGAAGTTTAGGCTGGAAGTGAGGAGAAAGTTCTTCCCAGAAAAAGAGACTGACCATTGGAATGTGCTGCCCAGGGAGGTGGTGGAGTCACCACCCCTGGAGGTGTTCAGAAAAGGATTGGACGTGGTACTTGGAGCCATGGTTTAGTTAGCCATGAGGTGTTGGGTGGTAGGTTAGACTTGATGATCTCTGAGGTCTTTTCCAACCTTATTGATTCTATGATACTTTAGGAACTTTTTGGGTGAGACTCAAAGAGAAATTAGGTTACCTGACTGTTAGCTGATACACATAAAGACCTCCTTTTTATTTATAGCTTGCTGTAATTGAACATTCCAAAGACTAGAGAACTGGTTTGCATCCCCTTCTTTGTGGACGTCACTTCTTTATTACTGAAGATAGATTTCATTTCATTTCCATCAGCTGGTGTTGCACTTCAGTTATTATAGTTCCAAGGGGTGTAATGAAATGTCACTGCACTGCAAGGCTGGAGTCAGGCACAGCATTAGAAAATCAATATCATGTTTCGGCTACTCCTGGCATGCAGAATACTTATGGTGTGTCATATAAAAGTAGGGAGTGCTAACTGCATTAGGCTTTTCTTCCCCTTAGGATCCTCCAGCTCTCAATTTCCTCTGATACTGGCAAACTTCACCTGCCCAACAGAAATTCTCCACATTTGGTTCTAAATAGTGTTAGATCCTCTCAGAAAAATCTAATAGCTATTGCCTTTTTGAATAGGCAGGACAAAAGAGGCAGAAAGCAGCAAGTTTAACTCAATTTAACCCTATACTAGGCATTGCTGAAAGCTCCCTCTCCCTCTCTCATCAGATTCTTACTTGGGGTCAATAATGACAATCAGCCAGGGACTCAAGCAGTGCTCGAGTGCTCCTGAAAATGATCCAGCCTGTGCAAGGCTCCATCTGAAATCAAACCTGAATAGCTCCTGCAGCAAGCTCCCTGTGCCCTGTTGCTGCCCAGAGCTGGCAACTTGTATTGGCTCAGTTCTGCTGCTGAACTCACACTACAGTCAGAGGCACTATAAAATGCTCACAAATATTTAAAGGGTGGGTGTCAGGAGAATGGGGGCAGGTTTTTTTCAGTGGTGCCCAGTGATAGGAAAGTAATAGGCACACACTGGAGCATAAAAAGTTCCATCTAAACATGAGAAGGAACTTCTTTGCTGCAAGGGTGATGAAGTGCTGTAGTAGGCTGTCCAGAGAGTTGGTGGAGTCTCCTTCTCTGGAGACACTCAAAACCCACCTGAATGTGTTCCTGTGTGACTTTCTCTAGCTGAACCTGCCTTGGCAGGGGAGTTGGACTCGATGATCTCCTTCAAACCCCTACCACACTGTGATGCTATGCCAAGCATGGCCTGCAAGAGATGATGCATGGCTCCAGCACTGCAGCTGGGCACCAGAGAAGTTACCAGTCACACCTGGGCAGTGGAATTGTTTTGCTACTTAGCTTTCCAAGAATTCAAACTGGGTGCTTCTTTCCTGCCAAAGTCAAAATTACTCAGGATCCACCTGAAAGAATACCAGGATTTAACTTGATAAATACGACTAGCATAATGCCATTAAGTACTCATTGTCCAAGGCCATCGTGAATGCTCCTTAAAGCATAGGTGTTCATTACCTTTATTAGTGCAGTTTGTAGAGAGCTGTGTTTCTGTGAAGAACTGGGCAGCACTGGCTGCTTTCAGACATGCCAGTTAAAAACTTTAATAGTGATGGGAAATTGACTTCAGGCTGACAGAAACTGTCATGGTCTGCGCTTACATGTATTTGTCAGGGGGGAGACAACTGCAAAGACATGACCCAACTGGTTCCTGGAATGACACACAGCCAAGCAAATGCAACCCAGAGAGCTCCTGCCAGCTGAGCATTTGTTGCAGGTGTTCAGTCTGAACATTTCTAACTCTCAACTACCGACACTGAGCTTACTATAGTTTAAAGATCTACCCATTCAGGAGTGTCTCATCATGAATTTGGATAGAATAGGCAGAGGCCATGTGTGTGAAGAGGTGTGAAGAGAAGTCTTTCAGTTTAATCACTGTGTTTTCTCCCTTCTTGCTTCCTTAGATCCATCCTGTAATGAACACACAGTTATAACCAAAGCATTATCATAGTATTATAGTATCATTCAGGGTTGGAAGGGACCACAAGGATCATCCAGTTCCAACCCCCCTGCCATGGGCAGGGACACCCCACACTAGATCAGCCTGGCCAGAGCCTCATCCAGCTTGGTCTTAAGCACCTCCAGGGACAGGGCCTCAACAACCTCCCTGGACAACCCATTCCAGGGCTTCACCACTCTCATGGGGAAGAACTTCCTCCTCCCCTCCAGCCTGAATCTCCCCACCTCCAGCTTCATTCCATTCCCCCTAGTCCTATCACTCCCTGAGATCCTGAGCAGTCCCTCCCCAGCCTTCTTGGAGCCCCCTTCAGATCCTGGAAGGCCACAATGAGGTCACCTGGGAGCCTTCTCTTCTCCAGACTGAACAGCCCCAACTCCTTCAGTCTGTCCTCACAGGAGAGGTGCTCCAGCCCTCTGCTCATCCTCGTGGCCCTTCCCTGGACACCTTCCAGGACCTCCACATCCCTCTTGGAATAGGGGCTCCAGAACTGGAGGCAGTACTCCAGGTGGGGTCTCAGCAGAGCTGAGCAGAGGGGGAGAATCACCTCCCTTGACCTGCTGGCCACACTTCTCCTGCTGCAGCCCAGGATCTGATTTGCTTTCTGGGCTGCAAGTGCACGTTGAGAGCTCTTGTTGAGCTTTTTGTCCACCAGCACCCCCAAGTCTCCTCAGGGCTGCTTTCCATTAAATAAACATTCAGATGTTTCTCCCACGACCAACACAACACCATCCATCAGAGAGTGTTTTCATGACAGCAGCACTGAGGGCCTTCTAAATCTATTTGAATGGATTCTCCTCCTGTGAGGAGCCAGTCTGTGAGGTTCTAACGCTGTACTTCAGGCACCCTGGTGTGCCTTAGATCAAGAGCACACAGATCAGCAGCCAAACACCTGTATGCAGGGGTTAAATGTTACTGCATCCTGTCACAACCAGATTACCTGCCACACAGAATTATTCGATGCCGTTACCCACACCGGCCATCTGCGAGCCTAATGCCCTTCTGCTCCAAACAGCCCAGTGCCTGCTGTATTATTTTTGGTTTACATTCCTGCATAAATCCATTAAACTCAATATGTTCCAGCAAATTCACAAAATCAAATGCAATCTGCTGGTCTATAAAGCAGCAGTCGCTGAAAATCGAAGGGTTTAATACAGTAACAATCGCAGGAGTCTGTAAGCAGCCTCCCCGGGCTGAAGGTTGCACCCTGGGCTAAGTACCACACGAGATAATCCATGCTGTAGAACAAGGTATGTGTTTGCTGCACATAGCCTGGCCCTGGACCAGTCCTGTATTTCATATCCAATCAAAAGCTGAACAGTTGGTCTGATTGGATTTTAAGTGATGCAAATTTGGAAATCAAACAGGCAGACTCCCTTTAGACTCGGTCTGTTTCAACTCTAATTGTGAAGAACTGCAGATGAGACTTACAGAGCTACTGAACCCTCAGGAGATTCCAGCAGAATTTCACAGAAAGAGAAGGATTTATCATTTTAAATTTCTTGGTGGCAAACAGAAATGCATGCAGCACGTGGTGCTCCATCATCTCTTTATCACAATTTAGCTTACATGGCAGTAAAGTGTAACCACTCTGCAGTGAATGGAATGCTCTTTAGTTTTCATAGCCATTTAATTACACGGTTTGACAAAACTCAGTTATGTTATTCTCATTCTGTGAGGCTGGCAGCACTAAGGAAAGAGAGAAAAAACAAACCCCACCAAACAACAACAACCACCAAACCCAAACCACAGAACACGGCACTTACATTGCCCAGGCTACAAATCAAGGTATGATTTGGAGACCAGATCCCCATTCTCAAGGAGAAGGCAGAAGTTTTACCTTCACAAATAAATCTTAAAAGCACTGATGGAATTAAATACAACTTTATTCCTAACAATATTAGAGAATCACATCTGGTTGGAAGAGACCTTGGAGATCATTACAGTTCTGGAGCTCCTATTACAAGAGGGATCTGGAGGTGCTGGAAGGTGTCCAGAGAAGGGCCAGGAGGATGAGCAGAGGGCTGGAGCACCTCTCCTGTGAGGACAGACTGAAGGAGTTGGGGCTGTTCAGTCTGGAGAAAAGAAGGCTCCCAGGTGACCTCATTGTGGCCTTCCAGTATCTGAAGGGGGCTACAAGAAGGCTGGGGAGGGACTGCTCAGGATCTCAGGTAGTGCTAGGACTAGGGGGAATGGAATGAAGCTGGAGGTGGGGAGATTCAGGCTGGAGGTGAGGAGGAAGTTCTTCCCCATGAGAGTGGTGAAACCCTGGAATGGGTTGTCCAGGGAGGTGGTTGAGGCCCTGTCCCTGGAGGTGCTTAAGACCAAGCTGGATGAGGCTGTGGCCAGGCTGATGTAGTGTGGGGTGTCCCTGGCCATGGCAGGGGGGTTTGAACTAGATGATCCTTGTGGTCCCTTCCAACCCTGACTGATACTATGATACTATGATCATCCAGTCCAACCTTCGACCCAGCACTGAAGGTTCAATACTAAACTGTGGTAGATTTAGGCTATGTCTTTAAAATCCACCTTTCATTTGCTTCCATTCTGACCTGGTCTGGCAAAGTTAGTGCTGGGGGGGAAATTTCCACCCACCACATAAATCATCTCCCTAAGCACCAGGTCAACAGGCTGCTTAAACACCCCCAGGGATGGTGACTCCAGCACTGCCCTCAGCAGACCATTCCAAAGAATGAGAACCCTTTCAGTGAAGAAATATTTCCTGTCATCCAGACTGAACCTGCATTGCTGCAACTTGAAACCTCTGAGGTGACCTCATTGTGGCCTTCCAGTATCTGAAGGGGGCTACAAGAGGGCTGGGGAGGGACTGCTCAGGATCTCAGGGAGTGATAGGACTAGGGGGAATGGAATGAAGCTGGAGGTGGGGAGATTCAGGCTGGAGGTGAGGAGGAAGTTCTTCCCCATGAGAGTGGTGAAGCCCTGGAATGGGTTGTCCAGGGAGGTGGTTGGGGCCCTGTCCCTGGAGGTGTTTAAGCCCAGGCTGGATGAGGCCTGCCCTGTGCAGACCACTCCAAAGTTTGAGAAGCCCTTCAGTGGAGTCTCCCATTGAAAGACTTTCTCTTTGGTTAAGAGAGACAGAAGGTGAAGGTGTGAGATACACGTACAGCCCACCCCCAGCACACTGCGAAATGTGAACTCACAGAAATATGAGCTTGAATCAGGAGAAAACAGAAAAGCACCTCCTGGTTTTTTTTTTTCCCCTGTGATTAGTATCTCCACCAAAAAATAACTGGTGTCCTACTTCTTGTCGACAGGAGATTCATGAGCATTGGCAAATCACAACAGTGTGAAGATTTTCTTGCACTTTTGCATCTAAAATTAATTTATTTTTCTCATGTTTTGACACCCCTTTTTACTCCTCCTCTCTGGAGAAAGTTCTCTCGTGCATTTTTGGCCCAGATTCTGACTTTGACTGCTTAGAGGAAAGCCCTTTTACTGAAGAGAAGCTTTACTAAACATCTTAGCGTATTTTCGGACACAGTGCATTGGTAACGTCTTCATCCTGGCTCAGGGGAGGCTGCAGCATTCTCTGCAGTCCTTAAAGAGATGGTGAGGGTCAGCTTCTTCTCCCGAGTAACAAATGAGAGGATGAGGGGAAATGGCCTCAAGTTGCACCAGGGGATGTTTAGGTTGGACATTAGAAGAAGCTTCTTCACCCAAAGAGTGGCTGTCAATGGCTCCATGTCCCAGTGGAGGCCAGGGACAAGCGGAGTCCCTCAGGGATCAGTCCTGGGACCTGCCTTGTTCCACATCTTTGTGGGTGCCATGGACAGTGGCACTGAGTGCACCCTCAGCAAGTTTGCTGATGACACCAAGCTGTGTGGCGCAGCAGACAGCTGGAGGGAAGGGATCCATCCAGAGGGACCTGGACAGGCTGGAGAGGTGGGCACAAGCCAACCTCATGAGGGTCAACAAGACCAAGGGCAGGGTCCTGCAGCTGGGTGGAGGCAATCCCAGGCACAAATCCAGGCTGGGCAGGGACTGGCTGGAAAGCAGCCCTGAGGAGAGAGACTTGGGGATGCTGGTGGACAAAAGGCTCACCAGGAGCTCTCAGTGTGCACTTGCAGCCCAAAAAGCCAATCAGAGCCTGGGCTGCATCAGGAGAAGTGTGGCCAGCAGGGCAAGGGAGGTGATTCTCCCCCTCTGCTCAGCTCTGCTGAGACCCCACCTGGAGTACTGCCTCCAGTTCTGGAGCCCCTATTACAGGAGGGATATGGAAGTGCTGGCAGGTGTCCAGGGAAGGGCCAGGAGGATGAGCAGAGGGCTGGAGCAGCTCTCCTGTGAGGACAGACTGAAGGAGTTGGGGCTGTTCAGTCTGGAGAAGAGAAGGCTCCCAGGTGACCTCATTGTGGCCTTCCAGTGTCTGAAGGGGCCTACAGGAAGGCTGGGGAGGGACTGCTCAGGATCTCAGGGAGTGATAGGACTAGGGGGAATGGAATGAAGCTGGAGGTGGGGAGATTGAGGCTGGAAGTGAGGAGGAAGTTCTTCCCCAGGAGAGTGGTGAAGCCCTGGAATGGGTTGTCCAGGGAGGTGGTTGAGGCCCCATCCCTGGAGGTGTTTAAGCCCAGGCTGGATGAGGCTCTGGCCAGGCTGATCTAGTGTGGGGTGTCCCTGCCCATGGCAGGGGGGTTGGAACTAGATGATCCTTGTGGTCCCTTCCAACCCTGACTGATACTATGATACTTTCCAGTACCTGAAGGGGGGCTACACAAAGGGTGAAGCGAGACTGTTGACAATGGCCTGTAGCGACAGGATGAGGGGCAGTGACTTGGAACTAGAGAAGAGCAGATTTAGATTGGATGTTAGGAACAAGTTCTTTATCATGAGGGCAGTAGAACACTGGAACAGGTTGCCAGGCCCCATCCCTAGAGATATTCAAGATGAGGTTTGACAGGGCTCTGGGCAGCCTGATCTAGTTGAGGATGCTCCTGCTGACTGCAGAGAGGGTTAGACTAGATGCCCTTTGGAGGTCCCTTCCAACCCAAACCATTCTGTGATTCTATGATTCAGTGATCAGAAGAAATCTCTTGACTGAAAGGGCTCTCTAACACTTGAACAGGCTCCCTAGGGAGGTGGTTCAATGCCCATGCCTGGAGGTGTTTGAAAGAGGCAGAGAAATGGTGCTGAGGGACGTGGTTTAACACCAACCTTGATAGAATTAGGGAATGGTTGGACTCCATCATCTTAAAGGTCTTTTCTGACCAAAACAATTCTGTGAACTCCATGAACACACAGTGCAGTGCCCTGAAGATGCAGTACCAGCTGTTCTGTTGTTTTGTTTCAGGTCTTATCACAATATCACAGTATCAGCAAGGTTGGAAGAGACCTCAAAGATCATCAAGTCCAACCCGTCACCACAGACCTCATGACTAGACCATGGCACCAAGTGCCACATCCAATCCCCTCTTGAACACCTCCAGGGATGGGGACTCCACCACCTCCCTAGGCAGTACATTCCAATGGCCAACGACTCTCTCAGTGAAGAACTTTCTCCTCACCTCAAGCCTAAACTTCCCCTGGCACAGCTTGAGACTGTGTCCTCTTGTTCTGGTGCTGGTTGCCTGAGAGAAGAGAACCAACCCCTTCCTGGCTACAACCTCCCTTCAGGTAGTCGTAGAGAGCAATGAGGTCTCCCCTGAGCCTCCTCTTCTCCAGGCTAAACAACCCCAGCTCCCTCAGCCTCTCCTCACAGGGCTGTGCTCAATGCCTCTCCCCAGCCTTGTTGCCCTTCTCTGGACATGTTCAAGTGTCTCAATGTCCTTCCTAAACTGCGGGGCCCAGAACTGGACACAGGACTCAAGGTGTGGCCTAACCACTGCTGAGCACAGGGCACAATGACTTTCCTGCTCCTGCTGGCCACACCATTCCTAATGCAGGCCAGGATGCTGTTGGCCTTCTTGGCCACCTGGGCACACTGCTGGCTCATGTTCAGGTGGCTGTCAATCAGCACCCCCAGGTCCCTCTCTGTTTGGCAGCTCTCCAGCCACTCCGACCCCAGCCTGTAGCTCTGCATGGGGTTGCTGTGGCCAAGAAAGCTTGTTCAGGTGGGGTCCAGATCATCTCCCATTCCATATCTTCACAGCTAATTTTAGGCAGATCTCCCACAGCAGGAAATGATGCAGCTTTAGAAGTTACTGGCACTAGTAGATGCAGGTGTGGAAAGTTTTCCTACACCAGTGGCAGGTGGAAATTAAGTGAGCAAACCTCAGTGTATTAGGCCTAATACAATGAAGAAACATGACAAGGCATGACCAGTTCTGTTTGTATTCAAAATGTAAATGACTGCAGGTTAAAGCTGCTGCTGCTACAAACAGCCCAAAGATGGTTTACCAAAGGTTAATAGTTTTCACATCTCTCCTTTACTTACTGACTCCATTTCTCCCCTTCCTAATTCATCCTGGACTAAACACCTGGACTAAAAGGGTTAAAATAAAAAGGGAAGAGAGGGTCAAAGTGATGCAAAAGAGCTGTTCTAGAGACCTGTGAATCCTTAAGAGCTTAATGTTCTGCAGGCTATTTATGTAAGGATTCTGGATTATTCATTTTTAAACAGTAAATATCACCTTTAGTTCAGGAAGTCCCTAGACCATTAATTGCTGGAGGCTAAGATACTAAATTCTGCAAAGCAGCAGCACTATCACAGTATTTTAGCCATCCCCTGTGACTATTATCAGAGATGAGATACTAGGCCAGAGAAAGCTTCATTCTGAGCCATTTTATGTTCTTTTTCCCCCAAATGTAGGCACCTTCTTTGAAGTTATGACCAATTTGCAGTGCTAAGAACCTATACATAATTACCTAGCACCATTGCAGCAAACTCCCCTAAGACAGGAGAGAATCACCCTGTGAAGTTATTCCCAGCAACAGACCATTTTCTGCATTCAAAGTTCATTCAAATGTGCAACTGCTGGAAGGCCCTTGGGTGCTCATTTGCACCATATGTTTGAAACACACTTTAAAATCACCTTGCTGATGTTGTCCTTCATAAACTGCCCACTTTTAAGCATCTTTCTCTTTAGGGCTGTTCTCTGCAGAGATTTTTACAGAATCACAGAATACATCTGGTTGAAAGAGACCTTCAGGACCATCCTTTGATCCAGCACTGAAGGGTCAACACTAAACCGTGTCCCTAAGTGCCAGGTCCACATGATGCTTTTGAACACCACCAGGGATGGTGACTCCAGCACTGCCCTCACCAACCATTCCAAAGATTGAGAATCCTTACAGTGAAGAAATAATTCCTGGCATCCAGACTGAACCTCCCCTGCTGCAACTTGAAACCTCCGAGGTGACCTAATTGTGACTTTTCAGTATCTGAAGGGAGCTACAAGAAGGCTGGGGAGGGACTTCTCAGGATCTCAGGGAGTGATAGGACTAGGGGGAATGGAATGAAGCTGGAGGTGGGGAGATTCAGGCTGGAGGTGAGGAGGAAGTTCTTCCCCAGGAGAGTGGTGAAGCCCTGGAATGGGTTGTCCAGGGAGGTGGCTGAGGCCCCGTCCCTGGAGGTGTTTAAGCCCAGGCTGGCTGAGGCTGTGGCCAGGCTGATGTAGTGTGGGGTGTCCCTGGCCATGGCAGGGGGGTTGGAACTAGATGATCCTTGTGGTCCCTTCCAACCCTGAATGATACTATGGTACTATACTATTTCCTCTGGTCCTGTTGCTTGACACCAAGGAGAAGAGACTGCCCCCTCCCCACTCCAATCTCCTTTCAGGTAGTTGCAGAGAGTGATGAGGTCTCCCCTCAGCCTCCTCTTCTCCAGACCGAACAACCCCAGCTCCCTCAGATGCAAAGGGTAGGCCATGGTGCTCCAGCCCTTTCGTGAGCCTTTTTCTTCTCTGGACATGCTCCAGCACCTCAGTGTCCTTCATGTAGTGAGGGGCCCAGATCTGAACACAACACTCAAGGTGTGGCCTCACCAGTGCTGAGCACAGGAGGATGCACCTCCCTGCCCCTGATGGCCACAGTGTTTCTAACCCAACCCAGGATGCCACTGGTTTTCTTGGTCACCTGGATGCTGCTGACTCATGTTTAGTTGACTGTCAACCAATACTCCCAGGTCCATGTCCAAGTTGCAGCTTTCCAGCCACACATCTGTAAGTCCTTAGCTTACCATAGGGTTGTATGGGGTTTATGCAGTTTCCAAACTTGCCTTGTGTGTGATTTATGCAATGATGAGAGAAAAAGCATTCCCCAAAAGCAATCCAGGACACTTAAACCAGAGTGTGCTCTGAGGGTATCAACCTCTTGCAATTCACCTGGGGTAATCCACAATGACCTGGTTCCTCACTCACACACCTGAGAAAGGTTTCTGGAGAGCTATCAACCCAAGTCCAAATGAGCAACCATTCCTCATCCTCATCACCTGAAACATCTTAAATTCATAAAGCCCAGGCAAAATTCCATAAGAAACCACACATTCAACAGCAGCACAGTTCCCTGGGCAGAATCAATCTTCTTTTGAATTTTACATGTAAGTTCTTCCATATGCACTCAGATATGAGGCAAAAATCATGGGTGTGATTAATTATCTATCAAAACAAACTCCACTATAGAGGAAGACAGTCAAAATAGGTTTCTGCCCAAAAATGTTCCCAGGGAGGAGAGCATCTAACAGGCTCTCATCAGAATAAGCCAGAACAACATATCAGAAATTGATATAAACCCCTAAGAAGAGCAAAGTCACTTTGGCTGTTTATCTTTTAAGGCAAAATGTTTTGGTTTCCACAGCTGAGAAAAAAAAACACCACAAAAATCCTTCTAGCTCCTGTTTGTAAAATAAAATACAATAAAACCCACCCAAAACAACAACAACAACAACAAAAAAAGGGGGAAAACAAAAAGGCATTTTGCCTAAAAGCCTAACTCCCACTAATGCAGCTAGACTGCGGTGGGGTGAGCCATCTGGCTTAGTGGCTCATTAGAAAAGAAATGACCCCTATGCATAAAACACAGTTGGGTCATTCCAAGCTAATGAGCCATCAACTTTTATTGTTTGGTACATAGAAATGGTGGGATGTAGATCTGCTCTGGAAGCCCAGCCTTACACAGGGGCAATCAGGCATACCTTTTACTTAGTCATTCACTTCTTTATTTACATTGAAAGGAAGGGGGATGGGAGGGAAATGCTTCAGGAGAGAAACAGCAGCAGCACAGAATCACAGAATTGGTTTGGCTGGAAAAACCTTCCAAGATAATCAAGTCTAATCTTCAACTTAAAACCACCATGGCCTTTAAACGATGTCCCAGAGTGCCATGTCCATACATTCCTTGAACACCTCCAGGGATGGTGACTCCACCACCTCCCTGGGCAGCCCATCCCAATGCCTGACCACTCTTGCAGATCAGGCATCCCAATCTCCATCCTAAACCTTGGCTGGCACAGGTTCAGGCCACTTCCCCTCATTCTGTCACTTGCTACTAGGAAGGAGAGACCAACCTCCACCTCACTGCAACCTTCTTTCAGCCAGTTTTAGAATAAACATATTTATTTAGAATAAACCAAACCAGGTTGGAAGAGACCTTCAAGATCATGTGTCCAACCCATCAACCAATCCAACCCATCTAAACAACTAACCCATGGCACCAAGCACCCCATCAAGTCTCCTCCTGAACACCTCCAATGATGGCGACTCCACCACCTTCCCAGGCAGCCCATTCCAATGGGCAATCACTCTCTCTGTATAGAACTTCTTCCTAACATCCAGCTTAAACCTCCCCTGGCACAGCCTGAGACTGTGTCCTCTTGTTCTGGTGCTGGCTGCCTGGGAGAAGAGACCAACGTCTGCCTGTCTACAGCCTCCCTTCAGGTAGTTGTAGAGAGCAAGAAGGTCACCCCTGAGTCTCCTCTTCTCCAGGCTAAGCAGCCCCAGCTCCCTCAGCCTCTCCTCACAGGGCTGTGTTCCAAACCCCTCACCAACTTCATTGTCCTTCTCTGGACTCCTTCCAGCAAGTCAACCTCCTTCCTAAACTGAGGGGCCCAGAACTGGACACAGGACTCAAGGTGTGGCCTAACCAGTACAGAATACAGGGGCACAATGACCTCTCTGCTCCTGCTGCAGGCCAGGATGCCATTGGCCCTCTTGGCTGCCTGGGTACACTGCAGGCTCATGTTCTGCCTACCATGACCAGTACCCCTAGGTCCCTCTCTACCTGGCTGCTCTCCAGCCACTCTGACCCCAGTTGTAGAGAACAATGATAAAACTGACATTCAAAGCTGCAGACCAATGTCTATAAACAACATTCTATGCTAGCTGCTGACAAAGAAACCTCGATCAGCCAACAAAACAAACCAAAAAGCTTCTGTATTTTGATTTCCAAATCTATTTCACTAGCTAAACATGACATGAAATTGCAAAACATTCACTTCTTGATGCTTTGTCTTTTTATAAACATCAGATTCCATGGCTTTAATTTACATTCATGCTGACAAAATGCTTCCACCTGAACTTTGGCACTCGTCACATGATGCCTGTCCAAGCCAAATCCATCAGCATCAAGGAGTTCCTGTAAAACCTAAGACTCCAATCTGATAATAAATAGAGCTAAGTCCTATAATATGCATCATGAAGGCCTTACTGCTTTGCCTGGGGATGTCTATACACTGAAAGTCAGGTATTTTATATCCCCCACTGAATCCTTTCCCTGTTAGTATAACAATGAATGACTCCTCCTAGACATCCATGGGATTTGGCTCTATAGTCCTCATCCTATATGCAGAAATCAAAAGTACTGCATGAAGCATAAGGGTTTGTGCTCAGCTGCCCACTCATTGAATCATAGAATGGTTTGGGTTGGAAGATAGCTTGAAGATCACCTATCAAACTCCCACACCATGGGCAGGGACACCTCCCACTAGACCAGGATGCTCAAGACCTTGTCCAACCAGGACTTGAACACCTCCAGGGAGGGGGCATCCACAATCCCTCTGAGCAACCTGTTCCAGTGTCTCACCACCCTCACTGTAAAGCAGGAAAAGATGATTTTGTAATAAACCAACATATTTATGACTCATCTCAACTGCAAAAAAGCCTCCTCCCACTTTCTTCCCTTTTTTTTTTTACCTCTTTTCCTTCTTTTTTTGTGTGTTGTAGTTTGTAATTTATCCCTGTGTATCACAGAGCCCTGTTGTTGCTTATGTAATAAATTGTTCACATTAAAGCTTGACTTGCAAGGCCCTTTATTCATTAAACATTCTGTTCTGCTTTATAGGATCAAAATGTGTTTAAAGGTAACATAATGGACTAACCAATGAGCTCAAGTGCTTGGATTTTCTAACTTTTGAACAATATTTAGTCATCTGAACACACCTACAGGAGGGAGAAAAGGAAGCTACCAGTAAAAATGTCATGCATCCCATAAAAACAAAAATTAAATGGAGCAAAAACATCCCAAGGTAGTTCACAGAGGAAAGAAGCAGACAGGGAAGTGTTCTGGCTGTTTAACATCATAGCAGCTGCTCTCTGGCTCTCTAAGCTAAAAAACCCAGCATTCAATAGCCTCAGGAAACTCCTGGGGTGAGGAGGATAGGATAGGATAGGATAGGATAGGATAGGATAGGATAGGATAGGATAGGATAGGATAGGATAGGATAGGATAGGATAGGATAGGATAGAGAAGAGAAGAGAAAAGAGAAGAGAAGGGAAGAGAAGGGAAGGGAAGGGAAGGGAAGGGAAGGGAAGGGAAGGGAAGGGAAGGGAAGGGAAGGGAAGGGAAGGGAAGGGAAGGGAAGGGAAGGGAAGGGAAGGGAAGGGAAGGGAAGGGAAGGGAAGGGAAGGGAAGGGAAGGGAAGGGAAGGGAAGGGAAGGGAAGGGAAGGGAAGGGAAGGGAAGGGAAGGGAAGGGAAGGGAAGGGAAGGGAAGGGAAGGGAAGGGAAGGGAAGGGAAGGGAAGGGAAGGGAAGGGAAGGGAAGGGAAGGGAAGGGAAGGGAAGGGAAGGGAAGGGAAGGGAAGGGAAGGGAAGGGAAGGGAAGGGAAGGGAAGGGAAGGGAAGGGAAGGGAAGGGAAGGGAAGGGAAGGGAAGGGGAGGGAAGGGAAGGGAAGGGAAGAGAAGAGAGAAGAGACGAGACGAGACGAGACCAGGTTGGAAGAGACCTTTGAGATCATCAAGTCCAACCTATCATCCAACACCATCTAATCAACTAAACCATGGCACCAAGCACCCCATCCAGCCTCTTCCTAAACACCTCCAGCAGTCCCACCAGCGTGGGAAACCTGACTGTTGGACATTTTCTTTATTTCACACTATCACAGAACTGTTGAGGTTGGAAGAAAACTTTGAGATCAAGTCCAGCTGCTCACCTAGAGCTCACAATCAATCCCATCACTAGTGCTAAGCCACTTCCACAGCACCACATCCACATGTCTTTTAAAGACCTCCAGGGATGGTGACTTCACCACCTCTCTGGGCAGCCTGTTCCAATGCTTGGGAAGCCTTTGTGGGAAGTTTTTTCTAGTATGCAACCTGAACCTCCCTTGGCACAACAATTTGTTTACTTTTCCTTCCAAATGCTTTAACAAAAGACAACTAATGCAATTTTCTTTGGTTTCTTGAGGTCAGGGTGCTCCAGAGAAGGTGCTTATGTTATTAGGTGTCTGTGTGATTATGTTAGGTAATACCACTCCTCTTACCCATAACTGTCAACCTCTTTCTACATGACCATGATGTCTCTCTTCAGCAAGGAGCTTACAACAACAGCTGTAAGAGATCCAAAGGTTTCACTGCCTTAATATGCCTCTGGTTAATTCTACCTTATCTACTTACTCAGCTTACCCTTAAAACCCGATTAAAATCTAATTTCTCTGATCCCAGGATTTCAATACTATCTGGCAACACATTCAACAGCCCTATAGTAACTACATTACTACACACCATGCTCCAAGGTATTTCAGATCAGGTCAGAAAGAGCTCAGTCATTGTCCACTTAAAGCTAGAGAATTCTGGTTTTACACTGAAATGCACAAAGTCAATGCAGAATTACAGCTGGAATGCATCCATCTGGGCTGTCACACTTCCAGTTGTGGTTTATTTGGTTCCCTTTTGAACCATTGCTTGACAAATGAAATAAGTAAATAGATAAAAAGGCAAAGGAGCAGTCAGTTAATCTGATAAGTATCTAAAAAAACCCCACATAATATATGCATGATGAAAATGTGTGGTCAGGATGTTACAGTATCACAGTATCACAGTATCACTAAGGTTGGAAGAGACCTTGAGTCCAACCTGTCACCACAGACCTCATGACTAGACCATGGCACCAAGTGCCACATCCAATCCCTTCTTGAACCTCTCCAGGAATGGTGACTCCACCACCTCCCTGGGCAGCACATTCCAATGACTCTCTCTGGGAAGAACTTTCTCCTCACCTCCAGCCTAAACTTCCCCTGGCGCAGCTTGAGACTGTGTCCCCTGTACTGTGGACTGTCTTACCCTACACTTAATTGTAGCTTACTTGCAAGAAAGCTGGAGAGGGACTTTTTACAAGGGTTTGTAAGTGATAGGATGAGAGGCAATGGCTTTGAGCTGGAAGAGGGCAGATTTAGACTGGAGATTAGAAAGAAATTAGAAAGGCACTGGGACAGGTTGCCCAGGGAGTTTGTGGGTACCCCTCCCTGGAGGTGTTCAAGGCTAGGCTGGATGAGGCCTTGAGGAACTTGTTCTAGTGGAGGGTGCCCCTGCTATGGAACTAGATGATCTTTAAGGTCCCTTCCCTTCCTTGGAGGTTGTAGACAGGCAGAGGTTGGTCTCTCCTCCCAGGCAACCAGCACCAGAACAAGAGGACACAGTCTCAAGCTGCACCAGGGGAGATTTAGGCTGGAGGTTAGGAGGAAGTTCTACACGGAGTGAGTGATTTGCCATTGGAATGGAACTGCCCAGGGAGGTGGTGGAGTCACCATCATTGCAGGTGTTCAGGAGGAGACTTGATAGTGTGCTTGGTTGCATGGTTTAGTTGATTAGGTGGTGTTGGATGGTAGGTTGGACATGATGATCTTGAAGGTCTCTTCCAACCTGGTCTGGTCTACCCCTGTTCTACTCTATTCTATTCTATTCTATTCTATTCTATTCTATTCTATTCTATTCTATTCTATTCTATTCTATTCTATTCTATTCTATTCTATTCTTCTAAACCAAACCACTGCAGGATTCTGTGACACTTTATTAAGCTTAAAGCTTCATTACAGACAAGTTAATTTCACCAAATGTTCTGTTCTGTGTTCTGTTGAAGCCAAATGCATGAGGAATTATTTCAGGCAGTTGAAATATCTGTTCAAAGGAATGGTTCTGACAAAGTCCCCAAATGCTATTAAATGTGATGAAAACTGGATCTGTACTGAAAATTCCTAAATAGAATCCAAGCAAAAAGGAAAATTGCTGATTCCTTCAGCCCAGGCAGCTTAAAAGAAATGGAACAATCTTCTTTCACTGCTGTTGTACCACTAAGGGAATTCAGAGACCTGGTTACAGCAGAGATGCTTTTGCTGTCATTCAATTCTCCAGCACAGCCATAAATATAAATGGTATCTACTCTGTCCTGATGAGGCCACATCTGGAATACTGTGTCAAAATCTGGCTCCCCACTTGAAGAAGGACAGAGGCTTGCTGGAGAGGGTATATTAAAGGGCTATAAAGATGATGAGGGGACTGGAACATCTCCCATATTAGGAAAAACTGAGAGAATCAGGGCTTTTTAATCTGGAAAACAGAAGATTGAGAGGGGACCTCATCAGTGCTGATCAATAATATTTAGAATTTCGAATTTATTTAGAATAAACCAGGTTGGAAGAGACCTTCAAGATCATCGTGTCCAACCTATCAACCAATCCAACACCACCTAATCAACTAACCCATGGCACCAAGCACCCCATCAAGTCTCCTCCTGAACACCTCCAATGATGGCAACTCCACCACCTCCCTGAGCAGCACATTCCAATGGGCAATCACTCTCTCTGTGTAGAACTTCTTCCTAACATCCAACCTAAACTTCCCCTGGCACAGCCTGAGACTGTGTCCTCTTGTTCTGGTACTGGCTGCCTGGGAGAAGAGACCTTCATCCGCCTGTCTACAACCTCCCTTCAGGTAGTTGCAGAGAGTGATAAGGTCACCCCTGAGTCTCCTCCTCTCCAGGCTAAGCAACCCCAGCTCCCTCAGCCTCTCCTCACAGGGCTGTGTTCCAAACCCCTCACCAACTCTGTTGCCCTTCTCTGGACTCGTTCCAGCAAGTCAACCTCCTTCCTAAACTGAGGGGCCCAGAACTGGACACAGGACTCGAGGTGTGGCCTAACCAGTGCAGTGTACAGGGGCACAATGACCTCCCTGCTCCTGCTGGCCACACTGTTCTTGATGCAGGCCAGGATGCCATTGGCCCTCTTGGCCGCCTGGGCACACTGCAGGCTCATGTTCAGCCTACCATCGACCAGTACCCCCAGGTGCCTCTCTACCTGGCTGCTCTCCAGCCACTCTGACCCCAGCCTGTAGCTCTGCATGGGGTTTATACTTTATACTTAAAGGATGGGTGTCAGGAGGATGGGGCCAGGCTTTTTTCAGCAGTGCACAGTGACAGGACAAGAGGTAACGGGCACAAACTTGAACATAAGAAGTTCCATCTAAACACAAGCAGGAAAATCTTTGATTCAAGGGTGATGGAGCACTGGAACAGGCTGCCAGGGGAACGCTGGAGTCTCCATCTTGAGACATTCAAAACCTGCCTGTATGTGCTCCTCTGTGACCTTCCTAGGTGACCCTGCCTTGGCAGGGGGGTGTGTGTTGGACTCAATGATGTCCAGAGGTCCCTTCCAACCCCTACCATTCAGTGTGATTCTTTGTGTGTGTGCTCCCTACCTGTCTGAAACACAGACCTGGAGAAAGGGACAAGTTACTGTGTCACAAGACACGGTGTCCTTGCATTTCTGCTGCATTTGGAAAGCTGTAAGATCGTTCCCCAGATCAAATATCAAACCCCATTAACCACTGCTGTATCTCATTTCACGTTCCCACACATTCGACTGCTGCAGAAAGCAACTTGTAAATGAGTTGGTATTGCAATGCCACGTTCCTGAGCTCTGCACCACGGAAATGGGCTGGAGCACAGAGCCACAGAATCGCTTTGGCTGGAAAGAATAACTTCAAAGGGGCAGGAGAGGCTCTTCCCCCCTTGCCTGCCAGATTCCTTATGGAAATCAAAATATTGATGCCTTTTAAAAAGGCAAGCAGAACTTAACACCTCCTTTCTGTTTGATACTTCAGGCACTATTAAGTGCCTGGAATAATCAAGCCAATTAAATAAAATTAGGCGTTTGATTAAAACACATAATTTCTCTCAAAACAGCTTTTGAATCTACTTATTTTCCTAAATATCCCTGAACTACTAACCAGGTAACCTCTTCATTATCTCCATTATTGCATTGCTTTGATTACAGCTGCCAGCACCCAGCTCTTCGGGGCCGCGCAGAGCCTTTCCGGTGTACAAGAGCGCCCTCTTCTGGGCGCGCCGGTGACAAGCCTCTGCGTGACGCTGATCCTTCCAGCGCCTCACTCGCGTTTGCTCTTGGTGGTAAAAACTCTCCTCGTGTAAACAGCAACCAAATAACGCAAACCACCGCAGGACACAGGCTGCAGCTTTGCACACGCCGCTGGCATTTCCCAGTTTTAGAGCTCTAGTTGCTAATCCACGTGAAAACACTGCCGTGACATTGCTAGTATGGCAAGAGTTTCGCCCTTTGCCTGTGGTAAAGAGTGCACGGCTATAAAAATGATGTCATGCACTAAACAGGAAAAAAAAATCACTTCACATCCTCTCTCCTTTCCTTACTTTGATGTGAATTCCTACCAGCTTTTAATGAATCATAGAATGGTTTGTGTTGGAAAGGACCTTTAAAGGCCATTTAGTCCACCCCCCCTGCAGTCAGCAGGGACATCTGCAACTAGAGCAGGATGCTCAGAGCCCCAGGCAGCTGGATCTGGAATGATTCCAGGGATGGGGATATCTTCCATCTCTATGGACAACGTGCTGTCACAAACACAGTATCACAGTATAGCCAAGGTTGGAAGAGATCTCGAGGATCATCGAGTCCAACCTGTCACCACAGACCCATGACTAGCCCATGGCACCAAGTGCCACATCCAATCTCCTCTTGAACACCTCCAAGGATGGGGACTCCACCACCTCCCTGGGCAGCACATACCAATGACTAATGACTCTCTCGGTGAAGAACTTTCTCCTCACCTCGAGCCTAAACTTCCCCTGGCACAGCTTGAGACTGTGTCCTCTTGTTCTGGTGCTGGTTGCCTGGGAGAAGAGACCAAGCCCTTCCTGGCTACAACCACCCTTCAGGTAGTTGTAGAGGGCACTGCCCAAAAGTCTGTCCCCAGCTTTCTTATAGACCCCTTTAAGTATTGAAAAGCCACCAGAAGGTCTCCCTGGAGCCTTCTCATCTCCAGGCTGAAAATTCCAACTCTCTGAGCCTAGCCTTACAGCAGAAGGCTTCCAGCCCTCCCATCATACTAGAGATGAAGAAAGACCAGTGCAGAGTGCTCAGAGTCAGTTTAATGTGTATTGTGGTGGTAACATAACCACCTACCACAGGTTCTGACAGTGCTCAAGAATTAACACAGGCTAATTTCCCACACCAGGGCAAACATCCACTGAACATCACCAGCAGGCACTTGCACCCTTAGAGAGCCTGAGCCTGCTGACAGCTCCTCCCTTCTGTGCTCACCTGCAGAATAATAATAATTATTATTGATGATGATGATGATGATGATGATGATGATGATGATGATGATGATGATACCACCTCAGAGATGTAAGTGTGCACAGACAACTTACTCTTTCTGTTTTCATTCCTGCCTTCAAGTTTTCCACACGAATACCAGAAACTGGGAACACCAGATATACAAGAACAACACAACTTTAAGAGCACAAAGTGATGTAGCCCCCAGCAGACTGATTTTTGATCTGAACCCTAGACTCATAGAATTTTTCTGGGTTGGAAGGGATCTCCTAAAGGGCATCTAGTACAACATTCTCTGCAGCCAGCAGGGACATCCTCAACTAGATCAGGTTGTCCAGAGCCCTGTCAAGCCTCACCTTGAATATCTCCAGAGCCTGAACCATCTCCCTGGGCAACTTGTTGCAGTGTTCCACCACCCTCATGGTAAAGAACTTGTTCCTAACATCCAACCTAAACCTACTCTTCTCTAGTTTGCCCCTTGTCCTATCACTCCAGGCCTTTGCAAACAGTCCTTCTGCAGCTTTCTTGTAGCCCCCTTCAGGTACTGGCAGGCTGCTATTAGGTCTCCCTGGAGCCTTTTCTTCTCCAGGCTGAACACTCCCAGCTCCCTCAGCCTGTCCCCACAGCAGAGGTGCTCCAACCCCCTGAGCATTTTTGTGGCCCTCCTCTGGACCCACTCCATCAAGTCCATGTCTCTCCTGTATGGAGAGCTCCAGATCTGGATGCAGTGTTCTGGTTTTCTGCAGGCTCACTGTTTGCAGTAGCTTATTTTATTTGGATGCATTCCCAATAAATCTGCACATATTGGGACTGTTTCACATCCAAAGGAACACAATGCACAACAAGAGTATTAGTCTGGACTGTCCAAATATTGAGAGCAAGCTCCACAGCCCACAAGCATGTAGACAGGGAGCTAATAATCATATTGCTATTGGTATAGCATAAAATGCATGAAAGACTTCTCCCCTACCGATATTGACTTGCAGACACGGAAAAACAACAAACTAATGACCCATAGTTGCCAACTTCAGTACAGAGACAAATTGCAGGAGTTATGAATCATGCTACATACACAAGATTGATAAAGGACTTTCCTCCAGGTAAACAAATAGCTGTAACAAACAGCATTTTCAGAAAGCCTAAGTCTTGCAGACACTGAGGCAATGCTCCCCAGCATATTAAAAGAGCCAGTGCAGAAGTCATCACTTCTGCAAGAACAGCCTTTAGAACAAAAAGCAACCCCCCAAAATCCACAGCTAATGAATGCAAAATAGAATGAGCTAAGACAGGAAAATCACCAGAAGAAAATGCAATCCTTTTGTGGGGTTGTGCCTGGTTTGGGGTTGCTGTGCCTGGATACCCTCAGTTTAAAACGAGCCCATCTGCTAAGGTAGCAACAGCAGACTTGGGCAGCTTGCATGCATACCCAGAGGTAGAACAAAGAGGAATAACAAATACATTTGTCAAGGAAGGCAAGTTTTCTAGAGGCAGAGTATTGATGAACTAGGGCTATGCTCAATAAATAATTTATTCCAAACCATGGCATGTAGGAGATGAGTATCACGTGTTATAGGGAAGCAGTCTGGGTTGTTGTTCAGAAGTAATGAGGGCCTGTGAAAGATGAGGACAATATTCAAACTGAACTCAAAGGGAAGCTGAAAAGAAAGTCCCCCACATCTAGACTACAGTCCTCCCCTATGAGGCCTGATGACATCATCCAAAAAAACAGAGTATCATAGAATCACTTTGGTTGCAACAAAACCTTTAACATCATCCAGTCCAACAGTTCTCTACATCTATCAAGGCTGGTGCTAAACCATGCCCCTCAGCACCACAACTCTGCCTCTATGAAACACCTCCAGAGATGGGGATTCAGCCTGGGCAGCCTGTGCCAGTGTTGGAGAACCCCTTCAGTGAAGGTGCTTCCTCTAATATCGAGCCTAAACCCCCCTGGTGCAGCTTGAAATCATTTCTTCTTCTTAAAGGTGGCTCAAGTCAGGCTGCAGGTGGCATATGTAGTGATTTAGGCACAGTTACGAGGAGTTGAAGTAGTCAGAAGTGATGCATAAATGCCAAGGAACACACACTGGGAAGCAACACTGTGACACAATGTCCTCCCTTCTCCAGTCACGAAGTCTGTGGTGACAGGTTGGACTTGATGATCTTTGAAGTCTCTTCCAACCTTAGGAATACTGAATTACTGAAATACAGAACATTTGCCCATTTGGGACCATGTCCCATTCCTCAGGTACTAACTACTGTGTTTCTTCCAAGTTTGGAAAGACAAAACTGCTCACACAGCCTCTAAAAGAGCAAAGTGAATAACAAACCAGCTTATCTCCAGCTTGAAACAGGGCAGGAAACTTTAAACAAGCTCTGTCCTCCACAAAGGATTCAGAAAGCCAGGAACTCAACAACTGTGCCGAAGGAAGAACTGCTCAGTCATGCCCACAGCAGTCGGTGCTGAGGACCCAGCAGTCACTTGCTTGTCACTCATCCCTGATTACTCATCTCAGGACAGCTATGGACGTTTCTCTGTCTCATAACCACCATTTACTTCTCACTGTCACTCAGATTAACCTTATGCAAGTCAGCACCAGAAGCAAAACTCAGACACGAGCAATTGCTTTGCTCTTTAGCAGGAATTCAGATGGAGCTGTTAAATGTGGCAGCTGACAGTACCCTGAGAGTTTATAGATTTTCATTTGCCATCATGTTCTTCATTCTCCAATCAAGCACAAGAACTTCAGCTGTCCATTAAGGACATTTCATTTTCATCTCCTGCAGCACTATAATTTCACTTTGAGCAATTCAAATTCTTCACTGATACATTTGTGAGGAAAAACTGCCTGTAGAGTTGTGCTTTCTGCTTCGGTCTTGCAGCGTGCATTTGCAAGAGATGACATTTTCTTTCCTGCAGGGAACAGAAATTAGAGCCTGTAGCATCTCAGTGACTGTCAACAGACACCAGGAAGGGCTAGGAACTTTAGGGAACAAGATTCCCAAGAGCAAACTCTTAAGCAATGTTATTCCTATGGTACCATCAGTAAAATATCAACCAAAAAATGCAGTGCTCTTGTCCTCATATCTAAACATTACATCATCAGTAGGAATACAAGGACTTCATACAGGGATGTTCATTCCACTTGGATATGTAGAAATGCTCTCTGTCCCAAAGCTCAATTCCAATATAAACAAACTCCAAGCCTTTCTGAAATGCTGGGAGTGGCTGGGAACAGGACACTGCACAAGAGGAGAGACCTTATTGCTCTCTGCAACTACCTGAAGGGAGGTTGTAGCCAGGTGAGGGTTGGTCCCTTCTCCCAGGCAACCAGCACCAGAACAAGAGGACACAGTCTCAAGCTGCACCCAGGGGAAGTTTAGGCTGGAGATGAGGAGAAAATTCTTCCCAGAAAGAGTAATTGGCCCTTGGAATGTGCTGCCCAGGGAGGTGGTGGAGTCACCATCCCTGGAGGTGTTCACGAAAAGATTTGATGTGGCACTTGAAGTGATGGTTTAGTAGTCATGAGGTGTTGGGTGACAGGTTGGACTTGATCATCTCTGAGGTGTTTTTGAACCTTATTGATTCTATGATTCTAAGAGGCAAAGGTAGACACAAGAATGAAGGTTGGCTTAATAATGAGCCCAAAGGAATAAGAAGGTAAACTTGTGTTTGAACCATGCAGGAATTGCCTTATCAAATGGAGCCTGGAGCTAATGCCATGCCAGTGTTCCAGTGACCACAGAGGTCTTTAACAGTCATCACCTGTAAACTACTTCCCAAACATCTTTGATTATCTCAAGTGACCCAAAATTCAGTCTGTCTTTGCTTGGCACTGACACTGACAATGTCAGGGAATTCAAAGCATCCCTGCTCAGGTGTATTTTTGTAAAGATAAGAGTTTTCTTCCTTCATCTTAATCAGACAGCAACACAACAGCACCCTGCTGCATGCTAAAAAGGATGCCCAGCATTGGGCTGTAGCAGTCTGGCAGTATGCTTCTCACCCAGGAGTCTAGGAACTGAAACCTCCAGGTTTCTGGGATTTCTGCTCCCTGATAGTCTGCAATAGAAATCTTGATGGATCAAGAGAGTAACCCAGCAGGAAACTAGGCCACAATCAGAGCTAACCATCCATCCAATCATTGTTTCATTTAGACAAATGGAAACCAGTTGCATTAAGAGCTTCTGTGGAGCTGTATTTAGTTCTTCTCTGTAGGACAGAAGTCTAGAAGTGTAGTTTTGTTTGGAAATAAATGATGGGATTTATCACACACACACACAAATCTGAAGCAAGCCTCATCTGCTTCCTGTGGGAGTTTGGGGGGGAGAAAACCCAAACCAACACAAAAAAAGGAGTCATATGACCCAGAAACTGAGAGTCCTTCTGCCCCTGCTCCCCCCAAATGAAAAACCTGAAATGTGGCTGAGTTCACTGCAGAAATAACAGATGTGAGGCTTGGGGGAAAAAGATAAAGCATGCCAGTTCCTGATAGCCAGATGAAAGATGGACATTACTAGATACAGAAACAGTAATTCAGAGATTCACAGAGTGGGTTGGGTTGGAAGGGACTGTAAAGATCATCTAGTTTCAATCCTCTGCCATGGGCAGGGACACCTCCTGCTAGACCAGGTTGCTCAAGGCTGCATCCAACCTGGCCTTGGACACCTCCAGGGAGGGGACATCCACAACTTCTCTGGGAAACTTGTTCCAGTGTCTCACCACCTTCACTGTCAAGAATTTCTTCCTAATCTCCAGTCTCAATCTCCCCTCCTCAAGCTTCAATCTATTGTCCCTCATCCTGCTACTACAAACTCTGGTAAATAGTCCCTTCCCAGCTTTCCTGTAGCCCCCTTCAGGTACTGAAAGGCTGCTTTAAGGCCTCCTTCTCTGGCCTTTTCTTCTCCAGGATGAACAGCCCCAGGTCTCTCAGCCTGTCCCCATAGAGGAGGTTCTCCAGCCCTCTGACCATCTCCATGGTCTCCTTTGGGCCTGCTTCAGCAGTCTGATGTCTTTCTTACAGTGGGGGCACCAGGACTGGATGCAGTACTCCAGGTGGGGTCTCACGAAGCAGTTAAGTCTCATCCCCATAGAAGTTCTTGCAGAGGGCTTATGCACTGTGAGACTCCAATGCAATCTGCTATACAAATACACAGTGACAGGACTGGTAAAGGTCCTAGGGACTCATTTTCCCAGAGCAATGACCATTCAAAAACCTCCTGCTATAATTATTGCATAAATAACCTCTGAACTGGTACCAGAACATCCAAATATTTGTTAAGATAGATAAAACATATATATATATATCTAACAAAAAAAAGGCTTATTTCACACATAGGAAATGAAATAAACCAACATTCATGTGAGGAGAATGAAGGAGGAACCAAACCACATCTCTCCAACTGTACCTTTTCACAGTCATCTACATTTCTGACACTCTTCCTAAAACCTTTATAAGAGAAAACAACACAACTGCAGAACCAGCATTATGTTTACTCCCCTGGGGTGAAACCTGTCCTATCCTTCTCTTCACAGAACTTCTTTTCCTATTTCAGTTTGGTTGCCAGCATTTCCAAAGTGCTCGAGGTGAGGAGAAAGTTCTTCATGGAGAGAGTCGTTGGTCATTGGAATGTGCTGCCCAGGGAGGTGGTGGAGTCACCATCCCTGGAGGTGTTCAAGAGGGGATTGGCTGTGGCACTTGGTGCCATGCTTTAGTCATGAGGTCTGTGGTGACAGGTTGGACTCGATGATCTTTGAGGTCTCTTCCAACCTTGGTGATTCTGTGATCCTGTGAAGTGAGTATATCTGAGGCTTTGCAGCCTGGAGAAGTATCACAGTATCACTAAGGTTGGAAGAGACCTCGAGGATCATCAAGTCCAACCTGTCACCACAGACCTCATGACTAGACCATGGCACCAAGTGCCACATCCAATCCCCTCTTGAACACCAAGGCTCTAGAGAGCATCAGAGCAATCTTCCAGTACTTGAAGGGGGCTCAAAGAAAGTTAGAAAGGGATTTTTTACAAGGGTTTGTAGTGATAGGACAAGGGGCAATGGATTGAAGCTTATGGAGGGCAGAGCTAGACTGGAAATAAGGAAGAAATTCTTGACAGTGAGGGTGGTGAGACACTGTGAAGGGTTGCCCAGGGAGGTTGTGGATGTCCCCTCCCTGGAAGAGTTCAAGGCCAGGTTGGACATGGCCTTGAGCAACCTGGGTTAGTGGGAGGTGTCCCTGCCCATGGCAGAGGGTTGGAACTGGATGATCTTGAAGGTGCTTTCCAACTCAAATCATTCTATGAATCTATGATTTTAAACTCATGTCTGTATTCCTCGTCTCTTGTGAAGCTCAGTGAAGCTTCAAGAGCAATGCCTCTATTCTCAGCATGTTCTTTTGCACTCAGTGTTTTACTTAGCTGCAATCAAAGTTTAATATGGGACAGAAGATAAATCACAACCAATTTATATGGGAGTCTGCAGTGTAAAGATCTAACAGGAATATGGGGCCTGTTTTACAAGCAAACAGCAATGTTCATGGACACAAAAAGAAACCCCTCCCTGAACCCAAGTAATAGATGTAGATAATTCCAAAGAAGTAATTTTTGGCTGTAGAAGGACTGAATATTGACTGTGCAGCACATACTCAGTAGCCTGCACTTCATTGCCTGTAACCTTTAAATATGGCCTGTCATGGTAGGGCCAAATGGGCCCAGCACAAACCCAGACAGACCCTGATGCATTAGGCACGGTCCCCCTCTCTCCCCTCCTTCCTGCAGAAAGTCAGGGTAATGCAGGAAAAGGAACACAAGAGGGGCCCCAACATGTCTGGGTAAACAAGTCTACTTCTGGGGTACAAGCATGGGTACTGGCTACTGCTTCTCCCAGCCCAGACCTGTTGTCGGGGGTTTGAGAGGAAGGCCCAGCCTGCTCCCCCCCACAAAGTGAAGGGAAAAAAAATGACCACAGCTAGCCACAGCCAGAGAAGCAAAAAGGGAAAACGCTCTATTTACAAGCAGTTTTAGGGAATGCAGGGTATATATACACAGCTTACAGTATTTACAATATATGCAGAGAAATATATACAGCAAAGTAATACAGGAACGCAATTCCCTCCTCTGCTGAGGAGGGTTCCCCCCCTGTACCCCCTTCTCTCCCCTTTTTCCCCAAAGAGGGTTAGAAAGAGAGAAAAAGAGGAATTGTTAATTAAAGCAGAGTATGTTAGTAGAGGCCTTATCTGTCCAAGGTCAGTCTGGCAGAGAGCCTAGAAGCGGACCAGCTGGAAAGGAGGAGGGCAGAATTGAAACTGAGGAAAGTCTCAGCTGGACTCAAAACTTAAAGTTGCTTTCTACCAATCTGCCAATGGAATTCGTTTAGAGCTGTCCTTTGTTTGTAAAACATTCAGCCACAGTACTGCCCCTTTCTTAAAGGCACAGCCTCAAACGGTCACACCTATGTTTCTGCCTTTCATGGCCACAGCCTGGCAGAATCCCCTTTATATTGGGTAACTATGTTCTGGCTTCAGTTGCTCTATTGGCCCAACTGAACCTCGGGCAAGATAAATACATAGGCCAATTTCTAGTCGCCTTTGCCTTGCGTTGCTTGAGCCTGCACGACCTGCTTGGACCTGCCTTCCTTGAAGCTGCCTCGAGTTGCCCGCTCCAGAGCCTGGGCTAAAGCCATCAGCCTCCTTGCTGCAAGCTAGAGAAGCCACAAGCTACAGGAGCTGGAGCCAAGCCTTGCTTCCCCTTGCAATCAGAATTTTGCTGTGCCTCAGTTTACCCAGGCCAAAGCAAGAGCCTGTTGCAGTAACAGCATTGTAAACCATCTGCTGTCCTGCTGGAGCCAGACCAGCCTCAAGAGCACCTGGCATCCCTGCTGGCAACCAGCCATGCCTGGCGCACCAGAGTGCCCAAAAAAGCTTCAACACCCTAATATGCAGCAGCAGCACTCCCTGCTTGGGTGGCATCAGCTGTGAGTAATTAATTCCTTACCTTATTGGCTTAACAGTTCTTATCAAGTCCCCCCCACCTCAACCCATTCCCCACCATCAAGCACCATTTTGCTGCCAGGGATTCTCTCTTTCCCTGTTATTGCTACCGGCATGCTTACATTGTTAAACATTGTTATATTGCCTAAACATTGTACATTCCCTTTGCAAATGTCTGTTCTAACCACACATCCAACCTACCTGAAACACTTTGGCAATCTTTTTCATATTAGAATCACAGAATCAATAAGGCTGGAAAGGACCTCAGAGATCATCAAGTCCAGCCTATCACCCAACACCTCATGTCTAACTAAACCGTGGCTTCAAGTGCCACTTCCAATCACTTTTTGAACACCTCCAGGGGTAGTGACTCCACCACCTCCCTGGGCAGCACATTCCAATAGTACACCATTCTTTCTAGGAAGAATTTTCTCCTCACCTTTAGCCTAAACCTCCCCTAGTGCAGCTTGAGACTGTGTCCTCTTGTTCTGGTGCTGGGTGCCTGGGAGAAGAGACCAACCCCCACCTGGCTACAACCTCCCTTCAGGGAGTTGTAGAGAGCAATAAGGTCTCCCCTGAGCCTCCTCTTCTCCAGGCTAAACAACCCCAGCTCCCTCAGCCTCTCCTCATAGGGCTTGTGCTCAAGGCCTCTCACCAGCCTTGTTGCCCATCTCTTAATTAGTTATGCAATAAATTCCTTCACGTGGCCGCAGAATATCTTTTGTTCTCTGTTTTGTATCTCATGGCAAGCATCAAAAGCAGTGCACATATTTGATCAATCAGACAGATATCATCAAAGAGCAAAAAACCCCAAGGATTGATGTCCAATTACATGCAAATCTTTAAGCAAGCACAGAATTGAAGTGCTATTGGTTTAAAGCTATAAGGGCAGAAGGCATTAAAGATCTCCATCTTTAGCACATCATCTCAAGCCTAACATGCTCTGACAGTCTAGCCAGCTCCTGACCAGGCTAATTGGGAACATGCCTTTTAGTTTTGCCTTTTGAAATTCTTCCAAGCTTTTAACAAACTTTCCAAGTGAATTATTTTGTCATAATGAACCTCCTTAGGGGAGACTTGATAGGGTGCTTGGTGCCATGGTTTAGTTGATTAGGTGGTGTGGGATGATAGGTTGGACGCAATGATCTTGAGGGTCTCTTCCAACCTGGTTTATTCTATTCTACTCTATTCTATTACTGAGAACCCAGGAAAATGCATCCCCAGGGTTCAACAAATGGTTAAATACTAAAGCAAATCTTGCTGGGAGAAGTGCTGTCTCTAGACATTTCACTTAAGAGGTGCTGCCTAGAAGACAGCCAATCTTCTACCCAGTTCATGGGGATTTAGTGAATACAGTCCAAGGAGTTTGGAGTTAACTTATCCCATATCAGATTTTAACAGTCATCTGAATGGCTCTCTGGGTTCCCTTGGCAGTATTGATCTCATCTCTATCAGCCTTACTGGGAGCTTAAGCAATTGAGGCTCCAATGATTTGATAAAGGCAGAAGTCAGGCCAAATTTTCTTCCCTAAAGCACATATGACATGGAAATGGGGCTAGCAGGTAGAACAGAAAACCCATGGCAGACCCAAAGGCTTCTGAGCAGCAGATTGAGGAGCCTCTGTTCAAATGAGTGGTGGACTGTTTCAACTAATGGTTTAAAATGGCACCAGGCATTTATCTTTAACAATGGAACTGGAATCCCAAGTTGGCCTGACTGTACTTATGCAGAGAAACCTAAATGTAGGTGTCTTAATCTCTAAACTGAATCCTACCCCTTTATCTGCTAGGATCATCTTGGAAGACAACATTTAATGCAGAATCACTCTCAAATTCTATCATCCCAGATGTGCAACACCAAGTACTCCTAAGTGCATTTTCTGTATGTGCAATATTGACTCAACAGTGAAAAAAAAACAGCTGAAGTTCATTACAGTCCAATATAAAGCAGGGAAATAAGATAAATAAATACAGGAATTGTGCAGCTCAGACTCACTAGAACAGAGGGGGGAAGTGAAGAAAAAGGAGGGGGAAGAGAAATTCAAACCCATGCTGCAGTAACCATAAAAACTGATGCTCACACCATTATGAGTTTAAGTAAAACCAATGAAACTGTATTAGCCACCTCCCATGTGGTCATAAATGCCTACAGTCATTTAAAACACTCTTTCCTCTGTAAATGTGGCTAGAAATAAAGCAAGAATATTCCTGGTCCTCCACAGGCAAATTGCATCGTTACCAGAAACCCGTGTACAGAAAGCAAGGCACCACCATAAAGTAAAAAGCCACAATCCATCACTTCTCAAAGTATTTTTGAAAGGCTTTGTAAGGATTACCTCTAACACAATTAGTTCCACAAAGCAAGATCCTATGGGAAGCAATCCAGCAAGTCCTCTTCCCCCACATCCTCACCACTTGGTATTGAACGCCCTCTTTAGAGTTCCTAACCCCTAACACGACAGCATGGATTTTGCTTTCATTCATGGTACAAGAGCCTTTCAACTATCACAAGAAAGCCAAGGCAAACAATAGATTTCTTTACATTCTGCAGCACCAGAAAGAGCTGGGCCCTGAGGTGACTATGGTAAGCAATAATACCTTAATAAAATCAGAATTAATTGTGACCTGCATAACAAATGACTAAAGGATTGCAGTTTGCACGATTGATCACTCCAACTACCAGTGCCAAGGAAAATCCAAGTGTTAATGGTTCATCCTTGCACAGTCTCCTCAGTGTTAGCTTGGTGATTCTAGCCAAACAGCATCAAAATGTGCCACCTCAAACTGTGATAGGGACGACAGACAAGAAACAGCAGAGTATAGGATGCTGCGTTTGAGACCTATTTGCAAACCTCTCCATTTAAAAAAAGAAGGTTGTTGATGTTGCTCAGGACCTTTTCACACACCCTCCAAAGGACACAGCAGCAGCACTTAGGAGTTTAAACACACAAGGGTAGGCAGAGAGAATTTCCTGGGGCAAATTATGCAGAACAAAGCACTACAAGCTAACACCACGTTGAACCGTTTAACACCTTTTGAAAGCCTACACAGACAGCTGCAGCTGCAGATACGTTTTTGTGTGAACAGCAGAGATGCTACCCTCACTGCTTTCAAGACAACTGAATATTTAAGAGCTCCAACAGTGAGCTTCAGTGGTTCAACCCACATGGCAGACAACCTCCCATGAGTGTCTACAGGCAACATCCTAACAAGCCAACAAAGTGACAACCACCACAGAGGGGAAACCATGTTGAAGATTAACCATAATCCCTTGCATTAAGAAAACAGCTCTTAGGCCATGCCTCACTTACATTGCTAACCATACATTTTCAGTCAAAAAAGGATTTTACCTCTGAAGGAATCTTTTTGGCTGTTTGTTACAGAAGAAGAAACACTGATGCCACGAGGAGCATGAAGTTCCTTGGAAGGTAAAACCAAAACCAACCATTCCCACCAGCTTTTGACAGCACCAAATATCTGCCAATTTTTTGCCATACATTAAAACTGAAAGAATTCAGGCAGCATCACCCACAGAAGGTTAAATCATTCAAATCTCCATTAAAAAGATAAGGAACTCAGAGAGCACTCCCATTAAGAAGTCAAATAATTCAAACATCATTCCTATTAAGAAGTCAAATAATTCAACTATCAGTCCCATTAAAAAGCCAAATTGTTCAAACAGCCTTCCCACAGAAAAGTTAAACGATTCAAATAGCATCACCTTCACTCCTGGTATAAAGTGGGTTTGCTGTATACCAAAGCCAGAGCCCTCAGAAAGGTTTTCAAGCAGCAACCAGAGGGTGTAACTTACGTTATTCATGTACTCGCTGAGCAGGTCCTGCAGGGCTTGCCGCACCGCGTTGCACTCGGCCACGATCCGTTCCCGGCGGTCGTCTCGCGTGCACGAGGAGTCTGCCATCAGGGCAGCTCCACTGATGATGCTCTCCAGCCTTTCCTCAAGAGATGGTCTGAAGCGGGCCTCGCTGAAAGTCATTGGGTCTAAAATAATTTTGTTCTGAAAGGCAGAAAGAGGAAGGGCAAAATGAGGAGCCGAGATGGGTCTTGGGCATCTTTTTACATGTATCTTATTTCAGCAGCTTCAGGAGGTTTGCACTCTTCTGTAGAAATAACTTATCCACCAGATTCCTGAAAAATCAGCATTAAAGAAATAGCTGATTGATGTGAAACCCCAATCATAGAATGGTAGGAGTTGGAAAGCACCTCCAGAGATCACAGATTCATAGAATCAGTAAGCTCAGAAGAGACCTCAAAGATCATCAAGTGCAACCTATCACCAAACACCTCATGACTACTAAACCCTGGCACCAAGCACCATGTCCAATCCTTTTTTGGACATCTCCTGGGATGGTGACTCCACCACCTCCCTGGGCAGCACAGTCCAAGGGCCAATTACTCTTTCTGGGAAGAATTTTCTCCTCACCTCCAGCCTAAACTTCCCCTGGTGCAGCTTGAGACTGTGTCCTCTTGTTCTGGTGCTGGTTGCCTGGGAGAAGACACCAACCCCCTCCTAGCTACAACCTCCCTTCAGGTAGTTGTAGATAGCAGATAGCAAGAAGGTCTGCCCTTCTTCTCCTCTTCTCCAGGCTAAGCAATCCCAGCTCCCTCAGCCTCTCCTCACAGGACTGTGCTCAAGGCCTCTCCCCAGCCTCATTGCCATTCTCTGGACACCTTCAAGTGTCTCAATGCCCTTCTTAAATCAAGGGGCCCAGAAGTGAACACAGGACTCAAGGTGTGGCCTAACCAGTGCAGTGTACAGGGGCACAATGACTTCCCTGCTCCTGCTGGCCACACTATTTTTGATGCAGGCCAGGATTCCATTGGCCTTCTTGGCCACCTGGACACACTGCTGGCTCATGTTTAGGTGGCTGTCAATAAGCACACCCAGGTCCCTTTCTGTTTGGCAGGGTCCCTTTCCTCATATGAGAGATGTTCCAGCCCCTTCATCATCCTCAGAGCCCTCCATTGGATGCTCTTCAGTAGTTCCCTGTCCCTCTTGAACTGTGGAGCCCAGCACTGGACACGATACACCAGGTGTGGTCTTACAATATATAAATAAAATAAAAATTATTACATATAAAAGTAATTCCAACCTATAGCTATGAAAGGCTACTGTTGTGAGCAGCATGTCTGGTTCAACATGCCCTTGGGAAGCACACAGCATAACACACATCAGCATCAACTACTGTACTGTGCGTGCAATAGAGAATCACAGAATTGTTTAAGTTAGAAAAGACCTTTAAGATCCTCAAGTCCAACCCTTAACCCTGCACTGCCAATACATGAAAGAAAGAATAATTGGCCATTGGAATGTGCTGCCCAGGGAGGTGGTAGAGTCACTCTCCCTGGAGGTGTACAAAAAAAGGGTTGGATGTTGCACTTGGAGCCATGGTTTAGTTGTCATTGGGTAATAGGTTCGACTTCAGGATCTCTGAGGTCACAGTATCACAGTATAACTTAGGTTGGAAAGGACCTCGAGGATCATTGAGTCCAACCTATCAACACAGACTCCATGACTAGACCATGGCACCAAGTGCCACGTCCAATCTCCTCTTGAACACCTCCAGGGATGGGGACTCCACCACCTCCCTGGGCAGCACATTCCAATGACGAATGACTCTCTCAGTGAAGAACTTCCTCCTCACCTCGAGTCTAAACCTCCCCTGGTGCAGCTTGAGACTGTGTCCCCTTGTTCTGGTGCTGGTTGCCTGGGAGAAGAGACCAACCCCTTCCCGGCTACAACCACCCCTCAGGTAGTTGTAGAAGGCAATGAGGTCACCCCTGAGCTTCCTCTTCTCCAGGCTAAACAATCCCAGCTCCCTCAGACTCTCCTCACAGGGCTGTGTTCAAGGCTTCTCCCCAGCCTTGTTGCCCTTCTCTGGACACCTTCAAGTCTCTCAATGTCCTTCTTAAACTGAGGGGCCCAGAACTGGACACAGGACTCAAGGTGCGGCCTAATCAATACAGAGTACAGAGGCACAATGACTTCCCTGCTCCTGCTGGCCACACTATTCCTAATGCAGGCCAGGATGCCATTGGCCCTCTTGGCCACCTGGGCACACTGCTGGCTCATATTCAGGTGGCTGTCGATCAGCACCCCCAGGTCCCTCTCTGTTTGGCAGCTCTCAGCCACTCTGACCCCAGCCTGTAGCTCTGTATGAGATTGCCGTAGCCAAAGTGCAGCACTCGGCACTTGGACTTGTTGAATGCCATCCCATTGGATTCTGCCCATCTGTCCAGTCAGTCTTTCCAACCTGGTTGATTCTATGAATCTGCATGTGTGTGTGTGTCTCTTCACCTGTATATATTCCATGTATTTATCTCAAAGCAAACTCATATCTTTATTTTCTGAATTTTCTTGACTATTCAGGAAATTCAGATGACAGGTGAAAGTTATTTGTGACTGAAGAGAGAGTGGAATATTTTGTGTGAACTCCTTCCTTCATCTTGATTATTTTTATGAGCAGGTGATGTTGCTGAAATGCTACTAGATTGTCCCAGAAATAACTGGAAGCAAAAAAATGAAGACATTAACGCTGCAAGAAGACCATTATTAGATGATCACACTGAGACAGAAATGTGCAACGTCTCTGCATCCCATCCTGCAGCACGTCTTGTAGAAGCTTTCTTCCAAAGGCTTTTGCAGGCTTCTTTGTAATTTGTTTTTAAATCAAGAGAAAGTGCTACCAAGAGACCACTGCAGTAAAGCAGCCTAAAACCATCTTTAATTTATCAAATAGCCTACTGGCTAGCAAAAGCTCTGTATTTCACTAGGGAAAAACACAACCAACCAGCAATCCCAACCAATCAAACAAAAAATACTAAAACAACTTAAGTTCCAAAGACTATTTTCTATTAAGGACCTTTAAATTCTTCATTTTGAGCCCTGCTGAACACTTGTGTACTTCACATACCAAACGTGTCACCAAAACTCACAGAGAGCTAAAAAAAACACAGAATCAATTTGGTTGGAAGAGACCTTCAGGATCAAGAAGTTTAACTGTTAACTCAGCACTGCCAGGTCACCACTACACCATGCTCCTCAGCACCACATCTATATGGCTTTGAAATACCTCCAGGGATGGGGGCTCCACCACTGCCCTGGGTAGCCTGCTCCAGGGCTTGGTGACACAGGGAATAAATTGTTCCTCATGTCCAACCTAAACCTCCCCTGGTGCAAACTGAGGCCATTTCCTCCTGTCCTACTGACAAGATTCTACCCTTATGTGGCAGTCTGGGGCTGGGTGCCACCTGCTGCTGCCACATGGGATGCACTTCTGGTGCCCGTGGTGTCCAGCCCAGTGGGTGGACAGAGGAAGCTGCCTATTTCATACCCATGATGTCCTGCTCCCTATAAATCCATCTGTAAGGTCCCACACTTCCTCTTTCTTCCCTCCCTGCTACCATGGGAGATGCTCCCTATCTGGTAATGGAAGGGGAGTTATTTCAAGTCCTCTTAGGCCTGGCTAGGCCTACTGCCAAGAAGACAAGGAGGAAGGGCAATCTCAGATCTGGCCAGCTGAAATTAGCCTAACAGTGGAGGGGAGGAAGAAAGAGCCCTGGGGGGTTTGGGTGGACCCTCAGGTAGGGAGAAGGGGAGTGCTGGGAGGCTTTTGGGTATGCTTTACACTACTGTGCTGTACTCACTATACTCACACTATAGGCCTGCAATACTGGAACAATAAAGGAACAATACTCAATCATATTGGTCAGCTGTATTGACTCCAATCTCCATCCCATTAATACTTGTAGTTTCTCTGTAAACCTCTCACTGCTTTTCCATTTAAACTTTCCATCACTTCTGCAAGCCGTTTGTCCGAGTCTCATCTTTCTGCCCCGGTGGGAGGCAAGAGCGGGTCTGCCTCAACCTAGGACACCTTATGAGCGCACAAACTTCTGTCACATCATGAGTTTTGAGTCAGCAGTCGATTATATTCTGAGCTGCTTTTCTCCTTTTGTAGTTCAAAGTAGCAAACACAGAAGAAATAATCTCCTGCTCCTCCTTACAGGCACCGAAACACCACCGTGTAATTCAGGAACCTTTTGCCGCGACCACGCAAAGAACTTTCTTAATTGTTTGTTGTCTAAAAAGGCTCTGGAAACTCTGTACCTATTATTTGAGCTTTAAAAGAAAAAGAATAAAAAGAAGAAAAGAAGATTCAGGAATGAGGAATGCAAAAGTTAGAAGCATTCTGCTTTCTAATAATCACACCTAACGCGGAGCACGGCGGGGTTTTTGTTAATGAACCATTGTGGTTTTCACAGCATTTGGATAAGTTTATGATGAGTCTATTTCCTTCAATATCCAAGAGCAATCAGCAAGCACAAGCCAAATGGATACAGTTAATTTGAAAAGCCACAACACAGTGGATTAAAATGTAAATCAGGATTGAGGGCCATGATACACAGCCAACATCTGCCTTTAATGTCGGCATACTGCATCTGTTTATTACAAATCAGCACGCTTATTCCAGGCTAAATTCTGATCCCAAACGAATCTATGTATATCTTTTTTTTTCTGTTGCTCTAATTCAGCAGGACAAAGCTTTTACAGAAAAGATCTGCATAATTCTCAATAAAACTTCCAATTAAGTCCACACACAAAGCCCATAACTCTCATTACTCTACAGAGAAAGAAGATAAAGCCCTCAGAAATCTATACCTTAACTGGATGTGTAGCAGTTAAAGAGCAATAAACAAGGGTGTCAGGAAGTTTATGAAGATTCATTATTTAATAAAAAGGACAAATAGAAGAACTGTAAGCAGGCAGTACATTGTCCCAGCTCCAGGCCCTGCTGACTTGGCAGAAATCAATGCAGCATTACCCAGAACGTCTCTTCTAAGGTCTCTGTTTCACAGCAGTAAGCAGAGCCGTTTTACAGGCATCTAAATTAGAAATGACTACTCTAAGAGCTGAGCCGATGCATATTTATGGAGCTCTGCTCTTCAGGCAAATGAGAACACTCAACACAGAGTCATAGTATCATAGTATCAGTCAGGGTTGGAAGGGACCACAAGGATCATCTAGTTCCAAGCCCCCTGCCATGGGCAGGGATACCCCACACTAGATCAGGCTGGCCAGAGCCTCATCCAGCCTGGGCTTAAACACCTCCAGGGATGGGGCCTCAACCACCTCCCTGGACAACCCATTCCAGGGCTTCACCACTCTCATGGTGAAGAACCTCCTCCTCACATCCAGCCTGAATCTCCCCACCTCCAGCTTCATTCCATTCCCCCTAGTCCTATCACTACCTGAGATCCTGAGCAGTCCGTCCCCAGCCTTCCTGTAGCCCCCTTCAGATCCTGGAAGGCCACAATGAGGTCACCTGGGAGCCTTCTCTTCTCCAGACTGAACAGCCCCAACTCCTTCAGTCTGTCCTCATAGGAGAGGTGCTCCAGCCCTCTGCTCATCCTCCTGGCCCTTCCCTGGACACCTTCCAGCACCTCCAGATCCCTCTTGTAATAGGGGCTCCAGAACTGGAGGCAGGACTCCAGGTGGGGTC
The DNA here is from genome assembly GCF_026170545.1 of Melanerpes formicivorus. Taxonomy (NCBI): domain Eukaryota; kingdom Metazoa; phylum Chordata; class Aves; order Piciformes; family Picidae; genus Melanerpes; species Melanerpes formicivorus. The sequence goes on along the minus strand of NW_027142370.1, from coordinate 14,923,172 downwards.
TCAGCAGAGCTGAGCAGAGGGGGAGAATCACCTCCCTTGCCCTGCTGGCCACACTTCTCCTGCTGCAGCCCAGGATCTGATTGGCTTTGTGGGCTGCAAGTGCACACTGAGAGCTCCTGTTGAGCTTTTTGTCCACCAGCACCCCCAAGTCTCTCTGCTCAGGGCTGCTTTGACTGTATTATTGACATGTACAAAGTTCTTGCACATGTGAGCATTATGTTAACAAGGAAATAAAGTGCTCCTGGAAGATGAAAAAAAGTATTAAATAGTTGCCAGGAAATCTGACTCAATAAATCCCCTCAGAGTCTCAAGTTCCCAGCCCTGCTTTACAGCCAGTTAATGAACGATGAGCAGAAATGAATGGGAACATTTTCCATTTCTAATTAGTTAACTAACATTAAAGCCATAAATCACAGACTGGCACCATAATTCAGGCCTTCTAATTAAGTGTTTCAAACCTTTTTACAACTTCAGATAGATTAAACGCTCTCTTTGCTAGGAACATGCAGAATTCTGGCTTTGATTGCTGCAACAAAGTCCAAGAAAATCACTTTTAGTATAATCAGCAACTTATCTGAAGACTGCTGAACTTGTAATGATCTTAGTTAAGTATATTAAACGATATTCAAGTGTATTATATTTAGTACAGTATATTAAAGTATAATAAAAGTATAGTATATTTAAGTGTATTGTGTTATATTATATTACATTCCTCCTTATGTCCAACCTAAATCTGCCCTGCTCCAGCTTCAAACCATTCCTCCTTGTCCTGTCACCAGAGCCCCTTCTAAATATCACTGGAGGTGTTTAGGAAGAGATTTGATAGGGTGCTTGGTTGCATGGTTTAGTTGATTAGGTGGTGTTGGATGATAGGTTGGACACGATGATCTTGAAGGTCTCTTCCAACCTGGTCTATTCTATTCTATTCTATTCTATTCTATTCTATTCTATTCTATTCTATTCTATTCTATTCTATTCTATTCTATTCTATTCTATTCTATTCTATTCTATTCTATTCTATTCTATTCTATTCTATCTCTTCCCAGTTTTCCTGTAGGTCCCCTTCAGATATTGAAATGCAGCTCTAAAATCTTCCCAGAGCCTTCTCCTCTCCAGGCTGAACAGTGTGGAATGGAATGGAATGGAATGGAATGGAATGGAATGGAATGGAATGGAATGGAATGGAATGGAATGGAATGGAATGGAATGGAATGGAATGGAATAGACCAGGTTGGAAGAGATCTTCAAGATCATCAAGTCCAACCTATCACCCAACACCACCTAATCAACTAAACCATGGCACCAAGCACCCTATCAAGTCTTTTCCTAAATACCTCCAGTGATGGTGAGTCCACCACTTTCAACCTGTCTTCCTAGGAGAGGTGATCCAACAGATTCACAGATTGCATTGGGTTGGAAGGGACCCTCAAATGTCCAACTCCCCTGCAGTCAGCAGGGACACCTCCAACTAGATAGAATGTCCAGGCCCACATCAAGTCCAATCTTGAATTTCTCCAGGGATGGGGCCTCAACTACTTCCCTGGGTAACCTGCTCCAGTATTTTACTACTCCCAGCACCACATCTCTGCCTCTTTGCAACCTCCAGGGATGTGGATTCATGCATGAGTCTCCCTGGGGAGACTATTGTAGTGTGATTCTGGAAAATTATAGCGCTTTTCTTCTCTTTCTCTTTCTCCACTTCCATTAATTCATCTATTTAGAATGTAAAACCTCCAGGGCAGAGACCTTTTGCAAACATGCTTCTCAGTGATTTAGCACAATGAAAATACAATTTTTAAGGCAAATGTCCCTTCAAAGTGAATAATATGTCATGAGAAGGAACAGAAACCACAGTGGCAAAAGCCATTAAAAAGTCAAGTTGATAGCTACCTTAGATAAGCAATGTCACAACCACATGACAGCATGAAGAACTGCCTCTGTGGAAGGAGATGCACAAAATAATCTGAGGCACCCAGGTTTCCAGATCAACTTGGGAGACAAGAGTGTCTAAATAAAAGTACATAATGTATTTCTGTGACAGGTGTCTGCACTGCTGTGAAAACAAATGCCCTGTGTTCACAGGTTTGGGTTATGTATGTTTGTCAGCGTGCCCCAGAGCACTAACAAGGCTGTTTGGGGATAAATCAAATGTTCCTACCTGTCCCCACGCTGCATTCCAGCAGCACACCACACAGCTGCTGAATGAAGCAATAAGGACAGTGCCACACTGCAGCTTTTGAGGAGGTGTCTGATTTGTTAAAGAACAGAGGGCTGATTTAAAGAAATAAGTGACTGTCTGTCCTCCTGGGGCAGTGGGATGACTCAAATCCTAGAATCACAGTATTGTTTCAGTTGGAAAAGCCCTTTAAGAGCATCCAGTCCAACCATTCTCTAACACCACCAAGGCTGGAGCTAACCCCTGTCCCTCAGCACCACATCTCTGCCTCTTTGAAACACCTCCAAGGATGGTGGTTCAAATAGAATAGAATAGAATAGAATAGAATAGAATAGAATAGAATAGAATAGAATAGAATAGAATAGAATAGACAAGGTTGGAAGAAACCATCAAGATCATCAAGTCCAACCTATCATTCAACACCACCCAACCAACTATACCATGCAACCAAGCACCCTGTCAAGTCTCCTCCTGAACACCTCCAGTGATGGTGACTCCACCACCTCCCCAGGCAGCCCATTCCAATGGGCAATCACTCTCTCTGTGTAAAACTTCCTCCTAACCTCCAGCCTAAACCTCCCCTGGCGCAGCCTGAGACTGTGTCCTCTTGTTCTGGTAGTGGCTGCCTGGGAGAAGAGACCAACCTCTGCCTGGCTACAAACCCCCTTCAGGTAGTTGTAGACAGCAATAAGGTCACCCCTGAGTCTCCTCTTCTCCAGGCTCCCTGGGCAGCCTGTTCCAGTGCTTGAGAATCCTTTCAGTCAAGTTTCTTCTCATATCCAACCCAAACCTCCCCGATGCAACTTGAGGCCATCTCAGAATCAGAATCACAGCATTGCTTTAGTTGGAAAAGCCCTTTAAGAGCATCCAGTCCAACCATTCTCTAACACCACCAAGGCTGGAGCTAACCCCTGTCCCTCAGCACCACATCTCTGCCTCTTTGAGACACCTCCAAGGATGGCAGTTCAACCACCTCCCTGGGCAGCCTGTTCCAGTGCTTGAGAATCCTTTCAGTCAAGTTCCTTCTCATATCCAACCCAAACCTCCCCTGATGCAACTTGAGGCCATCTCCTCTCATCCTGTCACTAGGAAGAAGAGACCAAGACTTCCTATTCATGGCAGTCTGACGAACATCACACTCCAGTAGGAGCACACAGCCAAGAGCAGAGAAGCAACAGCTCCCACCCCTCCACAGCCCCCAGCACTCCTCTCCTAGCTCTGTTCTCTATATAAATGGAGATGTTGCTCCCCTGAGATGTTGGTAGTGTTCACATACCACATGTGAGCTACATAAGCAGCTCAGAGGTGCTAAACACACTCAAAATAGTACCAAGTGTAGTCTAATTGGGGAACATGTGAGGGTTTTGAGCTATTACAGAGGACTCAACAAAGTTTAATACATTTTGAATTTGACAATTTAGATCTTCATAATGAAATAAGCAACCTGTAATAAATGCAGTAATAATGGAACAATTTGAGTGCTTCAGAAAACATTTCTTCATAGAAATGACAATTAGTTTGGTTTGTTTTAAAGTGTGCTGCATTTATGTGTCTTTGATACATCTGTGGCCAGCAGATCCAGAGAGGTGATTTTTCCACTTTACTCTGTTCTGGTGAGACCTCACCTGGAGTACTGGAGTAGGTGTTCAAGGGGAGATTGGACGTGGCACTTGGTGCCATGGTCTAGTCATGAGGTCTGTGGTGATAGGTTGGACTCGATGATCCTCGAGGTCTCTTCCAACCTTAGTTATACTGTGATACTGTGTGCAGGTCTAGAGCCTTCAACACAGGAAAGACATGGACCTGATAGAGCAGGTCCAGAGAAGTGCCACAAAAATGTTAAGGGGGTTGGAGCATCTCGGCTATAGGGTCAGGCTGAGGGAGCTGGGGGTGTCCAGCCTGCGGAAGGGAAGACTCTGAGGAGACCTAATAGTGGCCTGCCAGTAACTGAAGAGGCTGCAGAGAGATTGTTTACAAAGGCCTGGAGGGATAGGATGAGGAGAAATGGCTTCAAACTAGAGAAAAGTAGATTTAGATTGTATGTTAGGAACACATTCTTTACCATGAAAGTAGTAGAATACTGGAACAGGTTGCCTAGGGAGGTGGTTGGGGCCCCTTTCCTGGAGATACTGAAGGTGAGGCTGGAGAGTCCAAGTGCCAGGTGCTGCACTTTGGCTACGGCAATCCTATGCAGAGCTACAGGCTGGGGTTGGAGTGGCTGAGAGCTCCCAAACAGAGAGGGACCTGGGGGTGCTGATTGACAGCCACCTGAATATGAGCCAGCAGTGTGCCCAGGTGGCCAGGAGGGCCAATGGCATCCTGGCCTGCATTAGGAATAGTGTGGCCAGCAGGAGCAGGGAAGTCATAGTGCCCCTGTACTCTGCTCTGGTTAGGCCACACCTTGAGTCCTGTGTCCAGTTCTGGGCCCCTCAGTTTAAGAAGGACATTGAGAGACTTGAAGGTGTCCAGAGAAGGGCAACAAGGCTGGGGAGAGGCCTTGAGCACAGCCCTGTGAGGAGAGGCTGAGGGAGCTGGGGTTGTTTAGCCTGGAGAAGAGGAGGCTCAGGGGTGACCTCATTGCCCTCTACAACTACCTGAGGGGTGGTTGTAGCCAGGAAGGGGTTGGTCTCTTCTCCCAGGCAATCAGCACCAGAACAAGAGGACACAGTCTCAAGCTGCGCCAGGGGAAGTTTAGGCTGGAGGTGAGGAGGAAGTTCTTCACCAAGCGAGTCATTCGTCATTGGAACGGGTTGCCCTGGGAGGTGGTGGAGTCACCGTCCCTGGAGGCATTCAAGAGGGGACTGGACGTGGCACTTGGTGCCATGGTCTAGTCATGGGGTCTGTGTTGATAGGTTGGACTCGATGATCCTCGAGGTCCTTTCCAACCTAAGTTATACTGTGATACTGTGATACTGTGAGAGGGCTCTGGGAAACCTGATCCAGTTGAGGATGTCCCTGCTGACTGCAGAGGGGTTTGGACTAGACAACCTTTGGCAGTCCCTTCCAACTCAGACCATTCTATGATCCTATGACTGTGTTTGGCTGAGGGTTGACAACATAATCTCCTCTGCTAACCAACTGGTTGCTGTGCCACTACAAACCTGCTGAATGCATTTGACAGGAAGACACAGAGCACTTGGTGCGTCGGGACAACGCTTTTCCTTCCCTCACAGGAAGTGGCTGCTGTGTGGCATGGTTACATTTACAAACAGCATTTGTGATTGCTAAATCTGTCAAAATACTACACAGGAGCATTTCAGTGGGAAAAAAAGAAAAGAAAAAAGCCTCAAACCCAGTTCCTAAGCCCACTAGATGGAGCTCTCATACAGCTATAGACCAGCAGCAGCATTCCCACTGCTGAAGGGGAATCAAGGTAACCAGATCCTAACGCTCCCAGAAGGTGCTTCCTTTTCCGGCGGTCACGTTCCTGCTATGCATTTGATACCAAAATCCTGTCACTGTCAGTGCTGTCCTGCCCTGGAGCTGGCATCTCCACAGTCATGCTGATGTTCCCATACATCCACAAGCACAGGTAAAACATCAACCATAAAACATCATAAACCAACCACTCAGATTGAAAGTAATCTGAACTTCTGAAACAGATGGTTATGGTTAAAATCATACAATGGTTTGAACTGGAAGGAACCTTTAAAGCTCAACCCCCCTGCAGTCAGCAGGGACATCTGTGGCTGGAGAGTGGCCAGGTAGAGAGGGACCTGGGAGTACTGGTTGATGGTAGGCTGAACATGAGCCTGCAGTGTGCCCAGGCAGCCAAGAGGGCCAATGGCATCCTGGCCTGCATCAGGAACAGTGTGGCCAGCATGCCCCTGTACTCAGCACTCAGCCACACCTCGAGTCCTGTGTCCAGTTCTGGGCCCCTCAGTTTGGGAAGGAGGTTGGCTTGCAGGAACGAGTCCAGAGAAGGGCAACAAAGTTGGTGAGGGGTTTGGAACACAGCCCTGTGAGGAGAGGCTGAGGGAGCTGGGGTTGCTTAGCCTGGAGAGAAGGAGACTCCTTCTTGCTCTCTACAACTACCTGAAGGGAGGTTGTAGACATGCGGATGTTGGTCTCTTCTCCCAGGCAACCAGCACCAGAACAAGAGGACACAGTCTCAGGCTGCGTCAGGGGAGGTTTAGGTTGGATGATGTGATGTATTTTAGGGTGCACTGTTTGAAACCCTAGCATGTGGATTTCTGCAGTGGTTAGCACTTCTGAAGTGCTGTCAGCACATCCCACTGACACAGCCACAATTCTGGAAAGCAAGACATCACAATCTCAGTCCAAACCTTGAAAGCAAACAGTCTCCTCCTCAGCAGAGATCCCCACTGCCCAGGAAATACTATTTCTGCCTGTCACTGCCCCCTCTCCATCCCATCATGCAGAAAGTGTCCCCCACCTACTTGCCTGCAGCCCTGCATCTCTCTATCCCATCAGCCATACCCACACTGCTATATTTTTATACCCACATCCCCTACATATTTGTATCTCTTTCCAGTTGCCAGTCCCACAGCAGAATGTAAATGCCATTTATTTTCACCTCAGCTGTAATCTAGCACAGATTTCCTGGCCCTTTCCATTTCAGAGAATCATAGAATGGTTTGGCTTGGCCGGGCCCTTGAAGATCATCTCGTTCCAAACCCCCTGCCCAGGGCAGGGAACACCTTCCACTACACCAGGCTGCTCAAGGCCTCATCCAGCCTGGCCCTGAACTTTTAATTTCTACACATTTAATAATTTTACTGTATTACTATTTGCCTGGGTAAGCAAATAACAATGATGGCCATGGGGAGACCACAGAGGGTACTGGAAGAGTCAATCCCACAACACTCAACAAGTGGCAGCAAAGCAATACTTTGATAATATGAATGGCTGAGACCCTGCTAGAACAAACCCAGCATTTCTGAGACTGTACCAGAACAAACCCAGCATTTCTGAGACTGTATCAGAACAAACCCAGCATTTCTGAGACCCTGCTAGAACAAACCCAGCATTTCTGAGACTGTACCAGAACAAACCCAGCATTTCTGAGACTGCACCAGAACAAACCCAGCATTTCTGAGACTGTACCAGAACAAACCCAGCATTTCTGAGACCCTGCTAGAACAAACCCAGCATTTCTGAGACTGTACCAGAACAAACCCAGCATTTCTGAGACTGTATCAGAACAAACCCAGCATTTCTGAGACCCTGCTAGAACAAACCCAGCATTTCTGAGACTGTACCAGAACAAACCCAGCATTTCTGAGACTGTACCAGAACAAACCCAGCATTTCTGAGACCCTGCTAGAGCAAACCCAGCATTTCTGAGACCCTGCTAGAGCAAACCCAGCATTTCTGAGACCCTACCAGAACAAAACTATAATTTCTGAGACCTTACCAGACAAAATGATCATTTCTGAGATGCTACCTGAACAAACCCATCATTTCTGAGACCCTACCAGAACAAACCCATCATTTCTGAGACCTCACCAGAACAAAACCAGCATTTCCTGAATGAAACCAGGGTATTTTCAGAATTCAAACCAAGTTCTTACCAAGTTCTCTCTGTGACTTGAACAAATGCATGTAAGTGTAGTGAGGAGAGGTAAAAGGTGCATCTTTAGCTTCAGTAAGAACCCAGAAATATTTCAGGAGCATCAAACACATATACTAAATTTACTAATAACTTTACTAATAAACCCAGGAATATCTGTGACCTGCCCTATGTGATCCTACCTTGGCTGGGGAGGGGGGGGGGAGGGTTGGACTCAATGACCTCCAGAGGCCCCTTCCAACCCCTACCATTCTGATTCTATGATCTGGATGTAAATGATACAAAATTAAAGCAGGAACATTTAAGCTACAGGCCAAATCTCGAGGCATTCAGGACATACTTTTGTCATCTGTCAACCTCAACCAGTACTTTAAAGCAGCAAATCCAATCAGAAACAGATCCCTGAACTCTCCTTAATGCTACAGGAATTCTCTGAAGCCCTCTGATCATCCTCATGGTCCAGAGAAGGGCCAGGAGGATGAGCAGAGGGCTGGAGCATCTCTCCTGTGAGGACAGACTGAAGGAGTTGGGGCTGTTCAGTCTGCAGAAGAGAAGGCTCCCAGGTGACCTCATTGTGGCCTTCCAGTATCGGAAGGGGGCAACAAGAAGGCTGAGGAGGGACTGCTCAGGATCTCAGGTAGTGATAGGACTAGGGGGAATGGAATGAAGCTGGAGGTGGGGAGATTCAGGCTGGATGTGAGGAAGAAGTTCTTCCCCATGAGAGTGGTGAAGCCCTGGAATGGGTTGTCCAGGGAGGTGGTTGAGGCCCCATCCCTGGAGGTGTTTAAGCCCAGGCTGGATGAGGCTCTGGCCAGGCTGATCTAGTGTGGGGTGTCCCTGCCCATGGCAGGGGGGTTGGAACTAGATGATCCTTGTGGTCCCTTCCAACCCTGACTGATACTATGATACAATAAATTCTACTTTCCAATTCTTTCCTGCTCACAGGTGACTTTACACCCCAAGTCACCATTGTATAGCATATGACAATTAACCTACTTAAACACAACAGCTGAAGGGCTTCAAACAAGGTAGAGCTATTATTAGAGCTTCAAATAGGCAGAGTTAGAATTTATATTACAGCTGATGATCTTCTGAATGAGAAATTATTCAGATGATTTATTTGCACTGGAGTTACTTGAAGCACTGAGCCACAGAACTTTGTTTCTGAAGTTTGAGGTGGAGAAGGTTAAGAAGTGTTCAATATGATGGGAAAAACTACACTTTTTTATAACATAGAAGAATTATCCTCTCATATCATGCAAGGTTTAGCAGCCACTTCATACCAAAGACAATCTGATCTAAACAAATGACTGAGACTGCAAAAGGAATATGTTGTAAAATGGTTTTCACTGAAAAGATGAACTTTTTACTGAAGTAGGACCTTGCCACTATAAAAATCAAACCTTTTCCTCCACCACTTTTGTACCCATGACGTAGTTTCACTACTCCTGCAATTGTAATTGCTTGTAAAACATGAGGGTAAATTCACAATCACCCCAGTATGGCAGTTTACAGATTGCATCAGGTTGGAAGGGACTCTCAAAGACCTTCTTGCCCAAACCCCACCTCCTGAAGTGAGCAAGGACATCTCCAACTAGATCCAAACCCTAAATGTCAGAGTTTAGGGAATATCCAGTCTGTGGTAAAACTTGGTGTGACTCAATCTCAACCAACAGCTTAGCAGAGAGGCAGAACAGGAAACATTGTTAGAAAGCAGGTCAAGCAATCCTTTCAATCATTGTACTGCCAGTATGTCAGAGCACAATTTCCATTTAGTCTCTTAAAGCAAGAAACAGAAAATTCTCCAGAGACAACCTGGTCTTCCACACCTAACTGTGAGCAGAAGAAGGTGCTATGGATACCCCTCTCACACACACATTCATAATGCTTCAACGTCACCTAGAGAGGAAAAGACTTTACCTGAGGAGAGAAATGATGAGCAAAGATCCTCACAGAGATGCAGGGGACAAGCTCAGATGTCTGGCATAGTCTTCACTAGATTTACTTGCACTAAACACAATGACTCTCTCTGCATTGAGCCACAGCCTTTTCCAGAGAGCAGCAGCAGCATCATCAGTTTGGGACTGAGCTGTCACATGCTCACTGGTGGTGTTTGTCAAACCTCTGCTCTCCACAACATGCAAAGTCCCCAACAAATGCCAGAGCACAATCAGACCAAACAGAGGTGTTATCCTCAGGGTGTCACCAGAACGGCACCTGTCAGCTGAGAAGGCCCTAAAATCCACACAGAATTCCTCAAGTCTTGACTCACAATAATTTAGCAGGAAGAGATGTAGATCCAGAAATACAGACATTAGAGAGACAAGCTCAGCACAGCCCACACAGGCAGGGCTGGCTCATTTACTTAAGAAGTGTATTGAACTGGAGTCAAACTCTGGGCCCAGCAGCAGTTCTGAACAGTTTTACCCTCTTGGCTTGTCTCTTCCAACACCTATCAGTAAATTTGCAGATGACACCAAGCTGGGGGCAGGAGTTGATCTGCTGGAGGGTAGAGAGGCTCTGCAGAGGGACCTCGACAGGCTGGACAGATGGGCAGAGTCCAAGGGCAGGAGATTGAACACATCCAAGTGCCAGGTTCTGCACATTGGCCACAACAACCCCATGCAGTGCTACAGGCTGGGGTCAGAGTGGCTGGAGAGCAGCCAGGCAGAGAGGGACCTGGGGGTGCTGGTTGATGGTAGGCTGAACATGAGCCTGCAGTGTGCCCAGGCAGCCAAGAGGGCCAATGGCATCCTGGCCTGCATCAGGAACAGTGTGGCCAGCAGGAGCAGGGAGGTCATTCTGCCCCTGTACACTGCACTGGTCAGGCCACACCTTGAGTCCTGTGTCCAGTTCTGGGCCCCTCAGTTTAGGAAGGAGGTTGACTTGCTGAAACGAGTCCAGAGAAGGGCAACAAAGTTGGTGAGGGGCTTGGAACACAGCCCTGTGAGGAGAGGCTGAGGGAGCTGGGGTTGCTCAGCCTGGAGAAGAGGAGGCTCAGGGGTGACCTTATTGCTGTCAACAAATCTCTACCTAAAGTCAGAATGGGAAATGAAGAAACATTTTCTGATCCTGCCTGCAATTATTCCCCCCCCAGTTTCCAAAGAACACTTCTCAACTGGACAACAGGGTGTGTGTGTGTGGGTGTGTGTGTGTGGGTGTAAATCACAAAGAGTGGCAATGAAATTAACAGTTACACAATTAGCTGGTAGGAAAGTTTCTTAAGTGCAACTGTAGTTACTTCTGGAGAGAGGCTGCAGCCCTCTGCCTGCAGCTGAGGTGACTGGTATCAAATGTTTGAGAGATGCTTTTCCATCTCTCTGATTAACATAATTCCTGACTCAAGCTGAATGTTAATGTTTCCAGGATGCTCAGCTCTATCACCATCTCTGTTTTACTGTCATGACTTCCTGACTTTACCATTCAACAAATCAGAGATCTTGTTCACAGAGCTAAACTGCCAGGTTAATCAGACTTTGCATTACTTAGAGCCATGTAGGCAGATTTTTCAAGGACACCAGGGCAGAAGAGGGCTTCCTTCCTTCTATTACAGCAGCTGCATGTGAGCACAAATAACTCTTTACAATTCAGGTCCATTAGCAGCAAACAACTATTCCTCATTAAACCTAACACAAATCAATGTCTGCACTTTGCCTCTGCAGTCTGAGGAAATGGACCTGAATGAAAATGGCAATTTGGGTCCCGTTCAAGACTCACTTAGTTAAAAGCCCTGTAGGCCGCATGGAGAAACGCTTCCTTTTCCATACGCTCCTGGTACTTACATCAAACTCATTTAACGCAGCAGCAAGCTCCCCTATGCCAGTGTGCCCCTTGTTCTCATCAGTGGGCGAGGTGGCCTGGGCAGCATTGGAGATACCAGCAATTGCTTCCTGCACTTGCTTGAAGACATAGTCTCTGTTGGCTCTGGTGGCTGCGACGTCAGGGTGACGGAGGAACGCCTGGGACGCAGTATACAGCATGGTGGCATTCTTCTTCAGAGCGCCTCGAGCTGCAGCCATTTCATCTCTGCAGTGAGGATCTTTCAGTTCCTGTATGGAAACATGCAGGTTTAGAGGTGCCAATGAAAGGGTTTGTGTCGGCATGCATTATCTACAGAGCTGCAGTGTCTCTGCAGACATGCCATCCAGTGACTCTGCAGACATGGAGTCAGTGACAATAGCTCCCAAAACTCACAGAAAGAAATCCACTTCCTGCCCAAGAATTAACAACCCCATGTCCTGATTAGCAATCCCATGAAACACTCCAGGCCTGGGGCAGAGTGGCTGGAAAGTCACCTGGCAGAAAAGGACCTGGGGGTGCTGGCTGACAGCTGGCTGAACATGAGCCAGTGTGTGCACAGGTGGACAGGAAGGCCAACAGCATCCTGGCCTGGATCAGCAATAGTGTGACCAGTGGGACCAGGGAACTGATTGTTGCCCTGTAGCCAAGACTGGTGAGAACACACCTCCAATACTGGGTTCACTTTTGGGTCCCTCACTCCAAGAAGGACATTGAGGTGCTGGAGTGGGTCCCAAGAAGGGCAACAAAGCTGGTGCAGGGTCTGGAGAACAGGACTGGTGAGGAGCAGCTGAGGGAGCTGGGATTGTTCAGCCACAGGGGTGCTGAGGGGAGAGCTCATTGCCCTCTACAACTCCCTGAAAGGAGGTTGGAGTGAGATGGGGATTGGTCTTGTCTCCCCAGTATCGGGGCAGAACACAGGTGAGAATTAAATGGGAATAATTACAAAATGAAAACTATCCTTCACCTCCTGACCAATTTGCCTTTTCACCTTTCAATCTGTTGTTCCCTGAAATTTTGAGGAAGAAATTCTTGACAGTGAGACCCGGGCACAGGTTGCCCAGGAAGGATGTGGATGCCCTTACCCTGGAGGTGTTCAAGGCCAGGCTGGATGAGGCCTTGAGCAACCTGGGCTAGTGGAAGGTGTCCCTGCCCATGGCAGGGGGCTCGAAACTTGATGATGTTTAAGGTCCCTTCCAGCCCAAATCATTCTAGGAAGCCAACTGGAAAATATCCTTACATGAAAATGTAGTTTTGAAAAATGTCTGCACATTCAAACCAAGCCAAGGTGCTTAAATTATGGACCATGACATTTACTGTGCACTCTTAATCAGACCTGGACATAAAATGCAAGACCTTTAGCACCAAAACTAACTTTCTCAACCAGTGCTTTAAAAGGCACTCACCTGCTGTCTTCTGGCAGCCACATAGTTGAGTTTCACCATCTCCTTCCCAAACTCCTTGAAGCGATTGGCTAAATCTTGCTCATTGGTTGCATTCTTCACGGCTTCCAGTGCTTCCTCCACCTAGAACACATCAGCTGTGTCAGCACTCTGATCTGGGTGCAGGCTGACAAATCCATAGCTGTTCTCTGCAATACCCACTATTAGATGGACTCACTTTAGCCTTTCCATCCCTGCCTGTGCAGTGGCTTTAGGACAGTCCCAGTAACATTAATTATGTTTCTTAGTAGAGAAGCTAATTGCCATTCTAGGTCACTTTCCACTTGATGTTCTTTGGGATCATGAAGAAGCCACAGGTGGATTGATTTCCCCATTCACACTTACCAGATGCAATGTTTAATATATGTGGGTGTGAGAGACTAAAAATTTGTCTCTCTTGGAGTGAGTCAACAAAGATAAAATCACTTGCTGCTTGAGCAGACAATAGCTGACAGAGCCACTGGAACGACTCTTGGAGTCTTGAGTAGGGAGGTAATCCTCCCCCTCTACTCAGCCCTGGTGAGACCCCACCTGGAGTACTGTGTCCAGTTCTGGAGCCCCTATTCCAAGAGGGATGTGGAGGTGCTGGAAGGTGTCCAGAGAAGGGCCACGAGGATGATCAGAGGGCTGGAGCACCTCTCCTATGAGGACAGACTGAAGGAGTTGGGGCTGTTCAGTCTGCAGAAGAGAAGGCTCCGAGGTGACCTAATTGTGGCCTTCCAGTATCTGAAAGGGGCCTACAGGAAGGCTGGGGAAGGACTTCTCAGGATCTCAGGTAGTGATAGGACTAGGGGGAATGGAATGAAGCTGGAGGTGGGGAGATTCAGGCTGGAGGTGAGGAGGAGGTTCTTCACCATGAGAGTGGTGAGACCCTGGAATGTGTTGTCCAGGGAGGTGGTCGAGGCCCTGTCCCTGGGTGTGTTTAAGAGCAGGCTGGATGAGGCTCTGTCCAGCCTGATCTAGTGTGGGGTGTCCCTGCCCATGGCAGGGGGGTTGGAACTAGATGATCCTTGTGGTCCCTTCCAACCCTGAATGAAACTATGAAACTATGAAACTAAGGTGCAAAGATAACATTGCTCACTGGGCCACAGCTGGCCTACAACAATGACCCAGCCATTTACGCCTTCAGGGCAAGACAATCTCCACCCATCAAGTACCCCGGAAAGGGTAGACCTAAGGATTATTTCCTGCCCCTGGAATTTCTGAGGGACAATACTTGGACACATACTAAAAACTGTATAAAAGACTGGAGCCACTACTGGCTAGGAGGAGAAGAAAAATGCAGAAGGAAAATGTGGGGGACTGTGTCTCCTGGACTGGATGATTAAAGGAGGAGAAAAATGGAGATGAAGGAAAACAGGAGACGGAGCATGCCGCTGAGGAGGGAAAGCCTGGACAATGCTGCTCCGGAGAAAAGAGGCTGCCCGGAGGACCACAGCTCTTCTCCAGCCAGAGCCTCAGCACCGTTCCTGTACCAACCCAACATCTCCCCAGAGGACCACAGCTCTTCTCCAGCAAAAGCCTCAGCACCATTCCTCTACAGACCCAACATCTCCTGCAGCACCTTTCCTCCACAGACTCAAACTGTCTTGGGGGGCATGAGGGGTGTGGTAATATAATTCCTTTCCTCTTCTCTCTTCTCTCTCTCCCTCTCTATTTTCTCCCTCTCCCCTTCTTATGTCCACTTCATTTATGTAATAAATAGTCTAGCCTCATTTGTGCCTCTCATTTCACAACACGGGAATATCTAAAAGAACTCTGTCTCCAGACTGAGACAGTGGGGTTTAAAGCAAAATTGGTCAATAGGTTCTTTAAGTGCAGTACAGGCTTTGTGGGAAAACAAGGGAAAGTTATTAATTCTAGACAAGAAATAGAGCACAGAAGGACATGCCTGGGGAGGTGGTGGAGTCACCATCGCTGGAGGTGTTCAGGAGGAGACTTGACAGGGTGCTTGGTTGCATGGTTTAGTTGGTTGGGTGGTGTTGGATGATAGGTTGGACATGATGATCTTGAAGGTCTCTTCCAACCTGGTCTATTCTATTCTATTCTATTCTATTCTATTCTATTCTATTCTATTCTATCCTATCCTATCCTATCCTATCCTATCCTATCCTATCCTATCCTATCCTATCCTATCCTATTCTATAAACTTGCCATTAAGCTTCAAATTTACCCTGATATACACAAACCAGTTTATCTCTGTGAGATAAATTAAACAACCCAGTATATAGTATTCTTTTCCTTAGCTTTCCCTTTTCATTGACTTCAAACTGAGAAGAGAATCTACCTCAGGAAACATACCAGCAGTTGCTCCATCGTGCTGCAGCTCACAGCAAAATTCTAACTCCCCAGTTAAACCAACAAATCAATCTACCAAATCTCTTGTGAGGCCTTCCCTTAACTGCAGCATGACAAAAATGTCTGCAGAAACAAAATGCTCTCCTCATGCAATTAGTAAAGAAACTTTTCCAGCCAACAGATGAAAATTCAAAGTTGCAGCTCTGTCCCTCACAAGATAGAACAGTGACACCCAGCAAAAAGAATGAGAACTGAAAGGTTTCTGTTCATCCCTTGTCCTAAAACCCACTGCTTCAGTGTTTCAGTTTGTCCAGAGCATGCCCAGAGGAGGGCCACAAGGATGAGCAGAGGGCTGGAGCACCTCTCCTATGGAGACAGACTGAGGGAGTTGGGGTTGTGCAGTCTGGAGAGCAGAAGGCTCCAAGGAGACTTTATTGTGGCCTTCCAGTATCTGAAGAGGGCTACAAGAAAGCTGGGGAGGGACTTTTGAGGGTGTGCAGGAGTGATAGGACTGGGGGGGAATGGAAACAAAACTAGAAATGGGGAGATTCAGATTGGATGTTAGGAAGAAGATCTTCCCCATGGGGGTGGGGAGAGACTGGCACAGGTTGCCCAGGGAGGTGGTGGAAGCCTCATCCCTGGAGGTTTTTCAGGCCAGGCTGGATGTGGCTGTGAGCAACCTGCTGTAGTGTGAGGTGTCCCTGCCTATGATGGGGGGGGTGGAACTAGATGACCCTCGTAGTCTTTTCCAACCCAAACAATTCTCTTATTCAGTATCATAGTATCATAGTATCAGTCAGGGTTGGAAGGGACCACAGGGATCATCTAGCTCCAATCCCCCTGCCATGGGCAGGGACACCCCACACTACATCAGCCTGGCCACAGCCTCATCCAGCCTCGTCTTAAACACCTTCAGGGACAGGGCCTCAACCACCTCCCTGGACAACCCATTCCAGGGCTTCACCACTCTCATGGTGAAGAACTTCCTCCTCACATCCAGCCAGAATCTCCCCACCTCCAGCTTCACTCCATTGTATCAACTACAACAGCCTGAGAATTCTGTGTGTGGATGATCACACAGCCCATCAGGATGTGCCATTTGGAGCGTTGCACAAGCTTCACCACCAGGAGCACTATTACTGATTTGAGTAATGAACAAAGATAAACTGTAAGAAATGACCAAATGTCCTTCCAGAAAGTGCCTGTGTTGATTTCCTCTAAAACCTTCATTAAAATGCACTACTTTCCACAAGTCTTTGCCATGCTTTCAGTAAGAGCTGATTACACAGCACTGCACCATAAATCAGGCTTCATACTTTGACATGCAGAATGATTCTTGGTTATTAATGCTATGGGTATCTTATACCTGCCTCTGATTGCTACCTTTGTGTCAATACAAGAGCTGTTCCTTCATTAAGCCTGTAAAACATAAACCCTTTTTCTCCCTAACACTTTCATTTTTGTCTAAAATGGTTTGCATTATAAAAGGGTAAGATAAAAATCAGTCCTCAGAGATTGTCTTTCTAACCAGAGAAGGGGATGGGGAAAAAGGGGCAACAAAAATAAATGAAATAAAAACCCCCACAACCAAAACCAAAACCAAACAAAATACCCAACAAAGAAAATAAAATTTAAGGTCTTTAAGTTTGGCTGAAAATCAGCAGATATGCTTGGCTTCCTGCAAAGGAAATTTGCTCTCCACAACTCCCTGGAAGGAGGTTGGAGTGAGGTGAGGACCAGTCTCTTCTCCCAGTTAACAAGTCATAGGCCAAAAGGAAATGGCATCAAGTTGCACCAGATGAGGTTTAGGCTGGACATTAGAAGAGACTTCTTGATGAAAGGCTTTTCGAGCACTGGAACAGGCTGACCAGGGAGGTGATTGAATCCCCCATCCCTGGAGGTGTTGCAAAGAGGCAGAGATGTGGTGCTGAGGGACATGGTTTAGCACCAGCCTTGGTAGAGGTAAAGGATGGTTGGTCTGGATGATTTTAAAGGGCTTTTCCAACCAAAACGACTCTGTGATAATAACAGAATAGATCAGTAAATAAATGCAGTGATCACAAACCTCACTGCCACACACTTCCCTCAGAAATCCAGGCTGCAAACTGTGCAAGACACCCACATACAACCAGTATTATAGAATCACAGAGTGCACTGGGTTGGAAAGAACCTTTAAAGGTCATCTTGTCCATTACCTCTGCAGTCAGCAGGGACACCCCCAACTAGAGCAGGTTGCTCAGAGCCCCATCAAACCTGACCTTGAATGTCTCCAGGGATGGGGCCTCTACCATCTCCCTGGGAAGCCCATTACAGTGTCTTGACACCCTCACAGTAATGAACTTGTTCCTAATGTCCAATCTAAATCTACCTTGCTCTAGCTTCACACCATTGCCCCTTGTCCTAGTGCTATAAGCCCTTGAAAACAGTCACAGAATCACAGAATTGATTGGGTTGGAAGGGAACCTTGAAGGTCATGTGTGTTTTACTAACAGAGATCAGAGATCTGAGATCAGTATTTCTCATCACCTGTATCAAACCTTGAGGCTGAATTTTAAACATAATGCTTAGAAAACAAATGGTATTTATACTATTGAAGTGTTAGCTTCACTAGCAAAAGACTATTTCAATTACAGTTGTGTAGAGTATTATACAGGGGGCAAATTAAAAGCATACTAGAGTGAGGTAGTGCTTACTCTGCACAGAATCAGAGCCATGTGCTGACAGGTATAAGGGCAGCATTCTGTTTATTGGAGTTCACTAGAATCTGTGCAGAAGACTCTGCCTTTCATGGTGCAAACTGTTTTCAAGCTATTTAGCTTATAGGCAGGGTTCTCATTGTCCTGCCAGAACAGACTGTTGCTGTACAGTTGTGCTTTTAAACAGACAAACAAAAACAAAACAAAAGAAAACTTCTGGGGTAGCTGGCAGTGTGCTCAGGAAGCCCAGAGGCCAACTGCAACCTGGGATGCATCAGGAGGAGTGTGGCCAGCAGATCAGGAAAGGTGATTCTGTCCCTTCACTCAGCTCTTGTAAGACCCCACCTTGAATACTGCGTCCAGTACTGGTGTCCTCTCAAGCTGTGCCAGGGGAGGTTTAGGCTGGAGGTTAGGAAGAAATTCTACACAGAGAGAGTGATTGCCTATTGGAATGGGCTGCCCAGGGAGGTGGTAGAGTCACCATCATTGAAGGGATTCAGGAGGAGACTTGATAGGGTGCTTGGTGCCATGGGTTAGTTGTTTAGGTGGTGTTGGATGATAGGTTGAATGCGATGATCTCGAAGGTCTCTTCCAACCTGGTCTGGTCTCTTCCATTCCATTCCATTCCATTCCATTCCATTCCATTCCATTCCATTCCATTCCATTCCATTCCATTCCATTCCATTCTATTCCTCACCATAAGAGGGACATAGACCTTTTGGTACACATCCAGAGGAGGGCCACAAAGATGACCGAGGGAGCTGGAGCACCTCTGCTATGACGATAGGCTAAGTGAATCAAGATTGTGGACCCTGGAGAAGACTCCAGAGGGATCTTATAACTTCCTCCCAATACCTGAAGAGAACCTACAGGAAGGCTGGAGAGGGACTTTTTACCAGAGTGTCCACTGATAGGACAAGGGGAAATGGATTTAAATTGAAGGAGAATAGGTTTAGACTGGATCTTAGGAAGAAATTCTTCACTAAGAGGGTGACAAGACTCTGGAATGGATTTTCCAGAGAGGTTGTGGATGCCCCCTCCCTGGAGATGTTCAAGGCCAGGTTGGATGGGGCCTTGAGTAACCTGGGCTAGTTGAGAGGCATCCCTGTCCATGGTAGAGAGGTTGGATTAGATGATCTCTAAGGCCTCTTCCAGCCTAGGGCCATCCTATCATCCTGTGATTATTGAAAATCATATTGAAAAGTGACCTTCCATCTCCTCTCCTAAACTCACAGATACTCTCTGCAAGCTTTAAGTGTTCTATAATGATCTTCTGTAAAGTTTGGGTTGTTTATGCATTAAAAGTGAAATAATCCAATAATGACTAAAAAATACATAATTACATTTGCTAGTTCCAATTGTAAAGAGGTTTTTTTTAATACTCCTGTGTAAAACCAGGAATGGTAGCAGCCAAAAGTGAATACAAATCCATTCCAAACTGTCTGGTAATCTTTAATTCATCTTTATGTTTCCCTTTTGATGGCTGATTAGGGCCCTTGCACTATAGTCTCATTCCAAATTAAAGATTCAATCTTTGATACATCCAGAATTTGTGCCTGAAATAAAAGCAACCAAAAGTAGAACAAGTGTAATACCGAGCCTCTGCCACAAGATAGCAATCCTCTACAAGTCTTGAGAGAGGAAACCGTGGGGAGGAGGTGCCAGGTGAGGTTAAGTAAATGCAGCTGTGTGGTACACAGCAAAACAAGCTGGATCAGCTTGATTTCATCACTGAGTGACAGGGGTTGGAAGCGACCTCTGGAGATCATCTAGTTCAATCCCCTGCTAACAGAGGTCAGGTTGTACAGGACTGTGTCCAGGCAGGTTTTGAAAGTCACCAGAGAAGGAGACTCCAAAAACCTCTGTTGGGTTCAGAGAGCTGTCTAACAGCAGTACAGGTCCTGTCATGAAACAGATCTGACCATTTGCTCCCCAAATCAGTTCCTGCAAAGGGAAAAAATGAAGGAGCCTCATGCAGAAATGTCTCATCTCCTAGCTCTTTAGCAACACTTTAAGGGAAAACAGGGAAAGGTTGAAAAACACATTGTCTTGGTTTGAGCTGGAAGAGCTCCAGATGGAGGACAGAATGTGTTTTAGGCCAAAGGAGTAGATAAAAGCACTCACATGAACTGGAAGTTAAATGGTAAAAGTAATTATTTATAAAAAACAAAACAAAACAAGAAAAAAGAAGTAAAAGAGTAAACAAAGTACAAAAGGTGCTGAAGCAAAAGGATAAACACAATGTGCTCTTGGGGCCAAGAAGGCCAGTGGTACCCTGAGCTGTGTTAGAAAGGGGGTGATCAGTAGGTCCAGAGAGGTTCTCCTCCCTCTCTACTCTGCCCTGCTGAGGCCACATCTGGAATATTGTGTACACTTCTGGCCCCTCAGTTTGAGAAGTACCTCAGGGAACTGCCTGAAAGAGTCCAGCACAGAGCCACAAAAATGATTCAGGGAGTGGAACATCTTCCTTTTGAGGAGAGCCTGAGGAGGGTGAGGGCTCTGTAGCTTGGAGAGGAGGAGCCTGAGAGGTGACCTCATTCCTGTTCATAAAGATGTGCAGGGTGAGTGCCCAGAGGCTGGAGCCAGGCTCGGCTGGGGGATGCCCAATGCCAGCAGTGGTGGGAGACCACTTAGGAAGTTCCATGTAAACAGGAGGAAGAATTATTTCCCTGTGAGGGTGACAGAACACTGGCACAGGCTGCCCAGGGGGGTTGTGGAGTCTCCTGTTCTGGAGATATTCAAAACCTGCCTGGATGTATTGCTGTGTGATCTGCTGTAGGTGACCCTGCTCTGGCAGGGGGGTTGGACTGGATGAGCTTTCAAGATCCCTTCCAGCCCCTAACACTCTGTGATTCTGTAAATAGAATCAACTCTGGCCTAGGCCCCCGGGCAGGCCTCAGCTAGACCCCCAGCTTGGCCTCAGCTATGCAGCACAAAGTATCCTCCAGACAGCCAAATCTCCCCCATGATGCAAGCAAAAGCAAAAGCCATGCACCCAGAGAGAGAGAGCCAGCCAGCTGACCAGAAAGTCTGCTCCTTAAACAGGGACATGAAGGAAAGGGCATGGAATAACAGTATCACAACATCCTGTGCCTCCCTCTTGGGATAGACTTTCCTACTCCCTGTGGTTACACCAATTAGCCCTCACTTCCCTTAACCTACAGCACACATGAACAGTGACATCCCCTCCACCTCCTGCCTATTTGTCCTCACACACAAAGCACACATGAACAATGACATCCCCTCCACCTCCTGCCTATTTGTCCTCACACACAAAGCACACATGAACAATGACATCCCCTCTACCTCCTGCCTATTTGTCCTCACACACAAAGCACACATGAACAGTGACATCCCCTCCACCTCCTGCCTATTTGTCCTCACACACAAAGCACACATGAACAGTGACATCCCCTCTACCTACTGCCTATTTGTCCACACACACAAAGCACACATGAAGAGTGACATCCTCTCCACCTCCTGCCTATTTGTCCTCACACACAAAGCACACATGAACAGTGACATCCCCTCCACCTCCTCCCTATTTGTCCTCACACACAAAACATAAAAAACAAACAAAAAAACACCAAGGAAGAAAAAACAGGAGTAACAGAAATACATACAATCTTCAGGTGTGACAGAAGCCTCATGACATCCGCCATGTCAGCCAGGATGAGCAGGCGAGTGACGGCAGACAGCAAGGCGCGAGCCGCCCGCACCATGGTGCCCCTCTTCACCGAGGAGCAGGGGTCATCGGCAAACTCCGAGGAGGCAATTCTCATTGTTTCCCCTGAAATTGCACCAAAACAAAACAAAACAAGGCAGTCAAAGACAAGTTTTACATTATTTGTTCATTTGCCACAGAATCTCAGGGGCTGACAGTCCAATCCCCCTGCCAGAGTAGGATCACCTACACCACATTACACAGGAATGCATTCAGGAGAGCCTTCAATATCATAGAATCATAGAATCAATCAATAAGGTTGGACAAAACCTCAAAGATCATCAAGTCCAACCTGTCACCCAACACCTCATGACTACTAAACCATGGCACCAAGTGCCACATCTAATCCCCTCTTGAACACCTCCAGGGATGGGGACTCCACCACCTCCCTGGGCAGCACATTCCAATGGCTAACAACTCTCTCTGGGAAGAACTTTCTCCTTACCTCCAGCCTAAACCTCCCCTGGCACAGCTTGAGACTGTGTCCTCTTGTTCTGGTGCTGGTTGCCTGGGAGAAGAGACCAATCCCCTCCTGGCTACAACCTCCCTTCAGGTAGTCATAGACAGCAATAAGATCTCCCCTGAGCCTCCTCTTCTCCAGGCTAAACAATCCCAGAGAAGATTAGGCTCAGGGGAGACCAGGGAGACTCCGCAACCTCCCTGGGCAGCCTGTTCCAGTGTTCTGTGACCTTCACAGGGAAAACTTTTTTCCTCCTATTTACATGAAACTTCCTATGCCTCAACTTCCACCGCTGTCCCTTGTGCTGTCATTGGGCACCATGGAGAAGAGCCTGGCTCCGTCCTCTCGAGACTCATCCTTTACATATTTATAAACGATGAAAAAAGTATGAAAAGTCACTAAACCAAACTGCTGTTACAGGGGAAAAAAACCCAACCAACACATAAATGGCTTAGTGGATATTGAATATGGCAGGAGAAACAGAGAATTTAAAATGTGCAGCAATTGCCTCAACACTCTGATAAGGAAGAAAATAAACAACAACCTGTTGTCTTCTAGTCACCTGCAACTGCTGGAAAGGAAACCAAACTACCAAAATTACAACCCCCACCCCCACCCCCCAAAAAAAAAGTGGGAAAGGAACAGCCAGAAAGTGGGAGGAGGGATTATTTGGTTTTTTGGCTGTTGAGATCAATCACAAATATGTTGGTTTATTGCACAATCATTTTTTCCTGCTTTCCAGTGAGGGTAGTGAGATACTGGAATAGGTTGCCCAGGGAGGTCCTGGATGCCTCCTCCCTGGAGATGTTCAAGGGCAGGGTGGATGAGGCCTTGAGCAACCGGGGGTGGTGGAAGGTTTCCCTGCCCATAGCATGGGGTTGGAACTAAATGATCTTCAAGGTCCCTTCCAACCCAAAGCATTGGCAGCCAAGAGGGCCAATGGCATCCTGGCCTGCATCAGGAACAGTGTGGCCAGCAGGAGCAGGGAGGTCATTCTGCCCCTGTACTCTGCACTGGTTAGACCACACCTCGAGTCCTGTGTCCAGTTCTGGGCCCCTCAGTTTAGGAAGGAGGTTGACTTGCTGAAACGAGTCCAGAGAAGGGCAACAAAGTTGGTGAGGGGTTTGGAACACAGCCCTGTGAGGAGAGACTGAGGGAGCTGGGGTTGCTTAGCCTGGAGAGGAGGAGACTCAGGGGAGACCTTATTGCTCTCTACAACTACCTGAAGGGAGGCTGTAGACAGGCGGATGTTGGTCTCTTCTCCCAGGCAACCAGTACCAGAACAAGAGGACACAGTCTCAGGCTGCACCAGAGGAGGTTTAGGCTGGATGTTAGGAAGAAGTTCTACACAGAGAGAGTGATTGCCCATTGGAATGGGCTGCCTGGGGAGGTGGTGGGGTCACCATCATTGGAGGTGTTCAGAAGGAGACTTGATGGGGTGCTTGGTGCCATGGGTTAGTTGTTTAGGTGGTGTTGGATTGGTTGAAGGGTTGGACATGATGATCTTGAGGGTCTCTTCCAACCTGTTTTTATTATTATTATTATTATTATTATTATTATTATTATTATTATTATTATTATTATTATTATTATTAGATGACTGTATGAAGCCAAACTGCTGAGTGCAACCAGCACAGCCTAACAAAACCAGCACTGTCTGGTATAGAAACCAGAACCCACCTGCACTGCCAGGGAGGATGGGACAGAGCAACAATATCATCCCAGTTACATCTCTCTACAAATTTGCCTTCAAAATACATCCTTTTCCTTTACTCCTGCTCCTCAGACTTGCCTTCTTGCTCAGATACTTATCTGCTCTCCATCTGGAAAAGCCATCACTCATGGTAAAGACTTCATTTGTGACTTTTCCCCCAGTCATTTATTTGTTTAGGTTGCAAAAGGCCTTGAAGTTCACAAAATCCAGCTTGTAACCTGGCACTGCCAAACCCGCCACTAAATGCCACTAGACAACACATCTACACAACGTTTAAACCTATCCAGGGATGTGGACTCCACCACTGCCCCAGGCAGCCTGTTCCAGGGCTGGGTGACCCTTTCATCAGAATATCCAACCTAAGCCTCCCCTGGTGCAACTCAAGGCCATTTCCTCTCCTCCTATGATTTGTTACACTGACCCTCACTTCACTCCAACCTCCTTTCAGGGAGTGTGGCAGAGAGCAATGAGGACTCTCCTCAGCCTCCTCTTCTCCAGGACAGATGGGCAGAGTCCAATGGGATGGCATTCAACAAGTCCAAGTGCCGAGTGCTGCACTTTGGCTACGGCAATCCCATGCAGAGCTACAGGCTGGGGTCGGAGTGGCTGAGAGCTGCCAAACAGAGAGGGACCTGGGGGTGCTGATCGACAGCCACCTGAATATGAGCCAGCAGTGTGCCCAGGTGGCCAAGAAGGCCAATGGCATCCTGGCCTGCATTAGGAATAGTGTGGCCAGCAGGAGCAGGGAGGTCATAGTGCCCCTGTACTCTGCTCTGGTTAGGCCGCACCTTGAGTACTGTGTCCAGTTCTGGGCTCCTCAGTTTAAGAAGGACATCGAAACACTTGAGCATGTCCAGAGAAGGGCAACAAGGCTGGTGAGAGGCCTTGAACACAAGCCCTATGAGGAGAGGCTGAGGGAGCTGGGATTGTTTAGCCTGTAGAAGAGGAGGCTCAGGGGTGACCTCATTGCCCTCTACAACTACCTGAAGGGTGGTTGTAGCCAGGAAGGGGTTGGCCTCTTCTCCCAGGCAACCAGCACCAGAACAAGGGGACACAGTCTCAAGCTGCACCAGGGGAGGTTTAGACTGGAGGTGAGGAGGAAGTTCTTCACCGAGCGAGTCATTCGGCATTGGAACGGGTTGCCCAGGGAGGTGGTTGAGTCATCGTCCCTGGAGGCGTTCAAGGGGAGATTGGACGTGGCACTTGGTGCCATGGTCTAGTCATGGGGTCTGTGTTGATAGGTTGGACTCGATGATCCCCGAGGTCCTTTCCAACCTAAGTGATACTGTGATAATAGACAGCAAACTAGAACCTGGATACTGTGATAATAGATGAAACAACTCCAGTTCCCTCAGCTGCTCCTCAACAGACTCTTCACCAGCTTTGTAGTCTTTTAGATGCCTTCCAGTACTTCCATGCCCTTCTTGTAGTGAGGGACCCAAAACTGAACTGATCATTTGAGATGTAGCCTTAATAGCATAAGGGGACAATCACTTCCCTGGTGCTGGTCATGCTCTTCCCGATGCAGGCCAGGATGCTGTTGGCCTTCTTGGAGCTGGGCACACACTGGTTCATGTTCAGCCAGCTGCCAGCCAGCAGCCCCAGGAGTGGGGCAGCATTCCAGTCGTTCTACCCCAAGCCTGAAGGGTTCATGGGGTTATTGTGCCTCAAGTGCAGGACCTGGCATGCAGTCTTGTTGAACCTCATGATTCCCTTCATTCCTCCACTTTTCCTGTCCAGTCTGCTCTGCTCACTTTACCTATTCCCCACCCCCAGCTGCCCAGCGATCCCTGTAACTTCCTCTCTGCTCTGGCAGCAGAATTGGAGTCAACGATCCACAGCGGTCCCTTCCAACTCCTACCATCCTGTGATTCTGTGCAGCATCAGAAGTGAAAGCCATCTGACTCCTAGTTGTGGTGAGAGCACCAGGGATGCAACAACTAGAATGCAAAAATAAACTTACTGTGAAATGCTGAGGCCCTCAGAAGTGACTGAGTCAAAAGGGTTATTAGAATGTTTTTGAGTAAGTCACAATCTCAAAACCTGTTATGAGCTAACAGAACGTTCAGGAGTGTTAAGAATGTTAAGGAAGAAGGGAAACATGCACCACTTGCTAACTACCTTCCTCCTTGTAGGAAATGGGTGATTACAAGACTTTGCTTCTCAGCAGTGTCAGCTGAGAAATAATGAAGTGAAAACACAACATCCTCCTCCAGAACTCAAGAAATAGGAGAGAAAATTACATGTTAGAAAATGGAAATTCTGAGCTGTTAATATTAATCCAATCCAGGAGAAAAACACTCATGTATTTCAAAGGACTTCAAAGGGCCTAGCTCAAAACCCTCTAGACACAAATTCTAAATGCTTGCTGGCTCTGGTGTCAGAAGCAACCAGACTGCCATGTTCCAGCTGATGAGTCCTGCTCAAAGCCACTTCCAATTAGGTTGGACTGTGCCATGCTGATGACTCAAGTTCTGAGCTAGTGTGGCTGCACAAAGCTGTCCTGCTGTCATGCAGCTTTGCTACCTTCAGCCCACCTTGGGCATGGCCAAAATGCTTTGTCTTCTGCTGTGCAGACTTTTTAACAGTATTCAATAAGCCAGCCCAGCTCTGGAATGCAATCCCATTGCTAAGGCATCTGGAATCCTGTCATGACTGATTGTGAGGACAAGCTGCTGACTGAGCTTCCATTGCACTGTTACCCTTTGCTGCAAGACAGCTCTGGATGGAAACTGCTTTAGAAATAAAGAATCAGCATATTTTTAAATCATAGAATCACAGAACCTGAGCATGGGCGGGGTAGGGGGGGTTGGAAGGCACTTCTGCAGATCATTGGTGAGGGGTTTGGAACACAAGCCCTATGAGGAGAGGCTGAGGGAGCTGGGGTTGCTTAGCCTGGAGAGGAGGAGACTCAGGGGTGACCTTATTGCTCTCTACAACTACCTGAAGGGAGGTTGTAGACAGGTGGATGATGGTCTCTTCTCCCAGGCAGCCAGCACCAGAACAAGAGGACACAGTCTCAGGCTGCACCAGGGGAGGTTTAGGTTGGATGTTAGGAAGAAGTTCTACACAGAGAGAGTGATTGCCCATTGGAATGGGCTGCCTGGGGAGGTGGTGGAGTCACCATCATTGGAGGTGTTCAGGAGGAGACTTGATGGGGTGCTTGGTGCCATGGGTTAGTTGTTTAGGTGGGTTGGATTGGTTGATGGGTTGGACACGATGATCTTGAAGGTCTCTTCCAACCTGGTTTATTATTTTATTATTATTCTATTATTCTATTCTATCATCTAGTCCAACACCCCTGCTAAAGCAGGGTCACCTCTGGTAGGTTGCCCAGGATCACAGAATGGTTTGGCTTGGAAGGGACCTTAAAGATCATCTAGTTCCAAACCCCCTGCCATGGGGTTTGGAACTAGCCCAGGTTGCTCAAGGCTTCATCCAACCTAGACTTGAACCTCCACAACTTTTCTGGATAACCTGTTCCAATGTTTTACCAACCTAACAGGGAAGAATTTCTTCCTAGTGTCTAATCTAAACACAGCTTCTTCCATCTGGCAGCCCTCACCCCTCATCCTGTCACCCCATGCCTTTGCAAAAGTCCCTCTCCAGCTCTCCTGTAACCCCTTTCAAATACTGGAAGGCTGCTCTTAGATCTCCCCAGAGCCTTCTCCAGGCTGAACAAGCTCAATTCTCTCAACTTGTCAAGCTTTTTCTTAGAATTCCATAAGGCTGCCAAAACTCCCAGAAGGTTTCTTAAAAGAAAAGGAACAACCATTATCAGCAAAGAGAAAACAAAACAAATTTCTAAACATACTTTAATGTTCTATTGCTTAGCAACATAAAATTATAGTTACCTGTAGCCTCTGCAGGGAAAGAACAAGGTGGGGGAGGACCACAGTTTGCTGCACCTTCATTCCCATCCATTTTACCCACGTGCTAAAAATTACAGGAACTAGGGGCAAGGAACTCTGAGGCCACAAAGGGGTTTTGGAGCCACACTTTAAATCCACCAACTTTTTGCCTGGGAATGTGCTAAATATTAGAAATTACATTTCCACTGATCTTTTTTTTCCCTTACATTCTTGAGGCAATGGCTCAGAATATTCCATGTAAAAGGAGAGGCTGAGAGCCACCACAGAACAGGTTAGAGTCTAGCATGGGGGCAAGGGTTGCATTTGAATTTCCTAACCTGAAATTCGATGCAAACTGTGGACAAGGAATTCATCTAATCAGCATTATTTACAACTACCTGAAGGGTGGTTGTAGCCAGGAAGGGGTTGGTCTCTTCTCCCAGGCAACCAGCACCAGAACAAGAGGACACAGTCTCAAGCTGTGCCAGAGGAAGTTTAGGCTGGAGGTGAGGAGAAAGTTCTTCACTGAGAGAGTAATTCATCATTGGAATGTGCTGCCCACAGAAGTGGTGGAGTCACTATCCCTGGAGGTGTTCAAGAGGGGATTGGATGTGGCACTTGGTGCCATGTTCTAGTCATGAGGTCTGTGGTGACAGGTTGGACTTGATGATCTTTGAGGTCTCTTCCAACCTTAGTGATACTGTGATACTGTGATTATGGTTAGGAAGGCATCACCTTCTTTTTTGGTTGCTTACTAAAGGTTATTTAAGATAAAGCAAATACCACAGCTTTTTGTAGGAAGCTGGATTGAGGAGACATAACCCAAGAGGACACATGAATCAGTATGAAAGCCCAGGCAGGCTCTCCCTTACTGCAGCTCTAAGTTGGATTCACAGAATCACACAGAGTCACAGAATGGGAGGGGTTGGAAGGGACCTCTGAAGACCATTCACTTCAACCCCCCTGCCAGGGCAGGACCATCTAAAGCAGGTCACACAGAGGAACACATATCCAGGTGGGCCTCGAAACCTTGAGATGAAGATTACGCCACCTCTCTGGGCAAGCCTGTTCCAGTGCTCTGCCACCCTCAAAGCAAAGAAGTTCCTTCTTGTGTTGAGGCGAAGTTTCCTATGTTCAGGTTTATGCCTCTGGCATCTTGTCCTGTCACTGGGGACCACTGAGAACAGTCTGGCCCCATCTTCCTGACACCCACTCCTTAGACATTTGCAAGCTTTAATAAGATTCCCCCTCAGCCTCCCTCTTCTCCAGGCTAACCAGCCCCAGCTCGCTCAGCCTTTTCTCATCTGAGAGATGTCTCAGGCCCCTCAGCATCTCAAACCAGAATCACAGAATCAATAAGGTTGGAAAAGACCTCAGAGATCTTCAAGTCCAACCTGTTGCCTAACACCTCCTGACAACTAAACCATGGCTCCAAGGGCCACATCCAATCCTTTGTTGAACACCTCCAGGGACAGTGACTCCACCACCTCCCTGGGCAGCACATTCCAATGGCCAAGTACTCTTTCTGGGAAGAACTTCCTCCTCACCTCTCTGAGTGGCCCTGTGCTGGACTCTCTCTGTCTTTCTTAAACTGAGGTGCCCAGAACTGGGTGGACTCAGAAGAGACAGAAGTAATTCTGAGCACCCAGCAACAAAATGTTTACATGCAAAATTACTTGAGATTGAGGTATACCCAAGATGAAACAGCAGCCAAAACATGCTTTGTACTTTGGAATTAGATGGCTGCAAATTGTCTTACTTCCATTTTGGTGCTCAAGAGATTTTACCATTTTCTGTCATATTACCAGTCTAGAGCTTGAGGTAAATATTAATATTGAACTATGAAAGAAGGAAAGAATATTTGACAATGGGCTAGTGGCACCATGAAAACAAGCAGGAAAGTGATCTTCTTAGGCTAGTCGAAGGAGATAGTACTACTACATTCTAAAACCAGTGCTGGCAGATTGAAAGAAGATGTGTAGGGTTGCCACCACAGTGTAGAAAGTTTGGATTCATTATTTAACCTTAGAAAACTAAACTTGGGTGACATAAATGTTCTCAAAAAATAATGAGGTCAAAAGTATCGAAAAGGAAAACAAATAAGCAGATAAGGAAAGTATGAATACAATGCCATGAGGATGATCAGAGGGCTGGAGCACCTCTCCTATGAGGAACTACAGGCCAGTCAGTCTCACCTCTGTGCCTGGAAAGATGGAGCAGATCCTCCTGGAGGCACTACTGGCTCAGAAGAATAGTGAAGAGGTGATTTGGAACAGTCAGCATGGCTTCACCAAGGGCAAATCCTGCCTGACCAACCTGGTTGCCTTCTATGAGCAGGTGACAAAACTAGTAGCTGAGGGGCGAGCAACTGATGTCGTTTGGCTGGACCTGAGCAAAGCCTACGACACTGTCCCGCACCACATCCTGGTCTCCAGGCTGGTGACACATGGGTTTGATGGGTGACCACTAGATGGATAAGGAACTGGCTTGATGGCCGCACCCAAAGAGTGGCTGTCAATGGCTCCATGTCCCAGTGGAGGCCAGGGACAAGCAGAGTCCCTCAGGGATCAGTCCTGGCACCAGGCTTGTTCAACATCTTTGTGGGTGCCATGGACAGTGGCACTGAGTGCACCCTCAGCAAGTTTGCTGATGACACCAAGCTGTGTGGTGCAGCAGACAGCTAGAGGGAAGGGAGGCCATCCAGAGGGACCTGGACAGGCTGGAGAGGTGGGCACAAGCCAACCCCAGGAGGTTCAACAAGACCAAGGTCAGGGTCCTGCAGCTGGGTGGAGGCAATCCCAGGCACAAATCCAGGCTGGGCTGTGACTGGCTGGAAAGCAGCCCTGAGGAGAGAGACTTGGGGGTGCTGGGGGACAAAAAGCTCAACAGGAGCTCTCAGTGTACACTTGCAGCCCACAAAGCCAATCAGATCCTGGGCTGCAGCAGGAGAAGTGTGGCCAGCAGGTCAAGGGAGGTGATCCTCCCCCTCTGCTCAGCTCTGCTGAGACCCCACCTGGAGTACTGCCTCCAGTTCTGGAGCCCCTAGTACAAGAGGGATGTGGAGGTGCTGGAAGGTGTCCAGAGAAGGGCCAGGAGGATGATCAGAGGGCTGGAGCAGCTCTCCTGTGAGGACAGACTGAAGGAGTTGGGGCTGTTCAGTCTGCAGAAGAGAAGGCTCCCAGGTGACCTCATTGTGGCCTTCCAGCATCTGAAGGGGGCTCCAAGAAGGCTGGGGAGGGACTGCTCAGGATCTCAGGTAGTCATAGGACTAGGGGGAATGGAATGAAGCTTGAGGTGGGGAGATTCAGGCTGGATGTGAGGAGGAGGTTCTTCACCATGAGAGTGGTGAAGCCCTGGAATGGGTTGTGCAGGGAGGTGGTTGAGGCCTCATCCCTGGAGGTGTTTAAGCCCAGGCTGGATGAGGCTCTGGGCAGCCTGATCTAGTGTGGGGTGTCCCTGCCCATGGCAGGAGGGTTGGAACTAGATGATCCTTGTGGTCCCTTCCAACCCTGACTGATTCTATGGTACGATGAAAAGATCACAGAAGGTTGTTTAAAAGATATAAAGAATTCATAGTTCACACTTTACAATCTAATAACCTAGGAAACTAGGTGGGGGAGGAGTTGTCCACTTTAGTTCCAGTTAACATTATTCACCCTTGCTTGCACTGTAAAAGTATTAAACCACTCTTAAGGTAATATTGAGGCTACAGGTAGCCAAATGACTGTTGGGAGAAGCCTTTTTATCTGGAAAAATCCAGCCCTACTTCCAGTGCTCCATTTCTTTCCAAGCTCATTTGAAGTTACTCTGGAATCTGTTATTAAATTACTTAGAGTGAAAATTAGGTCAATGCAAGAAACAGACATCTTGGATCATCAAGTCTGCTTCCTTGCCACTGCAGACAGCCATGTCATAATATAATTAATAATGATCTTAATATGATAACAGCTATGCTCATAAACTTATCCAACTCCCATCTCAGAAACAGCTCAGACATTTAACCCCAATTAATCCTACTGGAAGGAGGAGACTCATCCCAGAGTGAACTCTAGAATCTGGCAGGTCTTTTTCATTAGAGAGGCTTTAATTCCATCCTGAGTGCATTTGCAGATAATTTATATCCATTTCCTCTCATGCCCCATTTGTCCTTCAATTTAAGCCAGTGTTCCTCTCCCCCTCTGCTCCCTATCACGCCTGTCTCACGTGGTGCACTCTTGCGATGAGCCATGACGGATGAAAGGCAGGACCTTGTTCTCCCCTTGTTGCACAGGAGAGCCATCTCTGCAATCATCTCAGCAGCCCTGGGAAACAATTCTGTTTCTGGAATACATCTGACAAGAAATGCAATTTTCCAGGAGACATAATTTGCAGTTATGAGGAAGACTTCACCTACCACTGTGCAGATTCAAACACCAGGATCAGCCACCTTCTTGCTAAGGCCCACACACGAAATTCTTGGGCACCTTGCTCTGAGATAAAGGGCAGCATTTAATTTGCATTCTGTAAAGGAAGAGCCTTAGCTGGGTGTGCTGGTTTGGGCTGGAGCACCTCTGCTATGAGGATAGGCTGAGAGAACTCAGGCTGTTCAGCCTGAAGAAGAGAAGGCTCTGGGGGGGACCTTAGATCTGCTTTCCAATATATGAAGGGGCTACAGGAAAGCTGAGGAGGGATTCTTGACAAGAAATAGTTTTAAGATGAGGCAGAGCAGGTTTAGACTGGATCTTGGGAAGAAGTTCTTCAGCCCAAGAGTGTTGAGACTCTGGAATAGCTTGTCCAGAGTGAATGTGGCTGCCCTGCCTCAGAGGTGTTCAAGGTATTCAGTTCTGGGTCCCTCAGTTTAGGAAGAACATCGAGACACTTGAAGGTGTCCAGAGAAGGGCAACAAGGCTGGGGAGAGGCCTTGAGCACAGCTCTGTGAGGAGAGGCTGAGGGAGCTGGGGTTGCTTAGCCTGGAGAAGAGGAGGCTCAGGGGAGACCTCATTGCTCTCTAGAACTACCTGAAAGGAGGTTGTAGCCAGGAAGGGGTTGGTCTCTTCTCTCTAGCAACCAGCAACAGAACAAGAGGACACAGTCTCAAGCTGCACCAGGGGAAGTTTAGACTGGAGGTGAGGAGAAAGTTCTTCACAGAGAGAGTTGTTAGCCATTGGAATGTGCTGCCCAGGGAGGTGGTGGAGTCGCCATCCCTGGAGGTGTTCAAGAGGGGATTGGATGTGGCACTTGGTGCCATGGTCTAGTCATGAGGTCTGTGGTGACAGGTTGGACTCGATGATCTTTGAGGTCTCTTCCAACCTTGGTGATACTGTGATACTGTAGGCTAGATTGGATCAGGCCTTGAGCAATCAAATTTAGTTGAAAGCTGTCCCTGCCCATGGCAGGGAGGTTGGAGTAGATGATCTCCAATGCCCCTTCCAACCCAACCCATTCTATGATTTCTTTGGGAAAGGAGTACACAAACACACCACGGCTGAGAAAAGCAAAAGCCATCAAAGGATTCTAAGTAGGGCATATTCCTCAGCAAACATTTTGCTCCCATCACAGTGTGGCATTAGTATGCAGGAAATTTCTGCACTCAGGTCAAATGTGGAAAAGAGTTTCACTAGGATTAAAAAAAACCCACCACCCAACATTAATGAAAAGGGAGAACCAAAAAGAGTTTTACAAATTGGAAGAGGCACCCCAGACACTTCTCTTCCCCTGTTCTGTCTTGCAGGAGTATTTCCAGAAGTGGGTAGGCTTAGCCCACAGTCAGTAATCCCCAGCAGCACTGAAGCACAGCCTTTTCAATTAAATTGTGGGATCCCCAGGAACAATGTTCTGCAAGCAGCTTTTCCAGCGTGCATGAAATCTGTATTTAAGTCCTCTCTGTGTGTAATTCAATAAAGAGGTTTGAGCTGAAGCCTCTGACCCCTCAGAGGAACACTGGTGCCATGATGCTGTGGAGCACCACGGGGATGAGCATCTCAGCCTCTCCTTTTGAAGCTGTTCTAATTGACGTGCTGGTGAGACACGGTCTGGATTGCAGCTGAGTGCTGGAAATCACTTGTGGGTTCATTGGGCAGAGATTCTGAACTGCACTGCTCCTTGTTCAACTCAACAGTAAAAAAAAAATACATTAAAAACTAAAAGTTTGAATCCTCCTTTGAACTGGAGAATCAGATGGTTTAGTCTGGCAGATTGAAAGCATGTGGAAGGAGATTCCTTTCAGCTGGGGGATGGTGTGACCTCAGATGGCTGTGTGGAGGTGCCCTCTGAAACCTCTGTTGTGGGTGAGAGGAGTTTTTAACAGAGTAAAGGTAATGGGAGTTTAACCACCTGTCCAGTGTGCTGATGGACAGGGAGGACAGGGCAAGCTGGGGGCAGATCTGGAGTGGTGCCCAGACTCTGTCTTGGGTATTTGAATTGGGAAGCAGCCTGTCAAAAGGAGAAAGGCAAGGAGGTGGGCTCAAGGCTTGGTCAGTCCTTTCTGCTTCAGTCAATCACAGAACCACAGAATCAACCAGGTTGGAAAAGACCTCAGAGATAAGTCCAACCTATTGCCTAATGCCTAACACCTCCTGACAACTAAACCATGGCTCCAAGTGCCACATCCAATCCTTTTTTGAACACCTCCAGGGATGGGGACTCCACCCCCCATTCCACTGGCCAATTCCTCCTTCTGTGAAGAAATTTCTCCTTACCTCAAGCCTACACTCCCCCTGCATATCCTTAGTGCTGCAGTCACGCTGCTTTGAATGAAGAGCTGGTGGGACACGTTACCAAGCCAACCTTCACCCAAAGAGACAGGCAGGTCTCCTTCTGCACTGCCACCCTTAACTCATCCTTCTGTCTCCACCTCTCCAGTCCTTCTGCCCTCACCATGCTGAACAAAGATTTTACAGTAGCTCCCTCAGCCTCTCCTCACAGGGCTGTGCTCCAGACCCCTCCCCAGCCTCATTGCCCTTCTCTAGACACATTCAAGAGTCTCAATGTCCTTCTTAAATCGAGGGGCCCAGAACTGAATAGAATAGAATAGAATAGAATAGAATAGAATAGAATAGAATAGAATAGAATAGAATAGAATAGACCAGACCAGGTTGGAAGAGACCTTCAAGATCATCGTGTCCAACCTATCAACCAATCCAGCCTACCTGAACAACTAACCCATGGCACCAAGCACTCCATCAAGTCTCCTCCTGAACACCTCCAATGATGGTGACTCCACCACCTCCACGGGCAGCCAACTGGACACAGGATTCAAGGTGTGACCTAACTAGTGCTGAGTACAGGGCACAATGGCCTCCCTGCTCCTGCTGGCCACACTATTCCTGATGCATCATCACAGCAAAGCAGATTCTCCTCATGCTGAGCACAAGCCCTAGGAGAAGAGGCTGAGGGAGCTGGGATTGTTTAGCCTGGAGAAGAGGAGGCTCAGGGGAGACTGCATTGCTCTCTACAACTACCTAAAAGGTGGTTGCAGCCAGGAAGGGACTGGTCTCTTCTCTCTAGCAACCAGCACCAGAACAAGAGGACACAGTCTCAAGCTGCACCAGGGGAAGTCTAGGCTGCAGGTGAGGAGAAGGTTCTTCACCGAGCGAGTCATTCGTCATTGGAATGTGCTGCCCAGGGAGATGGTGGAGTCCCCATCCCTGGAGGGGTTCAAGAGGACATTGGACGTGGCACTTGGTGCCATGGTTTAGTCATGAGGTCTGTGGTAACAGGCTGGACTCGATGATCTTTGAGGTCTCTTCCAGCCTTGGTGATACTGTGATACTGTGTGTAACTAATGCACTCTCATTTGCTGCCTTTGCCTCAGTGAAAACTGAAGCTGTGCAGTGTTGGGGTGGGGTTTGGCAATTCAGTGTGGGTTGGAAATGCTCAATTAGCTCTATCTGTGCTAGTATCAGAGCTGCTCCTGCAATACACCTGCTGACAAGTGCAGCTGCTGATTATTCCTGAGACTTAAGCAGAGTTTTCATACCTCTCATTTTTCTTAATATGCTTCCACAGAGACACCCACACATGCAGCTCTCACTAATGATTGTTTCTTTCTGTTCTCGTTAAAAATCACATTGTTTATGAACCTCCAATTATGCAAAACATACTGAGCAGCCTTTGCAGGCACTGGTCTGTGCATGAGCTTTGTGCTTTTATTCCTCAGCTTCATACTAGAATCTCTCTCTCTCTGCACACGAGCTCTTGCAGCTGGCAAACATTCACGCAACGTATAGAGTTGTATCAAAATCACTAAGGCTGTAAGAGACCTTTAAGATCATCAAGTTCAATCACAACCCAACTACCAGGACCACTAAACTATATCCTGAAGTTCCACATCTGTACACTTCTTGAACACCTGCAGGGATGATGACTCCACCACCTCCACTGGCAGCCTACAACTACCTGAAGGGAGGTTGTGGCCAGGTGGGGGTTGGTCTCTTCTCCCAGGCAACCACAGTACCACAGTATCACCAAGGTTGGAAGAGACCTCAGATCATCAAGTCCAACCTGTCACCACAGACCCCATGACTAGACCATGGCACCAAGTGCCACATCCAATCCCCTCTTGAACACCTCCAGGGATGGTGACTCCACCACCTCCCCGGGCAGCACATTCCAATGGCGAACGATTCTCTCTGTGAAAAACTTTCTCCTCACTTCAAGCCTAAACTTCCCCTGGTGCAGCCAGAGACCAGCACCAGAACAAGAGGACACAGTCTCAAGCTGCACCCAGGGGAAGTTTAGGCTGGAGGTGAAGAGAAAGTTCTTCACAGAAAGAGGAATTGGCCATTGGAATGTACTGCCCAGGGAGGTGGTGGAGTCACCATCCCTGGAGGTGTTCAAAAAGGGATTGGACGTGACACTTGGAGTCATGGTTGAGTTAGTCATGAGGTGCTGGGTGATAGGTTGGACTTGATGATCTCTGAGGTCTTTTCCAACCTTATTGATTCTACAATTCACCACTTCATCAGTAAAGTTTTCCTAATGTCCCATCTAAACTTTCCCTTGTGCAACTTAAACCCATTTCCTCATGTCCTATTGATAATCACTTAGGAGAAGAGACTAACTCCTGCCTCACTCTAATCTTTCAGGTAGTTATAGAGAGCAATAAGATCTCCTCCTAGCCTTCTCTTCATAGAAAGGTTTGAGTTAGAAGGGACCTTCAAGAACATCAGGTTCCAACTCCCCTGCTAAGTTCAGAAACACCTTCCACCAGACCAGGTTGTTCAAAGCCCTGTCCAACTTGGCCTTAATCACCTCCAGGGAGGGGGCTTTCACCACCTTCACTGTCAAGATTTTTTCCCCCTAATCTCCAACCCTAATCTCCCCTCTTCCAGCTCAAAGCCACTGCCCTTCATCCTGCCACTCCCAGCCCTCCTAAAATGTTCTTCCCCAGCTCTCCTGAAGCCCTCTTCAGGTCCTGGAAGGCTGCTCTAAGGTCTCCCTGGAGGCTTCTCTTCTCCAAGCTGAACCACCATAATTCTCCCAGCCTGTCCCCATATAGGAGGTACTCCAGCCTCCTGATCATCTCTCTGCCCTCCTCTGGCCCTGCTCCATACAAGGGACTCCCTTATTTTAACACCTGATGGTCTATGAAACTGGGATAAAATGTGAGGGCATTAAAATGTGATCAGATCAAATTTAGGAAGATGCCTATAGACTTTGGAAATGACTTTGTAATGGAATTCCCAGTTTCAGGAAGACAGGCTTAGTCTTCATGTGGGTTGACATTGGAGCATGAATTCAGAAATCCTTTGGAAGTTCTTTTATGGTGGAAAAAGAGCTGCTTTGGCTCTAAAATACTGGTTACTGTAAATAATGTGTGCAGATTCTGTGCACAGACAGCAGAAATGAAGCCATTTAATTCTTTCAAGGTGCTATTGCACCTTTTCTCTCTTGCTCTGTGTAAATGCGCAAGTGCCCTCCCCTTTGTTTTCCTTGTTGCCTCCTTGCTCTTGTCTCTTCTTATTGCAAGCCTGTATCAGAGACCTTCCCTGTGTTGGTAACTCTCTTGGTCTGCTTTTCTCCTTCCCTGTGTGCTCTCATATTGAAGTACCTCTGTCAATTTGTGCATTTCAATTTCATCGTGTTATACTTCTGTCTTGGCCACAGCCCCCTAAACTGTGAAACGTGAATGTGCCTGCTTTCTAAATCACAGTCAGGGGGCTTTTATTACTTTTAGCAGTGCTTGTTCCCCACTATTGTAACAATAGTGTTACCAATATGCTGGGTGCCTGTATCATTTCCATAATCTGCTCATTTCCTTTATCTCAGGCTTATCAGAGAGCTGGGTGGTTGGCAGGCAGTGATACCTCTTGCTGTGTTCACCCCCAGAGCACAGTGTGCTCGGAAATGGGCTGAGTTCAGAGCCAGGTGGTCCCTGCCTCTCTTAGTGCTTCTGTCAAGTCATGCACAGAGAGGAGCTAAGCATAAGAAACAGAAAACAGTGGCAGGGATGCAAAACTGAGCCATTACCACATGCAGCTGAGCTGATCAATCCACTAACTGATCGATCGCAGCAGCAATCCTGCCCACGCCCTCACACTGCTTCCCAGGAGCTGACATCAGGAGCTTGCTACTCCTTCCTTTCTCAGAGTGTGCTGGGATGCATTTAGTTAAGAGAAATTGGCTTGCTGGAGCATATCAACCCTCTGAAATTGATGCTCATCTCAGAAAATATCAACCTCAGCTAACTGTTTGACTGGGCAATTTTTTAATGTGATAATAGAGAAGGATGGAACTGATTCGAATTACCACTTTGAACCTAGCACTTAGCAGTGCCTAGGGCATGGGAATAATCTCTCTACAAGCTTGCTTGGTTGTACAGTACTTGTGAGCCCCTTCAAGCCTCAGAACGAAGGTAATACGTAGGACTCTGCAGTGGGCTGCCCAAGGAGGCTATGAAATTTAGAATAAACCAAACCAGGTTGGAAGAGACCTTCAAGATCATCGTGTCCAACCCATCAACCAATCCAACCCACCTAAACAACTAACCCATGGCACCAAGCACCCTGTCAAGTCTCCTCCTGAACACCTCCAGTGATGGTGACTCCACCACCTCCCCAGGCAGCACATTCCAATGGGCAATCACTCTCTCTGTATAGAACTTCTTCCTAACATCCAGCCTAAACTTCCCCTGGTGCAGCCTGAGACTGTGTCCTCTTGTTCTGGTGCTGGCTGTCTGGGAGAAGAGACCAACCTCTGCCTGTCTACAACCTCCCTTCAGGTAGTTGTAGAGAGCAAGAAGGTCACCCCTGAGTCTCCTCTTCTCCAGGCTAAGCAACCCCAGCTCCCTCAGTCTCTCCTCACAGGGCTGTGTTCCAAACCCCTCACCAACTTCATTGCCCTTCTCTGGACACGTTCCAGCAAGTCAACCTCCTTCCTAAACTGAGGGGCCCAGAACTGGACACAGGACTCGAGGTGTGGCCTAAACAGTGGAAGGAAGGCTATGGAAGCCTCCTTCCTGGGGGTGTTCAAGGCCAGGATGGATGAGGCCTTCAGCAACTGAGTCTAGTTGAGAGGTGCCTCTGCTCACAGCAGGGAGGTTGGAGGAGATGATCTGTGAGGTCCCTTCCAATCCAGGCCATTCTCTGATACTAAAATTTGATGAATGAAAGAATCTGCCTCCCTAATGGAGAATGGCCCCGTGGTTTTCTTAGAGAGCTTCCTTCTCTCTGCCTGTTAGCAAGCTGTGTGTGCTTCTCAAACCTTGTGCTGTTTGGGACCTGATACTCCGTTCCGCTCAAATTTATTAACCACAATTCTCTTGACTATCCATAAAGCTGTTCTGCAGAAAGCCATTAAATGATTAACTCCAAGACTTTAATTGCTGGGGCTCACAGCAAAGGATTTTTCTTTGCCATTTCCATTCATTTTAGTCCTTTATTACAGTAATTATTTTCATAAATCCTCTCTGCACCGTTCACCAAAACCGACGGCAGCCTTTCCCAGCAGCTGCCACTGTAGTGACTTGTGCAGTTTTGTCTTGTTTGTGTGAATGAAAGATTCTCCTTATTTGGAATGTGCTCCCTGCCTCAGTGCTGCAGCTATCTGGCAAAGAGGCAACCATTTCCAATTAGAAATCTCCAAGTTTTAGAATAAACACAGAAGCGGTGCAAAACCGACAGGTTTCTTGCAGTCCTGAGTCTCACTGCCTGGCAGGAATCTCTTCTGCTGCCTGCTGATGG
This sequence comes from Melanerpes formicivorus, assembly GCF_026170545.1. Lineage (NCBI taxonomy): Eukaryota > Metazoa > Chordata > Aves > Piciformes > Picidae > Melanerpes > Melanerpes formicivorus. The sequence goes on along the minus strand of NW_027142370.1, from coordinate 14,883,319 downwards.
CTGGAAGATGCTCCTGATGCTCTCAGTATCTGAACATTCCTAAGCAGGCACACTCAGGTTCCACTGAAGAGGACATTGCCTTGCTGGGTTGGCTCCTGGCTGGAGTGTGAGAGCAAACCAGCTTGTGTATGGCCTTGGACAATCTGTTTTACCCAGCCACTGGAGGGAAGCAAGGAGAGAGAGAGTGTGGCAAGACAGATAATGCTTGGAGAGGAAAAGAAGCATTTTCCTGGTCTCCTGCAGGACATCCAAGGTCAGCTGCATGGCTTTTACCAGAATGCAAGTAAGGCCACATTATAATTCACAGCAATTTGAACTTTTACATACACAATTTCACAGGTTGCATCAGGTTGGAAGGGACCCTCCAAGGTCATCTCATCCAACCCCCACTGCAGTCAGCAGGGATACCTCCAACTAAAGCAGGCTGCCCAGGGCCACATCAAGCCTGATCTTGAATGTCTCCAGGGATAAGGCCTCAACCACATTGCTGGGCAACCTGTTCCAGTATTTCACCACTCTCACTGTGAAGAATTTCCTCCTGATGTCCAACCTAAATGTATCCTGCTGCAGTGTCAAACCAAGCCCTTCTAAACATCCCCTCCCCAGCCTTCCTCAGGTCCCCTTCAGACACTGAAATGTAGTTACAACACCTTCCTGCAGCTGCCTTCTCCCTAGGCTCCTGTACTGTGTCCAGTTCTGGGCCCCTCAGTTTAGGAAGGAGGTTGAGATGCTGGAAGGTGTCCAGAAAAGGGCAACGAAGTTGGTGAGGGGCTTGGAACACAAGTGCTATGAGGAGAGGCTGAGGGAGCTGAGGCTGCTTAGCCTGGAGAAGAGGAGACTCAGGGGTGACCTTATTGCTCTCTACAACTCCTTGAAGGGGGGTTGTAGACAGGCAGAGGTTGGTTTCTTCTCCCAGGCAGCCAGCACCAGAACAAGAGGACACAGTCTCAGACTGCACCAGGGGAGGTTTAAGTTGGAGGTCAGGAGGAAGTTTTACACAGAGAGAGTGATTGCCCACTGGAATGTGCTGCCTGGGGAGGTGGTGGAGTCCCCATCCCTGGAGGTGTTCAGGAGGAGACTTGACGGGGTGCTTGGTGCCATGGGTTAGTTGATTAGGTGGTGTTGGATAATAGGTTGGACTTGATGATCTTGAAGGTCCTTCCAACCTGGTCTATTCTATTCTATTATTTCTATTTCTATTTCTATTTCTATTTCTATTTCTATTTCTATTTCTATTTCTATTTCTATTTCTCTATCTATTTCTATTTCTATTTCTTGATGCCTTGAGAGGTCCAGTGTGTTTTGATGTTCCCTAGCAGCACCCACAATGCTGAGCATCTAAAATGTCCATGTGGATGTTCAGGAACTCTCCAGTATTCAGCGAGGGCTGAGCAGTTGTTTAGTTCATCCCTGAAGGATGTTCCTCTGCAGCACAGCTGAGAGCTACAGACAAGGAGGGATTAGAAATGGAAATGCACTCTCATATCCAAAACAATTTACTCTGGAACAGAAATGTAATTAATGTTTTATTGCACTTAAGTGTATCAGTGCTGTTTCAAATGCCCCATTTATCTGACTATTAATTGGGAAAGTTACTTCTAAAGCGTAACATTTGTGAAGTAATTGATTTAGATTGTCACAAATACGTGGCCAGATATCTCCCAAGTTCTGTATTCTTCATATTTTACTGTCCTAAGGAAAGAAGTAGCTCAGTTAATTAAAATTACAGATTTTAATGGCCTGTGAAGGGAATGAGATGGTGTGCTCCTGCATCTGAATATGAATATTGAATCTATAATACATACTAGCTGTAAGGATATCCATTGTGCTTTAAAATACATACTGATTCATCTTCCATCACTCTATTTAAATGTCAGACATGAAGTGACTCAAATTTAAGTGAACTGCATTGTCTGCATAATCAGTTCCATAGAGACCCAGCTCTAGGAGCTGAAATGGAACAGGAGAAGGTTGGGCTGGAGCAGACCTGGCCTTGAAATCTATTAATGCAATGAGAACAGAGAGAGGGCAAAATCACAGTATCACAGTATCAGTCAGGGTTGGAAGGGACCACAAGGGTCATCTAGTTCCAAGTCCCCTGCCATGGGCAGGGACACCCCACACTAGATCAGCCTGGCCAGAGCCTCATCCAGCCTGGCCTTAAACACCTCCAGGGACAGGGCCTCAACCACTTCCCTGGACAACCCATTCCACGGTTTCACCACTCTCATGGGGAAGAACTTCCTCCTCACCTCCAGCCTGAACTTCTCCACCTCCAGCTTCATTCCATTAATCCCAAATTCATTCCATTAATCCCAAAATCCCAACTGCAAGGGAAAGGGGAACTCAGTTTTTAGGGGATTTAGTAGCACAGATTTGGGAGAAAAGTGTTAGGGAAGGGAGATGATGATTTAACAGCCCTTCTTTAGCCCACTAGGAGGATTTAACAGCCCTTCTTTAGCCCACTAGGAGGATGTAACAGCCCTTCTTTAGCCCATTAGGAGGAAGTTCCTCACAACGAGGGTAGTGAGATACCAGAACAGGCGGCCCAGAGATGTGGTGGAAGCTCCACCACTGAAGACATTCAAGGTCAAACTTGGGATGCAGAGGAATCTGACCTAGCTAAAGATGTCCCTGCTTACTGCAGGGGGGGTTGAAAGAAGATGTAGTTCAAGGCTGCTTTCCAACCCAGTGCAGTCTGTGATTTGTGCACAGCTTTGGAAACTCTGATAGTATTTTGAACACACATTTATATGTAGGAAGCAGAGAGCATTCCTCAGCATGAATATGCTCTACACAATACTTCTGCAGCTTTCACAGGTTCACACAGAATGTTAGGCCCAGGAAGGGACCTCAAACTGTCATAGAATCATTTCAGTTGGAAAAGACCTTTAAGATCCTTAAGTCCAAACATCCTATAATTCTACCAAGGCTGGTGCTAAACCATGTCCCTCGGCACCATATCTCAGGCTTTGTACAAACACCACCAGGGGTGGGGATCCAACCACCTCCCCAAGCAGCCTGTTCCAGTGATTGGGAAAGCAGTCCTGAGAGAGACTTGGGGGTGCTGGGGGAGGAGAAGCTCAACAGGAGCTCTCAGTGTGCACTTGCAGCCCAGAAAGCCAATCAGATCCTGGGCTGCATCAACATCTTTGTGGGTGCCATGGACAGTGGCATTGAGTGCACCCTCAGCAGGTTTGCTGATGACACCAAGCTGTGTGGTGCAGCAGACAGGCTGGAGGGAAGGGAGGCCATCCAGGGGGACCTGGACAGGCTGGAGAGGTGGGCACAAGCCAACCTCAGGAGGTTCAACAAGACCAAGGGCAGGGTCCTGCAGCTGGGTGGAGGCAATCCCAGGCACAAATCCAGGCTGGGCAGGGACTGGCTGGAAAGTAGCCCTGAGGAGAGAGACTTGGGGGTGCTGGGGGAGCAGAAGCTCAACAGGAGCTCTCAGTGTGCACTTGCAGCCCACAAAGCCAACCAGAGCCTGGGCTGCAGCAGGAGAAGTGTGGCCAGCAGGGCAAGGGAGGTGATTCTCCCCCTCTGCTCAGCTCTGCTGAGACCCCACCTGGAGTACTGCATCCAGTTCTGGAGCCCCTATTGCAAGAGGGATCTGGAGGGGCTGGAAGGTGTCCAGAGAAGGGCCAGGAGGATGATCAGAGGGCTGGAGCACCTCTCCTGTCAGGACAGACTGAAGGAGTTGGGGCTGTTCAGTCTGGAGAAGAGAAGGCTCCCAGGTAACCTCATTGTGGCCTTCCAGTATCTGAAGGGGGCTACAGGAAGGCTGGGGAAGGACTGCTCAGGATCTCAGGTAGTGATAGGACTAGGGGGAATAGAATGAAGCTGGAGGTGGGGAGATTCAGGCTGGAGGTGAGGAGGAAGTTCTTCCCCATGAGAGTGCTGAAGCCCTGGAATGGGTTGTCCAGGGAGGTGGTTGAGGCCTCATCCCTGGAGGTGTTTAAGCCCAGGCTGAATGAGGCTCTGGCCAGGCTGATCTAGTGTGGGGTGTCCCTGCCCATGGCAGGGGACTTGGAACTAGATGATCCTTGTGGTCCCTTCCAACCCTGACTGATACTATGCACTATGAACAAATTCCTTTTCCTGTCCAACCTAAACCTCTGGCCTCATATTTCCAAAGACAAGCTTGCACGTCAAGGCTGATGGTTATTGTTGTAAACATCAGCAGTCTGTTGCTTCACTAAACATGGCCTCACTGATGTTTCTAAACCAATTTTTATCTGAATATTTGTGTCCTGGTTTTGCTGGGGCAGAATCCCAGGCCAGCCATGGGCTGCTGGCCATCAGCAGTTCTGAGTCAGCCAGGACACAGCTGACTGGAGTAGACTACAGGTTTAGTCCCGACCATCAGCATCAGGCTCAGGATAAAGGGGGAAGTTTGCTGAGGAGAGAGGTTCTTGCTGAGAGTTTACTAGATTTGGTTGCTCAAGGCCTCATCCACACTGGCCTTCAACACCTCCAGAGAGGAGGCATCCACCACCTCCCTGGGTGTGGTGGGTTAATGCCCATCCTGAAACCAGGGGGGAGGGCTTGCCAGTGCTTTGCCCTCCCTGCAGGGCGTTTTCCCCCTGGGAAGCTGAGTCTGTTCCACTCCCCCCTACCTGCCCAGCTAGGGTATAAAAAGCAGGACATTGCAGTCATTAGGCCTGCTTTTGGCTCCTGCCTCTCCTGGAAGAGAGCTACTGCAGCTGCCTTCCTGCTCCTCTGCCACGTGGTCATGCCTGATCCTTCTCCCTGCTGACTCTGTGCCTCTTCAGAGAGAGACTGGCTTTGTATTCTTCTTTGTCCCCCCTCCCATCCATCCTTGTTCCTTGCCCTTGTGAACCTTACCTGTTATTGTTATATATTTTTATATATATTTTGTTCAAAGAAAACTCTTTACCTCTCTACTTCCAGGCCAACTCCAAATTACTGCTTGGTGAATTTGCTCCTTTCCTTTTTTCCCCTCTCTGTTGGGAGGGAGGAGGGGGGAGCAGGGGAGACATTCTCAGCCTTGCCTCCATCTGAGCTCTTAACTCCCAGTTAAGGCTCAAACCACTACACTGGGCAACCTATTCCAGAGTCTCACACCCTCATACTCAAGAACTTCTTCCTAAGCTCCAGACTAAACCTCCTCTCCCTCAGCTTCAAACCATTCTCCCTTCTCCTGTGGCATGACACCTTTATGAAAAGTCCCTCCTCCAGCCTTCCTGCAGGTTTCCTTCAGGTATTGGAAGGCAGCTACAAGACCCCCACCAGATCTGCAGCATTGATTAGGCCACACCTTGAGTACTGTGTCCAGTTCTGGGCCCATCAGTTTAGGAAAGAGGTTGACTTGCTGGAGCGTGTCCAGAGAAGGGCAACGAAGTTGGTGAGGCATTTGGATCACAAGCCCTATGAGGAGAGGCTGAAGGAGCTGGGGTTGCTTAGCCTGGAGAAGAGGAGGCTCAGGGGAGACCTCATTCCTCTCTACAACTACCTGAAGGGAGGTTGTAGACAGGCAGAGGTTGGCCTCTTCTCCCAGGCAGCCAGCACCAGAACAAGAGGACACAGTCTCAGGCTGTGCCAGGGGAAGTTTAGGCTGGATGTTGGGAAGAAATTCTACACAGAGAGAGTGATTGTCCATTGGAATGGGCTGCCTGGGGAGGTGATGGAGTCACCATCATTGGAGGTGCTCAGGAGGAGACTTGATGGGGTGCTTGGTGCCATGGGTTAGTTGTTTGGGTGGGTTGGATTGGCTGATAGGTTGGACGCGATGGTCTTGAAGGTCTCTTCCAACCTGGTCTGGTCTATTCTATTCTATTCTATTCTGTTCTGTGCTATTCTATTCTAAGCTATTCTATTCTCCTCTCCTCACAGCAGAGGGCAGGCAGCTCCAGCCCTTGCAGCAGGTCTTGCCAGAAATATTGCTTCTAAAAGAACAAACAGTAAGTGTAGGGCCTGAGTGGAGAATTCAAGTGAAGTATTTCTGGAAGAAACTATTTCTGTAACTTCCAATTTGTGAGTACAATTTAACTTCTGACAACTGTCAGCAGATGACATTCTAAAGTAATTTCACTCCTGCCTGCTACAGAATCATGATAGTAATAAAAGCTTCAAGAGAGACAACATAAATAAACAGAGTATGAAAAAAATAAAGGGGGGGGGACACCACCTAATAGATTAATTTCTATTATTTTTCAAACATACAGCACTGTGCTGTGGTAAAATCTGTCTCAAACTCTCCTATTTGAGTAATATTTCAAATGCCAACTCCCTGTAACACCAGACATATCTGGGAGATGGAAGTTGCAATCACAAATGTAACTAACATCAGCTTCCCTAAAATATTGAGCAGTGAAATGGATCCTCAGAAAGCTCCAACCAAGGCTGGAACAGAAAGGAACCTTTGGAGACCAAGCTCTCAGTCAGCTGACTCAAGAACCAGCAGCATCAGCAGCTCAAGACCTCCCCAGCTGCCTGAACCACACTGAATGTGGACAGAAAGTGCCCTGTATGGATGTCAGTTTTCTCTCTTCCTGCTCAAGGACATCACACTGATCATGGGATGCAGGGGAAGAACATTAGGCTGGGGTCAGAGTGGCTGGAGAGCAGCCAGGCAGAGAGGGACCTGGGGGTAGTGGTTGATAGTAGGCTGAACATGAGCCTGCAGTGTGCTCAGGCAGCCAGGAGGGCCAATGGCATCCTGGCCTGCATCAAGAACAGCGTGGCCAGCAGGAGCAGGGAAGTCATTGTGCCCTGTGCTCAGCACTGCTCAGGCCATGCCTTGGGCCAGATTTATGATTTCCACTGCTGTGGAGGACCAGAGCATCTGGAGGTCAACTGAGCCATCTGCTTCCATCTATGTTTCTCTGGGAGTGGGGCAACTTGGGGAGACCAGAATCCAGGAGCCAGCTATGGGATAGACTGAGAAGATCAATGCAGCCAGTGAAGGGATCTACACTACAGATAGATTCTCCCAAACAGTGCTTCAATCCTGAAGAGCCAGAGAGGGGAAGAGGACAAAACACTTTGTGCTGTTCTGTGCCTTTTACAGACCCATAGAATAGCTTGAGTTGGAAGAGACAAATGTCCCCCAAGATCATCTGATCCAACCCCTCTGCAGTCAGCAGGGACATCTACAACTAGAGCAGGTTGCTCAGAGCCCCAAACAACCTGACCTTGAATGGTTCCAAGTGTGGGGCACCTCTCACCTCTCTGGGCAACCTGGGCCAGCATTTTGTAGAACCATAGAGCAGTGAGGGGGAAGTGTGTGCTGTGTGTGGTCAGCCACATGTATGTGCCTACGTGAGCTGTGTGTCTGTGGGCATGTGCCTGCTGGGAATCCTCATCCTCTTACTGCTTGGACCTGCAGCATCCTCACTACTGCACGTGGGAACCCCTGCCAGTACTTGTCTGTGTAAGAGCTCCTCAAGATTCTGTACAGCATCTGCTTTTGATCAGAAGTGCTTTAAATCATTTTAGAAAAGGAAGAGTAATGGCTCTCAGAAGCTAAATTCTCTGAGAGCTGAGAGATAATTAATGGATTTCAAAAGGCTCTGAAAGAGCTGGGATTAGAGCAGTCAGAGAATATGACATTTAGCATGCCATACTGCCCAGGGTGAGCACTGCAAACGTGAAGAACAATGGAAGTTGCTTCCAAATGTCACAGAAACATTTCAAACCAGAGAGGAGCACTTTTTAAGAGCAAGAGTTTTCAGGCCACAGATTCAGTGACTTGCTGAACATGAGACTTCAAACCACAGAAACACAGAATGGTTTGGGGTTAGTCTCTTCTCCCAGGCAACCAGCACCAGAACAAGAAGACACAGTCTCAAGCTGCACCAGGGGAGGTTTAGACTCGAGGTGAGGAGAAAGTTCTTCACCGAGAGAGTTGCTCTTCATTGGAATGTGCTGCCCAGGGAGGTGGTGGAGTCACCATCCCTGGAGGTGTTCAAGAGGAGATTGGACGTGGCACTTGGTGCCATGGTCTAGTCATGAGGTCTGTGTTGATAGGTTGGACTCAATGATCCTTGAGGCCTCTTCCAACCTTAATTATACTGTGATACTGTGATACTGGGATGGAAGGAACCTAAAGATCGGTTCCACACCCCCCTGCCATTGAAAGAGCAGATTACTCAAAGCCCTATCCAGCCTGACCCTGAACACTTGCAGGGGTGGGGCATCAGTCCTTAGTCATGCCAGCAAGAGGCACATTTACATCTCTTCACCTGCAGATCAACCCTTCATTTGGAGTCCTGTCTCTGGGATTCTGAACTAAAAACAGATGCAGAAACCAGACATGACTTCACCACTTGCTGCCTCTACAAACAGCACTGCCTTCTTAGGTTGAGAGAGGTTCTCCTCCCTCTCTTCTCTGCCCTGTTGAGGACCCATCTGGAATACTGTGTCCAGTTCTGGGCCCCTCAATTCAACAAAGCCCACAGGGAACTGCTTGAAAGAGTTTAGCACAGAGCCACAAAGATGCTGAAGGCAGCGGAACATCTCCCTGTGGAGGAAAGAAAAGGAGAGGGACAGAGAGGAGGAGTGGAACAGAACTGATGTCTTGGGAAACAGAGATGGCTGCAGTTATTCTAATGAAGTTAAAAGAAAAAATATGATTGGACTAGGAGGCAGAAAGTAAGTATCTAAAGAGAGTGGAGAAGTTTTAAGGATGGCAAAAATCCAAGCACAGATTTTCTGCTTCAGTCAGGAAAGCCAAGACCTCCAGGCAGTCCCAAGGCTTAAAGTCTTGGGATAAGAGAGCACTGCAGGAACTGGGATTTAGGAAGGAGCTGCAGGTCTAGTAAAAGAAAAGGTAAAGAATATTGCACCATCAGGAAAGGCCTCCTAAAATCTGACTGCCAGCTGAACTGGGGCACTGTTTGCAGGCTGAAAAGGAGGGTGTGCATTTGGCTAGGAGCTCAGCAGTCTACAGGAACATTAAACTGAGGCAGTCTGAAGTGACAGTGTATGTGACACTACAATCACCAAGGCTGGATCTGTCTCTCTCCATGTCCTACTGCTGCCACTGAAATCAGAAGAGCTTAAATTCCCTTCATTGGCATTATGTCTAATTACAAAACCAGCCAGCAACTCATGCATGCAGCTTCTGGAGTTTGCTAACACCACCTGAAGCCTGCAGTTTCCTCCTTTTCTCCTGAGGTAATCACTCCTCTTTAATATCTTTATTGATGACCTGGAGGAGGGGACTGAGTCCACCATTAGTATGTTTACAGGTGACACCAAGCTGGGAGCAGGTGTGGATCTGTCAGAGGGTAGGAAGGCCCTGCAGAGGGACCTTGCCAGGCTGGACAGATGGACAGAGTCCAAGGGCATGAGATTTAACAAGTCTGAATGCTGGGTTCTACACTTTGGCCACAACAACCCCAGGCAGTGCTACAGGCTGGGGTCAGAGTGGCTGGAGAGCAGCCAGGCAGAAAGGGACCTGGGGGGTACTGATTGACAGTAGGCTGAACATGAGCCAGCAGTGTGCCCAGGTGGCCAAGAAGGCCAATGGCATCCTGGCCTGCATCAGGAACAGTGTGGCCAGCAGGAGCAGGGAGGTCATTCTGCCCCTGTACGCTGCATTGGTTAGGCCACACCTCAAGTCCTGTGTCCAGTTCTGGGCCCCTCAGCTTAAGAAAGATGTTGAGACGCTCAAACATGTCCAGAGAAGGGCAACAAGACTGGGGAGGGATCTGGAGCACAATCTCTGTGAGGAGAGGCTGAGGGAGCTGGGGTTGCTTAGCCTGGAGAAAAGGAGGCTCAGGGGAGACCTTCTTGCTCTCTACAACTACCTGAAGGAAGGTTGTAGCCAGGTGGGGATTGGTCTCTTCTCCCAGGCAACCAGCACCAGAACAAGAGGACACCAAGCTGCACCAGGGTAGGTTCAGGATGGATGTGAGGAAGAAATTCTTCCCAGCAAGAGAGATTGGCCATTGGAATGTGCTGGCCAGGGAGGTGGTGGAGTCACCGTCCCTGGAAGTGCTTAAAATCATAGTATCAATCAGGGTTGGAAGGGACCGATGAGGCCCTTGGTGCCACAGTTTAGTTGATTAGATGGTGCTGGGTAACAGGTTGGACCTGATGATCTCAAAGGTCTTTTCCAACCTGGTTAATTCTGTGATTCTGTGAAGACAGGAGGGAACAGCAAGGAAGAAGAACTTTCTGTGAGGTTTAGCTTGAAATCTTCATTTTCAGAGCTTTAAACCCCAGGCAGTTCAAAGCATGAAAGTATTCAAATTACTACTTCTCAGGATGTTTCATCCCAGAGTGAAAAAACAAGGTACCAGGAAAGTTAAAGTAATTCAGGATGTTTCATCCCAGAGTGAAAAAACAAGGTACCAGGAAAGTTAAAGTAATTCTTGTATGTCAGATGTTGTTACAGACTCCCAAGCAAACTGACAGTTAGAGATGAATGACATTCTTTCTATGCATCATGCATCAAGCTGCATGAAAAACATTCAGACTACCTCACTCTTACACTCTCTTCAAACAGAAAAAAACCCCAAACCCCACCAGCAGCTATTTTCTGTCACTTGACTGAACTATAAATTTTACTTTGTGCTGTGAAGTTGTATCTGCCCTCCTTGAAGAGCAAGGATTTAAATCACCTGCACCGACTGCTAGACTAAATCATGTTTCTCATGGAAGTTTCAGCTGTTATCCCAGAAAACTTCTAGGAACATGATATTAAAAGCAGGCAGTCATTTGCACATGCCTGCAAGAGCAGACACTGCTGGTCCAGAGAAGAGCCAAGAGGATGATCAGAGGGCTGGAAGATGATCAGAGGGTTGGAGCACCTCTCCTATGGAGACAGACTGAGAGAGTTGGGAATATTCAGTCTGGAGAAGAGAAGGCACTGAGGAGACCTTACTGTGGTCTTCCAGTATTTGAAGGGGGCTACAAGAAAGCTGGGGAGGGACCTTTGAGGGTGTCAGGGAGTGGTAGGACTGGGGGAAATGAAGCAAAACTAGAAGTGGGTAGATTCAGATTGGATGTTAGGAAGAAGTTCTTCCCCATGAGGGGGGTGAGAGACTGGCACAGGCTGCCCAGGGAGCTGGTGGAAGCCTCATCCCTGGAAGTTTTGAAGGCCAGGCTGGATGTGGCTGTGAGCAACCTGATCCAGTGTGAGGTGTCCCTGGCCATGGTAGGTGGGTTGGAACTGGATGACCATTGAGGTCCCTTCCAACCCTGACAACTCTGTGTGATTCTGTGAATTAATAAAAAGAACAGATGTACATACATACAATGTATTTCCTTGTCTTGCTTTCCTCAGCACCTCAGACTCTTAACGCAATCAGACCTGAGCCCAAAGGACCAGCACTTCTTTGTAGATTTCTAGGTGAATCTCAACCTGAATGTCTCCTCCCCAGGGAATTTCCTTCTTCTGTACTGATCAACAAGGGACCAGTGGAATTTAGACACCTATGCAATGAGAAGCAATTTCTCCCCTCCCCAGACTGGATTTGTTACTTCTGAGTTCTTCACTTCCCTGCACTTCCCAGGCTCTGTAGCTTCAGGGCTTAGCATTCTCATAAGAAAAAAAATCCCCATGCAGAAACCTCAATTGTCCCAGAGCTTCAATATGCAGAAGATTAGCTGTTTTCCCATCTTGAATGCAAGACAACATGAACAAGAACAGGTTGTTCAGCCTGGAGAAGAGAAGGCTCTGAGGAGCCCTTAGAGCAGCCTCCCAGTACCTGAAGGGGGCTACAAGAAAGCCAGGAAGGGACTTCTTACAGGGGTTTCTAGTGATGAGGGACAATGACTTCGAGCTGGAGGAGGAGAGATTTAGACTGGAGATTAGGAAGCATGGTGAGACACCGGAACAGGTTGCCCAGGGAGGTTGTGGATGTCCCCTCCACAGAGGTGTTCAAGGCCAGGTAGGATGAGGCTTTGAGCAACCTGTGCTAGTGGAAAGTGTCCCTGCCCATGGCAGTTGGGTTGGAACTGGATGGTGCCATGGTGTAGTCATTGGGTGTGTGGTGACAGGTTGGACTTGATGATCTTTGAGGCTCTTCCAACCTTGGTGATTCTGTGATCTTTAAGGTCCCTCCCAGTGTAAACCATTCTACAATTCCCCATGTCTCATTTGTCCTCCATCAAGGAGATTTACACAACACAGCCAATATCAGAACAAATCCCAATACAGCAAAGTATTCAATAGCATTGGATAGTTTCACTTGGATGGTATTGAACTTAAAAGGCCAAAGCATGCCAGGTATGGCATCATTATGGGATACATACACACACATGTTCTGTATAAAGCTCATTCCTCTGTAAATATATTTACTGCTTTTCAGTAAACTGTACAAAGTTAAAAGAAACCCAAACAAACAGAAAAACCCCAAACCAAACACACACAAAATCCCACAAAAAGCCCTCAGCAAGCAACAGAGCACAAACAAACCCAACAGATTCAAAATCCACTCTTCCTCTTTGCCTGTTTCAGAACTCAACTCTGTAAATCACAACTGCTTATCATCAGAGTTTCTTAAAGGAAATCTACTTTAATGACAGGACAAGGGCTGTGCTGGTTTTCCACTAAAGAGGGGAGGTTAAGAATAGAATAGAATAGAATAGAATAGAATAGAATAGAATAGAATAGAATAGAATAGAATAGAATAGAATAGAATAGAATAGGAATAGGAATAGGAATAGAATAGAATTAACCAGGTTGGAAGAGACCTTCAAGATCATCGAGTCCAACCTATCACCCCACACCATCTAATCAACTAAACCAGGCAACCAAGCACCCTATCAAGTCTCCTCCTGAACCCCTTCAATGATGGTGACTCCACCACCTCCCCAGGCAGCCCATTCCAATGGGCAATCACTCTCTCTGTGTAGAACTTCTTCCTAACATCCAGGCTAAACTTCCCCTGGTGCAGCCTGAGACTGTGTCCTCTTGTTCTGGTACTGGCTGCCTGGGAGAAAAGACCAACCTCTGCTTGTCCACAACCTCCCTTCAGGTAGTTGTAGACAGGAAGAAGGTCTGCCCTGAGCCTCCTCTTCTCCAGGCTAAGCAATCCCAGCTCCCTCAGCCTCCCCTCACAGGGCTGTGTTCCAAACCCCTCACCAACTTCTTTGCCCTTCTCTGGACTCGTTCCAGCAAGTCAACCTCCTTCCTAAACTGAGGGGCCCAGAACTGGACACAGGACTCGAGGTGTGGCCTAACCAGTGCAGTGCACAGGGGCAGAATGACCTCCCTGCTCCTGCTGGCCACACTCTTCCTGATGCAGGCCAGGATGCCATTGGCCCTCTTGGCTGCCTGGGCACATTGCAAGCTCATGTTCAGCCTACCATCAATCAGTACCCCCAAGTCCAGACTAGAGAGAAGCCCTTTTTTACCCTGAAGGTGGTGATGCACTGGCCCACGTTGCCCAGAGAGGTGGTAGATGACCCCATTCCTGGAATCATTGCAGGTGAGGTTGTTTGGAACTCTGAGCAACCTGCTCCAGTTGAAGCTGTCCCTGCTGACTGCAGGGGAGTTGGAATGGATGACCTCCAATGGTCCCTTCCAACCCAAACCATTCTGTGACCATCAAAACCCCCAGAACTATGTGTTCTTTGCTTTCATATTCATTCCAAAGCATTCTACAAATGACACAGCAGATTCATTTCCTGCCTAGCAATGCAAAGCAAGTCACCCTAGGATGAACTGCAGCTGGCTAGAGTAGCATATCATCATATACAGCAATATAGGGCAGAGAATGGGGAGCATGCCAGAGCCAGCTGGAGACATTTATAGGTTGATGGTGTAATTATCCAAGCTGGAATTTTGCCAGAACATCAACTGGCAACACTCTGGCAAAACACAGCCTCAGTTCATTAATCCATCTCTTTATGTCACCGAGCTAAACATATCATTTCACACTGCAGCAAGGCTGCTCTAATTTGCCCAGCTCCTGTGTGCTAATAATGGTGTTTGGTGTCTCCTGCTCTCCTAATTATGGAATCATGTTGTACAGACCCAAAAAAAGCTGCTCCACTTTCCTGACAGACTTTTTCTTCCTAACCTGCAGTGTTGACAAAAGATGAATGCCTGTAGCATTGTGCATCACACTAAGATCCCTTCCCCCCCCCCCCCCCACCTCTCCTTCCTGCATTGTGGTTTCTTTTTAAATACAGAATTAAATATATTATGTAAAAAAATAATAATAAAAGGCTTATTAACAATTAGAAAGTCAGAACTCCAGTCAGGAAGCAAACCCCAAGCACTCCACAGCAAATCCTCTCAGGTGCCTCCAGCTTTACAAGGCAAAACTCAACAAAGAAATCACAGTTAACTCCCACAAAGCTCTGATGAGCAAGAGAGGGAGAAGCTCCGGTGCCAGGCTAATGAATGTGCTGTGCTTGCCTAGGTCAGAGAGCAGGGTGATGACTCCAATGCAGCAGAAAGCTCCTCAGGAGCAGCCAGCAAAACTGAGTCAGCATTGCAGCCCCAAAAGGGAGAGAGCTCCAAATTCAGAGGGAATGAGGGCACCGGGGTCAGCACTGACAGTGCTGTGCCAGAACTTGACATAACACAAAACAGCTAATGAGAGAAAGAGGAAACTGCAGCAGCTGACAAATGAAACTCAGCGGCAGAACACCCAGGCATCAGCATCTCAATTCTACAAAGAACAACTACAAACCCCCAAACCACCAACAAGAATAAAACCCCACCCCAAAAACCAACCAGAAACCCCCCAAAGCAGAATACTGGCATAACACTGTACATGGACTATACAGCAAACACTCCATTTATTCTGCTGAAAAACCCCCAAAACACAGAAGGGAAGGAAAACAGTGACACCAAATACATGTGCAGGGGATGGGAGGAAGAAAGAGCCTCAGGATGGAATAGATTGGAATATTTCCTGAGCAGTGTTTAGGTATACAAGATTTTAACCCTGCCTGCTCATAGGATCATTTGAGTCCAATTTGCACACACTGAAACCCCATTCACAGATTCATAGAATGGTTTGGACTGGAAGGGACCTTAAAGATCATCAAGTTCCAACCCCCCCTGTGAAGGGCAGGGACGCCTCCCACCAGGCCAGGTTGCCTCATCCAACCTGGCTTTGAACACCTCCAGGGAGGAGACATCCACAACCTCCCTGGACAACCTGTTCCAGTGTCTCTCCACCCTCACTGGAGAGAATTTCTTCCTAATCTTCAGTCTCAATGTCCCATCTTCTAGCTCAAAGCCATTGCCTCTCATCCCATCACTCCAAGCTCTTCTCAAAAGTCCCTCCCTGGCTCTCTTGTAGCCCTCTTCAGATATCAAAATGCTGCTCAAAGGTCTCCCTGGAGCCTTCTCTCCTCCTGGCTGAACAACCCCCAACTCTTGCATCCCCACAGGGGAGGTGCTCCATCATTTTAATCCTGTTATTATTTGTATCTTTCCAGATTTTGATACTTTTTGCATCTATTTCAATCTATACTCAAAGCCACCAGCAATTCTTTCCCGCTGTGCTATGCTGTTGATAATTGTTAGGCTGTTCTGAAACGCATGTGCCACAATCCTGCTTCTACATTTGCATCCACAGCCTCCTGGAAACCCCTGCTCACATTTAGAAACTGAAAACCCATCTTTTATTTCGTGGCAGGATAAAAAGCAAGTTGAAAATTAAGTTATGAGCTCTGGCACTGGGCAGCTGGGTAGATAAGGCATATTTGAGTTCACTATTTGAGGATGGAACAGGTAGAAAGAGAAAAAGCAGAAGAACAACCTAAACCTTTTTTTTAACCAGAGTTAACTGTCACTGGAGGTATTTAGGAGGAGACTGGATGAGGCACTTGGTGCCATGGTTTAGTTGATAAGATGGTGTTGAGAGATAGGTTGGACTTGATGATCTCAAAGGTCTTTTCCAACCTGGTCCGTTCCATTCCATTCCATTCCATTCCATTCCATTCCATTCCATTCCATTCCATTCCATTCCATTCCATTCCATTCCATTCCATTCCATTCCATTCCATTCCATTCCATTCCATTCCATTCCAACCTTACAGAATCAATGAATCAAAGGTCATCTTGTCCAACTCCCCTGCAATCAGCAGGGAGACCTCCAACTACAGCACGTTGCTCAAGGCCCCATTAAGTTCGACCTTGAATGTCTCCAAGGATGGCACCTCCACTACATCTCTGGGCAACCTGTTTCAGTATTTCACCCCTCTCACTGTGAAGAGCTTCCTCCTGATGTTCAACCTAAATCAGCCCTGCTTCAGTTTCAAACCAGTGCCTAGTTTCTGTCACCACAGGCCTTTCTAAACAGTCCCTCCACAGCCTTCCTGTAGGTCCCCTTCAGATACTGAAATGCAACTGTAAGGTCTCCCCAGAGCCTCCTCTTCTGAAGGCTGAACAAGCCAAATTTTCCCAGCCTGTCCTCACAGGAGAGCTGCTCCAGCCCTCTGATCATCTTTCTGGCCATTCAGGCTGGATGTTAGGAAGAAATTCTTCACAGAAAGAGAGATTGGCCATTGGGATGTGCTGCCCAGGGAGGTGGTGGAGTCACCATCCCTGGAGGTGTTTAGGAAGAGACTGGATGGGGTGCTTGGTGCCATGGTTTAGTTGATTAGATGGTGTTGGGTGATAGGTTGGACTCAATCTCAAAGGTCTTTCCCAACCTGGTTAATTCTAACTAACTAAATTCCTCTGGACCCTCTCCACAGGTCCATGTCTTTCCCGTGTTGAGGGCCCCAAAGCTGGGCACAGCACTCCTGGTGAGGTCTCACCAGAGCAGAGCGGCAGAACCCCCTCTCTGGATCTGCTGGCCATGCTGCTTTTCATGTAGCCCAGGATGCAATCTAACCATTTTAAGTCTTTTATTACTGATATCCTGTGACATAGGACATAGTTTTAAGGACATTATCCGAGCAGCTGATGCACTTCTTTCAGAAACAACTTTGCAAAGCAGCAGCTAAAGCAGTCACCCCCTTCAGCATACCGCTCCACATACCTTGTTTGCGTACATCCTCTACAGCAGCAACCAACTCCTCCTTCAGGTCCTGGCTCTCCTTAGCAATTTGATCTCCCTTCTCCAAGAAGTTTTGAGTGGCCTGCTCCACCGAAGCAGCCAAGACATGAGCCTTCTTTGAGCGCCCTTTCTTTTTGCCAGACGGTCCTTTGTTGCTGGTGTTCACAAGCGTGGTTACCTTTGGGGAAGAAGAACAAAATTTTGTCAGTCTGAAAGATCCTGCAGCTCTTCACAGCTCAGTAGATGGGCACCGAATTCAATGCCCTCACCTTGAAATGATGCAATGGGCACAGGTATTGAACAAATAAAGTTTAAATGCCCAAGCTGGCAGCTGTAGTAGTTTTGGGCTATGCCTTTAACATTTTTCACAGATCTAGATCTTGAGCAGAAAAGTAGTAAAATGTAAATAAATCACTGTTGGGTGTGAAAAGGAATAGAATAGAATAGAATAGAATAGAATAGAATAGAATAGAATAGAATAGAATAGAATAGAACAGAACTGAACTAGAAAAGAATAAGAAAAGAAAGAAGAAAAAGAGGAGAAGAAGAGAAGAACAGAAGAGGAGAAGAAGAGGAGAAGAAGAGGAGAGAAGAGGAGAAGAAGAGGAGAAGAAGAGGAGAAGAAGAGGAGAAGAAGAGGAGAAGAAGAGGAGAAGAAGAGGAGAAGAAGAGGAGAAGAAGAGGAGAAGAAGAGGAGAGAAGAGGAGGAGAAGAAGAGGAGAAGAAGAGGAGAAGAAGAGGAGAAGAAGAGGAGAGAAGAGGAGGAGAAGAAGAGGAGAAGAAGAGGAGGAGAAGAAGAGGAGAAGAAGAGGAGAAGAAGAGGAGGAGAAGAGGAAGAGAAGAGGAAGAGAAGAGGAAGAGAAGAGGAAAAGAAAGATAATTCTAAACAATCCCATTGGAGAGGTAAGGGACTTGAACTGGTTGTATCAAACCAATTCCTCTCTTCTAACTTCATTGCTCTGGAGAGACACTAACTTGCTTCTGCTTGACCTTGGCTGCACTGTTTTGGTTAAGTCTAACAGCAACTTTCTCTGCTCCTTTCTCCCTTCTTTTGTACAGAGGGGTCTGGTTAGACAGAAAAGGAGAAGCTAGTAGCTTCCCCTGGTCCTTGACCAGGAAGGTCCTTGTGCTGTTTATTAATTGTAAATACCTGTCAATATTGTAGCTCCTGGATGTTTTGCACATATTCATTGCATTCCATTGTAGATTGTAGTTCTGCCTGTAAACACAGCTTCCATTTGCTTCCACCTGAGCTGGTCTGGCAAAGTTAATGGTAGGGAGGAAATTTCAACCCACCATAGCAGCTCACCTCAAAGAAAAAGATTTCCCTTTTAACCTCTAGGCACTGGAACAGGCTGCCAAGGGAGGTTGTGGATGCTCCTTCCCTGGAGGTGTTCAAGGCCAAGTAGGATGAGGCCTTGAGCAACCTGGGCTAGTGAAAGGTGTCCCTATCCACACCTAGGGGGTTGGAACTGGATGAGCTTTGAAGTCCCTCCCAACCCAACCCATTCTATTATTGTGTTTATTCTGGGCTAAGCAAATCCCAGCCAAGCAGTGAAAGAGGGGAAAAAGAAAAGATAAGAAACAGGCAGAGGAGGGCACTGGTGCTAAAGCACCATTTTTGTCACTGTTTTTCATTTTAAATAATGAATAAGCTGGTAAAATGAAAACCTAACACAGAGGGCTCAGAAACCATTCCAAAAGCACTCGTCCCTGGAGATAAGTACTGTCAGGTACAGGCAAGTGGGGACAAAATCATTGTGGCTGTTTTCCAGGCATTAAGGAATGAATAGCTCCTGCTGCAAAGATTATACAGGCTAGAACTATTCAGTTTAGCACTGCTGCAGCATATTTATAATACACTGGCATAAGACAACAGCAGATACCTACAGATAGTGAAATGACAGTGAAATGATCCCACTTTTGACCCTGTATTGAAAAAGAAAGGACATCTGCTGCCATGTTTGTAGAATCTCCTAAAGGCATTCCTCATTGAGCTGTTGATAAACTGATTAGAGGCTTTAACCACAAAGCTTAACAACACAGCACAGAGTGTGACACAGCTTTTTGCTGGACCACAAAACCCTTGTATCACCCCACCAGGAAAATGCTGCCCTTCTGCAAACCAGGGAGAGTGAACTGGGTGCTACTAGGTGTTACAAGCAGGACAAAATAGCAATGGATCTGTAACACCCAGGGATGCCATTCCTCCCCAACCAGGGTACAAACCAGGGCAGGTGATATCATAGAACTGTCAGGGTTGGAAGGGACCTCAAGGATCAGCCAGTTCCAAAACCACTGCCATGGGCAGGGACACCTCACACTACAGCAGGTTGCTCACAGCCACATCCAGCCTGGCTGCAAAAACCTCCAGGGATGAGGCTTCCACCACCTCCCTGGGCAACCTGTGCCAGTCTCTCACCACCCTCATGGGGAAGAACTCCTTCCTAACATCCAATTTGAATCTACCTATTTCTGGTCTCCCAGTCCTATCACTCCCTGACACCTTACAGAGTCCCTCTCCAGCTTTCTTGCAGCCCCCTTAGGACACTGGAAGGCCACAAGAAGGTCTCCTCAGGGTCTTCACTTCTCCAGACTGAACAGACCCAACTCTCTCAGTCTGTCCTTATAGGAGAGCAGCTCCAGCCCTCTGCTCATCCTTGTGACTCTTATCTGCATATCTTCCAGCACCTCCAGATCCTTCCTGTAATAGGGGCATATGACTAAGACAAAAAGTTCCTGCAAGGAAATCAAAGCCTCTGCACTGCAAGGCAAAGGAATGGATAAAAATTCACAGTCAACCCATTCCTGCTACCAGGGGTTTGGTACAGTTGTGGCCAAAGAGCCTTGGGCGATACTACTGGGTCCCATCCTCTTTAATATCTTCATTGATGATCTGGATGAGGGGGATTGAGTCAGTCATCAGGAAATCTGCAGATGACACCAAGTTGGGAGCAGATGTTGATAAGTTAGAGGGTAGAAGGGCTCTGCAGAGGGACCCTGACCGACTGGACAGATGGGCAGAGTCCAATGGGATGGCATTCAACAAGTCCAAGTGCTGAGTGCTGCACTTTGGCCACAGCAACCCCATGCAGAGCTACAGGCTGGGGTCAGAGTGGCTGAGAGCTGCCAAACAGACAGGGACCTGGGGGTGCTGATTGACAGCTGCCTAAACATGAGCCAGCAGTGTGCCCAGGTGGCCAAGAGGGCCAGTGGCATCCTGGCCTGCATTAGGAATAGTGTGGCCAGCAGGAGCAGGGAGGTCATTGTGCCCCTCTACTCTGCATTGGTTAGGCCACACCTTGAATACTGTGTCCAGTTCTGGTCCCCTCAGTTTAAGAAGGACATCAAGACACTTGAACGTCTCCAGAGAAGGGCAACAAGGCTGGGGAGAGGCCTTGAACACAGCCCTGTGAGGAGAGGCTGAGGGAGCTGGTGTTGCTTAGCCTGGAGAAGAGGAGGCTCAGGGGAGACCTCATTGCTGTCTACAACTCCCTGAAGGGTGGTTGTAGCCAGGTGGGGGTTGGTCTCTTCTCTCTAGCAACCAGCACCAGAACAAGAGGACACAGTCTCAAGCTGCACCAGGGGAAGTTTAGGCTCAAGGTGAGGAGAAAGTTCTTCCCTGAGAGAGTCATTCACCATTGGAATGTGCTGCCCAGGGAGGTGGTGGAGTCCCCATCCCTGGAGGTGTTCAAGAGGGGATTGGATGTGGCACTTGGTGCCAAGGTCTAGTCATGAGGTCTGTGGTGACAGGCTGGACTTGATGACCTTTGAGGTCTCTTCCAACCTTAGTGATACTATGATACTTTTTTTTTATGCTCCTTGAGATAGGCTTTTTTCTTTAATCATATGAAAATGAGCTCTAGACTAATGAAGAACCAAAAAAAACCAGAGAGGTCAGGATCTCAAACCACCATATCTATATAAGAGGGTGGGAAAAAAAGGTATTTCAGAACCTTCTTTCAGGAAGCAGTCTGCATGGCTGCAGGGAGGTAATATCCTTTCATCATCTCTTGTTTCCCACTCTTAATATCTAGAAATAGTATTTTCATTACTGGTTTTTCCCTTGAAAATATTCTTGATGAAATAAGAAGGTTGGGATAACATTGTAATAAGAGGAAGAATGGATAGAGAGCAGCCCTGAGGAGAAGGACTTTGGGGATGCTGGAGAGTGAAAAGCTGGATATCAGCTGGCACCATGGGCTCGCAGTTCAGACCCAACCTGTCCTGGGCTGATCCCCAGCAGCGTAGGCAGCAGGGGGAGGGAGGGGATTCTGCCCTTCTGCTGGACACTTTGAAGCAGTTGCCTGAGGTCCTTCTTGAACTGAATGGCCCAGAACGGGACACATTATTCCAGATGCAGCTTCAGCAGGGCAGAATAGAGGGAGAGGAAAATCTCTCTCAAACTGCTAACCACAACCCTTCTGATATACCTCAGGATGCCACTGCAGTGTCTACCCAGCACATTTTAGAATCATACAATCAATAAGGTTGGAAAATACCTCAGAGGTCATCAAGTCCAACCTATCACCCAACACCTCATGACTAACTAAACCATGGCTTCAAGTGCCACATTCAATCATTTTTTGAACACCTCCAGGGACAGAGACTTGACCATCTCCCTGGGCAGCACATTCCGATGGCCAATCTCTCTTTCTATGAAGAACTTCTTCCTAACATCCAGCCTGAACCTCCCCTGGCACAGCTTGAGACTGTGTCCTCTTGTTCTGGTGCTGGGTGCCTGGGAGAAGAGACCAACCCCCACCTGGCTACAACCTCCCTTCAGGTAGTTGTAGAGAGCAAGAAGGTCTCCCTTGAGCTTCCTCTTCTCCAGACTTAACACCCCCAGCTCCCTCAGCCTCTCCTCACAGGGCTGTGCTCCAGACCCCTCCCCAGCCTCGCTGCCCTTCTCTGGACACCTTCAAGAGTCTCAATATCTTTCTTAAATTGAGGAGCCCAGAATTGGACTCAGGACTCAAGGTGTGGCCTAACCAGTACTGAGTACAGGGCAGAATGACTTCCCTGCATTGAAAAGTGGAAGTCAGTTTCTTTGGCAAGTTCTGTTATGTTGACTTGAGAGTTGACTGAATGCATCTTAAAAAAACACCCCCAAAAACCAACCAAAGAGCTATATAAAGAGGCCAAACAGGCAAGCTCATAGCTCAGTGTTCTGGCAGGGCTTTAAAGCCATCCCACCTACACTGATACAAAGGAAATAATGTCTCTATCAGCTTCTGTTACTAATCAATGCAGACCTCACCCAAAATTCTGTGCAATTATCAAATATATCACTGGATAATTACCATAAGCTCATTTGGCAACCCCATAATGATCCTGGCTTTGTAATCACACTAGGGAACCTTGCTCTCTTATTTTACTAAAGGAGCTTGACACAGTTCTAGCACAGATCTCTGTTGGAAAAACAGAGCTGCACTAATTAATAGCTCAGTCCCATCTTGAATTAAGTCTTCCTTGCACAGCTGCAGCAGCACAAAAGAAAGGTGAAGATGTCTTTGCTAAAAGCAGAAAATTCTATTACTAAGAATTTCCCTGTTGCAGAGGTCATGTGTGGGCAGGGATGGCAGAAGTGAAAAGGGGCAGACCTAGATCACCTACCCAGCAAATGAATCCCCAGTCAGCAGCTACAGCTCAGAGGAGGACATCCCTGGCCCTGTGAATTAAACTGCTTTCACATGTGCTATGGGCCACAGGTGTAAGGATTCCAATACTTCCCTCCTTCTCTTTCCCAAATACCTGCTAG
The DNA here is from genome assembly GCF_026170545.1 of Melanerpes formicivorus. NCBI lineage: Eukaryota > Metazoa > Chordata > Aves > Piciformes > Picidae > Melanerpes > Melanerpes formicivorus. Next base: position 14,860,615 of record NW_027142370.1, on the reverse strand, counting down.
GATTTCATTACTTACTCCACAGACTACCCATAACCACATCACAAAATACATTGACAATTTCTCAGGAAAAGACTGATGTGCTCTTTTGCTGTTGCTATAATTACATTTCTAATCATGGAATTGTCAGGGTTGGAAGGGACCTCAAGGATCATCTAGTTCCAAACCCACTGCCATGGCCAGGGACACCTCACATTACAGCAGGTTGCTCACAGCCACATCCAGCCTGGCTGCAAAAACCTCCAGGGATGAGGCTTCCACCACCTCCCTGAGCAACCTGCTCCAGTCTCTCACCACCCTCACGCTGAAGAACTTCTTCCTAACATCCAATCTGAATCTACCCATTTCTAGTTTTGTTCCATTTCACCCCAGTCTTATCACTCCCTGACACCCTCAAAAGTCCCTCCCCAGCTTTCTTGTAGCCCCCTTCAGATACTGGAAGGCCACAAGAAGGTCTCCTCAGAGCCTTCTCTTCTCCAGACTGAACAGCCCCAACTCTCTCAGTCTGTCCTCATAGCAGAGCAGCTCCAGCCCTCTGCTCATCCTTGTGGCCCTTCTCTGGACACCTCCAGATCCTTCCTGTAACAGGGGCTCAAGAACTGGATGCAGCTGTATTCTTGTAGATCCTTGTAGTTTGTCAGTGATCACTCACTTAGAACTGACTCCTTGTTATTATGTTTTCACTGCAGGAAAGGATTGAGAGTACCCCTTCAGAGAAGGACCTGGGAGCACTGGTGGATGAAAAGATATGAGCCAGCAATATGCATTTACAACCTGTGCATCCCAGATGCATCCCGGGCTGTATCAAAAGAGCAGCAGGTGGAGGGAGGGGATTCTGCCCCTCTTCTGCAATCTGCTGAGACCCCACCTGCAGTGCTGGGGCCAGCTCTGGAGTCCTCAGGGCCAGAGGACTCCACAGCAATGCTGGGAGGGCTGGAAGCCCTCTGCTGTGAGGCCAGGCTGAGAGACCTGGGGTCATTCATCCTGGAGAAGAAAAGGCTCCAGGGACCTTACAGTGCTTAAAGGGGCTGATCAGAATGGTGGGGGCAGAGTTTTGATCAGAGGCTGTTGTGACAGGACAAGAGGTGATGAATTTAAACTAAAAGACTAGAGAGAAGGAAGATATTTTCTAATAATGAGGGTGTTGGGGCACAGGCTGAGACAGATGTCCCATCAACAGGTTGGATGGGGCTCTGAGTGACCTGCTCCTAGTGGAAAACATCCCTGTGCATGGCAGATGTTCTTTAAAAGTCCCCTCCCATCCAGCCATTCTATGACACAGTCTCAAGCTGTGCCAGGGGAAGGTTAGGCTGGAGGTGAGGAGAAAGTTCTTCCCAGAAAGAGTAATTTGCCATTGGAATGTGCTGCCCAGGGAGGTGGTGGAGTCCCCATCCCTGAAGGTGTTCAAAAAAGGCTTGGAAGTGGCACTTGGAGCCATGGTTTAGTTGTCAGGAGGTGTCAGGTATTAGGTAATAGGTTGGACTTGACAATCACCAAGGTCTTTTCCAACCTGGCTGAGTCTATGATTCTATGACTCCATGTTTCTGTGATTTCTAAATACCTATGACAGAGGATATTGGAGGTTTTCAGAGGGTGGACAGCATTTATCTGTTTGGGTTTTTTTAATAAGGCAAAGCAGGTAAATCCAACCCAGCTCTGTAAGCCTGTACATCAGGAAAACCACTCACACAAGTGCTCTGGTTTGGCTGGGACAGGTGAAAGCAGTGTAAAAGGGCTTCTCTGAAAGACCATCCAATAAGCCACTATTCTCCCTCATTCCCCTTCTGTTTTGAGCTAAACACTTCTTCCCAGTGGTGGCATTTCTTGAATGTGAGCAGCTACAAGTTCTTCCTCTACCAGTTATTCTTCTCTTCTCGTACACTCATTTATCACCAAGCTGCTGGAAACACTCAATGACCTGAGCAAAGACAGCCCTGACATTTCAGTGTCCCTTTTGCTTCTTGATATAAGGTTACCCTTCCACTTGACTGCACTTGCTCATTGCCTCACTGCTTATAGTAATGGGATCCCCTCGAGTGCTGTTTTTCAGAACCCTCCTGTTCCCCAAAGAAACTTGCTTCAGCAAAGCAAAAAGAAAGAGGGAAAAAGTCACTGCAACTGTCTGGGAGGCCAAAACTTCATTACTTCATTTGACAAACTCTGGCAGGATTTTGGTTGGTTGGTGTTTTATTTTTTTTCATCTTTCTTGTCTTTTTTTTTTCCCCTTTGACAGCAGGAAGGAACAGAGACCTTCCAAAATATTTTTGGAGAGGAAGAGTTTGCCTTGAGTGTGTTCAAAGCACTGGTGTGGGAATGGAATGGAATGGAATGGAATGGAATGGAATGGAATGGAATGGAATGGAATGGAATGGAATAGAATAGAATAGAATAGAATAGAATAGAATAGAATAGAATAGAATAGAATAGAATAGAATAGAATAGACCAGACCAGGTTGGAAGAGACCTTCAAGATCATCGCTTCCAACCTACCATCCAACACCACCTAAACAACTAACCCATGGCACCAAGCACCCTTATCAAGTCTCCTCCTGAACACCTCCAATGATGGTGACTCCACCACCTCCCTGGGCAGCACATTCCAGTGGGCAATCTCTCTCTCTGTGTAAAACTTCTTCCTAAACTCCAGCCTAAACTTCCCTGGTGCAGCATGAGACTGTGTCCCCTTGTTCTGGTGCTGGTTGCCTGCCTGGGAGAAGAGACCAACCCCCTCCTGTCTACAACCTTCCTTCAGGTAGTTGTAGACAGCAAGAAGGTCTCCCCTGAGCCTCCTCTTCTCCAGGCTAAGCAACCCCAGCTCCCTCAGCCTCTCCTCACAGGGCTGTGTTCCAAACCCTTCACCAACTTTGTTGCCCTTCTCTGGACACATTCCAGCAAGTCAACATCCTTCCTAAATTGAGAGGCCCTGAACTGGACACAGGACTCAAGGTATGGCCTAACCAGTGCAGTGTACAGGGCAGAATGACCTCCCTGCTCCTGCTGGCCACACTGCTCCTGATGCAGACCAGGATGCCATTGGTCTTCTTGGCTGCCTGGGCACACTGCAGGCTCATGTTCAGCCTACCATCGACCAGTACCCCCAGGTCCCTCTCTGCCTGGCTGCTCTCCAGCCACTCTGACCCCAGCCTGTAGCACTGCATGGGGTAGGAAGGTCAGCTTCAACTGCTTGCTTGCTCAAAATGAAGTGGAGACCAGAGCTCAACACTGTGGTCATGACCTTCTTCACTCTGATCACCCAGAACCACGTGGGGCTGTTTGCTTTATATGTCCCCCACTTTGCACACCATAAACTTTCTTTATGGTCTGGCTCTCAGCACAAGTTCATGAGGCAACCCTAATCCAACTACAAGATTTTAGTGAGCAAAATAGAGTAGAAAGTACTTTTAAAAACTACTTCTCCACTCTCAACCCTTCCAACACAAGCTATTCCATGAATCTATGAAGCAGAAAAGTAGTTAACCTCTCCCCCCCCTCCATTTTTGTGCTTATTCTACAGCACTACAGATAAAAAAGGGCCTTTTCCAAAGGGCCTTTTCCCTTATCACACCAATGTACTAGTGAACAGACCTTCTGCTGAGCACAGTTCAGTCCTTAACATAACTCATTTTCTTTAGTTTTCACTATCAACTTAAGCAATTTGCCATTGTCCTTACTCCATAAATCACAACAGCTTACCTAATTAACTCCTGTAATTATCTCGACTTAATTAGCAGCAGTTGTCTACCTAATGCATAGAACTGAAATTCTTTCTCTATGCTGCAGAGGTTTTCACTTCCAAATACAACTTTCACTATCCACCCTGAATTCCAGTGTTTTGACCCTACCTTTTTGTACTTTTTGTACCTGGGCTGCATCAAAAGCAGTGTGACCAGCAGGGTGAGTGAGGCCATTCACTGCTCTGCTCTCCTGAGACTCAACCTGGGTCTCATGCATGCAGATCTGGTGCCCCCAGCATAAGAAGGGACATGAAACAGCTAGAGTGGGTCCAGAAAAGGCCATGAAGATGACCAGAGGCTGGAGCACCTCTGCTACAGGGACAGGCTGAAGAAGTTGGGGCTGTTCAGTCTGGCTGAACAGAGAAAGCTCTGAGGAGACCTTATTGTAGCCTTCCAGTATCTGAAGGGGGCTACATGAGAGCTGGAGAGGGACTTTTGACAAGGGCTAGGAGTGACAGGACAAGGGGCAATGGCTTTGAACTTGAGAGGGAAGATTTAGGCTGGAGATAAGGAAGAAATTCTTTACAGTGAGGGTGGTGAGACACTGGAAGGGGTTGCCCAGGGAGGTTGTGGATGCCTCCTCCCTGGAAGTGTTCAAGGCCAGGTTGAATGAGGCCTTGAGTAACCAGGGTGTCCCTGCCTATGTCATGGGATTGGAACTAGACGATCTAGTGGGAACTAGACGACTAGAAGAGATGATGGTCTCTTCTCCCAGGCAGCCAGCACCAGAACAAGAGGGCACAGTCTCAGGCTGCGCCAGGGGAGGTTCAGGTTGGATGTTAGGAAGAAGTTCTATACAGAAAGAGTGATTGCCCATTGGGATGTGCTGCCCAAGGAGGTGGTGGAGTCACCATCATTGGAGGTGTTCAGGAGGAGACTTGATGGGGTGCTTGGTGCCATGGGTTAGCTGTTTGGGTGGGTTGGATTGGTTGATGGGTTGGACACGATGATCTTGAAGGTCTCTTCCAGCCTGGTTTGGTTTATTCTAAATAAATAAAGGTTTATTCTAAATTAAGGTCCTTTCCCACCCTATTCCCTCCTATTCCCTTCAGTGTCTGCAAACACCTGCTGGTAAGAACTACTTAATAAGTTGACTATTCTCTCTAATGTATAAATTATTAGCAAGGAAGCCAAAAACTGCCAGCAACACACTTGACTTCTGGATGCAAAGTACACCGAGATAACTCACACAGCCCTGATTGGAGGCAGAGTGTTTTAATGCAGTCTAGCTTGAGGACAGCTAGCTGCTCTGATTCTCATTTCCACTGCCAACCACAAATTCCTGAACCAATCTGCATATTTCTATTCTGTCTACATGCTGTACCTGTAGGATGTAATTTAGAGATAGCAACACCCTTACTGTTAATTTATATTCTTCTTATCAGAGTTCACAGCGTGTGAAGAGGCTTCTATCCTCGCCATCGTGAAGGAATATTACACAAGGCACTTTAAAAGTTCTTCAGACAGTATTTTAAACTCCTTCAGACAGCATTTTAAACTTCTTCAGACAGCATTAGTCCCCACTGAATTTCCTACTACTTGTTCTGGTAACAAAAGTAATTAATACAAACAAAACAATATAAAAAGTCCCAATCACTCATTTCCTCCGAAAAATCTTCCTGGTGTTTAGTACAACAGACACACAAACCTACAGCAGGCTACCACTGACCCTCCTGCATCTGAAAAGGAGGAGAATGGGCTAAGGGGCCTGCATTAGGAATAGCGTGGCCAGCAGGAGCAGGGAAGTCATTGTGCCCCTCTATTCTGCATTGGTTAGGCCACACCTTGAGTCTTGTGTCCAGTTCTGGGCCCCTCAGTTTAAGAAGGACATTGAGACACTTGAATGTGTGCAGAGAAGGGCAATGAGGCTGGGGAGGGGTCTGGAGCACAGCCCTGTGAGGAGAGGCTGAGGGAGCTGGGGTTGCTTAGCCTGGAGAAGAGGAGGCTCAGGGGTGACCTTATTGCCCTCTACAACTACCTGAAAGGTGGTTGTAGCCAGATGGGGGTTGGTCTCTTCTCCCAGGCAACCAACACCAGGACAAGAGGACACAGTCTCAAGCTGTGCCAGGGGAAGTTTAGTCTGGAGGTGAGGAGAAAGTTCTTCACTGAGAGAGTCATTAGTCATTAGAATGTGCTGCCCAGGGAGGTGGTGGAGTCCCCATCCCTGGAGGTGTTCAAGAGGGGATTGGATGTGGCACTTGGTGCCATGGTCCAGTCATGAGGTCTGTGGTGACAGGTTGGACTTGATGATCCTTGAGGTCTCTTTCAACCTTAGTGATACTGTGATAATATCTCCCCTCATATATTTTGTCTCTAGCTTTAAATAAATTAGGAGCAAAGAAAACAAATTATCCTTCTGTGAGCAAGTTATGCTCTTAATTGGCACTAAACTAATGTGATGCTCTGAGAAGGCAAATATGAACTCCAGCTTCTGTTCTCATAACTCCATCATAGAAGGAGCTACCTGGTAGACAGGAACAAGAGATGATTGTAGAATCACAGAATATTAAGTGCTGGAAGGGAACTCAAAAGATCATCCAGTCCAACCCCCCTGCCGGAGCAGCATCACCCAGAGCAGGTCACACAGGAATGCATCCAGGATGGTTTTGAATGTCTTCATAGAAGGAGACTCCACAACCTCTCTGTGCAGCCTGCTCCAGGGCTCCAGCACCCTCACAGTGAAAAAGTTTTTCCTTATGTTCCCAGGGCACCTTCTCTGCTCCAGCTTGCACCCAGTGCCCCTCGACCTGTCATTGGACATCCCTGAGCAGAGCCTCGCTGTGTTCTCCCAACACTTCCCTACGCATCTTTATCAACATGAATGAGGTCACCCCTCAGGCTCCTCTGCTCCAACCTAAAGAGCCCCCAACTCCCTCAGCCTGTCCTCAGCAAGAAGATGTTCCACTCCTGAGTGGTAATATCCCACAAAGACAGTAGATGTATATTCCTTAAGACTCCTACAGATTCACTTGTTCATGTACATGACTCCAGGTTTCCCACACTACCCAGACACCTTGCCTTGCCTTGTGCCCGCAGGAGAAGTACCAAAGGTACAGAAAAGGTTGTTCAGTTGCTACAGCTCATTCAACCTCTGTGCAAAACCTGACAAGAAGAATGCCAATTAGTGTCATTTGTGTCAGTGCTGTGCTGTAATGTGGCCGTTTGTCCTCTGGTACCTCCAGTGGGAGCAAGGCCATCTCATGGAAGCGGCAGTACAAACAGCAACATCCACTACAAGACAGCCTCTCTTGTCTCTGTGCTGTTAGGATTCCAAATTCCTCCTTTGAGAAAAGGGAGATTCCTTCCAAGACTCAACACAGAACTGCTAGTCAGGCTGACAGACACATAACAGGCATGCTGTGAGATATGGAAGATAAGGAGCTGTGTGTTCTCAACAGCAAATCAAGTCTCGTTGCCCCCAAATGGTATCAAAAATGGATTATGTGACAGAAGTTCAGCAAACAAGTTTCCATTGCTATCCTTTAGCACTTAAATCAATCAGATAGGAAGTCACTTTGTCCTAAACTGGGTAAGCAGAGCCTCAAAACCTCAAGAAACACAACATGTAAAATGCACAGACCTGCTGTGGAATGAGAGTCAAAGGAAGGACCAGGGAAGTGACTGTTCCCCTGTACTCAGCACAGGGGAGGCCACACCTTTAGCACTGGGTTCAATACCAGGGCCCTCACTACAAGAAGGACGTTGAGGTGTTGGAGTATGTTCAGAGACAGGCAACGAATGTGCTGAAGGGTCTGGAGAACAGAGCTGGTGAGGAGCAGCTGAGTGAACTGGGATTATTTAATCTGGAATAGACAAGGCTGAGAGGAGACCTCACTGCTCTCTACAACTCCCTGAAAGGAGTTTGGAGTGAGGTGAATGTTGGATTTCTTCTCCCTAGTAAGAAGTGATAGGATAACAGCCTCAAGTTGCACGAGGGGAGGTTTGGAACAGACATTAGAAGACACCTCTTCACTGAAAGGGTTCTCAAATACTGCAACAGGCTGCCCAGGGAGGTGGTTGAATCCCCATCCCTGGAGGTGTTAAAAGATGTGATGCTGTGGGACATGGCTTAGCACATGATTGGACTCAATGATCTTTGACCTTTGTCTTTCCTAGCCAAAATGATTCTGCATTTCTCTAAGTGCCAAATCACAATGAAAAATGACCAAAGAGATGTACCTAGCATCCAACTGAACATGAGCCAGCAGTGTGCCCAGGTGGCCAAGAAGGCCAATGGCATTCTGGCCTGCATTAGGAATAGTGTGGCCAGCAGGAGCAGGGAAGTCATTGTGCCCTGTGCTCAGCACTGGTTAGGCCACACCTTGAGTCCTGTGTCCAGTTCTGGGCCCCTCAGTTTAAGAAGGACATTGAGACACTTGAACGTGTCCAGAGAAGGGCAACAAGGCTGGGGAGGGGTCTGGAGCACAGCCCTATGAGGAGAGGCTGAGGGAGCTGGGGTTGCTTAGCCTGGAGAAGAGGAGGCTCAGGGGTGACCTCATTGCTCCCTACTACTCCCTGAAGGGAGGTTGTAGCCAGGAAGGGGTTGGTCTCTTCTCCCAGGCAACCAGCACCAGAACAAGAGGACACAGTCTCAAGCTGCACCAGGGGAAGTTTAGGCTGGAGGTGAGGAGAAAGTTCTTCATTGAGAGAGTCATTAGTCATTGAAATGTGCTGCCCAGGGAGGTGGTGGAGTCATCATCCCTGGAGGTGTTCAAGAGGAGTTTGGAAGTGGCACTTGGTGCCATGGTCTAGTCATGAGGTCTGTGGTGACAGGTTGGACTTGATGATCTTTGAGGTCTCTTCCAACCTTAGTGATACTGTGATACTGTGAAACTACCTGCTTCCTCAGTAGGATGAGCAGCAGACTCAGAGGGTATCAGATGCTTCCTTTAACCACATGAGGGCACACCACGCCACAGTAACAGCGAGCCCCTGCCTCCCTTGTACTGTGTGCCGTGTGACACCTGCCACTACGCACAGCACATACTTCACAAAGTGAAGTATTTAGCACGAAGTGAAGCTATTTAGCATGTCATTTCCCCCGACAGATCTGTTAACAACCTTCAAGGCAGCATTATTTAAGGCTTGGTTCTCAGAGGAACGCCGCCGTGAGCGGGCAACACGTTGTACTGGCCTGGAGAAAAGAAACCAACAGGCAAACAAGGCAAAAGAGATGGCAGTTTTCAGGTGAAGTTGTGGGGTTACTTGTGCTCAGGGGAGGAAAAAAAAATGTTTATTTCATAGATTCATAGAATGGTTTGGGTTGGAAGGGATCTTAAAGATTATCCAGTTCCAATCCCAGTGCCCCGGGCAGGGACACATCCCACCAGCCCAGGTTGCTCAAGGCATCATCCAGCCTGGCCTTGAATACCTCCAGGGAGGAGGCATCCACTGCCTCCCTGGGCAACCTGTGCCAGTGTCTCACCACCCTCACTGCAAATAATGTCTTCCTAATCTTCAGTCTCAATCTGTCCTCCTCAAGCTTTGATCTACTGCCTCTCATCCTATCACTACAAGCCCCTGTAAAAAGTTCCTTCCTGGCTTTCTTGTAGGTCCTCTTCAGGAACTGGAAGGCTGCTTAATGGTCACCCTGGAGGCTTCTTTTCTCCAGGCTGAACAGCCCCAACTCTCTCAGCCTGTCCCCACAGGAGAGGTGTTTCAGACCTCTGATCATCTTTGTGGCCTCTTCCGGACCCTCTCCATCAGTTTCATGTCCCTCTTGTGCTGGGGGCACCAGAACGGGACACAGTGCTCCAGGTGGGAGTCTCGTGAGGGCAGAGCAGAGGGGGAGAATCACCTCTTTCATTATGCTGGTCACACTTCCTACTTTAAGAGACATTTCATCTAGAATAAAAGCTTTAATATTATCTACCTTTGGGTTTTGTTTTGTCTTGGTTTGTTTACTGGGTTTTTTTTTTGTGGTTGGTTGGTTTGTTTTGCTTTGTGTTTTTTCCCCCCAGCGACTAAGACATTGTATTAGGGAAAATAACATAAGAGGATTTAAATACTCCTTAACTGGATAGTAAACTAAGACAGCAGGCAACTATAAAGCCAGCTGGTTCCATGTTTAGGTTTATCATAGCCAGGTTGATATCCCCAGGCTTCCACTAGCCACAGAAGAGAAGTTAGTACTGGTTGTGTGAGCACCCTCCAACAGCTACTGATGAACCAGCTCCCCAAAGGTGCTCTTATTCTTTGTGAACTTTCCTAAACAACATTTAAACCAATCACATACATCACTAAAATAGTATCATAGTATCAGTCAGGGTTGGAAGGGACCACAAGGATCCCACAGCAACCCCAGGCAGAGCTACAGGCTGGGGTCAGAGTGGCTGGAGAGCTCCCAAACAGAGAGGGACCTGGGGGTGCTGACTGACAGCTGCTTAAACATGAGCCAGCAGTGTGCCCAGGTGGCCAAGAAGGCCAATGGCATCCTGGCCTGCATTAGGAAGAGTGTGGCCAGCAGGAGCAGGGAAGTCATTGTGCCCCTGTACTCTGCATTGGTTAGGCTACACCTTGAGTCCTGTGTCCAGTTCTGGGCCCCTCAGTTTAGGAAGGACATCGAAACACTTGAAGGTGTCCAGAGAAGGGCAACAAAGCTGGGGAGAGGCCTTGAGCACAGCCCTGTGAGGAGAGGCTGAGGGAGCTGGGGTTGTTTAGCCTGGAGAAGAGGAGGCTCAGGGGAGACCTCATTGCTCTCTACAACTACCTGAAGGGTGGTTGTAGCCAGGAAGGGATTGGTCTCTTCTCCCAGTCAACCAGCACCAGAACAAGAGGACACAGTCTCAAGCTGTGCCAGGGGAAGTTTAGGCTGGAGGTGAGGAGAAAGTTCTTCACTGAGAGAGAGTCATTTGTCATTGGAATGTGCTGCCCAAGGAAGTGGTGGAGTCCCCATCCCTAGAGGTGTTCAAGAGGGGACTGGACGTGGCACTTGGTGCCATGGTTTAGTCATGAGGTCTGAGGTGAGAGGTTGGACTCGATGATCTTTGAGGTCTCTTCCAACCTTAGTGATACTGTGATACTGTTATCATCTAGTTCCAACCCCCCTGCCATGGGCAGGGACACCCTACACTAGATCAGCCTGGCCAGAGCCTCATCCAGCCTGGGCTTAAACACCTCCAGGGACGGGGCCCCAACCACCTCCCTGGACAACCCATTCCAGGGCTTCACCACTCTCATGGGGAAGAACTTCCTCCTCACCTCCAGCCTGAATCTCCCAGCCTCCAACTTCATTCCCTTCCCCCTAGTCCTATCACTCCCTGAGATCCTGAGCAGTCCCTCCACAGCATTCTTGTAGGCCCCCATCAGATACTGGAAAATCCTAAGGAAGAAGATTCCCAGGAGTTTCACATCCAGCTAATGTCAAGAGTGAGTGCAGTAAAACACTCCAGACCTACAGCAGTTTGTACTTGAGTTTCTCTGCACCGAACAATGCATCTTGTTTTAATCAGAGAGTTTCTTCTTTTGGAAGAGACCTCTAAGATCATTGGGTCCAACCATCACCCTAACACCACCATGGCCACTAAACCGTGTCCCAAAGTGCCATGCTGACACATTTCCCCAGGGACAGTGGCTCCAGCACCTCCCTGAGCAAATGGAACAGCCACACCTCTAGCATTCAGCTGCAGCCATGCTTATGTTGTGAACAGTGAAGAGAACACTACGGAGCCTGTAAATATAGAGCAGCTATAAATTCCCACTCCAAAAGACAGAAGAGAGAATTCCCTGCATGGTGCTTTTTTAGGCTGCTGCTTCTGCACATTTCACACCCCACGTAAAATCTCCTTCATCAACTTCAAATTCAGAAGTCATCTTGGTCTAGATACCTCCATAAGTTAATTTGGGCTGGAAGGGATCTCCTGACATCTCTAGCCCAGCCCCTCATCAAAGCAGGGACAACTGTGGTGTAAGACAAGGACTTGTGCCAGTGCTGCACTGTCTTGAGCCCCCAAAAGGACTCTGTACTGCAGATGTGGTCTTACAGCTACAGATTAAAGGGCAGGCAGCCAGCACCAGAACAAGCGGACACAGCCTCAGGCTGTGCCAGGGGAGGTTTAGGCTGGAGGTTAGGAGAGAGTGATTGCCCATTGAAATGGGCTGCCTGGGGGGGTGGTGGAGTCACCATCACTGGAGGTGTTCAGGAGGAGACTTGATGGGGTGCTTGGTGCCATGGGTTAGTTGTTTAGGTGGGTTGGATTGGTTGATGGGTTGGACACAATGATCTTGAAGGTCTCTTCCAACCTGGTCTATTCTATTCTATTCTATTCTATTCTATTCTATTCTATTCTATTCTATTCTATTCTATTCTATTCTATTCTATTCTACCTTCACCCTCTGTTTATGCTGATGCCAAACCCACCACAACAGCTCAGCATGAGCTTGCCCTTCCCACAATGCTGCCCTTCAGTCTCGTGTTCTGGATTTGCTCTCCACTGGGACTCTCCTGTCCTGTTCTACAGAGCAATGCCCCTACAGCCTGCCTCCAGCCCTTGTCACAACATCAGCTTACTCCATCCTGCCACAGGACATTGCAGTGGCTTCTGTTGAGCTTCATTAGGTTTCTGTCAACCCATTTCATAGAACCATAGAATGGTTTGGGTTGGATCATCTAGTTCCAACTCCCCTACCATGGGGTCCTCTAGACAAAGGCCCCATCCAACATGGTCTTGAACATCTCCAGGGAGGGGACATCCACAACCTCCCTGGGCATGCTGTTCCAGTGCCTCACCACCCTCACTGTAAAGAGTTTCTAATATCCAGTCCAATTTCTTACTAATATTTCCTCAGCTTGCTGAGCTCCTCATGGCAGCCCAAGTTTTTGAGCTTATTGACCTTCCTCCCAGCTTGGTTTTGCTGGGAAATCTGCTGAGGGTGCCTTGCACTCCTTTACCCAAACCAATGTCAGGACATAAAACAATCTCAGTTTGACACTGAGCCCTGCAGAATGCCCCTGGCCATTGGTGGCCATCGATCTTTAGCCACTGCTCTTGAAGTTTGCAAGTACAGTCGATTTTTGACCTGCTTTGTAGGCCACCTATCCCCTATGCATTGAAGAGAGGCTTATAAAGCAAAACCTGTATTTCATCTACAATCATGACCCCATCCCTTGACAAAGCACTCAATTTCTCTGCACCTTTTCCACAGTAATTAAGGTGTCCTAAAAAACAGATGAGGAATAAAATCACATTCTTTACAAACAGATCCTGTGGGAGACTTGAAGAGTCTGTTGGAAGAGTGTTTTGTTTCATTTCATACAGAATGGTGGAGGTTGGAAGGGAAGTCTGAAGACCATCCAGTCCAACCCCCTTGCTAGAGCAGGACCACCTAGAGCAGGTCACACAGGAATGCATCCAGGCAGGTTTGGAATGCCTCCAGAAAAGGAGAGTCCACAACCTCTCTGAGAAGCCTGTTCCAGGCTCTACCAACCTCAAAAGGAAGAATTTTTTTCCTTATGCTTATGTGGAAGCTCCTGGGTTCCAGTTTGCATCCATCAAGTGTTGTCCTGTCACTGGACACCACTAAGAAAAGTCTGTCTCCTTCCTCTTGACACTTGCTCTTGAGATACTGATCAGCATGGATGAGGTTTCCCCCTCAGCCTGCTCTTCTCCAGGCTAAACAGCCCCAGGTCTCTCATAAGAGAGATGTTCTAGTCCTCTGGAACAGGACAAAGGACTCCAGATGTGACCTCATCAGGGCAAAGAGGAGGAGGAGGAGAACTTTGCTTGAGCTGCTGGCCACACTCTTCTTAAATCATCCCAGGCTGTCATTAGCCTTCTAGGCCATGAGAGCACATTGCTGGCACATGGTCAGCATGACCAAGAGTTTAGTTTTTGTAACCCCAACTGACTGAACTTGAAACTTTCAATTAACATGAGATTAGAAGCTATCATTTGCTGGTCATCTATACTGTGTATCTGCCACTAGAGAACAACTACCAGTGCTTGCTGATTCAAATACCCTATTCAGAGACAGCAATGGAATCACAGAATTGTCAGGGTTGGAAGGGACCTCAAGGATCAGCCAGTTCCAAACCCCCTGCCATGGGCAGGGACACCCCACACTACAGCAGGTTGCTCACAGCCACATCCAGCCTGGCTGCAAACACCTCCAGGGATGAGGCTTCCACCACGTCCCTGGGCAACCTGTGCCAGTCTCTCACCACCCTCATGGGGAAGAACTTCTTCCTAACATCCAAGCTGAATCTACCCATTTCTAGTTTTTTTTTCCATTCCCCCCAGTCCTATCACTCTCTAGCACCCTCAAAAGTCCCTCCCCAGCCTTCTTGTAGCCCCCTTCAGATACTGGAAGGCCACAAGAAGGTCTCCTTGAAGCCTTCTCTTCTCCAGACTGAACAGCCCCAACTCCCGCAGTCTGTCTTCATAGCAGAGCTGCTCCAGCCCTCTGATCATCCTCATGGCCCTTCTCTGGATACATTCCAGCATGGCAACATCCTTCTTGTAATAGAGGCTCCAGAACTGGACATAGTACTCCAGGTGGGGTCACACCAGAGTGGAGTAGAGGGAGAGAATCCCCTCCCTTGCCCTGCTGGCTATGCTTCTCTTGATGTAGCCCAGGATATGATTTGCTTTCTGGGCTGCAAGTGCACACTGGCAGCTCATATTGAGCTTCCCATCCACCAGCATACCCAAGTCCTTTTCTTCAGGGCTTCCCTCAAGCCAGTCCCTGCCCAGCCTATATTTCCCTTTCAGTATTCAGTATTCCTAAGGTTGGAAGAGACCTCAAAGATCATCAAGTCCAACCTGTCACCACAGACCTCACGACTGGAGTAGGGAGGACACTACTGCTGTATGGGTGCTTCGGATTGTCCTGACCCAGATGCAAGGCCATGGCACATGAGAACCCTTCCAGAAACCACCTTTGGTCAAACTAGCAGCAAGCACTGGCTTCCACCCAGGATTTTCCAGGAACAGAAAGCATCTCTGTAGCCCTTCTGCTGATCTTGATTTTGTTACCAGAAGAATAGAGAGCAGCAACATCATCCCACACAGAGCTAACAGCTACTGCTGGCCCACAGATTCCACGGATGGATCTGGTGGAGCAGACATCAACATTATTTCTAATTGTTTCTTTCAACAAAGCCATGAGTAATACATCTAATTATCCTGCTGCATATGCTACCTAACCCTTTCTAATCACCACAGCACTAGGCATTTGCCTGCCTACCTGAAAACTGATTTGGAGGATGTGTTTGTCACGCTGTGGTGAAGAGATGAGACTTAGAATAGAATAGAATAGAATAGAATAGAATAGAATAGAATAGACCAGGTTGGAAGAGAACTTCAAGATCATCACGTCCAACCTATCACCCAACACCACCTAATCAACTAACCCATGGCACCAAGCACCCTGTCAAGTCTCCTCCTGAACACTTCCAGTGATGGCAACTCCACCACCTCCCCAGGCAGCCCATTCCAATGGGCAATCACTCTCTCTGTGTAAAACTTCCTCCTGACCTCCAACCTGAACCTCCCCTGGCGCAGCCTGAGACTGTGTCCCCTTGTTCTGGTGCTGGCTGCCTGGGAGAAGAGACCAACATCTGCCTGTCTACAACCCCCCTTCAGGTAGTTGTAGAGAGCAATAAGGTCACCCCTGAGCCTCCTCTTCTCCAGGCTAAGCAGCTGCAGCTCCCTCAGCCTCTCCTCACAGGGCTGTGTTCCAAACCCTTCACCAACTTTGTTGCCCTTCTCTGGACACATTCCAGCAAGTCAACCTCCTTCCTAAAGTGAGGAGCCCAGAACTGGACACAGGACTCAAGGTGTGGCCTAACCAGTGCAGTGTACAGGGGCACAATGACCTCCCTGCTCCTGTTGGCCACACTGTTCCTGATGCAGGCCAGGATGCCATTGGCCCTCTTGGCCGCCTGGGCACACTGCAGGCTCATGTTCAGCCTACCAACAATCAAGATTGTTTTCCCCTCCTGCTGCAGACTGAGTAGTTCTTCCTGTCTCTTACCCTTACCCCTACCCCTATCAGCACCCATCTTCTGAACAGTAATGCAGTTCCTGCTTGGATTAAACTTAGTTATGTGGAGGAAAGAACCGAAACACAAACTTACAGATTCACAGATTTCATCAGGTTGGAAGGGGCCCTCAAATGTTATCTTGCCCAACTTCCCTGCACACAGCAGGGACAACTCCAGCTAGATCAGGCTGCCCAGGGCAACATTGAGTCTCAGCTGGAATCTCCCCAAGGGTGAGGCCTCAATCCCATCCTTGGGCAACCTCTTCCAGAATTTCACCACTCATTCTGAAGAACTTCTTCCTCATGTCTGACCTAAGTCTCCCCTGCCCTAGTTTCAAACCATCGCCCCTTTTCCTATCATCCCAAGCCCTTCTAAACAGTCCCTCCAAGCCTTCCTGTAGGTCCCCTTCAGATACTGAAACATATCTCTAAGGTCTCCATGGAGCCTCCTCTCCAGGCTGAACAGTCCCAATTCTTTCAGACTGTCTTCATAGGAGAAGTTCTCCAGCCCTCTGACCATCTGAAAGGAGGTTGTAGCCAGGAAGGGGTTGGTCTCTTCTCCCAGGCAACCAGAACAAGAGGACACAGTCTCAAGCTGCACCAGGGGAAGTTTAGGCTGGAGGTGAGGAGAAAGTTCTTCACAGAGAGAGTCGTTCATCATTGGAATGTGCTGCCCAGGGAGGTGGTGGAGTCCCCATCCCTGGAGAGGTTCAAGAGGGGATTGGATGTGGCACTTGGTGCCATGGTCTTGTCATGAGGTCTGTGGTGACAGGTTAGACTTGATGATCTGTGAGGTCTCTTCCAACCTTGGTGATACTGTGATACTGTGATCTTGGTGGCCCTCTTCTGGATCCACTCCAGCAGATCCACATCTCTCTTGTGCTGGGGATCTAAATGGTTGAGAGAAAGAACCCCAGCTGGCAGTGAGAGCCAATAAAAGGCTTAAAGATGCAAAAGCAAAGAATGCCATATTTTTATTGCCAGCAGGAAGTAGCCATTGGAAGACCAAAACAGCAGGTGCCAAAGGGAAGGTGCTATGTCTGAAACACAGACAATGCCATGAAGTTGGTTTTCAGCTCATTCTGACACAGCAAAGGCACACTAAATAAGTTTTTTGCTAATGAACACTTTTTAATGAACGTTGAAGTGCATGGACAGCAGGCTGTATATTGAGCAATAAGCTATTTACCAAGGATGTCATCCTTACCAATACACAGCTCCATACTACAGCTTTACACCAACTAGTGGGCTACTGCTGCTAAAAAGTATGAAAAATGTAGGTATTTTCCCCAGTCAGGTTCCTAACAAGCACCTCTTAACTGGGTTTTAATCACAGAATTGTCAGGGTTGGAAGGGACCTCAAGGATCACCTAGTTCCAAGCCCCCTGACATGGGCAGGGGCACCTCACACTACAGCAGGTTGCTCACAGCCACATCCAGCCTGGCTGCAAAAATTTCCAAGGATGGGGCCTTCAATACCTCCCTGTTCCAGTGTCTCACCACCCTCATGGGGAAGAACTTCTTCCTAACATCCAGTCTGAACCTACCCACTTCCAGTTTTGCTCCATTCCCCCCAGTCCTATCACTGTCAGGGACCTGACACCCTGAAACATCCCTCCCCAGCTTTCTTGTAGGCCCTCTTAAGATGCTGGAAGGCCACAATAAGGTCTCCTTAGAACCTTCACCTCCAGATTGAATAATCCCAACTCTCTCAGCCTGTTTTCAGAGCAGAGGTGCTCCAGCACTTTCCAAGATGACAACATTCTCCACCTGAAGTGAACACCACTGGCCTGGAACTTAACTTTCTTCCCCTGCTTACTACTGCTCAAGAAAAGAATGGTAGTCCTTCACTATCATAAAATCACAGAACTACCAAGCTTGGAAATCCCTCTAAGATAACCAAATCCAACCTTCTACTCAACACCTCCATGACCAGCAGACCATGTCCCAAAAGTGCCACATCTACTCATTCTTTGAAAACCTCCAGGGAGGAGGATTCCACCACCTCCCTGGGCAGCCTACTAGACATGCTGAAAACCATCCAGCTGTTTTGAGGATTCAGTTTATCATTGTCTTCAGTGCAACCCATGGAGTCAGTAGAAATTTGTACATCCCTAACCAGAAAAATAATGAAAAAAGAAAGGATTCATGCACAAAGGACCCAAAGGATCAAAATAAACACATCAGGATAGACAATACTGAAAGTTCCAGGCAGTTATCACACAGAGTGTGTAACACCTTGTGCAACTACTGTGTATAGTAGAACCCAGAAGGAGAAGGGGGAAGGGTTTGAAGCTGAGGGAGAGCAGGTTTAGACTGAATCTTAGGAAAAAAATCCTCAGTACAAGGCTGGTGAGACTCTGAAATAGACTGCCCAGGGAGGTTGTGGATGCCTCCTCCCTGGGGGTGTTCAAGGCCAGGCTGCATAAGGCCTTCAGCACCCAAGTGTAGTTGAGAGGTGTCCTGGCCCATGGCAGGGAGGTTGGAGTAGGTGATCTCTAAGATCTCAGTGTCTCACCACCCTCACTGTCAAGAATTTCTTCCTAATCACCAGTTTAAACCTCCCCTCCTCAAACTTCAATCCATTCTCTTGCACCCTATCACCACAAGCCCTTGTCAAATGTCTCTCCCCAGCTCTCCTGTAGCCCCCTTCAGGTGCTGGAAGGCTGCTCTAAGGTCTCTTTGCCAGGATGAACAGCTCCAACTCTTGCAGCCTGTCCCTGTAAGGGAGGTTCTCCAACCCTCTGATCGTTTTTGTGGCCTCCTCTGGACCCTCTCTAGCAGTTCCATGTCCTTATGCTGGGGGCTCCATAACTGGATGTGGTACTCCAGGTGAGGTCTCACCAGAGCAGAGGGGCAGAACTGCTCTCCTTGTCCTGCTGGTCACACTGCTTGTGATGCAGCCCAGGACATAGTTGCCTTCTGGGCTGAAAGTGCACATTGCTGGCTCAGGACACAGAAAAGCACAGGACTAAAACTGTTGCTGTTGGGTTTGGGGCTTAGTTTGTCTGTTTGCTTTTACTACCTGAACTGGAAGTAAAAATATTCCATCTATCCTGTGGAAAATCCTTTGGAAAAGCTTGATCAGTTCTACATTATATAAAGCTGGTTACTTGCATTCCTTTAAGAGCTAAATGCAAGTCAGATTTAATTAGGTCATTAGGCTGTAATTGACATAATTTCATTTGAATTCCCAGTTTCACCTTATCTCAAATCATTACTCTTAGGGAGAAAGAAAGGGGCAGCTCAGTGCATTTATTTCAGCCAAACAAAGCTATTGGCACTCTGAAGCTCCAGAAATGGTGAGACTCCTGCAGTCCTGATGCTTTACCATGAAAGCACAGAACCTGCACTTTAACACCAACTGATTCAAGCCTGCTAAGTCATTTTTTTCCACTTGCTTGGTCACATTGTTTCCAAGCAGGAAAACACAACACCCAGAAACACAAGACAAATCATATTAATTTGTGTTGAGATGTTGAGAATTGTTGGACAAGGGGGGAATGGTTTGAAGCTGAGGGAGAGTAGGTTTAGACTGAATCTTAGGAAGAGGTTCTTCAGTACAAGAGTGGTGAGACTCTGGAATAGGTTGCCCAGAGAGACTGTGAATATCCCCTCCCTGGGGGACAAAGCCAGGTTGGATGTGGCCTGGAGCAGCTGAGTCTAGCTGGAGTAGGTAATCTCTGGAGTCCCTTCCAATTTAAGCCATTCTATGATTCTTTGATTAATCCACAACTTCAAGAGGATCTTGGAAGACAAACAACCCCACTGCACTTGTCCCAGTAGATAGCCACACAGGTCTGCAGTACAATCATAGAATCAATAAGGATTGAAAAGACCTCAAAGATCATCGAGTCCAACCTCTCACCTAAGACCTCATGACTGCTAAACCATGGCTTCAAGTGCCACGTCCAATCACTTTTTGAACTCAAGTCTAAACTTCCCCTGGCACAGCTTGAGACTATGTCCTCTTGTTCTGGTGCTGGCTGCCTGGGAGAAGAGATCAACACCCTCCTAGCTACAACTTCCCTTCAGGTAGTTGTAGAGAGCAATAAGGTCTCCCTGAGCCTCCTCTTCTCCAGGCTAAACAACCCCAGCTCCCTCAGCCTCTCCTCACAGGGCTGTGCTCCAGACCCCTCCCCAGCCTTGTTGCCCTTCTCTGGACACCTTCAAGTGTCTCAATGTCCTTCTTAAACTGAGGAGCCCAGAACTGGACACAGGACTCAAGGTGTGGCCTATCCAGTGCTGAGTGCAGGAGCACAATGACTTCCCTGCAGTAGTGTGAGGATGTTCAGGAATGCATTACCAGGATCACTGAAGTTCTTAATTGGTGAGGAAAGAGTCTGGAGAGCTTTGTTTCAGCTGCTTATTTGTTAGCTAACAAGAAACTCCGCAAAGCTTGACGAACATCTCAATAAACATCCTGACAACATCAGCAATTAGGAGGGATGAGTTTAAAGGGAACAAATGCCTTCCATGGAAGCATTTCTATGAAATTAAGAAAGGGATTATAGACACTGACTAGCAGGAAATGTTGCTTTTCAGGACTATAAACAGATCGGTGTGCCATTTCAGAGTCATTGGGAAGATTTACATGTCCTGGGTGTCATCTTCCCTACCCAGCACTCCTCTGCATATCCAGCACTCCTTGTTAATGGTGGGTTTAATCATCTGAAAAAGTTTTACCCATGGAAATGGGTTAATTAAAATATAATCAGTAGAAAAGGCTCCATTCTTAAGTGACTAAATCAGCCTAAGTTAACGTCAAGAGATATCACCAAGGTTGGAAGAGACCTCAAAGATCATCAAGTCCAACCTGTCACCACAGGCCTCATGAGCGTGTCCAGAGAAGGGCAACAAAGTCGGTGAGGGGTTTGGAACACAAGCCCTATGAGAAGAGGCTGAGGGAGCTGGGGGTGCTTAGCCTGGAGGAGACTCAGGGGTGACCTTATTGCTCTCTACAACTACCTGAAGGGAGGTTGTAGACAGGTGGATGTTGGTCTCTTCTCCCAGGCAACCAGCACCAGAACAAGAGGACACAGTCTCAAGCTGTGTCAGGGGAGGTTTAGGCTGGAGTTTAGGAAGAAGTTCTATACAGAGAGAGTGATTGCCCATTGGAATGGGCTGCCCGGGGAGGTGGTGGAGTCACCATCATTGGAGGTGTTCAGGAGGAGACTTGATGGGGTGCTTGGTGCCATGGGTTAGTTGATTAGGTGGGTTGGATTGGTTCAATGATCTTGAAGGTCTCTTCCAACCTGGTTTATTCTATTCTATTCTAAACCATGGCACCAAGTGCCACGTCCAATCCCCTCTTGAACACCTGCAGTATTAGTATTCAGTATTCCTAAGGTTGGAAGGGACCTCAAAGATCATCGAGTCCAACCTGTAACCACGGAAGTTCCACCTCAATATTCAGTATTCAGTATTCCTAAGGTTGGAACACAGAGAGGAACTGTTTCTACTAGGATAGGAGGACTTGGCCTCAAGGTGCACCAGGGGAGGTTAAGTTGGATCTCAGAAGCAGCTGCTTGACTGAAAGAATTCTCAAGTACTGCAACAGGCTGCCCAGGGATGTGATTGAATCCCCGTCCCTGGAGATGCTGATAAGAGGCAGAGATGTGGTACTGAGGGACATGCTTTAGCACCAGCCTTGCAAGAGTTAGGGTATGATTGGACTGGATGATCTTAAACATCTTTTCCAACCAAAACAATTCCATCATTCTATTTTTTTGCCAACCAAAGTGATCCCAGCATTCTATTAATACATGCAGATTTTCAGAAGAGCTAGAACCTGCTCAGGACTGGAATAGACAGACTGAGGAAGTTGGGGCTGCTCAGTCTGGAGAAGAGAAGGCTCTGAGGAGACCTTCTTGTGGCCTTCCAGGATCTGAAGAGGGCTACAAGAAAGCTGGGGAGGGACTTTTGAGGGTGACAGGGAGTGATAGGACTAGAGGGCCTCCTCTTCTCAAAACACCCCCAGGTCTCTCAGCCTTTCTTCACAGGAGAGCTGCTCACATCCCTTAATCATCCTCATAGCCCTCTGTTTCCAGTAGTTCCCCGTTTCCTTGAACTGGGGAGCCCAAAACTTGACACAGGTGTGGTGTCACACACAGATCTTCAGTATTTCCATCATCTGGCACCGAGAGCCAAAGCCAAGGGTAAATCTTAAGAAGCCCTTTGGCTTCCTACACAGGCAAATGCAGGGGGGAGCATCAAAAGGCTTAAACACTCCCTTGATTTCATAAATGAAACTGAAGGCACAGAAAGGACATCAAGTTAGACAACCAGAGAAAATTACCAAAGAAATCTGCTTATTTTTGGCCAGAAGATGAATCTAAGTCATTAACTATGTATGAGCTTTTCAATGGCATCAGTTCTGAGTGGAAAACTAATTAAATTTCATGTTTGATGGCACAAGCAATGACTTCACACCTTTGCCAGCCCAAACTACCTCTGGTTTAACTATAGGTGCTCTGAAGGATGTTCTTCCTCCCTCTGTTTCCAATGCCTCTGAAAACAAACCTGCAGCCTCAGCCTTGCCTTAGTTTTTTTTTCCAAACCCAAACTACCCATCACTGGGGGTGTTCAGGAGGAGACTTGATGGGGTGCTTGGTGCCATGGGTTAGTTGATTAGGTGGTGTTGGATGATGGGTTGGACGCAGTACTCTTGAAGGTCTCTTCCAACCTAGTCTATCCTATCCTATCCTATCCTATCCTATCCTATCCTATCCTATCCTATCCTATCCTATCCTATCCTATCCTATCCTATCCTATCCTATCCTATCCTATCCTATCCTAATTCTATTCTCTGGAGAAGAGAAGGCTCAGGGGAGACCTTCTTGCTCTCTACAATGACCTGAAGGGAGGTTGCAGCCAGGTGGGGGTTGGTCTCTTCTCCCAGGCAACCAGCATCAGAACAAGAGGACACAGTCTCAAGCTGGGCCAGGG
Source organism: Melanerpes formicivorus (assembly GCF_026170545.1). NCBI lineage: Eukaryota > Metazoa > Chordata > Aves > Piciformes > Picidae > Melanerpes > Melanerpes formicivorus. The sequence goes on along the minus strand of NW_027142370.1, from coordinate 14,837,954 downwards.
GAGGTTTAGACTGGATGTTAGGAAGAAGTTCTTCCCAGCAAGACAGATTGGCCATTGGAATGTGCTGTCCAGGGAGGTGGTAGAGTCACCATCACTGGGGGTGTTTAGGAGGAGACTTGATGGAGTGCTGGGTGCCATTGTTTAGTTGATTAGATGGTGTTGGATGATGGGTAGGACACAATGATCTTGAAGGTCTCTTCCAACCTGGCCTATTCTATTCTATTCTATTCTATTCTAGTCTAGTCTAGTCTAGTCTAGTCTAGTCTATGCTATCCTTCCCTTCCCTTCCCTTCCCTTCCCTTCCCTTCCCTTCCCTTCCCTTCCCTTCCCTTCCCTTCCCTTCCCTTCCCTTCCCTTCCCTTCCCCATTTAACTATAGATGCTCTGAAGGATGTATTTCCTCCCTCTATTTCCAATGTCTCTGAAAACAAACCTGCAGCCTCAGCCTTGCCTTTTCCTTTCCAGCCAACCCCACCCCGTAACCCACGTTTGAAATTCAGCGTGGGGAATCTTTGTAAGCCGGGCGCACGGAGAGCTAGCACAACAGGAAAGTAGCACAGGCTTAAGGGGAGCAAAAAGCTCTTCAAAGTGTGAATGCCACTTTGCTGTGAGCCTGTGCAGCACACGCTCTGATCCACAGCAGCACAGGCTGGGAGATCCTGGAGTCCAGCACCGTGATGGTATTCATCAGGAGCACGACGCTAATGCCTGAGCGGTTTGTAATGAATCACAGCTCTGCTGCGCCAGGACTCAGGGGCACAGCTTGCACTCAAAGATAAAGTCCCCATTTCAAATCCTGTTACCACAGGAAGAAGGCCTGCTGATTTATCTCCAGCTGATAAATTTGCCCATTTTTAAGAAGGCATTAGGTTGCTTATTAGTCTCAAACTTGAGCACCAGCTAGGGGGGAGGGGAGGGAAAGTCAGAACTGCCTCAGCAAGAATATTAGGCTCATCCAGACTAAGCGGGAGGGAATAATTTGTTGCCTCAGTGCTGACTGACAGCCACCTAAACATGAGCCAGCAGTGTGCCCAGGTGGCCAAGAAGGCCAATGGCATCCTGGCCTGCATTAGGAATAGTGTGGCCAGCAGGAGCAAGGAGGTCATTGTGCCCTGTACTCTGCATTGGTTAGGCCACACCTCGAGTCCTGTGTCCAGTTCTGGGCTCCTCAGTTTAGGAAGGACATCGAGACACTTGAATGTGTCCAGAGAAGGGCAACAAGGCTGGGGAGAGGCCTTGAGCACAGCCCTGTGAGGAGAGGCTGAGGGAGCTGGGGTTGCTTAGCCTGGAGAAGAGGAGGCTCAGGGGTGACCTCATTGCTATCTACAACTCCCTGAAAGGAGGTTGTAGCCAGGAAGGGGTTGGTTTCTTCTCCCAGGCAACCAGCACCAGAACAAGAGGACACAGTCTCAAGCTGTGCCAGGGGAAGTTTAGGCTGGAGGAGAGGAAAAATTCTTCCCAGAGAGAGTTGTTAGCCATTGGAATGTGCTGCCCAGGGAGGTGGTGGAGTCACCATCCCTGGAGGTGTTCAAGAGGGGACTGGACGTGGCACTTGGTGCCATGGTCTAGTCATGAGGTCTGTGGTGACAGGTTGGACTTGATGATCTTTGAGGCCTCTTCCAACCTTGGTGATTCTGTGATACTGTGAGACACAGACTCAAAAAATAATAAAAAATGAAGCCCTGTCCATACACACACACACATACTCACTCCTGGAGCACATTCTCTGTTTGTTTTTACTACAAAGAATGGCTTTTTTCAACAAAAAAACATGGAATTTTCACAGAAAAAGCCAAGACATCCTCAGCACTCCCACAGTACTGAGTTAGAACTTGATGGCTCTTCATTTCTGATGCTCAGTCTCTGTGTGAGGACAACAAACCTTCTGGCTGTTTAGACTTGACCCATTCTTTGAGCCAAATCCCAGCACTTAATATAAACAGAGCAGAATAGAATAGAACAGAACAAAATTGAATTAACCAGGCTGGAAAACACCATTGAGATCATGTCCAACCTATCACCCAACACCATCTCATCAACTAAACCATGGCACCAAGTGCCTCATGCAGCCCCTTCCTAAATACTTCGAGAGATGGTGACTCCAGCACCTCCCTGGGCAGCACATTCCAATGGCAAATCACTCTGTGAAGAACTTCATCCTAACATCCAGCCTAAACCTGCCCTGGCACAGCTTGAGACTGTGTCCTCTTGTTCTAGTGCTGCTTGCCTGGGAGAAGAGACCAACCCCCACCTGGCTACAACCTCCCTTCAGGTAGTTGTAGAGAGCCTCCTCTTCTCCAGGCTAAGCAACCCCAGATCCCTCAGCCTCTCCTCACAGGGCTGTGCTCCAAACTCCTCCCCAGCTTTGTTGCCCTTCTCTTCCCAAAACTGCAGAATCTGCCAATCTTTTTCTTGTGGATGAAAAATGCCTTCAGAACTGCAAGGAGAGAAAGGTCAGAAGAAGCATTGTGACCTTCCCTGCTCTATGACAAAAACGTTAATATTTTACCTTGTGTTTGTTCACATCTTTTGGGTTTTTTTGCCCCCCCCCCCCCCCCAGGAAATTGCTGGGATTGTAGCTGTAACCTTTCACAAGCCCCAGAATAACACAACTCAATAGTAAAAGTAATTGAAATGTGTCAAGCTAAGTTCCCCAGACCCAAGATCTTACATGCAGAGTATCTCTGATCCTCAAAGGTTTCCATTGGTTTTCTTATTTCCTTTTTGGCCTGTGATAGAGCTTTTTAATTGAAACACCTTCAGATTTAGCAAAGCAGAGGTGTTTCACTGAAATACTTCCAGTTCAGTGAAGCCAAGATACATAACTGAAATACTTCAAGTTTAGCACAGGGCACAGGAAAGGTACTGGAGACCTGAAGAAGCATTCTGGTGCTTGACATATGAATAAAGTGGAAAAGAAACAGATGCCACAGTAAGCTAAAAATGCAGCATTATGCTAATGAAATGAATCAAAACTACAGCCAACCACAGAAGAACAGAGAGGAAACTCACAGTATCACAGTGGCACCAAGGTTGGAAGAGACCTCAAAGATCACTGAGTCCAACCTGTCACCACAGACCTCATGACTAGACCATGGCACCAAGTGCCACATCCAATCCCCTCTTGAACACCTCCAGGGATGGGGACTCCACCACCTCCCTAGGTAGCACATTCCAATGACAAATGACTCTCTCTGGGAAGAACTTTCTCCTCACCTTGAGCCTAAACTTCCCCTGGCACAGCTTGAGACTGTGTCCTCTTGTTCTGGTGCTGGTTGCTAGAGAGAAGAGAGCAGCCCCCACCTGGTACAACCATCTTTCAAGTAGTTGCAGAGAGCAATGAGGTCTCCCCTGAGCCTCCTCTTCTCCAGGCTAAACAACCCCAGCTCCCTCAGCCTCTCCTCACAGGGCTTGTGCTCAAGGCCTCTCACCAGCCTTGTTGCCCTTGGAACTCCATGCACTCAGTGCTAAAATTGTTGATAAACTGCAGCATTGAAAATAGAAAGATAGTAGAAAGAAATTATTGGGAGTGAGGGTGGTGAGACACTGGAAGATGTTGCCCAGGGAGGCTGTGGATACCTCCTCCCTGGAGGTGTTCAAGGCCAGGCTGGATGAGGCCTTGAGCCCCCTGGGCTAGTGGGAGGTGTCCCTGCCCATGGCAGGAGGGTTGGTACTAGATGATGTTCTAGGTCCCTCCCAACACAAACCACTCTGTGAATCTCTGCACAGTGAGGAAAGGACAAGGATCTGCACTAGGCTGTCACTGTTAGGAAGAGATCAAAGCCAGCCAGTGAATGCCTTCACTCAGCAACAGTCAAAAAGGCAGAGACTTAACAGGAGAGAAATGCAGAAAAATGAAGAAACAATCAAATCATTCTGGCACCACATGCATGGGAAAGGTGTGGGAAAACTACAACTAGGCTATCTCAGATGAAACCAGCATCAGTTCTGCCTCTGCCTGCAGCAGTAAGGCAGTATCACAGATCTACTCCAGTTTTCAAGACCTTGAAAAACATCCACTGCATGACTTCCTTGGGAAATCCATTTCAATGCTTCACTGGTTTTACTATGAAATAGCTTCTCCTGGTACCTATCTGGAGTCCTCCCTGTGCAAGTTAAGTCTGTTATTTCTCATCCCATCCACTACAGGCATGGAGAACAAATTGTCCCATCCACTCCTCATGCATTTGAGAGCTGTTACATTCCACTTGTCATCAGCCCTTAAAATAACAGCTCCAGTTCGTCCAATCTCTCACAGAAGGTCACATTTGCTAGACTCCTGATCTTTCCTATCACTCTAACATAGACTCCAGCACCTGAAGGGGGCTCTGGCAGAGATGGGGAGGACTTTTGATAAGGACTTGTAGTGATAGGATGAGAGGCAATGGCTTTGAGCTGGAAGGGGGGAGATTGGAACTGGATCCTCAGGATCTCAGGTAGTGATAGGTAGTGATAGGACTAGGGGGAATGGAATGAAGCTGGAGGTGGGGAGATTCAGGCTAGATGTGAGGAGGAAGTTCTTCCCCATGAGAATGGTTAAACCCTGGAATGGGTTGTCCAGGGAGGTGGTTGAGGCCCCGTCCCTGGAGGTGTTTAAGCCCAGGCTGGATGAGGCTCTGGCCAGCCTGATCTAGTGTGGGATGTCCCTGCCCATGGCAGGGGGGTTGGAACTAGATGATCCTTGTGGTCCCTTCCAACCCTGAATGATACCATGATACTATGATACTATGAACTGGACACTAAGAAGAAATTCTTGATAATGAGGATGGTGAGACACTGAAAGTGGTTGCCCAGGGAAGCTCTGGAGGTGTTCAAGGCCAGGCCCTGAGATGCTGAGAGGTCAGGAACATATAAGGAAAGGCTGAGAGAGCTGGGGGTGTTTAGCTTGGAGAAGAGGAGGCTGAGGGGGGATCTTAGTAATGCTTACAAATATCTAAGGGGTAGGTGTCAGGAAGATGGGGCCAGACTCTTCTGAGTGGTCCCCAGTGACAGGGCAAGGGGTAATGGGCATAATCCTGAGGATTGGAGGTTCCACCTAAGCATGAGAAGTTATCTTCTTTAATGGTGATAGAGCATTGGAACAGACTTCTCAGAGAGGTGGTGGAGTTTCCCTCTCTGGAGACATTCCAAACCCACCTGGATGTGTTCCCATGTGATCCTGCTTTAGGTGATCCTGCTCTGGCAGGGGATTAGACAAGATGAGCTTCAGAGGCCCCTTCCAACCCCTACCATTCTGTGATTCTGGGTTACAATGTTAGAGGGTTTTAAGAACATTCCAATAGAAGCCACTATATTATTATTATTATATTGCCACTGAAACATTATTTCTTGGTTCCTAGAGTCCTAGGAAACATCCAGAAAAGGGTGTCTGAAAATTGCCTAGAAACTGGGTCATTCAGCTCGACATTTATGTTAACAAATGGTAACCAATCTGCCCAGGTCAGCTACTGCAGTTGATAGTAACCAAGGCAAAGACACCTTAGAGCAGCTGAATGAGCAACACTACCGTGTGTAGTGCCAGGGAATGGCAGCACTGTCATTGGAGTACTGTGTCCAGCTCTGGAGCTCCTGTTACAGGAAGGATCTAGAGGTGCTGGAAGGTGTCCAGAGAAGGGCCATGAGGATGAGCAGAGGGCTGGAGCTGCTGTGCTGTGAGCACAGACTGAGAGAGTTGGGGTTGTGCAGGCTGGAGAAGAGAAGGCTCCCAGGAGACCTTGTTGTGGCCTTCCAGTATCTGAAGGGGACCTACAGAAAAGCTGGGGAGGGACTTTTGAGGGTGCTAGAGAGTGATAGGACTAGGAGGAATGGAACAAAACTAGAAATAGGTAGACTCAGATTGGATGTTAGGAAGAAGTTCTTCCCCATGAGGGTGGTGAGAGCCTGGCACAGGTTGCCCAGGGAGGTGGTGGAAGCCTCATCCCTGGAGGTGTTTGCAGCCAGGCTGGATGTGGCTGTGAGCAACCTGCTGTGGTGTGAGGTGTCCCTGCCCATGGCAGGGGGGTTGGAACTGGATGATCTTTGAGGGCCCTTCCAGCCCTAACAATTCTATGATTCTAATGACTCTAGTGCAGCATGCTTTGTTAATTACCTTTGTGCCACCTCTCCATAGTTATGGTCAGTCATTGTGCCCCTGTACTCAGCACTGGTTAGGCCACACCTTGAGTCCTGTGTCCAGTTCTGGGCTCCTCAATTTAAGAAGGACATCGAGACACTTGAATGTGTCCAGAGAAGGGCAACAAGGCTGGGGAGAGGCCTTGAGCACAGCCCTGTGAGGAGAGGCTGAGGGAGCTGGGGTTGCTTAGCCTGGAGAAGAGGAGGCTCAGGGGAGACCTTCTTGCTCTCTACAACTCCCTGAAGGGAGGTTGTAGCCAGGAAGGGATTGTAGCCAGGAAGGGTTGTAGCCAGGAAGGGTCTCTTCTCCCAGGCAACCAGCACCAGAACAAGAGGACACAATCTCAAGCTGTGCCAGGAGAAGTTTAGGCTGCAGGTGAGGAGAAAGTTCTTCACTGAGAGAGTCATTCACCATTGGAATGTGCTGCCCAGGGAGGTGGTGGAGTCCCCATCCCTGGAGGTGTCCAAGAGGGGATTGCGTGTGGTACTTGGTGCCATGGTTTAGTCATGTGGTCTGTGGTGACAGGTTGGACTCGATGATCTTTGAGCTCTCTTCCAACCTTGGTGATTCTGTGATACTGTGTGATAAAGTTTTTATTCTAACATTGAGACAAACAGAATTTTAAAGCCTGAACATCTCTTTTTAGCTGAACAGGGAAATTTTTGAACAAGGCTTTTCTTTCTCATGCTCCTTCCCTGCACTTCCTCAGTCTTTTTATAACTGAATTTTGCATTTAGCTGCGGGAATTAATTTTGAACAGCATGTGTGATTTGAAATGAACCTAGAGATAGCTGCAGAATCCACAAGCTAAAACATTTGTCAGTCCTAAAATATCTGTAAGAAAATTTGTATTTTAAAGGGAATTTACTGTCACATTCACCTCCAACCCCCCCAGAAAAGCCCAACAAACAACAAACTTAATCCTACAATGGCATGGGACCTCCAAGATCAATGTCAACATGTACTCAGCACTGTACTCGGCACTGGTTAGGCCACACCTTGAGTCCTGTGTCCAGTTCTGGGCCACTCAGTTTAAGAAGGACATTGAGACACTTGAAGGTGTCCAGAGAAGGGCAGCGAGGCTGGGGAGAGGTCTGGAGCACAGCCCTGTGAGGAGAGGCTGAGGGAGCTGGGGTTGCTTAGCCTGGAGAAGAGAAGGGTCAGGGGAGACTTTCTTGCTCTCTACAACTACCTGAAAGGAGGCTGTAGCCAGGCAGATGTTGTTCTCTTCTCTCAGGCAACCAGCACCAGAACAAGAGGACACAGTCTCAAGCTGTGCCAGGGGGAGTTTAAGCTGGAGGTGAGGTGAAAGTTCTATACAGAAAGAGTAATTGGCCATTGGGATGTGCTACCCAGGGAGGTGGAGGAGTTACCATCCCTGGAGGTGTTCAAGAAAGGCTTGGATGTCGCACTTGGAGCCATGGTTTAGTTGTCAGGAGGTGTTAGGTAATAGGTTGGACTTGATGATCTCTGAGGTCTTTTCCAACCTGGTTGATTCTATGATTCTACATCACAAACCCATGGAATTCTTTTAGTTGGAAGAGGCCTTTAAGACCATCCAGTCCAACCAATCTCTAACTCAACCAAGGCTGGTGCTAACCCACAGCCCTCAATAACACATCTCTGCCTCTTTGCAACAAGTTTAGGGATGGGCATTTAACCACTTCCCTGGGCAGCCTGTGCCAGTCTTTGAGAACCCTTTCAGTCAGTTTCTCTTAATGCTCAACCTAAACCTCCTCTGCTGCAACTGGAGGCCACTTCCACTTGTCCTATGATTTGTTACTAGGGAGAAGAGACCAAACCCCACCAAGCTCCAACCTCCTTTCAGGGAGTTGTAGAGAGCAGCTTCCCACCAGACCCACATCTTCACTGCCCTTCTGTGGACCTGATCCAACACCTCAATGTCTTTCTTCCAGAGGTGGGCCCAAAATTGAACCCAGCACTCAAAGCGTGGCCTCACCAGTGCTGAGCACAGTCAATAATCACTTCTCTGGTCATGTCAAATGTTGTCATGCAACTATACAAACAATTAGAACAGAACAGAACAGAACAGAACAGAATAGAATAGAATCGAATAGAATAGAATAGACCAGACCAGGTTGGAAGAGACCTTCAAGATCATCGGGTCCAACCTATCATCCAACACCACCTAATCAACTAACCCATGCAACCAAGCACCCTGTCAAGTGTCCTCCTGAACACCTCCAGTGATGGTGACTCCACCACCTCCCCAGGCAGCCCATTCCAATGGGCAATCACTCTCTCTGTGTAAAACTTCCTCCTGACCTCCAGCCTGAACCTCCCCTGGCGCAGCCTGAGACTGTGATTAAGATTATATCACTTAAGCAAAATGTCTACTGAGTGCAGGTACAGAACTCAGCCCAGGGCACTCCTGCTGATTTCCACTGCCACAAGTTTAAAGGAATTGGATCCTGCCTTCTTTTCTTCCTTTCTCTTCTTTTCTGCTGTCCCTTGTATATAACAAATGAGTTAAAAAGGAGCAGGGGACTGAAAGGGGCAGTTCTTATCAGGGAGCCTGTAGTCAGGATGGCACTCAAGTATGTGCTTAGCCTTCAAGAAGTACTTCCAGTACAACTAGCAGGAGTTCCCATTGTTTTCATAAATCAAGTGAGGAAATCCCAGAGTCATGCAACAGAATTCTGAGGAACCACGCTGTGAATGAGAAAAAGGTTCTTAGCCACAGTGCTTTGAACAACAGACTGGTGAGCCCTAGATATTAGAAATTTCAATTACTCTTAGCCCATAAATCAGCAACTAAGTGGTGAGTGTGAGACTGGAGACAATCATGTATAAATTTGCAAGAAATTCTATCTTCCTGCTTGCTGCACTTCACCTCTCTGGCCATACAGGTTATGCTGAGTCCAGAGAAGAGCAACAAAGTTGGTGAGGGGTTTGGAAAACATGCCCTATGAGAAGAGGCTGAGGGAGCTGGGGTTGCTTAGCCTGGAGAAGAGGAGATTCAGGGGTGACCTTATTGCTCTCTGCAACTTTCTTTCTCCTCACCTCCAGCTTAACTTCCCCTGGTGCATCTTGAGACTGTGTCCCCAGAAGGGAGGTTGTAGCCAGGTGGGGGTTGGTCTCTTCTTCCAGGCAGCCAGCACCAGAACAAGAGGACACAGTCTCAGGCTGCGCCAGGGGAGGTTCAGGTTGGATGTTAGGAAGAAGTTCTACACAGAGAGAGTGATTGCCCATTGGAATGGGCTGCCCAGGGAAGTGGTGGAGTCACCATCATTGGCGGTGCTCAGGAGGAGACTTGATGGGGTGCTTGGTGCTATGGGTTAGCTGTTTGGGTGGGTTGGATTGGTTGATGGGTGGGAAGAGCATCCTTGACAATGTCTTTACCACTGCCAGATCAGAGATGGTCACAAAGATCATCAGAAGGCTGAAGCACATCTCCAATGAAGACAGGCTGACAGAGTTGTTCAGCCTGGAGAAGAAAATACTCCTGGGAGACTCTAGAGGTGCCTTTAAGTATTTAAGGGAGCCACAGGAGAGATGGAGAGCGACTTAGTACAAAGGCATGGAGTGACAGGATGAGGGCCAATGGCTTCAAACTGGAAGAAGCTGCATTTAGATTAGACATTAGGAAGAAATTTGTCCCCATCAGGGTAGAGATGCACTGGAACAAGTTGCTCAGAGAAGTTGTAGAGGCTCCACAAAAGTCTTCAAAGCCAGGTTGGATGGTGCCTTGAGCAACTTGGTCTAATAGGAGGTGTCCCTGCCCATGGCAGGGGGTTGGACCTCGAGGACCTTTAAGGTTCTTTCCCACCAAAACCATTCTAGCATTCTAGGAGTATTGCCCTGAGCACATAATTTAGCCAACATCCTACAGCCTTTGGTTGAAGAGACCCAGCCTCCCCAGCTCTTCTGTTGCACTCAATTTATGAAACTCCAAGAGGGAGGAAAGGTTCCAAGAAGAACATGCAGATGGTTCTTTGCCCTTTCCTGGATGCTCTCCAATCCCTCAATGTCCTTCTGGTAGTGAGGTGCCCAAAACAACCCAGTACTCGAGGTGTGGCCTGCCCTGTGAGTACAGAGGGACAATCACTTCTGATTCCTCTGGCCAGACTATCGCTAGCCCAGGCCAGGATGCTGTTGCCCTTCTTGGCCAGCTGAACACACACTTTAGATGGCTACCAATAAACTAATTAAGCATCTATTAGCTGATAAACTTTGGAGGAAAAAAAAAATGCATTATAATTGTATCCCAGTGCTGGGAAACCATTCCAGAAAAGAAAGAATGAAAAAAAAAACCCAAAATACTAGGAAATGCTCAGGGTAAAAACCACTCAGGTGCTACAGAAAATCTTTCCAAGCCTACTGAGATATCAACACTGCAGTGCCACAGCACCTCAGAAATGACCTTACAAACAGCAGCCTCTCTTTTCATAGAATCACTTCAGTTGATGACCACTTCCAAGCCCAACCATCACCCTAACACCACCATGGCCATTAAACCATGTCCCACAGGGCCCTGGCCACACCTTTCTTGAACAGCTCCAGGGATGGTGACTCCACCACCCCCCTGGGCTGCCTGTGACATTCCCCAAACAACTAGGTTTGTTGAGGTTTTTTGAGTTTGGGCTTTTCTTCCAAGAAATAAGGACACTGCTCACCTATCTCATCTTACAATGTGTTGTCCTCATCAGCCATTTAGGAAGCCAGGCACAGGCAGGTCAGATTTTTCATTATAACTAGATTATGCTAATCTTTCAGGTGAGTCTGGTAAGAGACTCTGGGACAACCTTGCTGTCATCAACATTTACCTTGGGAGGCTAAATCTTAAAGCAGTTTTCTTTGTTTTGGATCAAGTGCTCAGAATAAGTAAGACAGAACTGTTCTGTGAGCATCTTAGTCTCTACAGGGTTGTGCTTTCCCAGCTCCTCATCACTTGCTTCCTAGTATGTCCAGTTCACATCCCTCCAGCTGCAGATGGGTTGACTGACTTCTGAGGCTTGCATGGGAACTGATCAGCAGGCTCATCACAGAATCACAGAGGCTGGAATGGACATCTGAGTCCATCAAGTACAGTCTATGACCTAACACCACCACATCAACTAGACTGTGTCACTAAGTGCCACATCAGATCTTGCCTTAAACACCTCCAGGGATGGCAACACCACCACCTCCCTGGGCAGCACATTCCTGTCTCCATGAGGAAGTGCTTCCTAACATCCAACCTAAACCTCCCTTGGCACAGCTTCAGGCCATGCCCTACCACAAGCTGCCTGGGAGAAGAGCCTGACCTCCACCTTACTACAACTTCCCTTCAGGTAGTTGTAGAGAGTGATAAGGTCCCCCCTGAGCCTCCTCTACTCCAGGCTGAACACCCCCAGCTCCCTCAGCCTCTCCTCATCAGACTTTCCCTCCAGTCCCTTCCCCAGTCTCTTCACTCTCCTCTGGACCTGCTCCAGCACCTCAAAATCTCTCTTGCAGATAGGTGAAGTTCTTCAGCACCTTCTCTGAGATCTGCTAAACTGAGACTGCAGTAAATAAATGTACAAGGACAAGCAGCATCACAAAACCCTCATGAAAAGCAGAAATGAGTTATGCAGCAGTACCAAATGTAATTATAATTGTTAATAAAGGCTGTATGAATATCAAGCTGCCCACACTTTCTCAGTGGACAAAAGTGGAACTTAATGAATCCAACATAAGGCACATTTTGATGAAACAATTAGCTTTTTGATAGCTCTACCCTACATCAATGGAAATGCAAGAACCTAGCATAAGCTTCCCTGTTGGACTCCTGTGAAATTAGATGCTGATTACACATCCTCATTTTCTGGCTAAATAAGCTTCTTGCAGAGCATTCAGATACTGCAGTGACAAATACATCATCTCTGAACAGATACTCAAGGTCATGCTTGATGGGGCCCCGAGCAATCTGATCTTGTTGGGCACGTCCCTACTTACTGCAAAGGGGTTGGACTGGATGACCATAGAAGGTCCCTTCCAGCCCAGTGCATTCCATGATTCTGTGATAACAGGGAGTGCATGGTGATAGTGTCACATCAGCAAACCATAGAACCTCAGAGTACACATCATGTGAGCTTACAGCAACCACCACCAAGGGCATCACTGAAGATGGGCAGTGACGGCTGGAAAGCAGCCCTGAGGAGAGAGCCTTGAGGGTGCTGGGGGAGGAGAAGCTCAACAGGAGCTCTCAGTGTGCACTTGCAGCCCACAAAGCCAATCAGATCCTGGGCTGCAGCAGGAGAAGTGTGGCCAGCAGGGCAAGGGAGGTGATTCTCCCCCTCTGCTCAGCTCTGCTGAGACCCCACCTGGAGTACTGCCTCCAGTTCTGGAGCCCCTATGACAAGAGGGATCTGGAGGTGCTGGAAGGTGTCCAGAGAAGGGCCACAAGGATGATCAGAGGGCTGGAGCACCACTCCTGTGAGGACAGACTGAAGGAGTTGGGGCTGTTCAGTCTGGAGAAGAGAAGGCTCCCAGGTGACCTCATTGTGGCCTTCCAGGATCTGAAGGGGGCTACAGGAAGGCTGGGGAGGGACTGCTCAGGATCTCAGGGAGTGATAGGACTAGGGGGAATGGAATGAAGCTGGAGGTGGGGAGATTCAGGCTGGAGGTGAGGAGGAAGTTCTTCCCCATGAGAGTGGTGAAGCCCTGGAATGGGTTGTCCAGGGAGGTGGTTGAGGCCCTGTCCCTGGAGGTGTTTAAGCCCAGGCTGGATGAGGCTCTGGCCAGGCTGATCTAGTGTGGGGTGTCCCTGCCCATGGCAGGGGGCTTGGAACTAGATGATCCTTGTGGTCCCTTCCAACCCTGACTGATACTATGATAATCAGAGAAACACAGAATGCTAGGGGTTGGAAGGGACCTCCAGAGGTCATCAAATCCAACCCTTTGCAAAACAGGACCACTTAGGGCAGGTTACACAGGAATGCATCCAGGTGGGTTTGGAACCTCTCCAGAGAAGGAAACTCCACCACCTCTCTGGGCAGCCTGATGCAGGGCTCCAGCAGCCTAACATTACAAAAGTTTTTTCTCATGTTGAGATGCACAGCACTGGGTAGCATGATACAGAGTACAGAATTAACCAGGTTGGAAGAGACCTTTGAGATCATCAAGTCCAAGTTATTACCCAACACCATCTAATGAACTAAACCATGGCACTTCCTCCAGACTGCCTCATCCAGGCTCTTCTTAAGCACTTCCAGTGATGGTGACTCCACCTCCCTGGGCAGCACATTCCAATGGCTAACAACTCTTTCTGGCAAGAATTTCCTCCTCACCTCCAGCCTAAACCTCCCCTGGCACAGCTTGAGACTGTGTCCTCTCTGTGTCTCTGGTTGCCTGGGAGAAGAGACCAACCCCCACCTGGCTACAACCTCCCTTCAGGGAGTTGGAGAGAGCAAGAAGGTCTCCCCTGAGCCTCCTCTTCTCCAGGCTAAGCAACCCCAGCTCCCTCAGCCTCTCCTCACAGGGCTGTGCTCCAGACCCCTCACCAGCTATTGATGGAAGGAAGGGATACAGAACCAGAGGACACATTACATGTGAATATGTATCTTCTTAATATGTGGCCTGTGAATGGTTGGGCACAGTGGTCTGAAAGGTCTTTCCCCACCAAACCCATTCTATGATTCCCCAGTTGTGTGCCTCAGCTCACTGATGGCTGCCCCAGTGAGACACAAAACCTTAGGAAAGCAGCTGACTCTCTGCACCAGAGTTGCCTCATAAAGCTTCTACATTACCCAGGTACTTGCCAGCAGCTCAATGGAAAATTGGTAATTAAATTTGCAGTTCAGCCTGCCAAGTCCAGAGAACATTTGTAACAAGACCTGATTTTTCCAGTGAATGAATGATATTTCTTCAAACTGAGACTTCTGAAACCCGATACATCACCAGCAGATGAATTCAGCCCCAACAGCCTGTTAAGGCAAAAGAGTTTGCTCTCGAGCAGGAAACTTGAAACCAGAAAATGCAACCCTGCTGCTTCCTGCCCTGCTCTGCAAGAAAAACATTCGAGCACCAAAGCTGTGTCAGAGCAAAGAGCGAAGTACCTGGGAGCCAGATGTTAACCATGGGAGCCTTAAGGAACTCCTGATGTGCCTCGTATGAAAGCAAAGACCTACTAAGAGTTTGGCAGAGAAAGTCAGGGCCCACCACAGACTGCAGCCTGAAGAAAGGCACAAGAATTTCTGGGTTTAAAGGAACAGCATTTTGTTGCTGCTGTCGTTTTGTTGTTGTTTCCCTGTTTGGTTTTTGTGTGTGTGTGTTTTTGGTGGTGGTAGTGGTGGTTTGGTTTTTTAATTCAATGAGCCTTTAAAAATCTGTTGTGCCTTTTAGAATAGAATAGAATTAAGCAGGTTGGAAAAGACCTTTGAGATCATCAGACCCACCCTATCACCCAACACCATCTCATCAACTAAATCAAGTGCCTCATCCAGTCTCTTCCTAAACACCTCCAGTGATGGTGACTCCACCACCTCCCCGGGCAGCACATTCCAATGGCCAATCTCTCTTGCTGGCAAGAACTTCTTCCTAACATCCAGTCTAAACCTCCCCTGGTGCAGATTGAGACTGTGTCCTCTTGTTCTGGTGCTGGCTGTCTGGGAGAAGAGACCAACCCCCACCTGGCTACAACCTCCCTTTTGGGGACACAGTCTCAAGCTGCACCAGGGGAAGTTTAGGCTGTTGGTGTGGAGAAATTCTTCACTGAGAGAGTCATTTGTCATTGGAATGTGCTGCCCAGGGAGGTGGTGGAGTCACCATCCCTGGAGGTGTTCAAGAGGGGATTGGACATGGCACTTGGTGCCATGGTCTAGTCATGAGGTCTGTGGTGACAGGTTGGACTCGATGATCCTCAAGGTCTCTCTTCCAACCTTAGTGATACAGTGATACTGTGATACAGCAATAAGTTCTCCCCTGAGCCTCCTCTTCTGCAGGCTAAGCAACCCCAGCTCCCTCAGCCTCTCCTCACAGGGCTGTGCTCCAGACCCCTCCCCAGCTTTGTTGCCCTGTTGTGGACACATCCCAGCAACAATCTCTTTCCTAAACCAGGAAGAATATGGGAGGAAGAAAACAAAAACTATCACAGGACACTGATTGATAACATAATAACCAGACACTCTTTTGGCCAAGGGAAGTACAGGAAGGAGTAGAGACAAATGGCCTGGTCAAATGGGAGTATTAAGACAATTGTGCATAAAATTACTATTGGAAGCTAAAACCTGAAATTAAACTTCTAAACCCATCACCACTGAAGTCCTAAACCTCTCTCTGTGAAATTTCCAGTCCATAAAGAATGAGAACTTCCATAGTTTCAGTAGCTTTCCTTCCAGTTCAGAAGTATTTAATGACACTTCCTTGGCAGGCAGTTCATAAGTCAGATCCATTGGTATTTTGGAACAGAAAGGTACCTGGGGACAAAACCAAGCCACTGCCAAAGGCTAAGGATTGAAGGAGAAGCTGAGAGGACAAGATGAGAGGTCTGTCTTACATTAATTAAAAGTCCTTTGGCTGCCCCTCATGGCTTCATATTTGGTATCAAGTCCAGTAGAAGGCACAAGCTGTAGGCCAGCAGAAGCTGTAGCAGGTAATCATTTCAAGCCAAGGCTTTATCCTTCACAGTGGTTCTGTATTTGCACCTGAGTCTAACATGGCCCAGGGCAATATCCTCTGTAGAGTGACTTTTTCTCTGCCATCTTGCAAAGCATCGAAGTTTTTGCACTTTTAAAAACATTTTAGCAAGCCAACTGCTCCTTCAGAATTACCTATCAGAAGAAAACACTGCCCAGACATGAAAGGGCCTGATTGATTTTCTAAGGGTGCTCAAAAAACACACTGTGGGGCTGACCATTGGCTATTCCAGAGGCCTTCTGCTGGCTGAGTCCACAACCTCAGCTGGATGTGACTGTGAAATGTACCTGCTAATGAGTATCTCAGCACTGTGCAGGACTGTAGAACAGAAATAAAAGGCAGAGTGCCAGAGAGCAGCACTGCAGACAGAAGTAAAGGGGTTGCAGTTGAAGTCCTCAGGCTCAAGAAGCAGAGAGACTGAAGGGAATGAGGACTTCATGGAATAACAGATTAACAACTGTGTGTGAAATGCACGTTGGCAGCTACCTTCCTCAGGAACATGCCACTCACAGCAGCTTGCACTTTGGTTCCTCACAGGAGGAGAGATAGAATAGAATAGAATAGAATAGAATAGAATAGAATAGACCAGACCAGGTTGGAATAGGCCCTTGAGATCATTGAGTCCAACCTAGTGCCTCATCCAGTCTCTTCCTAAACACCTCCAGGGACAGTGACACCTCCACCTCCCTGGGCAGCACATTCCAATGGCCAATTACTCATTCTGGGAAGAACTTTCTCCACCTCCAGCCTAAACTTCCCTTGGTGCAGCTTGAGACTGTGTCCTCTTGTTCTGGGCTGGTTGCCTGGGAGAAGAGACCAACCCCCACCTGGCTACAACCTCCTTTCAGGTAGCTGTAGAAAGCAATAAGGTCTCCTCCCATTTCCAAAAGAGTTAAGAGCCAAACTATTGGCACCTTAGTGGGACTTCCATGGACAACAGCTCACAAGGCCACTGATAAAGGCATCTGCAGGTCCACTCCCAGCTCTCCTGCTACCAACCTACTTATATCTAGTTCTCCACATGCAAAAATATCATTCTTGCTTCTCTTGCTTCCCAGAAGCCTTGGAGGAAAGGTTGCAGGAAGACCTCTGAAGAATGCATCCTGCTTCAAGGCAAATCAGCTGTAGGAGCTTCACTGTTAATGAATACAGAAGCATCACCTAAGTGTCCTAATTTATTATGACTAAGGGTCTGACACAACTGGTTTTGAAAGTCATTGGTAATGAAAGGATGTATAAAGGGACTGTTTAGGAGGGACTGAGTGACAGGACAGTCTCTCAGAGTGGCTGGATAGCTGCCAAACAGAGAGGGACCTGGGGGTGCTGATTGACAGCTGCCTAAACATGAGCCAGCAGAGTGCCCAGGTGCCCAAGAGGGCCAATGGCATCCTGGCCTGCATTAGGAATAGTGTGGCCAGCAGGAGCCGGGAAGTCATTGTGCCCCTCTACTCTGCATTGGTTAGGCTACACCTTGAGTCCTGTGTCCAGTTCTGGGCCCCTCAGTTTAAGAAGGACATTGAGACTCTTGAACATGTCCAGAGAAGGGCAACAAGGCTGGGGAGAGGCCTTGAGCACAGCCCTGTGAGGAGAGGCTGAGGGAGCTGGGGTTGCTTAGCCTGGAGAAGAGGAGGCTCAGGGGTGACCTCATTGCTCTCTACAACTACCTGAAGGGAGGTTGTAGCCAGGAAGGGGTTGGTCTCTTCTCCCAGGCAATCAGCACCAGAACAAGAGGACACAGTCTCAAGCTGCGCCAGGGGAAGTTTAGGCTGGAGGTGAGGAGAAAGTTCTTCACTGAGAGAGTTGTTAGCCATTGGGATGTGCTGCCTAGGGAGGTGGTGGAGTCCCCATCCCTGGAGGCGTTCAAGAGGGGATTGGATGTGGCACTTGGTGCCATGGTCTAGTCATGGGTCTGTGGTGACAGGTTGGACTCAATGATCCTTGATGTCTCTTCCAACCTTAGTGATTCTGTGATACTGTGACAAGGAGCAATGGCTTTGAGCTAGAAGATGGAAGATTGAGACTGGAGAAAAGGAAGAAATTCTTTACACTGAGGGTGGTGAGACACTGGAACAGGGTGCCCAGGGAGGTCATGGATGCCCCCTCCCTGGAGGTGTTCAAGTTCAAGTCAAGTCTAGTAGAAGGTGTCCCTGCCCATGGCAGCAGGTTTGGAACAAGGATGATCTTCAAGTTCCTTCCAACCCAAAGCATACAATGAATCTCTGCAAAATACACCATTCTAACTACTTGATTACACACCAAACTCCTGCTGCTCAGTAGAAACTCCAGGCTCCCTATCTCATTTCCATAAGAGATGTGAAATAAATGATCTATGAATGTCTAATGGCCTTATCAGCTCACCCTGCCTAGAGGGCTATTGATGGGTTGTTAACACTGTCACAACACAAAGAAAGGAAAGAAAAGAATGGAATAAAAGAGACAAAACCAACCCAACCCAACCAAAAAAACCCAACCCCCACCAGACCAACAAAAGCAAAACCAAACAACAAACCTCCACGAAACCAAAACCCAAACCAAATCAAACCCACAAAACACTCCAGACAAAACTCACAACCAGATAAGACAAAAGCCCTCACAGGAGCTGAGGATGCTCTGCTAAGCCTGAACAGAAAGCTGCAGGGTCAGTCACTTGAGAAGAGAACACCATTGTGTAACTTGTTGGTACCAAATTCATTCTGAGCCATTTTTAGTTCACTGAGGAAGGCTGAGAGGTGTGAAGAACATATGCAGCCCTGAGCTCTCATTAAAGAGGTATAAAATATTCCGTGGTGACTACTACGTCGAGCTCCAAATTTCAGTCTTCAGTTGCAAAGTTCTGAGCAACTTTTGCTCAGTCAGACTGAAACCCTTCTCAAAGATGTGGGATGGCGACTACAGATATCACTTCCACTCCTGCAGCTCATCTACTGCAGGAAGAAATTCAGTTTTTATAGGAGAACCTAAGGACCAGCACAACTGCTGCAATGCTTCCAGAGAAGGGCAACAAGGCTGGGGAGAGGCCTTGAGCACAGCCCTGTGAGGAGAGGCTGAGGGAGCTGGGGTTGCTTAGCCTGGAGAAGAGGAGGCTCAGGGGAGACCTTCTTGCTCTCTACAACTACCTGAAGGGAGGTTGTAGCCAGGTGGGGGTTGGTCTCTTCTCCCAGGCAACCAGCACCAGAACAAGAGGACACAGTCTCAAGCTGCACCAAGGGAAGTTTAGTCTGGAGGTGAGGAGAAAGTTCTTCACTGAGAGAGTTGTTAGGCATTGGAATGTGCTGCCCAGGGAGGTGGTGGAGTCCCCATCCCTGGAGGTGTTCAGGAGGGGGCTGGATGTGGCACTTGGTGCCATGGTCTAATCATGAGATCTGTGGTGACAGGTTGGACTCGGTGATCTTTGAGGTCTCTTCCAACCTTGGTGATACTGTAATTCCATTAATGTCATAATTGTGGTGGGCTACACCCATCCTAAAAACAGGGGGGGAGGGCTTGTGAGAGATTTTGCCCTCCCTGGAGGGTGTTTTCCCCCTTGGGAAACTGACTTGGTCCGTTCCACTCCCCCCTCCTTGTCCAGCAGGGGTATAAAAGGGAGGACATTGCAGCCATTGCTCTCTCTTCCTTCTGCTTTGTGGGGATGAAAGAGTTGCTGCTGGTGTGCTGCTTCCCTGCCACGTGGGCCTCCCTGCTGCTTCCACACTTTGCAAAGGAGTGGTTCTGTATCTCATATTCCTTTTCTTTTTCCTATCCACCCTTGTCCCTTACCCTTGTGAACCCTGCCTGTCATTGTTACATAAATATACACATACACACACACTCTTCAAAGAAAAAACTTCTTTGCCTCTCTACTTCCAAGCCGAACCCAAATTATTTCTTGGTGGATTTCCTCTCCTCCCTGTTTTTCTCTCTCTGTTGGGGAATAGGAGGGGATTGGAATGTGCTGCTCAGGGAGGTGGTGGAGTCCCCATCCCTGGAGGTGTTCAAGAGGGGATTGGACGTGGCACTTGGTGCCATGGTTTAGTCATGAGGTCTGTGGAGACAGCTTGGACTCGATGATCTCTGAGGTCTCTTCCAACCTTGGTGATTCTGTGTCAAATGAGGGAGGGATTCTCAGCCTTGCCCCTATCTGAGCTTTTAAGCCCCAGTTGAGGCTCAAACCACCACACCCCTCCAACTTTTTTTCCTGTCCAAAAGTCTCTCACTACTTCCTGCACCATATTCTAAACAAACAAAAGCATAAACAAAGAAAAGCACTCACAAGATACCCTTTGAGAGAGAAAAAGAAATAGCTCTGAGCTGCATCAGACCACTCTGTAAATCACACTACTGGTAGGTAGCTGTCAAGAAAGCCAACAGGCAGTAACAGAATATTTACAACTTCAATCATCCTGCCCAAAGAATGTAACAGGGTGGATTAATGACAACAATATGTGGCCTGCCATGTTGGCAGGTACTTCAAAACCAGCTCTGGCCTTCTCAGTTTCAAGTAATGGTCCAAAGCAGCGATGGCTGAGGAACAATCATAAAGCAAATTGGATGAAGCTGAGGCTCTGAAATTTTACCTTGACAGAGAACAGAGGACCAGTTGGTCACTCTCCACAACATGACACTGCAGCTTTCTGCCTGGCTTTACAGCACATCAGAGAATCACAGAATGTCAAGGGTTAGAGGGGAACTCCAAAGATCATCCAGCCCAACCTCCCTGCCAGAGTAGGATCACCCAGAGCAGGTCACATAGGAATGCATCCAGGTGGGTTTTGAATGTCTCCAGAGAAGGAGACTCCACAACCTCTCTGGGCAGCCTGTTCCAGGGCTCCAGCACCCTCACAGTGAAATGTTTTCCTTATGTTCCCATGGAACCTGCTCTGCTCCAGCTTGCACCCATTGCCCCTTGTCCTGTCACTGGGTATCCCTGAGCAGAGCCTGGCTTTGTCCTCCCAACACTGCCCTGTACATCTTTATCAACATCAATGAGGTCACCCCTGCTCCAAGCTCAAGAGCCCCCAGCTCCCTCAGCCTTTCCTCACAGGGAGATGTTCCACTGCATCTTTTCAGCATCTTTGTGGCTCAGTGCTGGACTCTTTCAAGCAGTGCTCTGAGGTTCTTCTTGAACTGAGGGGCCCAAAACTGGACACAAGATTCCATACATTGACAGGATGAACCCAGGAAGACCTGACACACAGGCAGCCCAGCCATGAACTCAGGAAGATCCCTAACAGAAAGGCCATAAGCCTCTAGCAATGAGATACCAACAATGATATGAAACCAGCAAACAATGTTCTTAACTCCTCCTTACTTGTCCAAGTAATCTAGCAAGTAAGCAGAAACTTCTGTCTCCAGACATGCCTTTGGCACAAGGAAGCAGACAGATGCAGCTCAAAGCCCAGACTTGTTCTGTGCCCAAGCACACACACAGCTCTCTTTCCTGAACCCCAGACACTTGTAACAAAGCAATTAAAACTATACACTGGATGAGAAAGGCAGCTCTGGAAAGCAGCATTCATTTCTGCCTGGAAATAAATGAGCTAACATCTTGGACAAATAAGCTAGTGTGCTGCTGAATTCAGGAGCTCCCAAATAAAGAGAGCTGCTTGGGAGGGAATTTATTCTTCACAGGAGGCTCATAAAGAAAAACTTGTTTTAAAGGGCATGGACCATATCAAATGAACTCAATGACCATAATCAGTACCACACCAAGAGTATCTCTTCATGCTTTCAGTTACTCCAACAAGTGCTTCACTCATGTCAGACAGGCACATCTCCAATAAACCCCATTTCCTCTTCCACAAAGGATAAAATCACTGCCGTGCAGTGTTTCATCCATCGCATTCCAACAGTCGACAATAATGTATTTCCCATGTCTGAAAAGCCTGAATCACTGAGTTGAAAAAGAACTACAATCTCTAAGAATTACAGGTTCATGGAAGCATTGAAATGTCTCTCTTGTGGTGGAACAGAAGAAGGAAGCAGATTTAAAGAACATGGGCTGCGTAGAAGCATGGAATCATTTGGAATGGAATGGAATGGAATGGAATGGAATGGAATGGAATGGAATGGAATGGAATGGAATGGAATGGAATGGAATGGAATGGAATGGAATGGAATGGAATAGACCTTCAAGATCATATGTCCAACCCATCAACCAATCCAACCCACCTAAACAACTAACCCATGGCACCAAGCACCCCATCAAGTCTCCTCCTGAACACCTCCAGTGATGGTGACTCCACCACCTCCCCAGGTAGCACATTCCAATGGGCAATCACTCTCTCTATATAGAACTTCTTCCTAACATCCAGCCTAAACCTCCCCTGGCACAGCCTGAGACTGTGTCCTCTTGTTCTGGTGCTGGCTGCCTGGGAGAAGAGACCAACCTCTGCCTGTCTACAACCTCCCTTCATGTAGGTGTAGAGAGCAATAAGGTCACCCAAAGCTTTAAGATCATCGAGTCCAACCATCATCTAACTCCAGCAAGGCTGGTGCTAAACCATGTCCCTCAGCACCTCATCTCTGCCTCTTTGAAACATCTCCAGGGATGGGGATTCAACCACCTCCCTGGGGAGCCTGTTCCAGTGTTTAAGAAGCCTATCAGTCAACAAGTATCTTCTGATTTCCAACCTGGAGGCCAGTTCCTCTTGTCCTAGAGGACAGGAAAGCAAAAATCCTGTACATGCAAACATTTGCAAATATGGATTCATTTTCCTGGAGTTAGTGGAGCCAATTGCTTCTTCAGAAGAGTGGAAAACTACCTGGCAATTAACTGATTTCAAGCAGGGGAGTAAAAGCTTAATTGTTCTGCATGACAGAGTGTGGGTCTGTGCAATTCCCTGGGACAAATGGAAGAGGTTAACGTGTATCCCCTGGAAACAACCCAACCTGCAGCAGCCAGGCACTGCACTGCATTCATTTTGCCTCTGAATGAATGCCTTCTAATAAGAGACCTCACCAGTAGCATAAGCAGATACAGTACATCTTCCTTACTACAGAGCAAAATAAAATCAATCAGGAATTCCTGTGGCAAATGTCATTGCTGCAAGATCCTTCTCCTGCAAACCAAGTCCAACCATTTGTAAAGCAGATGAGGCTTCTCCTATTCTATTCTATTCTATTCTATTCTATTCTATTCTATTCTATTCTATTCTATTCTATTCTATTCTATTCTATTCTATTCTATTCTATTCTATTCTATTCTATTCTATTCTAAAGTGCCTATGGTGCACAGGGCTAGCCCCTGACTGCACCATTTGGAAGGGCTAATCCTTGTTGCACACCCTTCATCATTTATCTTCCCAGCCTGAATCTTGCTTTGAGAAGGGAATTACACTAGACCTGGACTTACTGCAACCAGTGCTCCTTAGTAGACCAGAGAAGGTACATACTCAGGTCTCTCAGGAACACAAGGTCAAAGATTGGGCTGTTCACCTAGAGGAGATTTCAGGGAGATCTTACATGTGTCTTCCAATACCTGAAGGGAACCTACAGGAAGGTTGGAGAGCATCTTTTCATAAGGTTGTCCAGAGACAGGACAAGAGGGAATGGCTTGAAGCTGAGGGACAGCAGGGTGAGATGGGAGCTTAGGAAGCTCTTCATTACAAGGGTCATGAGTCTCTGGAATAGGCTTCCCAGGGAGGTTGTAGAAGTCTTCTCCCTGGGGGTGTTCAAGGACAGGCTGGATGAGGCCTTGAGCAATCAAGTCTAGTTGAGAGGTGTCCCTGCCCATGGTAGGAGCAGGGCTCAAGTAGATGGTCCCTAACTTCCCTTACAACCTAAGCCATTCTATGATTATCATAATAGGAGTCAGGGTTGGAAGGGACCACAAGGATCATCCAGTTCCAACCCCCCTGCCATGGGCAGGGACACCCCACACTAGATCAGCCTGGCCACAGCCTCATCCAGCCTGGGCTTAAACACCTCCAGGGACAGGGCCTCAACCACCTCCCTGGACAACCCATTCCAGGGCTTCACCACTCTCCTGGGGAAGAACTTTCTCCTCACATCCATCTGTTTCTCCACCTCTCAATTCCCAATGCATGCTGACAGGCAAAAGAAAGTTTGGAGGGAACTGTTTAAAACACCTGGAGGTGTTTCAAAGAGGCAGAGATGTGGTGCTGAGGACCATGGTTAAGCAGCAGCCTTGGCAGCATTAGAGAGTGCCCAGACAAAAAGATCTTAAAGGCCTTTTGCAACCAGAACAATTCTCTGATTCTATTGCACTTCATCAAACATTCAAAGCTCAGTAATGAGTTTATTTTGCACACTGAAGAGGCACACCCAAGGGAATTAAGATTCCCAAGAAATGAACAGGAACCAAACCCCAAAAAAGGGATCCACCTGGCCATGCCCTGAATTCTTCAAACTGCAAACAAATCAGTCACCCTTCAGAGACACCTGCTGAAGGGAAATGGAATGAAAACTGTCATTGCTGTTCACAACAGGCATCTATTACCATTAGGTTAATTGACACCTCAAAGCAAAATGTTGTCATTAGGATTATCTTGTGGCCTCCCTAACTTTTGGGGGTTGATGCTGGAGAGAAAATGAAGTTAATGACTACTAAGAAAGTGAAGAAGATTTGTACATCCCACTGAAGAATGAAACCAAGATGGATTACAAGCCTGAATACCCCAATTGCTTCCCAAGCCATTAGAATCATCCATATTTAATCATGGAGGTTGTGTATTTATGTGCTCTTCTTCCTGGCATATCTGAGCTAAGACAGAAAACAAGCAGTCCTGCTCCTGCTTCCTCCCTGATTCATAACATCACAGGTCTCTTTATTGCAGTTTTGTGTTCTTCCAGTAATTCTTCTCCCAGTTTTATAACTCCTGATGGCATGTCCTTCAAAAATAGATCCAGCTCTTAATGAAAGATCTGCTAGCACCGAGCAGCCCATCATTCTCATGGAGCTATTCCAGCTTGTATCTTATTTACACTTTAATCATCATTTAGATTTTCTTAGCACTTCAGCTTCCAGCCAGAGAAATGTGTCAGAAGAAATCCCCATACATAAATGTGCACTGGTTAAGCAGAGAGGTAGGAGATGGCCCTGAAAACACTCAAGGTCAGGCTTCACGGGGCTCTGAGCAGCCTGGTCTAGTTGAAGGTGTCTCTGTTAACTTCAGGTGGGATGGGCTAGGTGAGCTTTAAAGGTCCCTTCTAAACCCAGATCATTCTGTAATTATATCATAGAATCAATAAGGTTGGAAGAGACCTCAAAGATCATCAAGCCCAACCTGTCACCCAAGGCCTCTTGACTAGACCATGGCACCAAGTGCCATGTCCAATCCCCTCTTGAACACCTCCAGGGATGGGGACTCCACCACCTCCCTGGGCAGCACATTCCAATGACTAACAACTCTCACTGGGAAGAACTTTCTCCTCACCTCCAGCCTAAACCTCCCCTGGCACAGCTTGAGACTGTGTCCTCTTGTTCTGGTGCTGGTTGCCTGGGAGAAGAGACCAACCCCTTCCTGGCTACAACCTCCCTTCAGGTAGTTGTAGAGGGCAATGAGGTCACCCCTGAGCCTCCTCTTCTCCAGGCTAAGCAACCCCAGCTCCCTCAGTCTCTCCTTGTAGGGCTGTGTTCCAAACCCCTCACCAACTTTGTTGCCCTTCTCTGGACACATTCCAGCAAGTCAACCTTCTTCCTAACCTGAGAGGCCCAGAACTGGACACAGGACTCAAGGTGTGGCCTAACCAGTGCAGTGTACAGGGGCAGAATGACCTCCCTGCTCCTGCTGGCCACACTGTTCCTGATGCAGACCAGGATGCCATTGGCCCTCTTGGCCGCCTGGGCACACTGCAGGCTCATGTTCAACCAGCACCCCCAGGTCCCTCTCTGCCTGGCTGCTCTCAGCCACTCTGACCCCAGCCTGTAGCTCTGCATGGGGTTGTTGTGGCCAATGTGCAGAACCTGGCACTTGGATGTGTTCAATCTCCTGCCCTTGGCCTCTGCCCATCTGTCCAGCCTGTCGAGGTCCCTCTGCAGAGCCTCTCAACCCTCCAGCAGATCAACTCCTGCCCCAGCTTGGTGTCGTCAGCAAATTTACTGATGATGGACTCACTGTCCTCATCCAGATCATCAATAAAGATGGTAAAGAGCACAGGGCCCAGCACTGATCCTCCTGCAGTTGGAGGCAGGGTTGCATTGCCAGTGGCTGTTCCTAAGCACTGAGAACTCCGATGGGGACATTGACAACAAGGATTTTAAGTTTCACAGCACAAAAGGTCAGCTCTCTCAAAACAAAGCCAGCAACGATGCACCATCCCCTTACACTTTCAGCTGATGGTGACACAGAAGCCACAGGGAAGAAACACTCAATTACCAATTGCAATGTTGTTGGGAACACAAACTCAAACGGATTTTTCAATCAGGCATTTCTTACAAAGCCTCAATTGTGGCCACATGATAAAAGGCCACATGGCAGGGCATGGCTGTTACCCTTTAAACATGACAATGAGCCCTGGGAAAATGGAGACTCCAGCTGAAGTTCCACTACTCTTACAGCTCTGAGAGCCAGAGAAAGTTTTAATTAGTTTGCCAGTTGAGGGCTTCCCAGAATAAATGTAATCCTGTCACTTCTAATGCATTCTCATGATCAGTTAATGGGTTTCTCTGGACTTTTTTTTTTGCCTGCAGCTCAGACAATCTTCCTGTCTTATAATCTCTTCTAAATCAATTCATAGGTTATCCATATTTTCTCATCTGGAACTCTAATGAGCTTGTCTAAAATTCACCATTCTTCTGACTCACTCTGCTGTTCTTTTCCAAATCCAGACAATGGTTCTGTATTGCTCCACAGGATTGCAGAAGAAGTCAGTGGACCATTTGAACAGCTGTCCCCCAAGTGCTTACACACACACAGAGTTCAGAGTCTAAATTCCTTCTGCACACACAGAGATACAAAAGGCTTGATCTCAGGATATAGTTTAGTGGTTATGGTTGGACTCAATGACCTTAAAGGTTTTTTCCCAACCTTAATGATTCTATGACTAGCATTTTTGGAGCCCAAAGACATGTACACAACCATTTCTGGTCTTTTAAGCATCCTCCAAAATTACAAACAGCTGTGGAGAAAAAGAGGCTACTCCAAATATTCTAGTGTGAATGCCAAAATCAAACACAGGTTTGTCTTGGTGGTGCTAGAAAACACAGAATCAGGCAAACACTGGCTGAATGGGACCTCAGGTTATCAAAGAATCAAAGAATGATTTGAGTTGGAAGGGACCTGGCCAAGCCACTCTCCATCATTTTCCTCCAGTCCTGGCTCACCGGTGAGGTCCCAGATGACTGGAAACTGGCCAACGTGGTCCCCATCCACAAGAAGGGTCGGATGGAGGAACCTGGAAACTACAGGCCAGTCAGCCTGACCTCAGTGCCAGGGAAAGTGATGGAGCAGATTATCCTGGCGGCAATAACTGCACACCTGAAGGATGGTCAAGGGCTCAGGTCCAGCCAACATGGATTTAGGAAGGGCAGATCCTGCCTCTCCAACCTGATCTCCTTCTATGATCAGGTGACCCGTCTGGTGGATGTGGGGAGGCTGTGGATGTGGTCTGCCTGGACTTCAGCAAGGCCTTTGACAATGGCATCCTGGCCTGCACCAAGAACAGTGTGGCCAGCAGGAGCAGGGAAGTCATTGTGCCCCTGCACACTGCACTGGTTAGGCCACACCTTGAGTCCTGTGTCCAGTTCTGGGCTCCTCAGTTTAGGAAGGAGGTTGACTTGCTGGAAGGTGTCCAGAGAAGGGCAACAAAGCTGGGGAGGGGTTTGGAACACACGCCCTACAAGGAGAGGCTGAGGGAGCTGGGGTTGTTTAGCCTGGAGAAGAGGAGGCTCAGGGGTGACCTCATTGCCCTCTACAACTCCCTGAAGGGAGGTTGTAGCCAGGAAGGGGTTGGACTCTTCTCCCAGGCAACCAGCAGCAGAACAAGAGGACACAGTCTCAAGCTGTGACAGGGGAAGTTTAGGCTGGAGGTAAGGAGAAAGTTCTTCCCAGAGAGAGTTGTTAGCCATTGGAATGTGCTGCCCAGGGAGGTAGCAGGGAAGTAGATTGTGGTGTTCAGAGGCTTGTCCAGCCTGGTGTTGAATGTTTCCAGGGCTGTACCTTCTAACACCTCTCAGAGCAACCATCTATTTCAAACTCCTGGTCAAAATAGGGTGCCTTCCAAGTCAGATCAGGCTGCCCAGTACCCTGGGTAACACAGTTCTGTTGCATTTGGTGCCCATTAGATCTCTCTTTTTCTTAATCTAGTGACCTATTTAGAATGATTTATGGAAGAACTTCACATCTTTATGATTTCTATGTTAAGCAGCAATTACCAATCCATAGTGGATTACAAAATTCAAACTGAAGTCTGTAGATGGAATGGAATGGAATGGAATGGAATGGAATGGAATGGAATGGAATGGAATGGAATGGAATGGGATAGGATAGGATAGGATAGGATAGGATAGGATAGGATAGGATAGGATAGGATAGGATAGGATAGGATAGGATAGGATAGGATAGGATAGGATAGGATGAAGCTGGAAAAGATGTCCAAGATCACTGAGTCCAACCTATCACCCAACACCATCTAATCAACTAAACCATGGCACCAAGTGCCTCATCCAGGCTCCTCCTAAACACCTCCCGTGATGGTGACTCCACCACCTCCCTGGGCAGCACATTCCAATGGCCAATCTCTCTTTCTGTGAAGAACTTCTTCCTAACATCCAGCCTAAAACTCCCCTGGTGCAGCTTGAGTCTCCCTTCAGGGAGTTGTAGAGAGCAATAAGGTGTTCCCTGAGCCTCCTCTTCTCCAGGCTAAGCAACCCCAGCTCCCTCAGCCTCTCCTCACAGGGCCATGCTCCAAACCCCTCCACAGCTTTGTTGCCCTTCTCTGGACACTTTCCAGCAACTCAACATCTTTCCTATACCGAGGGGCCCAGAACTGGACACAGGACTCATAGTATTCACAGCACTTTAGCCCCCCCACTGAGGATGGTGAGATGGTGGAACAGGTTGCCCAGGGAAGCTGTAGATGCCCTATTCCTGGAGGTGTTCAAGGCCAGGCTGGATGGGGCTTGGAGCAACCTGGCCTGGTGGGAGGTGTCTATTCCCATTTCAGGGGGGTTGGAACTGGATGCACTCGAAGGTCTCTTCCAACCCAAACCATTCTATGATGCTATGAACTGGGATTAAATATTCATGAATTCGTTTATCCGCCGAGATAAACTTTCACATTAGACGTTCTCTTTAGGAAGGGAACTGCTGTGAGACTTCTGAAGGAGATCCAAATCTCTGCATGTGGAATGTGCACGCTCTATCTGGTGGAGGTTGTCACTGCACAGGCAGATTGCAATCAGAGCCCAAACAGAGGCAAACGAGATACTATTCTTGGCTTGACCAGACTGCACAGGCAATGCTGAGCAGAAGAAAAAGAAAAGCTTTCAAAAGTGGCATGATGGTTAACTTATCTGAGAAAAAGCAGAAAGAGCAGCTGAATAACTGAAGCTAAAAATGCAAGAGATAAATACAATCTGAAGGTAGCACATTTCTCATCACTTGAAGCTTGTCTGATTGTGTTTGCGCGGCTCGCACAAACATGCTTTAGTCAAACACACTTTCTGGGATTCAAAGTAGAGGGAAATAAATAGAACTACTTCTTCCCCTAATTCAAGGAATAAAATCACATGTTCAAAAAGGTCTTTGGTTTCTGTTTTGTTTGGGGGTTTTGTCTATATATCCATGCTCTCTCTGAAATGAAGCAATCCGGGTCGAGGCAATCCCAGGCACAAATCCAGGCTGGGCAGGGACTGGCTGGAAAGCAGCCCTGAGGAGAGAGACTTGGGGGTGCTGGAGGAGGAGAAGCTCAACAAGAGCTCTCAGTGTGCACTTGCAGCCCACAAAGCCAATCAGATCCTGGGCTGCAGCAGGAGAAGTGTGGCCAGCAGGGCAAGGGAGGTGATTCTCCCCCTCTGCTCAGCTCTGCTGAGACCCAACCTGGAGTACTGCCGCCAGTTCTGGAGCCCCTATTCCAAGAGGGATCTGGAGGTGCTGGAAGGTGTCCAGAGAAGGGCCACGAGGATGAGCAGAGGGCTGGAGCACCTCTCCTGTGAGGACAGACTGAAGGAGTTGGGGCTGTTCAGTCTGGAGAAGAGAAGGCTCCCAGGCGACCTCATTGTGGCCTTCCAGGATCTGAAGAGGGCTACAAGAAGGCTGGGGAGGGACTGCTCAGGATCTCAGGTAGTGACAGGACTAGGGGGAATGGAATGAAGCTGAAGGTGTGGAGATTCAGATGGATGTGAGGAGGAAGTTCTTCCCCATGAGAGTGGTGAAGCCCTGGAATGGGTTGTCCAGGGAGGTGGTTGAGGCCCCATCCCTGGAGGTGTTTAAGCCCAGGCTGGATGAGGCTCTGGGCAGGCTGATCTAGTGTGGGGTGTCCCTGCCCATGGCAGGGGGGTTGGAACTAGATGATCCTTGTGGTCCCTTCCAACCCTGACTGATTCTATGATTCCATGATAAATATTCATCAGCAATGAATAAAACAAGTCCAACACTTTTTGCATGCTCTCTGGACTGCACATATTTTCTCTAGTCTTCTTGGGATGCTGCTAGCACAGAAATGCATCATCAAAATACAAAAGCCATTTCCACCACAGAAGACATCTAAGCCCAGCTTTGCTTGAAGGTCTCTTCTAAGCAAAGCTATTCTGTGAATTTGTAATTTGCTTTATTTAAATTGGTTTTGAGGAGTGCTACCAAATTTAAATCAAGCTAAACCAAAAGTTAACTGAAGCACCTTAAGAAACTGTGGAACTACAATTGTACATTCCCTTCTTGGCTGATGCATTCTCTTTTTTAGGAAAGGTTCTGGAAAACAAAACTAAGCACAATGACTTCCCTGCTCCTGCTGGCCACACTATTCCTAATGCAGGCCAGGATGCCATTGGCCTTCTTGGCCACCTGGGCACACTGCTGGCTCATGTTCAGCTGCTGTCAACCAGCATCCCCAGGTCCCTTTCTGCCTGGCTGCTCTCAGCCACTCTGACCCCAACCTGTAGCACTGCATGGGGTTGTTGTGGCCAAATTGCAGCACCTGGCACTTGGACTTGTTGAATGCCATCCTGTTGGACTCTGCCCATCTGTCCAGCCTATCAAGGTCCCTCTGCAGAGCTCTCCTACCCTCTAACAGATCAAATCCTGCCCCCAGATTGCTGTCATCTGCAAACTTACTGCTGATGGACTCAATGCCCTCATCCAGATCATCAATAAAGATATTGAACAGGATGAGGCCCAGCACTGATCCCTGGGGGACACCACTAGTGCCTGGCTGCCAGCTGGCTGTGGCACCATTCACCACCACTCTCTGGGCTCATCCCTGCAGCCAGTTCCTAACCCAGCTCAGAGTGCTGCTGTCCAAGCCAGGGGCTGACAGCTTGGCCAGCAGTTTGCTGTGGGGGATGGTGTCAAAGGCCTTGCTGAGGTCCAGGTAGACTACACCACTTCCCTGGGCAGCCTGTTCCAGTGCCCTATGACCCTTACAGTGAAGAAATGTTTCCTAATATCCAACCTAAACTTCCCCTGGTGCAACTTAAGTCCATTTCCTCTCATCCTATCACTGATTTCCCGGGAGAAGAGGCCAGCCCCCACCCAGCTCAAACCTTCTTTCAGTGAGTTATAGAAACTGATCTTATTTGATTAAAAGCTGGATACCACTAATACACATTACCCAGCAGCACCTCCCTGTTTGCAGACCATTGGACAAATGCATTAGGTTCTGCTAGCAGATTTGACTCAGTACAGCAGCAAGTGGTTCAACACACACTCCATCAATCGCAGCATGCAATGAAATAGGCTTTAATAACTTCTCTGATTTGCTTGGGTGCTTTTGTTTGGTTTTAATGTGAGCCTGTCTTCCATGGTACAACAACAAACCAACAGCATGCATCCAGTCTGATCCTGTTTCAGTCAGATCCTAAACTGTTTCACACATTTCTAAACTCCTTTTAAAAGCTCAACACAAGGAAATTGTTGCTGCTACTTTACCCCTGCTCGTACTTGGAGACCATGCATTATTTAGAACAAGAACCTCTAAACATGTCTGAACAGAGCTTTCCACTAGAGATCATGAACAAAAACTGCTCAAGCCTTTAGGACCAAGGATTATTAAGATAATTATGTAAAATGAGTAAATACAGCAGCAGGCTGAAGGAAGAAGCAAAAGAACTCAAGGTGACTTGCCTGGGTAACAAGTGGCTCCAGCAGCCTCTCCACTGTGAGAGTCCTGATCTCCAGACTTTTGGGGTCCCATTTCAGAATGATGGGTGACGTTGCAGAAGTCATACTCCCTGGAACAGAGAGAACAACACAGCATCCATCAAATCAGTGTCATATACAAGCACTGCACAGAACTGATTGAAAGGAGAGTGCAGATGCTTTTCCTGTTCACATATCTAAAACACTCCACCGACAGCTCATCATAGAATCACAGAACTGTCAGGGTTGGAAGGGACCTCAAGGCTCAGCCACTTCCAAACCCCCTGCCATGGGCAGGGACACCTCACACTACAGCAGGTTGCTCACAGCCACATCTTACCTGGCCTTCAAAACCTCCAGGGCTGAGGCTTCCACCACCTCCCTAGGCAACCTGTGCCAGTCTCTCACCACCCTCCTGGGGAAGAACTTCTTCCTAACATCCAATCTGAACCTACCCATTTCTAGTTTTTTTTCATTTCCCCCCAGTCTTATCACTCCCTGACACCCTCAAAAGTCCCTCCCCAGCTTCCTTGTAGGCCCCCTTCAGATACTGGAAGGTCACAACAAGGTGTCCTCAGAGCCTCCTCTTCCCCAGATTGAACACCCCAACTCCCTCAGTCTGTCCTCATAGCAGAGCAGCTCCAGCCCTCTGCTCATCCTTGTAGCCCTTCTCTGGACACCTTCCAGCACCTCCAGATCCTTCCTGTACTAGGGGCTCCAGAACTGGACACAGTGCTCCAAATGAGGTCTCACCAGAGCAGAGTAGAGGGGCAGAACCTTGCTAGTGTTCCTCTGCTCCTGAAGACTCCCACGTTTACCCCAGTCACACACACCAAGTGCCTAAACATTTGTATTCAGAATTCTTGTCTCTCCTGTACTCCTTAAGAACATCTCATCATCTTGAGAACACTCAGCATGCTGCACACATGTTGTATAGGGTGCACATGGTAAGGATTTGGAAGCAGAAGCCTGCAAGATGGGCTCTGTGAGAAGAGACCAGTGGCTGCCCTGGGCTGAACACAGCATGGACTCACTATGGGACACAGCTGAGCCCATCCACAATGCTGGTGACACCTCTGGGAAAGCACAACAAACTGCCTGGAAGTGCAAATTGTGAGGTAAAAAGTGTGAGAAATAATCTTGCAAAGCCAAGATCTAGAGGAGGAGAAGGTGGAGGATGTGCTCCAGGTGCTGGAGCGCAGATTCCCCCAGCAGCCCATGGAGAAGACCATGGTGAAGCAGGTATTTCCCTGCAGCCCATTGGAGACCAGAGTGAAGCAGGTATTTCCCTGCAGCCCATTGGAGACCACGGTGAAGCAGGTATTTCCCTGCAGCCCATTGGAGACCACGGTGAAGCAGGTATTTCCCTGCAGCCCATTGAAGACCACAGTGAAGCAGGTATTTCCCTGCAGCCCATTGAAGACCACGGTGAAGCAGGTATTTCCCTGCAGCCCATTGAAGACCACAGTGAAGCAGGTATTTCCCTGCAGCCCATTGGAGACCACAGTGAAGCAGGTATTTCCATGCAGCCCATTGAAGACCACAGTGAAGCAGGTATTTCCCTGCAGCCCACTGAAGACCACAGTGAAGCAGGTATTTCCATGCAGCCCATTGAAGACCACAGTGAAGCAGGTATTTCCCTGCAGCCCACTGAAGATCACAGTGAAACAGGTATTTCCCTGCAGCCCATTGAAGACCACATTGGAGCAGATACTACTTCAGGGCATGAAGGACCCAACACCACAGCAAGCATATGTGCTGAAGGAACTGCATCCTGTGCAGAGCACAGAGAGGAGCAGATTCATCCTGAAGCAGTAAAGCCCAGAGAAGGGACCCATACTGGAGCAATGGAATAGTGTGAGAAGGAGTAGTGAAGAAGAAATGTTATGGAATTGACTGCAATTCTCACTCTCCATCCACCCTGCTCTGCTCAGGGCAAAAGAAGCACAGAAGTAGAAAAGTCAGGAGTGAAGGAGTGAAATTGGGACTGGAAAAAAAAAGGGAGGGTGGGAGGTGGTGGTTTGGATTTTGTACTTTTCATTGGGTTTTTTCCCCCTCACAATTCACCTGTGTTTTAATTAGCAACAAAGAAATAAACTTCCCCCTCCAAGTCAAGTCTGTTTTGCCCATTATGGTAAGCAGCAAATGATTCATAGAATAATAGACTTGTTTCAGTTGGAAGATAACTCTTAAGATCATTGAGTCCAATCTTCAACCTAGCCCTACCATGGCCACTAAACCATGTCCTGAAGTGCCATGTCCACACGTTTCTTGAACACCTCCAGGGACACTGTGTATTGCATAAGTGAGATTCAAATCACTCCATATAATATCCCAAGTGTTCTCTAGAAAAACTAAGTTTAACTCACAAGACAATTTCAGCAATGCAAAAAAAAAAACCCAACCCAAAACCCACAACGGGTCCAGAGGGACCTTGACAGGCTGGAGAGGTGGGCACAAGCCAACCTCAGGAGGTTCAACAAGACCAAGGGCAGGGTCCTGCAGCTGGGTGGAGGCAATCCCAGGCACAAATCCAGGCTGGGCAGGGACTGGCTGGAAAGCAGCCCTGAGGAGAGAGACTTGGGGGTGCTGGGGGAGGAGAAGCTCAACAGGAGCTCTCAGTGTGCACTTGCAGCCTGCAAAGCCAATCAGATCCTGGGTTGCAGCAGGAGAAGTGTGGCCAGCAGGGCAAGGGAGGGGATTCTCCCCCTCTGCACAGCTCTGCTGAGACCCCACCTGGAGTAGTGCCTCCAGTTCTGGAGCCCCTATTCCAAGAGGGATCTGGAGGTGCTGGAAGGTGTCCAGAGAAGAGCCACAAGGATGATCAGAGGGCTGGAGCACCTCTCCTGTGAGGACAGACTGAAGGAGTTGGGGCTGTTCAGTCTGCAGAAGAGAAGGCTCCCAGGTGACTTCATTGTGGCCTTCCAGTATCTGAAGGGGGCTACAGGAAGGCTGGGGAGGGACTGCTCAGGATGTCAGGGAGTGATAGGACTAGGGGGAATAGAATGAAGCTGGAGGTGGGGAGATTCAGGCTGGAGGTGAGGAGGAGGTTCTTCCCCATGAGAGTGGTGAAGCCCTGGAATGGGTTGTCCAGGAAGGTGGTTGGGGCCCCATCCCTGGAGGTGTTTAAGGCCAGGCTGGATGAGGCTGTGGCCAGGCTGATCTAGTGTGGGGTGTCCCTGCCCATGGCAGGGGGGTTGGAACTAGATGATCCTTGTGGTCCCTTCCAACCCTGACTGATACTATGACCCTAACAAATCAAACAAAACAGCCCCAACCCAACACAAAACCACAACCAACAAACCCAAATAGAAAAAAACAAAACAACCCACAGTAATTCAGTGAACAAAAGCAAAAGTTCTTTTATTGCTCCTTGAATAACAATCCACTTCATAAAGCCTAATTAAGGTACAGGCTCAGTACTTAGCAGCATGATCGAGTCTATAGAAAATATGTCCTACTGATTTATGCAGGAGAATGTCTCCACTAATTACTATCACTCAAAATTAAAAGGCGTGTAAATCTATGCAGGATTCATTCACAGGCTGCAAAAGATTTTCACTGGGTTGCTAGCAGACAGCTGAAAACCCTTGCTGGAAGAGAGTGAGAACTCCCTGCTCAAGGCATTTTCGAAACCCAGCCCTCAGCCTCCTCTCCTCTGCCAACATCTGGGAGCAGAATGATCTGCCAGTCCCCGGTGTGTGCAGAAATCGCTGGTATTCGCTTTCCACTCCCCTGCAACAAAATCATTAGGCTTCGTGGTTTACAACACTGAAAACGCTCAGATGTGTGATTAGAGAAACCTGAGACAGCTCCTGGTGCCATAATCATGGCTGATGTGGGAGCTGTCCTCACTTTTCCAACAGACAATGGCCAATTGTCTTCCACAACCTCTTCCCTGTTCCCAATCCAGTTGGTCTCTGTATTCAAAAAGTAAGTTTTAAGCAGACAATTATTCTAGTCAATCATTTCCAAGTTAGGATACTTCCAAAGGTGTCAGATGAAGCTTCTTTCTGGTTAATCAGCACACTTCTCCTCACTAACTCTTCCCAGGGCTACTCAGACACACCCCTATCATTATGCACAACCAGATTCACAGAATCATCCAGGTTGGGAAAGACCTCACAGATCATCAAGTCCAACCTATTACCCAATACCTAACACCTCCTGACAACTAAACCATGGCTCCAAGTGCCACATCCAATCCCCTCTTGAACACCTCCAGGGATGGTGACTCCACCACCTCCCTGGGCAGCACATTCCAATGGCCAACAACTCTCTCTGGGAAGAACTTTCTCCTCACCTCCAGACTAAACCTCCCCTGGCACAGCTTGAGACTGTGTCCTCTTGTTCTGGTGCTGGCTGCCTGGGAGAAGAGACCAACCCCCACCTGGCTACAACCTCCCTTCAGGTAGTTGTAGAGAGCAAGAAGGTCTCCCCTGAGCCTCCTCTTCTCCAGGCTAAGCAACCCCAGCTCCCTCAGCCTCTCCTCACAGGGCTGTGCTCCAGACCTCTCCCCAGCTTCATTGCCTTTCCCTGCACACATTCAAGTATCAAAATGTCCTTAGATTCAAAGCTGTAAGGCAGCCCAAAGCCCACAGAAGCAAACCAGTTTCAGTGGCTGCAGTCACCAGAATGACACAACAGGCAAGCTAAGTGATCAGTTCTTTCAAACAGCACACTGCCTCAGTTTCCACCTTCACTAAGGAACAGCAAAGACACCCTTCATACCTCAGCATGGAAGGGTGAGCAGTGCTTTCACTGGTTAGAAAAGGCCTTATTTGAAACCTATCAGGAAATTCTTCATCTGCAGTAAGATCCACTCACAAAAGCTAATAAGGAAAGTTAGAAAGTCAGTCACAGAATCCTAGAACAGTATGGGATGGAAGGGATCTCAAAGATCAATTAGTTCCAACCTCCCTGAAGGCTTCATCCTTGAGAGGACACAGTCTCAAGCTGTGCCAGGGGAAGTTTAGGCTCAAGGTGAAGAGAAAGTTCTTCACTGAGAGAGTTGTTAGCCATTGGAATGTGCTGCCCAGGGAGGTGGTGGAGTCACCATCCCTGGAGGTGTTCAAGAAGGGACTGGACGTGGCACTTGGTGCCATGGTTTAGTCATGAGGTCTGTGGTGACAGGTTGGACTTAATGATCTTTGAGGTCTCTTCCAACCTTGGTGATTCTGTGATTTCTGTGATCCAACCTGGCTTTGAAAACCTCCAGGACATAAGCATCCACAACCTCCCTGGGCAACCTGTTCCAGTGTCTCACCACCCTCACTGGAAAAAAACTATTCCATTTCTCCAGTCTAAATCCACACTCCTCAAGCTTAAATCCATTGCCACTCATCCTGTCACTACAAGCCCATGTAAAAAGTCCTTACCTACCTCTTCTTTAGTTCCCTTCAGGTACTGGAAGGCTGCTCTAAGGCCTCCATGGATCCTTCTTTTCTCCAGTTTGACCAGATCCAATTCCCTCAGCCTGTCCCCACAGGGGAGGTTCTCCACCCCTCTGATTACCTTCTTGGCCCTCCTCTGGACCCTCTCCAGCAGTCCTATGTCCTTGAGCTGGGGGCCCCACAGCTGGAGGCAGTGCTGCAGGTGGGGTGTCAGCAGAGCAGAGGGGCAGAATCCCCTCCCTGTGCTGCTGCTCTCCCTGCTTTGGATGCAGCCCAGCTCACAGTTTGCCTTCTGTGCTGCCAGCAACCACTGCAGGCTCGTGTTGAGACTAAGTCACATTAGTTCTTAGTGAAACCTCATCTCTGCTGCTCATATGTATGACCAACTGGCAGAGTGTGATTATTAAGTCTGGATGTGATATTATGACATAGTGTTACTAGCACTGCAATAATAGTGTTAAAAAAGTCTACAATTGTTTGCAGTCCTAGCCCTGAAACCAGCTCCACACTTTTTTTCCAGGAATATATTTAAGGAATTCTGTTGCCTAACTGTGCTTTTTCTTCCTGCAGCATGTGCCAAAATACATTGGTCTCTTATTTTAAGCCTTTAGTTTTCCCCCTAAATACAGAAATGTCTCTACCCAGATCAGTAACCGTCGTTCAATGTGAACATTTGTTCAGGCAGTCTGTCTTCAAAGCCTGTCTGTAAAGGAGAAGAAGTAGTTCCTTTAATCAACAAATCATTAGAACAGATTCCTACATTAAAACCCAATTCCACATCAGTGGACTGATTCATGAACACAACAGCTGCCAAAAAGCTAAGCTCATAACCATCCTTAGCCCCAAACCTTTTCACTCGGCAGAACCTTACTTTCTGTATCCTTCTCCAAATCCAAACAACTCTGTATGTGGAGGAGAAGCTCAACAGGAGCCAGCAGCGTGCACTTGCAGTCCAGAGAGACAATCACATCCTGGGCTGCAGCAAGAGAAGTGTGGCCTGCAGGTCAAGGCAGGTGATTCTCCCCCTCTACCCTGGGTGACACTCCACCTGGAGCACTGTGTCCAGTTCTGGAGCCCCTAGTACAGGAAGGATCTGGAGGTGCTGGAAGGTGTCCAGAGAAGGGCCATGAGGATGAGCAGAGGGCTGGAGCTGCTCTGCTATGGAGGCAGACTGAGGGAGTTGGGACTGTTCAGTCTGCAGAAGAGAAGGCTTCAAGGAGACCTTCTTGTGGCCTTCCAGTATCTGAAGTGGGCTACAAGAAAGCTGGGGAGGAACTTTGAGGGTGTCAGGGAGTGATAGGACTGGGGGGAAATGAAAAAAAACTAGAAATGGGTAGATTCAGATTGGATGTTAGGAAGAAGTTCTTCCCCATGAGGGGGGTGAGAGCCTGGCACAGATTGCCCAGGGAGGTGGTGGAAGCCTCATCCCTGGAGGTTTTTAAGGCCAGTCTGGATGTGGCTATGAGCAATCTGCTGTAGTGTGAGGTGTCCCTGCCCATGGCAGGGGGGTTGGAACTGGCTGATCCTTGAAGTCCCTTCCAACCCTGACAATTCTATGATTCTATGTATGTGCAATTACTTGTTTTGTCCATCACACTATGACCTTTTGTTTTCCTCTACAATAGATCTGCTCTCCCAGTGACTTACACAGATGCACATTCTGATCCTCAAAAGCTCCTCACAAGGGACAGTGCATCTCATTTCTGTGCTGCAACTTCAATGTGGCAGTATAGATACGTGAGCAAAAGCAATGTTTGCTGAAGAAAACTGATAATTTTTAAGAGATATACACATTGCCAGCCTAGGACAGGCCTCCAGCTGTTAGTCCAGCTCACATCTGCAGAGAGGAACAGAGGAAAAACCCATTCTACCTGATTCATAGTATCATTCAGGGTTGGAAGGGACCACAAGGATCATCTAGTTCCAACACCCTGCCATGGGCAGGGACACCCCACACTAGATCAGGCTGCCCAGAGCCTCATCCAGCCTGGCCTTAAACACCTCCAGGGATGAGGCCTCAAACACCTCCCTGAACAACCCATTCCAGGGCTTCACCACTCTCATGGGGAAGAACTTCCTCCTCACCTCCAGCCTGAATCTCCCCACTTCCAGCTTCATTCCATTCCCCCTAGTCCTATCACTCCCTGAGATCCTGAGCAGTCCCTCCCCAGCCTTTCTGTAGCCCCCTTCAGATACTGGAAGGCCACAATGAGGTCTTCTCAGAGCCTTCTCTTCTCCAGACTGAACAGCCCCAACTCCTTCAGTCTGTCCTCACAGGAGAGGTGCTCCAGCCCTCTGCTCATCCTCGTGGCCCTTCTCTGGACACCTTCCAGCACCTCCAGATCCCTCTTGCAATAGGGGCTCCAGAACTGGACACAGTACTCCAGGTGGGGTCTCAGCAGAGCTGAGCAGAGGGGGAGAATCACCTCCCTTGCCCTGCTGGCCACACTTCTCCTGCTGCAGCCCAGGATCTGATTGGCTTTGTGGGCTGCAAGTGCACACTGAGAGCTCCTGTTGAGCTTCTTGTCCACCAGCACCCCCAAGTCTCTCTCCTCAGGGCTGCTTTCCAGCCAGTCCCTGCCCAGCCTGGATTTGTGCCTGGGATTGCCTCGATCCAGATGCAGGACCCTGCACTTGGTCTTATTGAACCTCCTGAGGTTGGCTTGTGCCCACCTCTCCAGCCTGTCCAGGTCCCTCTGGATGGCCTCCCTTCCCTCCAGCCTGTCTGCTGCACCACACAGCTTGGTGTCATCAGCAAACCTGCTGAGGGTGCACTCAGTGCCACTGTCCAAGGCACCCACAAAGATGTTGAACAAGCCTGGTCCCAGGACTGATCTCTGAGGGACTCTGCTTGTCCCTGGCCTCCACTGGGACATGGACCCATAGCAAATCTGTAGGATTCATCTACCAGCAACCCTAGACTGGCAGCACTGGCAGCACAAGTCTGTGCTTCCACCAGTATGTTTGCTACTGGAAAGCTAAAACTCATCTTTGATGGAGAGAATGGAGGATGTCCAACAAGGTAGGAAGACAGTAAACTGGGAGGAAGGAAAAGGCAAACAGTAATTTAAACCATAGAACCACAGTTCTATCCAATAAAACCCCAAGAATTCAGCTCTTGTTTCCAAATATTACATTTATAATGCCCTTAGTGCTTCAAGGGTTTTATATGGGCTATTAAAAAAGCCAGTGTGCATGACAAGTGATTCACCCACATCCATTACCACCCTGGCTTGCAGTCCCTGTGTCCAGGCTAATGGGACAGCTCCAGCTCAGATCTTCCAGTGGAGAGGCCAGTCCAGCTCTTCCTGTGTTTCTATCCAGTATCACAGTATCACCAAGGTTGGAAGAGACCTCAAGGATCATCCAGTCCAACCTGTCACCACAGACCTCATGACTAGACCATGGCACCAAGTGCCACATCCAATCCCCTCTTGAACACCTCTAGGGATGAGGACTCCACCACCTCCCTGGGCAGCACATTCCAATGGCTAACAACTCTCTCTGGGAAGAACTTTCTCCTCACCTCCAGTCTAAATTTCCCCTGGCACAGCTTGAGACTATGTCCTCTTGTTCTGGTGCTGGTTGTTAGAGAGAAGAGACCAACCCCCTCCTGGCTATAACCACCCCTCAGGTAGTTGTAGAAGGCAATGAGGTCACCCCTGAGCCTCCTCTTCTCCAGGCTAAACAATCCCAGCTCCCTCAGCTTCTCCTCACAGGGCTGTGCTCAAGGCCTCTCCCCAGCCTTGTTGCCCTTCTCTGGACATGTTCAAGTGTCTCAATGTCCTTCTTAAATTGAGGGGCCCAGAAGTGGACACAGGACTCAAGGTGTGGCCTAACCAATGCACTTTGCACTTTGTAACAGTGCTAATAATTCCTTCAGGAACATGACCTGGTGGAACACTAATGAATCCTCCCGAAGGAAAATCAGTTTTCAGTTGCCTGCTGGCTTCCAGACCCATGTGCAGGACAGTATCAGTAACAAGCAAAGGTCCAAATACAGCAGCAGAGGTGAAGGGGAGGGCAGGCCTGGCTCCTCAGCAGCAGCATGGACATAAAGTGGCTCAGGATGACTGAGAAGCTGAGCACCAGACAGCCCATGCTTTCCTGGTTTGCCTCCCTAGACTGAGAGCCATGTCAGAACAAACATCTCTACACAGAGACAGCCTGGGGTGAATAATGTGGGATTCCTTGCAGCAGGATACACAATCACTTGAGACAGAAGAATTCTGACTGACTTCACAGACACATTTATATGCTCCTGCTGGAATCTAGAGATCTAACTACTGGATTGGTTGTGTCCTTGAGTACACCTGCAGAGCACAGCAGCACGACATCAGGGAATCATGGAATCACAGCCTCCTTGGAAAAGACCTTAGGATCATTAAGTACAATTACAGCCTAACATCACCCTGTAGACAACTCTTACACCATGTCCCTAAGTTCTTCATCCAAACATCTTTCAAGCACCTCCAGAGAGGGTGACTCCACCACTCACCTAGCCAGCCTAGTCCAGTGCCCAATCACCCTTGCAGGGAATACATTTTACCCAATATCCAATCTAAACCTCCCCTGGCACAACTTCAGTCCATCTCCTCTTCTCCTTTCACTTGTTTCCTGGGAGAGGAGGCTGTCCACCACCATGCTACAACCTCCTTTCAGGTAACTTTAGAGAGCAATGAGGTCTCTTCTCTAAGCTGAACAACCCCAGCTGCTCCTCACAGAACTTGTGCCCAAGACCCCTGACCAGGTGTGCAGGCTGGCTCTGAATTACCTTGCATGTGTAAAGGGCAGGCTGGAGCACAGGCCAGACTAGCTCAGACATTATAAATCCTATCAAAGCACACAGACCTTGAAGCCCCACTGCTTGGCTGAGCTGGCTGGCAGAAGACTGCAGGGATAGGTGGTGGTACCTGGAGCTGAGATCCTGCTGTCACCAGAGGTTTATCTGCAGTGTCGAGCAAAGCAGGCACGATCCAGTGTGAGCACTGTTACTCGAGGCAGTCTGGTTTACAACACTACTCCCAATCTCTTTGCCCATTCTCTGTCTCTACCAATACAAGAATACAAGTAGAGACAGGACACAGAGAAGAACAACTGCAAAACAATTGGAAGGAAGAGAAATGAAGGGAAAAGGCAAAGAGAACAGAGACTAACAAGAAGGAGTAAAAGAGCTATGGACAAGGGAAGGGAAAACATCCCCTTTCTCCACATAAAAGCACCTCTCATTAGTCAATGACAGCCAAGCAGATGACAACCTCCAGCAGAACTGGCTGAGATGATCAGAGCTGACACGGGCAGCTCCCCTCCCCGTGCTTACAAAAGGAAGAAAGAAGAAAGAAAAGAGAACAAAAGGAGGAGGATAGCTTGGAGGAATATCTGTCTCCACATGTGTGAACAACAGGGTTTTGATGTACCTGTTTATTTTGTTCCATAAATGTGCCTCTTTCCTTTCCTAAACTTAGCAAGGGGGGGGAAAAAAACCCACAACAAAACCCCAAACCTGCCAAGATAAACCTTTAGGCCCCACTCCCAAGCTCAACCACACACACAGAGTTTTAATTTGAGCTTTTCTGAGCTCTCAGCTTCCCTTTGAATTCACAGCCCTCTCACCTTCTCCAAACCTTCCCCATCCACACTGGGTTGAGGTTCTGGGCTGGACTCAAGAACAAAATTCTTAACTGGAAATGGCCATTAGGCAAACTCAAGA
Organism: Melanerpes formicivorus; assembly: GCF_026170545.1. Classification (NCBI taxonomy): domain Eukaryota; kingdom Metazoa; phylum Chordata; class Aves; order Piciformes; family Picidae; genus Melanerpes; species Melanerpes formicivorus. Next base: position 14,794,887 of record NW_027142370.1, on the reverse strand, counting down.
CTCCCAGCCAATAAAGCACAAAGAAAGGAAAGGGCTTTGAGGAGAGGCAGATTGCCTTGGCAACAAAGCCAGTGGGATGGGGGCCATGGAGTGCCCTGACACAGAAACAGGGAAGCTATAAAAAGGCAACGGCTGCGTCATTCACACCTTTCAGTCACATTAACCAGCTCAGTCTGGGAGACAACTGCCTACACCAAGACCTGACTGAGCCAGGAGGGCACACTGCCTTCATAACTCACAAAGGTCATGAAGAACTCACAGGGAAGGTACAGACTGCAGTGTAAGGGTCAGTGTAACAGCAAGGTTCCACCAACACCCACCTGCATGACCTGCTTCTTCCTCTGCTTTAGCTAAGAGCAGTGATATCCTGTTTCCAACCCCCCCTGCAGAGCCTGGCTGTGTGCAATGGCCAAATTAGTTTTATCTGCTATATGGCTTACACAAAGAATTCTGCTCTGAAGGCTTAGACATCTACAGCTGTGGGCTGCCTGCTTGGACTCTTACATCAGCATTGCCTGAGCTGCTCCTGATAAATGTGGCACCACAATGTGGCAGTGGTTGTAGTTATCTGCATCCTGTTGGGGCTGCACACACTTTGACCTGCATCCAGCCCCTCAAAGGGGCATCCAGCTGGCAGCCAGTCAGTAGTGGAGTCCCCCAGGGATCAGTGCTGGGCCCCATCCTCCTTAACATCTTTATTGATGATCTGGATGAGGGCATTGAGGCCATCATCAGTAAATTTGCTGATGATACCAAGCTGGGGGCAGGAGTTGATCTGCTGGAGGGTGAGAGAGGCTCTGCAGAGAGACCTCGACAGGCTGGACAGATGGGCAGAGGCCAAGGGCAGGAGACTGAACACATCCAAGTGCCAGGTTCTGCACATTGGCCACAGCAACCCCAGGCAGTGCTACAGGCTGGGGTCAGAGTGGCTGGAGAGCAGCCAGGCAGAGAGGGACCTCGGGGTACTGGTTGATGGTAGGCTGAACATGAGCCTGCAGTGTGCCCAGGCAGCCAAGAGGGCCAATGGAATCCTGGCCTGCATCAGGAACAGTGTGGCCAGCAGGAGCAGGGAGGTCATTCTGCTCCTGTACACTGCACTGGTTAGGCCACACCTCGAGTACTGTGTCCAGTTCTGGGCTACTCAGGTTAGGAAGGAGGTTGACTTGCAGGAGTGTGTCCAGAGAAGGGCAACAAAGTTGGTGAGGGGCTTGGAACACAGCCCTATGAGGAGAGACTGAGGGAGCTGGGGTTGCTTAGCCTGGAGAAGAGGAGACTCAGGGGTGACCTCACTGCTGTCTGCAACTACCTGAAGGGAGGTTGTAAACTGGCAGAGGTTGGTCTCTTCTCCCAGGCAACCAGCACCAGAACAAGAGGACACAGTCTCAGGCTGCACTAGGGGAGGTTTAGGCTAGAGGTTAGGAGGAAGTTTTACACAGAGAGAGTGATTGCCCATTGGAATGGGCTGCCCGGGGAGGTGGTGGAATCGCCATCATTGGAGGTGTTCAGGAGGAGACTTGACAGGGTGCTTGGTGCCCTGGGTTAGTTGATTAGGTGGTGTTGGATGACAGGTTGGACTCGATGATCTTGAAGGTCTCTTCCAACCTGGTCTGGTCTATTCTATTCTATTCTATTCTATTTCAGAAAGCTTAGAAAACTGTAATATGATCTGAGGACAATCTGGAGACACTGAGGCATGAAGCTGGACCATGAATTCAACTCTGGAGTTTACTGGTACACAGGTGGAGCTTACTAGATAGAAGAGACTCACTCTAGAGGGATGCTCAACAAAATCCTCAGTCCTTAAAACACCTAAAATTCTAATGGCTGGTTCTCCATGGTGATTTGGGGAGGGCTATGAGTAGGGAAGGATGAAAAATAGGGGGAGGTTCACATTTGTTTGCTCTAACAAACATTAGAGCAGAATTGCATGTTGTGAGAGGTAATTTACTCCAAGATGAGTAAGCAATGAAGGTGCTTGAAAGCTGTTTTAAACAGCCATACATAACATTCCTGGATGCAAATCATTTATCTTACATTATTCATAAGAACCTGCTTTTGTTCACTAAATAACTTTTACTGCCAAGGTAGAGGAGTTTCTTCCAGTGCTCAGTAAAACAGAAGGCTTTAAGGAACCTATACCAAAGGGAGAGCAAGCCCCAGCAAAAGATTTCCAAGTCACTTCTGTACAACCCAAGGCTTTTGCACAAGTCACTTGGTATTCACACAGCTCTTCAGTGGCTCCTGATAGAAGTCTTTTCATAGAGTTGTGGATGTGATCAAAGCCTGCTAGGATGCTGGTTCACATCAGGTCAGATTGCAAGGCCAGGCAAACCAAATGATTTTAAATCAAGTCCTTGGTGTGGGTCCTACGTTCTGCATTCTCTCTCCACCATATCCCCCCACAAATGACTGGAGGTTTGTCCACACACACACACACTTGTGTGTGACATGAGACTGCTGTAGATATGATCACCTTACACAAGGGACACTCTGGAAATAGAGTAGAGTAGAGTAAAGTAGAGTAGAGTAGAGTAGAGTGGAATAGAGTGGAATAGAGTAGAGTGGAGTAGAGTAGAGTAGAGTAGAGCAGAGCAGAGTAGAATAAACCAGGTTGGAAAAGACCTTTGAGATCACCGAGTCCAACCTACCACCCAAAACCATCTAATCAACTAAACCATGGCACCAAGTGCTTCATCCAGTCCCTAGCCCCCTTCCAGAGCAGGGTCACCCAGAGCAGGTTGCACAGAATGGCATCCAGGGAGGTTTAGATTCACTCCAGAGATGCAGACTTGACAATCTCTCTGGGCAGCCCAAGAGATGTTCTTGTCCCCAGATCATCTTTGTAGCCCTTTGTGGTATCTTCTCAAGCAGTTTCTTGACTTTCTTGTACTGGGGAGCCCAGAACTGGACACAGTACTCCATATGAGGCCTCACCAGGGCAGAGTAGAAGAGGAGGTGAACCTTCTTTGACCTGCTGGCCACGCTCTTCTTGATGCAGCCCAGGATGCCATTAACCCTCTTGGCCACAAGGGCACATTGCTGCCTCATGGTGAACTTCTTGTCCACCGTGTCTACCACGCCATTACTTTCAATAAATGTCAAGTTCAGTTCCTTCTGGAAAAATGTATTAATTTCATGTCTTGCAGGGGGAAAAAACAACAACCAACCAAAACAAACATGTATGAACCTGGCACTAGCAAAACCAGCTGACATTTCACAGGAGCAGAGAAGGATTAAGCATCTTTGGTTTAAATTGCCAAACATTTGCTCCCCTTGCAGCAGAGAATTTGCACCTCTGATCCCAACAGATTGTTGTACTCAGCTCTAACCATGACTTTGCAAGCTTCTGCTTCTGCATGCTGGGGTCATCCTTTCACTGCAAAGCTCCCATTTACAACTCCTCATCCTTGGGAAGCGCAGCTGGCCTCACCTCTCTATTTCCCTGCAGCTTCTCTTCATTTCTCTGCAAGAGAGCCCTTAATTCCACAAGGTCAACCACTGCTACCTTCAAATGAAATAATTTACATTTAGTTCAAAGCTTTAGGGGATTTGTGCCTTTTCTTTATTTTTTGGTTTGGTTGGCTTTTTAAGGCAATTCTTTCCCTGCTAGATTCACTACAACAGCAATACCAGAACAAGAGGACACAGTCTCAGGCTGCGCCAGGGGGAGTTTAGGCTGGAGGTCAGGAGGAAGTTTTACACAGAGAGAGTGATTGCCCATTGGAATGTGCTGCCTGGGGAGGTGGTGGAGTCACCATCATTGGAGGTGTTCAGGAGGAGACTTGATGGGGTGCTTGGTGCCATGGGTTAGTTGATTAGGTGGTGTCGGATGATAGGTTGGACAGGATGATCTTGAAGGTCTCTTCCAACCTGGTCTATCCTATTCTAGTCTATTCTAGTCTAGTCTAGTCTAGCCTATTCTAGTCTATTCTAGTCTAGTCTATCCTAGTCTACTCTAGTCTAGTCTATACTATTCTATTCTAGTCTAGTCTATCCTATTCTATTCTAGTGTAGTCTATCCTATCCTATCCTATCCTATCCTATCCTATCCTAATATTGCTGGTATCTCTGTGTCTCTCTCTCCTCCATTAAGATTGAAATTACCTAACTACTCATTATTTCCATTAAGAGCTTTTTGCTCCTCCTCCTACACACTATTTTCCTGCACTGAACAGAATCTTTCAGTGATCTGAACCACAGATACACCCACCCCAAAGCTTCTACAATGTCACTGTCACACACTGGATGACAACAGTCTCCCCTTGCCATGTCTCCTACACTGTGGAGAAGGAGCTATTCCATATTTCAGCTCCAGTAGTATGACATTAAACAGGATTGTATTCACAGATTCATAGAACCATAGAATGGTTTGAGGTGGAAGGGACCTTAAAGACCATCTAGTTCCAAATCCCCTGTCACACACAGGAACACCTTCCCTTAGATCAGGTTGCTCAAGGCCTCATCCAACCTGGCCTTGAACATATCCAGGGAGGAGGACATCCATCACCTCCTGGGCATTTAAAAGATCCCCTCTCAGGCTGTTTTTCTTCAGACCAAATAGCACCAGATCCCTCAGCCTCTCTTCCTAACAGAGTGAGATTCCTCTCAATCCAGGCCAGGACACACTAAAAACCAGTGAGTGAAAGTTGAAGTGAAAAAGGTTCTCAATAGAAACAAAAAGCTGTTAAGTGTTCTTAAAGAGGGACAAGTGCTTGGGCTGAACAATTTACAAGGACCTGAGATGGATTTTCTATCACTGCTTATTTCACCTTCAGGTAAGAATGTAGTAAGGAGGTAAGGACTACTTTAAACTGGCTTGACTTTCATGCTACGCAGGTGATGACACTCATCTCACTTCTTCCTTCCAGCAAGCCACTGTCAGAGCAGGAAAACAGCTTCCAGTTCTGTAGAGGCAATGCTTAGCTCAGTCCAAACAGCCAGCTCCTACTGTACTGCACCTCAAAAACATGCTACTTAACCTCTAATGCAGATAAGACACAAAAAAACCCTCAGCAAAACAAAACCAAAGGATGGGACCTGGCTTTGTTTTGGAGAATTCCACAGGGGAGACCTTATTGCTCTCCACAACTACCTGAAAGCAGGTTGTAGCCAGGTGGGGGTTGGTCTGTTCTCCAAGGCAACCAGCACCAGAACAAGAGGACACAGTCTCATGCTGTACCAGGGGAAGTTTAGGCTGGAGGTGAGGAGAAAGTTCTTCCCAGAAAGGAAATGGCCATTGGAATGTGCTGCCCAGGGAGGTGGTGGAGTCACCATCCCTGGAGGTGTTCAAGAAAGGATGGGATGTGGCACTTGGAGCCATGGTTTAGTTGTCAGGAGGTGTTAGGTAATAGGTTGGACTTGATGATCTCTGAAGTCTTTTCCAACCTGGTTGATTCTATGGTTCTATCAACACTATGAAGGTCATTTTGTGGTACCCAACAAATCACCAGGCTCCCAGAGAAGGTGATTCACAACCTCCACCAATAACTACACTCAGCTTTAATCAAACTGAATTCCAGACCCCTTGAACTCTAGCAGTGAACACTGTACACAAACTCAAATACTGCTTCCCCATTAAGATAAGAAGCATACAGATTTAAGAGTTCCCACTAATTACAAATGTGCCAGCAGAGGTTGGACAGTCCAGTAACATGGAGAGATTGATGCTCCATGGCAACGTAATTCATCTTCACCGGCACTGCCTGCTACAATCCACTGCTGCTTTACAACTACTCAGCAAGACCAGTAAATTGTTTGCTGTGGGGAGTGAACATGTTGAGGTTTGTCTGTTTGTTGCTCTAGTTTATAGCTAAAGGCATGATATACAGAAGGGAGAGATGGAAAGATTGTCTTGTGACAGCTGATGTTTACATCATACCTACAGAGCGGTAGCATAAAGAGTTGCTGTCATTGTAGCTCATTTCCAAACCATGTCTGAAGCTTCCCCCTTAATACCTATGAATAGACAGCAATTGGATGTTTATTTGGCTCACATTCACATCTTCAATAACTTCAGTGTATGGTGCCAGCCCTCACAAGCATGCATGGATATTCTTGGTTCACTAGGGTCTGCATAGGAGAGTTATCACTGAGTCACAGAATGGTTGGCTTGGAAAAGACCTTAAGATCCTTGAGTCCAGCCATAACCCAGTATCTCCCTGTACACAACTCTTAGACCCTCATGTCCCTAGGATCCTCATCCAAACATCTTTTAAACACCTCCAGGGATGGTGACTCTACCACTTCTCTGGGCAGCCTGTCCCAGTGCCCAATGACCCTTTTGGTGAAGAGTCACAGAATGTTAGAGGTTGGAAGGGACCTTCACAGATCATTGAGTCCAACCCCCCCAGCAAAGTAGGATTACCTAGAACAGGAACATATCCTGATGGAATCTGAAAGTCTCTAGAGAAGGAGATTCCACAACCTCTGGGTAGCCTGCTCCAGAGCTCTGTTACCCTCACCATCAGGAAGTTTCTCCTCATGCTGAGGAGGAACCTCCTGTGTTCCAGTTTGTACTACTTGTTCCTTGTCCTATCACTGGGCACCACTGAAAAGAGCCTGGCACCTTCATCATGACACCCACACCCCAAATATTTGTAGACATTGATAAGATCCCCTCTCAGCCCTCTCCTCTCCTCTCCCCTTCCCTTCCCTTCCCCTCCCCTCCCCTCCTCTCCTCCCCTCCCCTTCCCTTCCCTCCTCTCCTCTCCTCCCCTCCCCTTCCCTTCCCTCCTCTCCTCTCCTCCCCTCCCCTCCTCTTCTTCTCCAGACTAAACAGACCCAGGCTGCTCTCTAGCAGAGATATTGCAGTCATCCTTGTAGCTTTCCATTGGACTCTCTCCAGCAGATCCCTTTCTCTATTGAACTAGGGAGCCCAAAACTGGACACAGTATTGCAGGTGTAGTCTCACCAGGGCAGAGCAGAAAGGGAGGAGAACCTCCCTAGATCTGCTGGACACATTTTTCTGTATGCACTCCAGGCTGCCATTGGCCCTCTTGGCCACAAGGCCACATTGCTGTCCTATGATTCCCAACATTCAATGGCAGGAAGTGTCATCAGCCTTTCTCTTCCCTGCTCAGGCAGCAAGTACCCAGTGCCACCATCTGGCCCTGATCATGGTATGTTCCTTCTTTTAGCCCAAGTAGCCTATGGTTTGTAAGTCATAGTCAACAGGCTATCTAGCCAACAGGTGATTTTCCTGCTCTCCCCAATCCACAGCATCCATCCCTTGTTCTGCTGCCACACACAAAGCACTTGAAGCTTGTTCCTTGTAGTTTTTCAGCTGGGGTTTACCACATTCCCATCCCACTCTTTAAATCCCCTGTCTCCACATGACCCCACTGCACCATAGTATTTGGGTTAAATAATACTTACCACTGCAGCTCCAGCTTTCCTGTGTCTGAGGTAGAGCAGCTGTAGCTGCCTCTAGTCTGCTCAGCAATGCTATTAACACCCTCATTTGCCACATGGTATGTAAGGTATCAGCATCAGTCCATGGTTTCAGCTTTCTGTAGTACTCACAGCTAAACAGGGCTTTTCCCCCACCTCATCCATGAAGGAACCAATCATCCCAAGGACAAATAACAGCCAGCAGCTTCTGTCACTTCCCTACTCATACATCTCATGAGTTATTCATTGCTTTTTGTCTGAGATGTAATTGTGTTGTCCTCTTAGCCTTAATTTGGAGTCCAAGTCAACATTACCTGCAACGCCCACAGAACACCAATGGCCTTTCTATAATACTGGGCTCTTCAAAGGCCCCAATTCCTACTGTTAAAAGCAATCAGAAGGACACTGAGGTGATGCAGCAAGGACAATGAGGCTGGCAAGGGGTCTTGAGGAGTCCTATGAAGAGCAGCTGAGGGAGCTGGGGTTGTTCAGCCTGGAGAAGAAGAGGCTGAGGAGTGACCTCATTACTCTATACAGCTACCTGAAAGGAGGTTGGAGCCAGGTGGGGGCCAGACTCTTCTCCTAGATAACAAGGGGTAGGATGAGAGGAAATGGCAGTAAGCTGCACCAGGGGAGGTTTAGGTTGGATATCAGGAAACAGTTCTACACCAAAAAGGGAACAGGATGCCCAGGGAAGTGGTGGAGCTACCATCCCTGGAGATGCTCAAAATACATTTGGGTGAGGAGTTTAGGGACACAGTCTTAAGACCTGTGCAAAGGAAGATGGCTGCGCACAGGTTATGGTTAGATTCTATGACCTTAACGTCTTTTCAATCAAGAGAGTCTATGATTCTATGTCCTCACACTTGTGTTACTAACCAACACCTGAGATATGGGAAAAAAACCAAACACAAAATACCAAACCAAACAGAAACAAAATAAAAATCAGCCAAGCAAAGATAGTTTGCAGCTTTCTCGTTTCCTTCAGTCAGTTCTCACACACGCAGACACATTATCTCTACTCAGAATCACAGAATCACCAAGGTTGGAAGAGACCTCAAAGATCATCAAGTCCAACCTGTCACCACAGACCTCATGGCTAAACCATGGCACCAAGTGCCACATCCAATCCCCTCCTGAACACCTCCAGGGATGGGGACTCCACCACCTCCCTGGGCAGCACATTCCAATGACGAATGACTCGCTCGGTGAAGAACTTTCTCCTCACCTCCAGCCTAAACTTCCCCTGGCACAGCTTGAGACTGTGTCCCCTTGTTCTGGTGCTGGGTTCCTGGGAGAAGAAACCAACCCCCTCCTGGTTATAACCTCCCTTCAGGGACTTGTAGAGAGCAAGAAGGTCTCCCCTGAGCCTCCTCTTCTCCAGGCTAAACAATCCCAGCTCCCTCAGCCTCTCCTCGTAGGGCTTGTGCTCAAGGCCTCTCCCCAGCCAAGAGACTCTGATGTCTACAACTACCTGAAGGGAAGCTGTAGCCAAGAGGGAGTTGGTCTCTTCTCCCAGGCAACCAGCACCAGATCAAGAGCACACAGTCTCAAGCTGCACCAGGGGAAGTTTAGCCTGGATGTTAAGAAGAAGTTCTTCCCAGAAAGAGAGATTGCCCATTGGAATGTGCTGCCCAGGGAGGTGGTGGAGTCACCATCACTGGAGATGTTTAGGAAGAGACTGGATGAGGCCCTTGGTGCCATGGTTTAGTTGATTAGATGGTGTTGGGTGACAGGCAGGACTCGATGATCTCAAAGGTCTTTCCCAGCCTGGTTAATTCTATTCTATTAGGTAGAATTTCTGCAGTCACTGCTGTAGAAATGTGCAGAAAAAACATCTTTCTTTGACAATTAGCTGCTGCTATCTATGATCTGACCACAAATGAATACAAGACAGCACCAACAGCATGAATGGCCAGCCTAGACTTCATCTGCAATTGCAGACAGATGGAGAGAATTTCCCAGATTCATCACTCTGACTCTAATTGGGTCCTACATCAACCACTACTTTAAGCCAGACCCACTTGAAGCTTTTCTTTCAATTAAGCCACCCAAAAATACTACAAGGGCTTTGCATTTGCCAAACTAGATGAGAACACAGCTTGGCCATGACAATAAAGAAAATTCAGAAAGAGAGAACCAACATGAAAGGGATTTGAGAACAATTCTATCTCCTTTCTACTGAGTCCTTCCACGAGAGATCTCCACTGCTCTTGTTCTCAGGTCTAGCACTTTGCACAGGCTTGTTGGGCAGCAACATATTTTACTGGGATCTCTCATAGCCTGAAAAAAAAGAGTTCATTTCCAACACTTTCCAACAGGCAGAGTCCTGCATCTGGGGAGGAATAACACCAGGCACCAGTACAGACTAGGGATCATCCTGCTGGAAAGCAGCTCCCTGGAGAAAGACCTCAGAATCCTGGTGGACAGCAAGTTCTGCATGGGACAGCAATGTGCCCTTGTGGCCAAGAGGGTCAGTGATATCAGGTAGTGATAGGACTAAGGGGAATGGAATGAAGCTGGAGGTGGGGATAGTCAGGCTGGAGGTGAGGAGGAAGTTCTTCCCCATGAGAGTGGTGAAGCCCTGGAATGGGTTGTCCAGGGAGGTGGTCGAGGCCCCATCCCTGGAGGTGTTTAAGCCCAGGCTGGATGAGGCTCTGGCCAGGCTGATGTAGTGTGGGGTGTCCCTGCCCATGGCAGGGGGGTTGGAACTAGATGATCCTTGTGGTCCCTTCCAACCCTGACTGATACTATGATACTATGATCCTGCAGTGCATCAAGAAAAGTGTCCCCAGCAGGTCTAGGGAGGTTCTCCTGCCCCTCTGCTCTGCCCTGATGAGACCACAGCTGCAATATTCTGTCCAGTTTTGGGCTCCCCAATTTAGGAGAGACAGGAATGTGTTGGAGAGCAGAGAACTACAAGGATGTTGAAGGGACTGGAACATCTGCTGTCTACAACTTCCTGAAGGGAGGTTGCAGCCAGGTGGGGGTTGGTCTCTTCTCCCAGGCAAGCAGCACCAGAACAAGAGGACACAGTCTCAAGCTGCACCAGGGTAGGTTTAGGCTGGAGGTGAGGAGAAAGTTCTTCCCAGAAAGAGTAATTGGCCATTGGAATGTGCTGCAGAGTTACTGACAATGAATCATCTGATCTCAGGACTGAACACAACACCTGAAGTCCAAAGTGCCATAATCCCACCATTCAGCTGCTTCTCCCTATTTGCTTCCTCCCAGCCAAACAAGAACCACGCAGCAGAATCGCTTTGAGGTTCATACCTTGGCTATGAAACAGGTAGCTTCAGCTGAAATGTGATAAACAAAAGAGGATAAACCCCAGGAACAATAAAGGACCAGCATCCTGATTGCACACGTAACAATGGGCTCTGAAGTGGTTATTAATACCCAGGAAGGCATTCTGTGATTTATAATAGCTTTATGTAAATGCCACACAGAGCAGCAAGCAAAAATGAAGTGAGGAATTGCTCTGGAAGGGAAAGAGAACAAAAGAGAAAGCACCATGATGTCAACAGAAATCCATCTCACAAATGCTGTTTGGTCACTGCTTTGCTGTAAAGAATATTGCAGGGCTGAGAAAGAGTGAGGCAAGAAGGGTATCATGGACTGCAAGGAACAACTTGGTTAATCAGAAAGAGGAAGGAGGGAGAACCAGCAAAGGGAGGGAGGAGCAGCAAAGGGAGGGAGGGAGAACCAGCAAAGGGAGGGAGAAGCAGCAAAGGGAGGGAGGGAGAAGCAGCAAAGGGAGAGAAGGAGGGAGAAGCAGCAAAGGGAGGGAAGGAGGGAGAAGCAGCAAAGGGAGGGAAGGAGGGAGAAGCAGCAAAGGGAGGGAAGGAGGGAGAAGCAGCAAAGGGAGGGAAGGAGGGAGAAGCAGCAAAGGGAGGGAAGGAGGGAGAAGCAGCAAAGGGAGGGAAGGAGGGAGAAGCAGCAAAGGGAGGGAGGGAGGGAGGGAGAAGCAGCAAAGGGAGGGAGGGAGGGAGAAGCAGCAAAGGGAGGGAGGGAGGGAGAAGCAGCAAAGGGAGGGAAGGAGGGAGAAGCAGCAAAGGGAGGGTGGGAGGGAGAAGCAGCAAAGGGAGGGAGGGAGGGAGGGAGGGAGAAGCAGCAAAGGGAGGGTGGGAGGGAGAAGCAGCAAAGGGAGGGAGGGAGGGAGAAGCAGCAAAGGGAGGGAGGGAGGGAGGGAGGGAAGGAGGGAGAGCCAGCAAGAATAGAAGAAAAGAAGAAGAAAATAGAAAGAAAACATAAAAGAAACAAAAGAAAAGGGCAGGCAATATAAGAGGGATGCAGCAGACAGCAAAGCCTGTAGCACCATGGGTAAAGTCAAACCAGTTTTTTGCTTTTGTCTTCTTCAGTGAAAAAAAAAGAAGACCAAAGTGTATCAAATAGCCCCCCTACACAGAATCATTTAGATGGGACAGCTAAGGGGATCAGCAGGATCTGGAACTGCTTGTCATAGGATATTACAGCTGCTAGACATTTACATCAGCTCATAAACTAACTCCACACACTCACAGGCGGGAAAGGAAGGGGTAAAACAACAACAAAAAAGAAGTAGTAAACCCAACCAAAAACCTGTAACAGATTGAACTAAAGCCCCTGAGCTGCAGGCTGGCTGAGGCTTGGAGTGCAGCCCAGCAAAGTATAACGAGAATAAAAGATTGGACCAAGTCTGGAGAAGAGAAGGCTCTGAGGAGACCTTCTTGTGGCCTTCCTGTATCTCAAAGGGGGTACAAGAAAGCTGGGGAGGCACTTTTGAGGGTGTCAGGGAGTGATAGGACGGGGGGGATGTAACAACACTAGAAATGGGTAGATCCAGATTGGATGTTAAGAAGAAATTCTTCTCCATGAGGGTGGTGAGAGACTGGCACAGGTTGCCCAGGGAGGTGGTAGAACCCTGGAGGTTTCTAAGGCCAGGCTGGATGTGGCTGTGAGCAACCTGCTATAGTGTGGGGTGTCCCTGCCCATGGCAGGGGGGTTGGATCTGGATGATCCTTGAGGTCCCTTCCAAGCCTGACAGTTCTATGATTCAGAGTGAGATAAATCTCCTCCTCTCTTCTTGTGGGCACGTGGTGCCCAGCTATTGCAGCAGGGCTAGCTTTGTCCTGACAAGGCAGATGAGGAATCCAGCAGCCTGGCAGAGAGTGAGGGTAAACACAGAGATGACAGCTCCAATTCGCCTTTCACGGGTGAGCAGCTTCGTTTTGCTAAGAGAGGCAGAGAGAGGAATCACTCAGCGCAGAGGCACTCAGGAAAATGACTTCATATCATAGATCTGCAGCACTCCTGCAAGTGAGGAAATCAGTGCTGAGATGACAGGCACAGAGCATCACTCAAGTTGTGAACTGGGGGGGGACATTTTCTCCTCCGGTGTCTGCAAGGCAGCACCACAGTGGTGCTCCTGCAATGCCGCTAGAAGTCAAGAGGGAGGCTCAGATGGCACTCAGTGGGCTTCTGGTGCCAGAGGAGATAGGAAACACATCAGAGACAAGATCAATGTAGGCCAGGGGAAGGTAGAATCATAGAATTGTTTTGGTTGGAAGAGATCCCTAAGACCATCCAGCCCAACCATCAACCTAATACCACTGTGGCCACTAAACCACATCCCAAAGTGCCACGGCCAGACGTTTCTTTAACACCTCCAGGGATGGGGACTCCACCACCTCCCTGGGCAGCACATTCCAATGCCTGACCACTCTCCTAATCTCCAATCTGAACATACCCTGGCACAATTTCAGGCCATCTCTTCTCATCCTACTGCCTTCTACTAGGGAGAAGAGACCAACCCCCACCTCAGTACACAACCTAACCTATCCCTTAGGCAAACTGAGAACCTCTGTCTTCTCCACAGAGGTAACACATGTCCTCCTCCTCTCCCCTAGGACTCACCAGCAAAAAACTAGTGACCTCTGGGTTGATCAGCTCCTTAGTCTCAGTTTGACAGCAGAATGGCAATTCAAACAAATATTCACTTTTCTTCCTGCACTTCTTCCTGTCTCTAGAGGAAGATTTCAAAGGACCCTCAATAGTTCTCAGCCTCAAAAGAAAGAATATAGGCTTAACACCTCCATCCTGCTTCCAATCCATGATGGTCTTGCAGACTTTCTTAATGGTAAGAGAGCAGCTCATGAGAAGATTCCAAAGAAACTGAACTCATTCCAAGAAACAGGATTCTACTTAGCAGCATTTAATTATGTCCTTCCATCACAGAAAAGAACTCCAACAGCTATACCAGCAGCTCAGTTTCTTTAACCAGTTATGAGCAGGAAAATCCTTTCCTTTGGAGAAAGCTTCTTTCATTTCCATTTCTGTGTGCCATGGACAGAGAAGTATCCCACTGCAATGCCTGAAACATCATAGGATCATGGGATGTTAGGGGCTGGAAGGGACCTTCAAAGATCATCACCCAGGGTGCTGGTGGGTGAAAAGCTGGACATGAGCTGGCACCAAGCACTCCCAGCTCAGAGCCAACCTGTCCTGGGCTGATCCCCAGCAGTGTGGGCAGCAGGGACAGGGAGGGGATGCTGCCTCTCTGCTCTGCTGAGACCCCACCTGCAGTGCTGGGGCCAGCTCTGGAGTGCTCAGTACAGCACAGACATGGACCTGTTGGAGCAAGGCCATAGGAGGCCACAGCACTGATAGGAGGACTGGAAGCCCTCTGCTGAGTCCAGGCTGAGAGAGTTGGGGTTTCTGAACCTGGAGAAATGAAAGCTCCAGGGAGACCTTCTGGTGGCCTTCCAGTACTTAAAGGGACAGACTTTTGGTCAGGGCCTGTTTTGACAGGACAAGGAGTGATGGTTGGAAACTTCAAGAGGAGATCTTGACTGGAGAGAAGGAAGACACATTTTACACTGAAGGTGCTGAGACACTGTCCCAGGTTATCCAGAGAGGTGATAGATACCCCATCTCTGGAGCCATTCCAGGTCAAGCTGTCTGGGGCTCTGAGCAGCCTGCTCTAATTGCAGATGTCCCTGCTGACTGCAGGGGGAAAGGGACTAGATAACCTTTAAATGTCCCTTCCACCTCAAACCATTCTATGATTCTGTGATCTGACAAATCAAAATAGATGCCTTAGCAATAAATATCCCACTTCCCTTGTGGCCAGCAGACCAAGGGAGGATCTTCTCCCCCCTCTAACAGGCCTCACCTGGAGTACTGTGACCAGTTCTGGGCACCCCCGCTTGAGAGGGACAAGGCACTACTAAAGGGAATCCAGCACAGGGCCACTGAGATGCTGAGGGGACTAGAAGATCTCTCATGAGGAAAGGCTGAGAGAGCTGAGGCTGGTTAGCCTGGAGGAGAAGAGGCTTGAGAGGGGATCTTATTAATGCTTACAAATATCTAACAAATGAGTGTCAGGAAGATGGGGCCAGACTCTCCTCAGTGGTCCCCAGTGACAGGACAAGAGGTCACGGGCATACACCTGAACATAGGAAGCTCCATCTCAACCTGAGAAGGAATTCTTTACTTTGAGGGTGGCAGAGCACTGAAAAAGGCTGCCCAGAGACATGGTGGAGTCTCCATCTCTGGAGCCATTCAAAGCCCACCTGGATCTGTTCCTGTGTGATCTGCTTTAGGTGATTCTGCTCAGGCAGGGGGGTTGGACTGGGTGATCTCCAGAGGTCCCTTCAAATCCCTACCACTCTGTGATTTCTGGAAGACTCTTGCAGTTGTGTTTCATTTTTCACCCACCATAACATCAGTGTAGAAGACATTGCCCTCCTCCAGTTGTATATCCAGCTATTGTTTCCCAACTTCTCCTTCATAAGCTGGTTCAGAAGTACATCCCATTCCTTTTCTACAATTTACCTTCCAACACACAAAACAGTCTAGAATCAAAAGGACACCCATAAACTACCCCTGTGCTAATGCTTCCAGCACAAAGCAAACATTCTTGAAGCTCTCACAGTGGGGAAAGAATTAATAATCTATGAGGTCATATTATGAAACCCTCTCAAATCATCCCCAGCTCTCCTCTTTCTATTTTCTTTTGTTCTGCTACACTGCTTCCATGGTTAATTGCTACTAATTAAAAATAGCTTCTGCAATGGCCAGAGAACTTCCCAACTCCAGCTCTGTTCTAGAAGGACTCCAGTATAAATACCAGCATTTATATGCCTTGCTAGTTCTTCCTTAAGTTATCTCTAGTGACAGCATCCATGACACAGCAGCAGTAATCTATCTACTGGTTCTTAACCTATTTTGTTCTTTACATTCTCCTACTAGAACCTCTTCTGCAGCTCCCCAGAGAACCATGTCATGGCTTAGGTTAGAAGGGACCTCAGAGATCATCTACTCCAACCTCTCTGCCATGGGCAGGGATAATTCTCAACTAGTCTTTGTTGCCCAAGACCTCATCCAACCTGGCTTTGAACATGCCCAAGGAGGAGGCATCCACAACCTCCCAGGCAACCTATTCCAGAGTCTCACCAACCTCAGGCTGAAGAACTTCTTCCTCAGCTCCAGTCTATCCCTATTCTCCCTCAGTTTAAAACCATTCCCCCTTGTCCTGTCTCTAGACACCCTTATGAAAAGTCCCTCTGCAGCCTTCCTGTAGTGTGACCGTTTGAGGCGGTGCCTTTAACAAAGGGACACTATGGCCAAATGTTTATAAACAAAAGACAGGTCTAAACTAATTTCATTGGTGGAGAAGCAGAAGCACTGCCTTAAGTTTTGATTCCCAGTGGGACTAGTCTCAGTCTTTCTTCCTTGCGGCAGCTCGCAGCTTTCTGGGCTTTTGGCCAGACTGACCAAAGAGAGAAGGCCTCTTCTAACACATAACTGCCTAACTGCTTTTAATTAACAATTATCCCTTTTTCTCTCTTTCTAACCCTCTCTGGGGAAAAGGGGAGAGCAGGGGGATACAGGGGTGGGGAACCCCTCTCAGCAGAGGAGGGAAATCTCATTTCTGTGTGACTTTGTTGTATATTTCTGTGTATATTGTAAATACTGTAGATGCCGTATATATTCCCCTGCGTTCCCTAAACTGCTTTGTAAATACAGCACATTCCTTTTGCTAATCCGCCTGTGCAGTTGTTTTTTCCTCTCAGTTTTCTTCCCTTTGCTTACGGGGGGGGGAAGAAGGCTTTTGCGGCCTTCCGCTTCAACCCTCGACATTTAGGATCCTTTCAGGTATTGGAAGAGCTCTAAGGTCCTTCTGGAGTCTTCTCTTGTCCAGTCTGAACACTCCCAGCTCCCTCAGCTTACCCTCATAGCAGAGGTGCTCCAGCCCTTGGATCATCTTTGTGGCCCTACTCTAGACTCTCTCCAACAGCTCTCTGTCCTTCTTATGCTGGGGACCGCAGAACTGGAAGCAGCATTGGAGGTGGGGTCTCTGCAGAGCAAAGGGGCAGAATCCCCTCTCTTGCCCCACTGCCCACAATCCTCTGGATGCAGCCCAGCACCAAGAGCCTCAACGGCTGCCTTCTGGGCTGCACAAGGGCACTGCCAGCTCATGGTGAGCTTCTCATCAACCAACACCCCCAAGCCTTTTCCTTCAGGCATACTCTCAATTCAGTCTGCACCCAGCCTGGAGTTGTGCCATTGTGAGTTTCCAACACTGAACCTTCCAGAGCTACACACAGTTTGGGGAACGTCACCACACAGTTGGGAGCGTAGGGAAACTTATGAGCAAGGGAAAAATTAGTTCTCCACAATTGCACCAGTTAATTGCAAGTAAGCAAAGTAAATTAAAATACCAACTGAAGATAAATCTTGGCTGTGAAAGCTTTGCCACGATCTCATGCATCACAAACGAAAGCACATTGAATCCCCTCCATAAATGAATCCAAACTATCAACCTGTTCAAAAATCAAGCCGTACTACACAGTGTGTTACTGCATGCTGCAAAACCATAGAGTCACAGGAGGGGTTAGGTTGGAAAAGACTCTTATGATCATGAAGTGCAACCATTAATCCAGCACTGCCTGGTCACCACTAAACCGTGTCACTCAGCACCACCCAGGGATGGGGACTCCACCACTGCTCTGGGCAGCCTGTTTCAGGATTTGACAACCCTTACAGGAAGAAAATTTTCCATGTGTTTAACCTAAACCTCCCCTGCTACAACATGAGGCCATTTCCTCTTAATACCTTTTTCCTTGGGAGAGGACATCAACCTCCACCTGGCTCCAACCTCCTTTCAGGGGGCTGTAGAGAGGGTAGAGTAGAGTAGAGTAGAGTAGAGTAGAGTAGAGTAGAGTAGAGTAGAGTAGAGTAGAGTAGAGTAGAATAGAGTAGAGTAGAGTAGAGTAGAGTAGAGTAGAATAGAATAGAATAGAATAGAGTAGAATAGAATAGAATAGAATAGAATAGAATAGAATAGAACAGAACAGAACAGAACAGAACAGAACAGAACTAGACTAGAATTAACCAGGTTGGAAAAGACCTCTGAGATCACCAAGTCCAACCAATCTACCAACACTATCTAATCAACTAAACCATGGCACCAAGCACCCCATTCAGTGCCTTCCTAAACACCTCCAGGGATGGTGACTCCACCACCTCCCCAGGCAGCACATTCCAATGGCCAATCTCTCTTTCTGTGAAGAACTTCTTCCTCACATCCAGCCTAAAACTTCCCTGGTGCAGCTTGAGACTGTGTGCTCTTGATCTGGTGCTGGTTGCCTGGGAGAAGAGACCAACCCCCACCTGGCTACAACCTCCCTTCAGATAACTGTAGAGAGCAAAGAAAGTCTCCCCTGAGCCTCCTCTTCTCCAGGCTAAGCAACCCCAGCTCCCTCAGCCTCTCCTCACAGGGCTGTGCTCCAATCCCCCCCCAGCTTTGTTGCCCTTCTCTGGACACCTTCCAGCAAGTCAACATCTTTCCTAAGCTGAGAGCAAGAAGGTCTCTCCTTAGTCTCGTTTTCTCCAGGCTGAACAATTCCAGTTCTCTCAGCTGCTCCTCACTAGACCTAACCCCAGAAATTTACCATCTCCTCCCTACTTCTGTGTAGCAAAACCTGTCTATAGAAACAGAGGCTTGAAATCTCTAACTGCATGGAGTAATTTAAGATCACATTTGCTAAAATTGAAAGCACAGGAAATAAGAGTTGTGGGTCAGAGGCTTTGCCAGGAATATCACAGCCATACATATGTGTGAAACTGAGTTACCCAACTCAACTTACTTATTTCCTTTCCCAACAAAAGAGTAATAAAATGTGATAAATAATAAAGAAGCAAAGCTTCAGATTTTATTTCTACTGCCACTGGAATTTCACATCCAAAGCCTGATTCCAAGAAGACCACATAATGCCATTACAGTAAGCACCTCATGTTATCAGTCACCTTGAGAGCACTTCTTTGGGTAGGCTGGCATCATTCATGCCATGTCCTACCCTTTCCTCTCTAATCTCCACTCATCCCAGGACAAAAGGAGCATTGTCTCTGAGAATATGATGACCCAAAAGGAACAGACCCTCTGCATTAATTTTCATGTTTACAGACTCAATGTCACCTTTGGCACTCCCATTACAATTCTCTTCAGGTCAGGAGCCACAAATTCATGGACTTGTAGTGATTGGTCCATAGGGAATGGATTGAAGCTGGCAGAGGGGAGATTTACTTCTTTACTGTAAGGGTCACAGAGCACTGGAACAGGTTCCCCAGAGAGGTTGTAGAGTCTCCTTCTCTTGAGACCTTCAAGGCCTGTCTGGATGTGTTCCTGTGTGACCTGAGCTAGATTGTATGGTCCTGCTCTGGCAGGGGGGTTGGACTCAATGATCTCTTTGGGTCCCTTCCAATCCCTGACATCCTGTGGATTAGGATGAGATTACGAAGAAATTCTTGACAGTGAGGGGGGAGACACTGGAACAGGTTGCCCAGGGAAGTTGGGGATGCCCCCTCTCTGGAGGTGTTCAAGGTCAGGCTGAGGCCTTGAGCCACCTGGGCTGGGGGGGGGTGTCCCTGTCCATGGTAGGGAGGTTGGAACTAGATGATCTTTAAGGTCCCTTCCAACACAAACCATTCTATGATTCAGAAGGATGTTTTTAGCTCATCTGGTCCAACCCCTCTGCATTGGGACATGCAGTAACCTGGGCTGGTGGGAGGTGTCCCTGCCCATGGCAGGGGGGCTGGAAAGAGATGATCCCTCAGGCCCTTTCCAACCCAAACCCTTTGATGAATCTGTGAATCTCTTACACTTGTCTCTTTTCATTAACATTTTTGATGCCACATTATTTCTTTTGCAAACACAGCACCCATGCCTGAAAAGAAAGCATGAAACCAAAAGGGATGATTTTATGGAATTAATTATAACCCAGACACCAGTGAGACAGGGGCTTCAGAGGGGAAAGGAATGACAGTTTCTTAAATATTCTTGAGAGGATCAATGTCCTAATAGCCACCACTGTGTCTTGCTTTCACTCAGACTCATATCCATCATCCATCCTTCTGTTCTCTTGGAATGCACTGAGATAGTCTGTTTCATTTGACCAGAAAGTAAGAGGAATGAAAAATAGCTCAGCTTATCCTGGACAGATAAAAGCCCTAACCTGTAAGGATCCAGCTTCTTTGAGTTCCTTTTAAATGACCTTAATTAATTTCAATGTAACATTCTCAGAATAAGCTTTTCACACAGTTGACCTCTCTCTGAGAAGCAACCTTTTACACCATCCTGTTTGAATTGCACAAATTGTCTCCTTTGTCACTTCAATTCCCTCTGTCCATGATTTTTTCCTTCTCATATCCTGTCCTTATCAGCTGCCCAACCACAAACACAGCTCATAAACAATCCTGTCTCAATCCTGTTGTTGCAAACTACAGCTTAAAATGGCAACTAAAAATGTATGGAAAGACAGAGTTTTATCCTCAATATTTAATTGATACTCTTGTCAGACAATACAGGATCGTAGAACAGATTGGGTTGGAAGGGACCCTTGAAGGTCATCTTGTCCAACCCCCCTGCAGGCATCAGGGGCATCTTTAACTAGAGCAGGTTGCTGAAAGATTGTTCTTGATTTAGGAATTGTTTCCCCCTTCCCTTTATTCTTACTCTCTCCTCAAACATAAAGCAAAGAAAAAAGGAATCACAGAATCACCAAGGTTGGAAGAGACCTCAAATATCATCAAGTCCAACCTGTCACCACAGACCTCATGACTAAACCATGGCACCAAGTGCCACATCCAATCCCCTCTTGAACACCTCCAGGGATGGTGACTCCACCACCTCCCTGGGCAGCACATTCCAATGGTTAACAACTCTCTCTGGGAAGAACTTCCTCCTCACCTCCAGCCTAAACTTCCCCTGGTGCAGCTTGAGAGTGTGTCCTCTTGTTCTGGTGCTGGCTGCCTGGGAGAAGAGACCAACCCCCTCCTGGCTACAACCTCCCTTCAGGTGGTTGTAGACATTGGATGGTACAGGCTGGAAGGGACACCTAGAGGTCATTCAGTCCTACAGCCCTGCCTAAGCAGGATCCAGATGGATATTGAAAGCCTCCAGAGAAGGAGACTCCACAACCTCTCTGGGCAGTCTCACAGCAAAGTTCCTCACATCGAGGTGGCACTTGCTGTGTTCCAGTTTGTGTCCCTCAGCCCTTGGAAAGAGCCTGGCCCTTTCTTCTTGGCACCCACCCTTCAGATA
The DNA here is from genome assembly GCF_026170545.1 of Melanerpes formicivorus. Lineage (NCBI taxonomy): Eukaryota > Metazoa > Chordata > Aves > Piciformes > Picidae > Melanerpes > Melanerpes formicivorus. The sequence continues at coordinate 14,773,913 of NW_027142370.1, read as the reverse complement.
TTTGTAGGCATTAATGAGATCCCCTCTCAGTCTTCTGTTCTCCAGACTAAGTGGTCTTCAAATTAACCTAGGAAATTCAGGTGTGAAAGAAAAAGAAAAGCATCCATTGCTCTTCCATTTGACAAATGACTCTCTGATTTCCAAATTCACCACAAAAACACAGAATAGATGGCACAGTTTTATTAGCAGCACAGAACTCTGTGCACAAAGTCACCTTTGTAAGGCACAACTCAACAGTTTTGTGCCTTTCACTGTTAAACACAAAGGAGAACCAACTTATTTACCAAGCATGTATAGACTCATGCTACTCAAGCTGCAGCAGGGGAGGTCTAGGTGGGATATCAGAAGAAACTCCTTGACTGAAATGGTTCTCAAACGCTGGAACAGGCTCCCCAGGGAGGAGGTTAAATCCCCATCTCTGAAGGTGTTAAAAGAGGCAGGAAGAGGCTCCCCAGGGAGGAGGTTAAACACCCATCTCTGAAGGTGTTAAAGAAGCAGAACTGGGATGAGACTTGATAGAGTCAGGGAATGGTTTGTCTCAATGATCTTAAAGGTCTTTTCCAACTGAAATGATTATGTGATTCTATGATTCTCCTTCTCACATGTGGCAATTCCCCCAGTGCTGAAACATAAAGTGACACCTAACAGCTTTGAAATTACATCTAGACCTTTTCACTCTTGGTTCTGCTTTTGCATTCAGAAATTCCCTTTGTCTTGAGCGTGAACATCTCTGATATGGAGAAAGACTGAGACCTGGGGCTGTTTAGTCTGGAGAGAATGCAGCTGAGAGTGGATCTTATCAATGTCTGTAAATATCTGAGGGGTGGGTTTCAGAACGAAGGTGCCAGGCTCTTTGGTGGTGCCCAGTGATAGGACAAGGAACAATAGGTACCAGCTGGAAGCCAGGAGGTTCCACCTCAACATAAGGAGAAACTTCTTTGCTCTAAGGTTGCTGGAGCCCTGGAGCAGCCTGCCCAGAGAGGCTGGGGAGTCTCCTTCCCTGGAGAAGTTCCAAACCCACCTGGATGTGTTCCTGTGTGGCCTGCCCTGGTTGATCCTGCTTTGGCAGAGGGGTTGGACTCGATCTCTAATTCTTAACATTCTATGATTCTATGACTGCTGCCAACAGAATTTCAAAGCAACTTCAATGCAGACAGAAACAGCCTCTTGAGAGCTTCCACACATTACCTGCCTTTCCCATTCTCCATTTTCAGCTTCCCAGTGTCTACTGGTTTTCCAGCCAGGACTGGAGCACCACAGTCCATTTCTACTCTCACCTCTGACAGAGCCCTGCCACATTCAGCCTTGCTAAGCCACACAACTCAAGTCAAAACAGGATTTGTTACACAGGATTTGCCCAGGTAGGACATGGAAAGCTTCACTCTGCACGCTGCTGAGCCCACAGAATTCTGCAGCATCCAACTGCAGAGGAGCCTGCAGCCAGAGAATCTGAATCATGGCTCCTGTTCACAAGCATCTGATGAGCTCTCTGTGCATTTGCCTGTAAGTCACCATCTCCTATTATGCACCACCAGGCATGAGTGGGTAATTAGTTGTTGCCATATGTCTGCACGTACATGCATTCCAATTACTTGCAGTGTTAGCTCATCAGTTTACACAAAGTATCTTTAAATCCAATATTTGCACAGTGTCTGGTCTGCACATCCTTCTCCAGACACCACCATCTATGCTTCAGAGGCCTTGGATAACTCTTTGAAGCAATACCTGCTTTCTGATACGTAACCAAGTGTCTTCAATTGTCATCACTTGCATCACCAAGGTCTTCATTACTCCAGCTGAAAAACGACATCATTTGGCCTAGGTTCATCCCTGGTAACTGAAGAGCACAACTGTGCTGCTTCCCATGCAGCATCGCTCCTGCTCAAAGCAACACTAAACCTGATGAACCTGAGAGCATTTGGAATTGCCAGATAAGGCTGAGTGGCATTTCCAATTTCACTAAAACAAAGTACAAGGCAGAACATTGCTCCACCTCAACTCATTGAGCTCTCCATTAACTGCACTCTTGTCCTTCCCTTGTGGTATAAAAACAGAAAAGGAAAAAGATACTTCCAACAAGGACTAAGTTGAAGGAGGGAGGGAGCAGACTGAAACCAACTTTTTATTCCTCCAAAGAGTATCACAGTATCACAGTATAACTTAGGTTGGAAAGGACCTCGAGGATCATCGAGTCCGACCTATCAACACAGACCCCATGACTAGACCATGGCACCAAGTGCCACGTCCAATCTCCTCTTGAACACCTCCCTGGGCAACCCATTCCAATGACAAACGACTCACTCGGTGAAGAACTTCTTCCTCACCTCGAGCCTAAACCTCCCCTGGTGCAGCTTGAGACTGTGTCCCCTTGTTCTGGTGCTGGTTGCCTGGGAGAAGAGGCCAACCCCTTCCTGGCTACAACCACCCCTGAGGTAGTTGTAGAGGGCAATGAGGTCACCCCTGAGCCTCCTCTTCTCCAGGCTAAACAACCCCAGCTCCCTCAGCCTCTCCTCACAGGGCTGTGCTCAAGGCCTCTCCCCAGCCTTCTTGCCATTCTCTGGACACCTTCAAGTCTCTCAATGTCCTTCTTAAACTGAGGAGCCCAGAACTGGACACAGGACTCAAGGTGCGTCCTAACCAGTGCTGAGCGCAGGGCACAATGACTTCCCTGCTCCTGCTGGCCACACTATTCCTAATGCAGGCCAGGATGCCATTGGCCTTCTTGGCCACCTGGGCACACTGCTGGCTCATATTCAGGTGGCTGTCGATCAGCACCCCCAGGTCCCTCCCTGTTTGGCAGCTCTCAGCCACTCCGACCCCAGCCTGTAGCTCTGCGTGGGATTGCCGTAGCTAAAGTGCAGCACTCGGCACTTGGACTTGTTGAAGGCCATCCCATTGGACTCTGCCCATCTGTCCAGTCGGTCGAGGTCCCTCTGCAGAGCCTTTCTACCCTCTAACTGACTAACATCTGCTCCTAACTTAGTGTCATCTGCAAACTTGCTGATGACTGAGTAACTAAATGTTGGAGAATTATGGCATGACTTACATGACAGTCCAGCAGAACAGGGCCTATGGTTGGTCCCAACACTGTTTGGAAACCCCAGCACCTGACTGCATGGTCATGCAACAGTACTAAGGTCAGTTTCTTGGACTCATGCTTGTCCAAGCATGGCACCAAGTCATGACATCAATTCCCATCCAGAAAACCAGTAGTGCCAAGTGCCAGCTGGGTGATTGCATTCCAATGCTGGGAGGGCTGGAAGCCCTCTGCTGTGAGGCCAGGCAGAGAGTGCTGGGGTTGTTAAGCCTGGAAAAGAGAAGGCTACAGGGAGTCCTTCTGCTGGCCTTTCAGTGCTTAAAGGGCCTGGTAGGAAATGAGGGGGCAGACTTCATTGCAGGGCTTGTTGTGACAGGCCAAAAGGTGATGGTTTGAAACTAAGAGAGTGAGTGAGATCTAGACGGGAAAAATGTTACAGATTTTTCCCCTGAGGATGGTGAAACCATGGCCCAGGTTGCCCAGAGAGGTGGTAGATGTCCCATCCCTGGAACCATTCCAGGTCAGGTTGTCTGGGGCTGTGAGCAAGCTGCTCTAGTTGCAGATGTCCCTGCATGTCCCAATGCAGAGGGGTTGGACCAGATGAGCTATAAACATCCTTCTGAATCATAGAATGGTTTAGGTTGGAAGGGACCTTAAAGATCATCTAGTTCCAACCTCCCTACCACGGACAGGGACAGCCCCCACTAGCCCAGGGTGCTCAAGGCCTCAGCCTAGCCTTAAACACCTCCAGGGAGAAGGCATCCCCAACTTCCCTGGGCAACCTGTTCCAGTGTCTCACCACTTTCACTATCACAAATTTCTTCCTATTATGTCCTTCAAATCTCCCCACTGCCAGCTCAAAACCATTGCCCCTTGTCCTATCACTACAAGCCCTTGTAAGAAGTCCCTTCCCAGCTTTCTTTTAGGCCCCTTCAGGTACAGGAAAGCTGCTCTACGATCTCCTCAGAGCTTTCTCTTCCCCAGGCTGAACAGCCCCTATCATAATCAATGAGAAACAGCATGTAAAAAGAGAACCTATGAAGAGCATCTGCAATTATCCTAGTTTAGACAGACATAGTACCTTACCAGTTTCATCTTTATCAAGAAAACAAGGAGTTCTGCCTGATGAATGTCTCCAGCAGCCACAGTGCAACCTGGGCACAGAACACACCCTTGCCTTCACCCTACTGCCAGAGCTTGGGTTTGTAGGTAGCTACCCTTTGTATGACCTGGGTCCTGGCTCCACAGGTAACTCAGGGAATTTGTGTTTGATCAAACCCAGATTACAAGCAAAATACAGAGCCAGGCTCTTTAATGACTATTTCTCTGCAGAAGATACGATGAGAACGGGAGAAGTAGTTAAAATATGCCAGCAGCTCTGGAAGCAAAATGAAAAGCTAAATTCCCCTTGAAAAGCTAAATTCCCATTGACAACCACACTATGATCTTTGAGATTTTTCATTAAAGGTCTTGGGGGAAGGGAAAAAAAAAAAGCAAAGCTAAGCTGCATAAAACAATAAGCAGAACAAATGAAGGTTCTATATATATATGTATTTCACTGAAGACTCCAGCCTTATGAAGCTTATGCTTCATAATATTAGCTGTGTAACTCCTACAGAAACCACCAAGTCATTTTTCCTCTTGCACTGCAGCAAAATGCATTTATTTTCCCCCAGCTTGTCTGCAGGGTTTTGCTCTCTTTCACTAACCACGGAAGCCTAACACTCAGATGTCAAGGAGACATCTGAGCAAGGTTTTGGATGCAGAGAATTTCACAGCATCAGCCAGGGATACACACAGGCTCACTCGTGCCACAGCGTTACAATGGCATTCACTATGGAGCACAAAAGAGGCAATCATCTGAAATGAGGACCACACAGAAGACAATCTTGTACCCAAGGAAACAGAACAGCAAAGTATCTCATTTTTCACACCAGATTACATCAGCAGTTACAGATTCTAAAGGAAGTATGCTAAAAGGGCTACTTCCCACTGAAAGAGAAAGGAGATGCTTTTACAAGCCCAATATTATGTTTTCATTCATAAAAAATCTGGGAACAGGGCCAGAGCTGGCTGCATACATTCAGTATGACCTTTCAGGAACATTTATTTCACTGCAGTACCTCCACATTAATCTGTAACTTTGAATTATACCACTAATGCCAGTCAGAGAGATAGCAGCTCCCAGCGAAACAGCAGCTAGATATAAAATCCTTCCGGGGCCATCGCTCACAAAGTATCAGTCCTGCAGATCAGACCAGTGGCTGAAGGAAGTGACACTTTGGGATGCTGGTGATGCAACCCTCTAAATTGTGTTGATTAACATCAAATCATGGGATCATGGCACTAACAGTGCCCAAGAAAATAACCTCACCTCTCTGTGACTTTTCTGTTTAGCAGTGCCCAAACTTTTCAGCCACAAAGAATATTAGGATAGCAAAGCAAGAGGACTTGATCGCTTCAAGCAACCAGCATCTCTCTCATCCACAAACTAAGAAAGGGCTACATCAAGACTGTCTACAACTACCTGAAGGGAGGTTGTAGCCAGGTGGGGGTTGGTCTCTTCTCCCAGGCAAGCAGCACCAGAACAAGAGGACACAGTCTCAAGCTGCACCAGGGGAGGTTTAGGCTGGAGGTTAGGAAGGAGTTCTACATAGAGAGAGTGATTGCCCATTGGAATGGACTGCCTGGAGAGGTGGTGCAGTCACCATCATTGGAGGTGTTTAGGAGGAGACTTGATGGGGTGCTTGGTGCCATGGGTTAGTTGATTAGGTGGTGTTGGATGATAGGTTGGACACGATGATCTCGAAGGTCTTTTCCAACCTGGTTTAATCTATTCTATGATATTCTATCCAACCTATTTCAGGCTTTCTAAACCTTGGGATCACTCAGCTTCTCTAACATTGAATATTTTTCTCATAACAAAGAACTCTAGCACCAATTGCTTTCCTGGTAACTTTCCACCAGCAGAAGCAACATAGAACTCCCAGAAATTTGCAAACTCTCCTTGTTCTGGGATGCTCTCCTTCTCTTAAATATATCACTATGTAATAAATCATGCATTTACTGGCAATAACTGAAACAAGAGATGCAATTTATTAACCTTCTGAGCTTTGCCATCTCAGCAGAGTCATTAAAAATCCTGGCAAAAGAGAAAACAATCTGACCCCTAACACAGCAGACAAATTTCAAAGACTCACCAGACTTTAATTGGATTATTTTTCCCCCCCCAAAGACATTTTTCATGAGCCTAATGACAAACCCAAGATCCAAGTCTCAAAAGATACTTCTTGATTCTTCAGATTATCATAGTAGGCTGTTCAGTCTGGAGAAAAGAAGGCTCCCAGGTGACCTCATTGTGGCCTTCCAGTATCTGAAGTGACCTACAAGAAGGCTGGGGAGGGACTGCTCAAGATCTCAGGGAGTGATAGGACTAGGGGGAATGGAATGAAGCTGGAGGTGGGGAGATTCAGGCTGGAGGGGAGGAGGAAGTTCTTCCCCATGAGAGTGGTGAAGCCCTGGAATGGGTTGTCCAGGGAGGTGGTTGAGGCCCCATCCCTGGAGGTGTTTAAGGCCAGGCTGGATGAGGCTGTGGCCAGGCTGATCTAGTGTGGGGTGTCCCTGGCCATGGCAGGGGGGTTGGAACTAGATGATCCTTGTGGTCCCTTCCAATCCTGACTGATACTATGATACTACAATAACCTGTGCAATGACTTTAATTTTCCTTTTCATGCTGTACTTCCAGGACCAGGGTAGATTTAGGTTGGACATCAAGAGGAAGTTCTGCACCTTGAGAGTGGTAAAACTCTGGAACAGGTTGCCCAGAGATATGGTTGAGGCCCCCTCCCTACAGACATTTGAAGTCAAACTTAATGGGGCCCTGAGCAACCTGATCTAGTTGGAGGTGTCCTACCTGACTGCAGGGGGTTGAACAAGATGAACTTTGAGGGTCCCTTACAGCCCACTGCATTCCATGATTCTATGTTCTTCACAGAAAGAGAGATTGGCCATTGGAATGTGCTGCCCAGGGGGGTGGTGGAGTCACCTTCACTGGAGGTGTTTCGGAAGAGACTGGATGGGGTGCGCTTGGTGCCATGGTTTAATTGATTAGATGGTGTTGGGTGATAGGTTGGACTCAATCTTGAAGGTCTTTTCCAACCTGGTTAATTCTACTCTATTCCTGTACTTCAGTCAATCTACCACACTGAAGCTGTAATTCTAACCTTGAGTGCTGCAGATTAAGCTAGGATTCAGCAGCAGTTTGGCAGTCCAGGTGTGTCAAAGAGATCTCTTTCTCCCCTTATGCATCATGATATGGATTGCAAGCCTGGTTTATTGCACCCATTAGCAGTTTTCTCTACTGCCTTCCACAGAAAAAAACCATTCCAGTTCCTAATGTGTAAGACTGGGAATGACAATGTGGTGACTAAAGCCCCAGGAAGTCTAAAGCATGATTTACCTCTGAGGTATAACAAGGCCAAGTGCCAGGTCCTGCACTTGGGTCACAATCACCCTATAAATGCCACAGACTTGGAGAAGAGTGACTGGAAACTGTCTGGCAGAGGAAGATCTGGAGGTGTTGGTTGACAGCTGGCTGAAGATGAGCCAGGATGTGCCAAGATGACCTTCTGGTTCTCTACAACTCACTGAAAGGAGGTTGGAACCAGGTGGGGGTTGGTCTCTTCTCCCTTGTTACTGCAAGTGGCAGCACAAAAGGAAATGGCCTCAAGTTGCACCAGGGGAGGTTTAGGGTGGTTATGAGAAGAAACTTCTTCACTGAAAGCATTCTCAAACACTGGAACAGGTTCCCCAAGGAGATGGTAGAATCCCCATTCCTGGAGATGCTAATTGAGGCAGAAATGTGGTGTTGAGGGACATGGTTTAGCATCAGCCTTGGTAGAGCTAGATGATGACTGGACTTGATCTTGAAGGTCTTTTCCAACCAATGTGATTCTGTGATTCTATGCTATTTCTAAGCCTGGGGTTTCAGGTGACCTGTACCAATTCTTTCTTCTCTTGGTAGCTCTCAAAAACTCTTCTAAAACCTCTTCCAATCACAGAGAGTTCAAAAGACCTAAGCTACTTTCTGTTGAGAGCTTCTGATTATCATCATTGCATGCTTGTATTGAAGTGATGGATTCACTGAAGACCAAGTTAAATCTGTGCATGTCAAAAGCACAAAGAGATGGGAGGGCAGATTTTAATCCATTCTTGTCCCCTTTTACACACTAAGCTGACTGCATGTGATACTCTTCACACACCTGAACTATGGATTTCACATAATCCTCTATAACAATCAGGAGAAATACCTCCTCAGTGCCAGCTGCACAGGTTCAGAACTAGTGATAGGAACAAGCATCACTGGTAAATTCCAATGCCAGATCTTTGCTAACTTTGATATAGAAACCTCATCATGTCCTAAGACTTGATTCAAGGCATGACAACAACCTGTGTCTGAAGAACTAGGTGTTACTGAGGACACTTGACATTTTCAAAGCCAGGGAAGGAACTGCTGTGCTGATGAGCTTGAGAGGTGACCTGGACCTCAAAGCCTACTCCTTGTGCTGGGTCAAGAACAACTTGATTCTTCCTACATTTTTTTTGAGAGCTTTATACAGAGAGCTCATCTCTATTTAACCAATTTTTCCTGGAGTACAGCCCTATTACACCATGAACACTGAAGTGTGTAGTCAAGTTGAGGAGAGAAAAGGTAAAGCAAAAGGGAAGGGGACAGTGCTAGGCAGCCTAGCACTCCTTGATTATTCTGCATTCTCCCACCAAAAAGTTTAGTTGTGATTTTCAAACTTCTCTCTGTGATTTCTTCTGTTATTTCAATGCCTCCTTGCATGCATAACAAATACCTAGGGGGAAAAAACACCACCAAAAAGCCCATAGCAACTATTCCAGGGAACAGAGCTACTCATAGTATAAAAATGAATTGGCTTTGAGCACTTCTTTTCATTACCAAGAGGTGGGCATGTTCAAGTGCAAATATGATTATTGGTCACAAAAAGCAGGAAAGGAAATCTGGATATCATCTTGTCCAACACCCCTACTAAAGCAGAGTCTCCCACAGCAGCTTGCCCAGACTCACAACATCCAGGCATGTTTGGAATCTCTCCAGAGAGGGAGACTCCACAACCTCTCTGGGCAGCCTGGGCAATGTTCCAGAAGCCTCAAAGTAAGCAATTTTTTTCCTTACATAAAACATTTGGGTTCCAGTTTGTGTCTGTTGCCCCTTGTCCTGTCACCAGGCATCAATGATGGTGACACCAAGCTGGGGGCACGAGTTGATCTGCAAAAGAGTAGGAGAGCTCTGCAGAGGGACCTTGACAGGCTGGACAGATGGGCAGAGTCCAAGGGCAGGAGATTGAACACACCTAAGTGCCAGGTTCTACACATTGGCCACAACAACTCTATGCAGTGCTATAGGCTGGGGTCAGAGTGGCTGGAAAGCAGCCAGGCAGAGAGGGACCTGGGGGTGCTGATTGACAGCAGCTGAACAGGAGCCAGCAGTGTGCCCAGGTGGCCAAAAAGGCCAATTGCATCCTGGCCTGTACCAGGAACAGAGTGGCCAGCAGGAGCAGGGAAGTCATTGTGCCCTGTACTCAGCACTGGTTAGGCCACACCTCGAGTCCTGTGTCCAATTCTGGGCTCCTCAATTTAAGAAGGACATTGAGACACTTGAACGTGTCCAGAGAAGGGCAACAAGGCTGGGGAGAGGCCTTGAGCACAGCCCTGGGAGGAGAGGCTGAGGGAGCTGGGGTTGCTTAGCCTGGAGAAGAGGAGGCTCAGGGGAGACCTTATTGCTCTCTCCAACTCCCTGAAGGGAGGTTGTAGCCAGGTGGGGGTTGGTCTCTTCTCCCAGGCAACCAGCACCAGAACAAGAGGACAGAGTCTTCAAACTGCACCAGGGGAGGTTTAGGCTGGATATTAGGAAGAAGTTCTTCATAGAAAGAGAGATTAGCCATTGGAATGTGCTGCCCAGGGAGGTGGTGGAGTCACCATCCCTGGAGGTGTTTAAGAAGAGACTGGCTGAGGCACTTGGTGCCATGGTTTAGTTGATTAGATGGTGTTGGGTGATAGGTTGGACTTGATGATCTCAAAGGTCTTTTCCAACCTGGCTTATTCTATTCTATTCTATTCTATTCTATTCTATTCTATTCTATTCTATTCTATTCTATTCTATTCTATTCTATTCACTGGAAAGAGTCTGGCCAGTAATAAAGTAGTGGTAGCAACAGAGAAGTGACCACAGATACCTCAACCTTTGCTTTCCTGCATTTAAAAGTGTTAAACACGATAGAAATTCATGTAAACATCAAGAGAAAGATCAAATCAAACAGTGATGGTAGAAAGGAAAAGGAAGAGTTTGCAACATGCCTATCTGAAGAGGATCACAAAGTCACAGACAAAAAAGGGAAGTTGCTGATGGAAGAAAGGACAGAAGCTTTACAGAGAGCAAAGTGGGGAACTTCAGAAGAGGATGCTCCAAGGTGTCCATCTGCTGCTTTATCCACTGATTTTTCAGAAGGCAAAGAAATCACAGAAACAAGGAAATCCAAATATATCCCCTGGCATTAACGTTCAAAGGCTTTGAACTGGGAATGATTCTATTAATAACTGACAGAAATGAGAAAAAAACAACAAAATAAGTTGGAGTGAAACCAGAGGAGGCCTCAAGGATGATCCAAGGGTTGGAGCACATCTGCAGTGAGGACAGGGAGAGGGAGGTGGGGGTGTTCAGCCTGGACAAGAGAAGACTCTGGGGGGGACCTCAGAGCTGCCTTCCAATACCTGAAGGGATCCTACAGGAAGGCTGCAGAGAGACTTTTTATAAGGGTGTCTAGAGACAGGACCAGGGGGAATGGTTTGAAGCTGAGGGAGAGTAGGGTTAGACTGGAAGTTGGGAAGAAGTTCTTCAGTAGAAGGGTAGTGAGACTCTGGAATAGGTTGCCCAGGAAGGTTGTGGATTCCCCCTCCTTGGGGTATTCAAGGCCAGGATGGATGAGGCCTTGAGCAGCCAAGTCTAATTGAGAGGGGTTCCCTGCCCACGGCAGAGAGGTTGGAGTAGATGATCTCTGAGGTCCCTTACAAGCCATGCCATTCTATGAAAAGGCTAATCACGTCCACCTCTCAAAAAGAATCAGTCACAGAAATGCATGAGTGCATGCCAGAACAAAACAAAACCCCATGAGCCATAACCACCATAAAATCAAACTACCTGGACCACCAGCAGCAACGCTGAGGTCTCCACAAGCAGCAAATCACCAAGCAGGAAAGGCCCCAAAGCTGATGTGATGATCTCAAGTGTATCATTTTAATCAAGCAATCAGCTGATTAGTGTGAGAGGTCACTTAAAAATAACACAAAACAGAAACAAACATCAGCTCATTAAAGAGAGGGGAGGAGAGGCAGGACCAACTGAATGCTTTTGCAGCCTTCCTCCAAAAAAAGCTTTTCAAACTCTCCTCCAACAGATTCCAACAGAGGAATGTGCTCTTTATCTGATGTGGACATTTATCCCCTTCAGAACCCATGTCTAAACACATTATGGAAGCTCTGAATTACTGCCTTTCAGCTGTGTTCCAACAGCCTTTCTTGCGCCATGCTCTCGGTTCAAGGAACATCAGGTTTGGAGAAGTTTTTTTTCCCCCCAGAACCTGCTGCAGTGAGCTCCCCTGGAAGAATCCAAACAGAGGATTTCTTGCCAGCAGGCACTTTACAAGCAAGGATTGGCAGGTAAGAGCAGAAGAGTATTTTTCCACTGATAAAAACCCCTCTCCCCAAGAGGGAATATCAGTGTTTGTGATCCAGGTTTGCACTGTATGGATTCAGCACATATATAGGGAGGAAATAGGCCTCTTTTATATACATACTCTGCACAGATGATGATGTTTGTGGGCTAAGTACAAAAAAACCCCACCAACTTCTCCAGAGGCAACTGGAAAGGGACTGGTTATGCCTTTTTCACTCAGTGTCAGATATATAAAGCAAGTGCCAGCTGCAGCTGTGCTTGCTCCATCCTCCTCAGATTTGCATAACACAGCTCTAGGGTGAAACCTGACTGCAGTCCTGGGAAAGGAGGTTAAACTCATAAAACAGGGAGCATTGGTTAGGAGGCTATCAATATTACATTGTAGTGAGGCTCAAAAATGCATCTGAGTAAGACATGATTAGCCACACCTTGAGTCCTGTGTCCAGTTCTGGGCCCCTCAATTTAAGAAGGACATTGAGACAATTGAAGGTGTCCAGAGAAGGGCAGCGAGGCTGGGGAGGGGTCTGGAGCACAGCCCTGTGAGGAGAGGCTGAGGGAGCTGGGGTTGCTTAGCCTGGAGAAGAGGAGGCTCAGGGGAGACATTATTGCTCTCTACAACTCCCTGAAGGGAGGTTGTAGCCAGGTGGGGGTTGGTCTCTTCTCCCAGGCAAGCAGCACCAGAACAAGAGGACACAGTCTCAAGCTGCACCCAGGGGAAATTTAGTCTCAAGGTGAGGAGAAAGTTCTTCACAGGGAGAGTCATTAGTAATTGGAATGTGCTGCCCAGGGAGATGGTGGAGTCCCCATCCCTGGAGGTGTTCAAGAGGAGATTGGATGTGGCACTCGGTGCCATGGTTTAGTAGTCATGAGGTGTTGGATGATAGGTTGGACTTGATGATCTCTGAGGTCTCTTCCAACCTTATTGATTCTATGATGTGGCCATGATGCCTGTTCTAGAACAGACCTAATCCCTCTGAGCAGCTCCACCACATTCTGTTGCATTTTGAAACAAAAATCCCATTAGATGCCACCCACTGCTGACCACCTAAAGGTAGTTTGTGCTCTCACACAGCACTCAGGGGTCTTAATCACATGGATTTTAGAACTTCTGATCAATACAATACACTTTGAGCTCACTGAGAGCTCAAACTCTAATGAGCTAAACTAATTAGAATTTTCAAGTTCATCAATTCGTAATGAGGCTGAAGATAAAAACTTTTTGCCTTAATCAACACCTTTGGAAGCTAACATTTTTCTTCCAGACACTTCACAGTGATTTCCTTGCACAACTAAGCCAGGAGAAGTAAGGGAATACAACAATGAAAATATAAACAATGAAATACTACAAGGGCAAGAGGAGAGTCTTGCACCTGGGAAAGAACAACCCCATGGACCAGGACAGGCTGGGGGCTGATCTGGGGAAAGGGACCTGGGACTCCTGGTGGACAACAGGATGCCCACAAGCCAGCAATGTGCCCTTGTGGCCAAGAAGGCCAATGGCATCCCTAGGGTATATTACAAGGAGTGTGGTGAGTAGGTCTAGAGAAGTTCCCCTCCCCTCTACTCAGGCCACATCTGGAATATTATCTCCAATTCTGGACCCCTCAGGTGAAGAAGCACCTCAGGGAACTGCTTGAAAGAGTCCAGCACAGAGCCACAAAGATGCTGAAGGCAGTGGAACATCTCCCTGTGAGGACAGGCTGAGGGAGCTGGGGACTCTCAAGCTTGGAGCAGAGGAGCCTGAGGGGTGCTGCTAATAAAGATGTGCAGGGCAGTGTCAGGAGGATAGATCAGGCTCTACTCAGAGATGTCCAATAATAGGACAAGGAGCAATGGGGGCAATCTGGAGCAGAGGAGGCTCCACAGGAACAGAAGTAAAAACCTTTTTACTGTGACGGTGACAGAGCTTTTTAGTCTAATTCCACACCTTTTACATCCAAAGTTCAGAAGTTAACTGATATTTGTTTCCTCATTGCTCTCTACAACTATGTGAGAGGAGGTTGTAGCCAGGAAGGGGTTGGTCTCTTCTCTCAGGCAACCAGCACCAGAACAAGAGGACACAGCCTCAAGCTGCACCAAGGGAGGTTTAGGCTGGAGGTGAGGAGAAAGTTCTTCCCAGAGAGTCATTTGTCATTGGAATGTGCTGCCCAGGGAGGTGGTGGAGTCACCATCCCTGGAGGTGTTCAAGAGGGGACTGGACGTGGCACTTGGTGCCATGGTCTAGTCAGGAGGTCTGTGGTGACAGGTTGGACTTGATGATCTTTGAGGTCTCTTCTAACCTTAGTGATCCTGTGATAGCTGTGTAGAGAGAAAGTGATACAGTGAAATAGCAATGATGCTCTAACCATTTTCAGACAGGGTAAGACTTCTTTACTACCTTTTACCCTCCTTCAGAATATCTCTCCTCAATGAAGCTCAGGGATTTGGGGGTAAGAGAACTGTATTTGTGATTTATTGGTGCTATTTCCAAGCATTATTCTACAGCACAGAGTAGTGGTTTAGGCTGTTTTCAAGCGTTATCTTCTTCCAAGAAACCACCACCAGCAGCAAGTATTTTACAACATGATAAATGTAATTTTAAAGCAGTCATTTGAAGCCACTCTGCCTTTAAGCTTTACAGGTAGCAGAACTCCTTGGAAAACATATTGGAGCCAAAAATTGGGGGTTGGACAAGACGGTCCTTGAGGACCCCTCCCAATCCAATGCAATCTGTGAGTAAGTTCAAACTAAGAGGTTAAGTATCTTCCAAAGCAAAGGGGGAATAAAATAGCTAACTGCTGGCCCTTCAGCTTCTTATAAACCTGAGTCTGGCCCCTTGGAATGCTATCAGCTCTTTGATACCTGTTGCTGGTGTTTGGCTTGCATCCTTGTCTCAGAGAGAAAAGAGGAGACAGATCTTTAAGAGGAGTGTTTCAGCAAATTCCTAAAGCAGAACCTGGGGGTTCTTATCACTTGCAGTGATAAAAGATTCACTGAACCCAAAAGGGTGAGGCAGAAAAATCCATACATTCAAAGATGTTAGGGATGAGGAAGATGTCCTTTGGGCAGATTTTTCACAGCAGATTCAATCAGGGTGCAAAATGGATCTGAAAACTGAGCTCCACATCAGGCACAAATGCAACTTCTATCTTCAGAGAAAGCTTCTCCTAACAACTCTCAGCTTTTTAAGCTCTTTCACTTACTGGAGAAAAAGTGGACTTGAACACCTCCAGGGAGGGGTCTTCCATGACTTCTCCAGGCAACCTGCTCCAGTGTCTCACCACCCTCACTGGAAAGAATTTCTATAGAATAAACCAGAATAGAATAAACCAAACCAGGTTGGAAGAGACCTTCAAGATCATCGTGTCCAACCCATCAACCAACCCAATACCACCTAAACAACTAACCCATGGCACCAAGCACCCCATCAAGTCTCTTCCTGAGCACCTCCAATGATGGTGACTCCACCACCTCCCCAGGCAGCCCATTCCAATGGGCAATCACTCTCTCTGCATAGAACTTCTTCCTAACATCCAACCTAAACCTCCCCTGGTGCAGCCTGAGACTGTGTCCTCTTGTTCTGGTGCTGCTTGCCTGGGAGAAGAGACCAACCTCTGCCTGTCTACAACCTCCCTTCAGGTAATTGTAGAGAGTGATAAGGTCACCCCTGAGTTTCCTCTTCTCCAGGCTAAGCAACCCCAGCTCCCTCAGCCTCTCCTCACAGGGTTGTGTTCCAAACCCCTCACCAACTTTGTTGCCCGCTCCAACAAGTCAACCTCCTTCCTAAACTGAGGGGCCCAGAACTGGACACAGGACTCAAGGTGTGGCCTAACCAGTGTAGTATACAGGGGCACAATGACTTCCCTGCTCCTGCTGGCCACACTGTTCCTGATTCAGGCCAGGATGCCATTGGCCCTCTTGGCTGCCTGGGCACACTGCAGGCTTATCTAATGTTGCGTCTAATTCTACCCTCTTCCAGTTCAAAGCCCTTGTAAAAAGTCCCTCCTCAGCTATACAGTAGCCCCCTTCAGATACTGGAAGGCCACTCTAAGGTCTCTCTGGAGCCTTCTCTTCTCCAAGTTGAACACACCCATCTCCCTCAGTCTCCAGAGGGGAGGTGCTCCAGCCCTCTGATCATCTCTGTGGCTTCCTCTGGACAGGCTCCAGCAATTTCATGCCCGTCATATCCTGGGGACACCAGAACTGGATGCAATATTCCAGGTGGGGCCCAGGTTGCACTTCAGACCATCTAAACTCAGCATGTAATGACCATGTAGCAAAGAGCAACATCAGCCAGGGACATTCTGCCCAATATATCCAGAGAGGATGGGCAGGACAACCACCTAAATGCCTGCTCTTCACTGCTTTTCTCTGACCTCAAAAGCTGTAACTTGGTCCAAAGATCTCAACATTATGCAGGTCAGGCAGCAGCAGCATCACTGAGTTGCTGGAATGTGCCCAGAGAAGGGCAACAAAGCTGGGGAGGGGTCTGGAGCACAGCCCTGTGAGGAGAGGCTGAGGGAGCTGGGGTTGCTTAGCCTGGAGAAGAGGAGGCTCAGGGGAGACCTTCTTGCTCTCTACAACTACCTGAAGAAAGCTTGTACCCAGGTGGGGCTTGGTCTCTTCTCCCAGGCAACCAGCACCAGAACAAGAGGACACAGTCTCAAGCTGCACCAGGGGAGGTTCAGGCTGGAGGTTAGGAAGAAGTTCTTCATAGAAAGAGAGATTGGCCATTGGAATGGGTTGCCCAGGGAGGTGGTGGAGTCACCATCCCTGGAGGTGTTTAAGAAGAGACTGGCTGAGGCACTTGGTGCCATGGTTTAGTTGATTAGATGGTGTTGGGTGATAGGTTGGACTTTTCCAACCTGGTTAATTCTATTCTATTCAGCAAAGGCCTAAATCAATTGCATGAATTCACAGAATCACAGAATGCTTTGGGTAGGAAGGGGCCTCCAAAACACTTAGTTCCATCTCCCTTGCCATGGGCAGGAACACCTCAGGGCCAAATGCAACCTGGGATTTGGCTGGGAGCCTTCACTTCTCTGGGCAACCTGTTCCAGTGCCTCACCCTCCTCACTGTAACAAATTTCTTCCTACTGTCTAATCTAAATCCAGCTTCTTCCAGGTTGAAGGCATTACCCCACATCCTGGTACTCCACACCTTTGTGAAGTTGTTCCTTTAACGAGTTATTTTGATCTTTGTGAGACTGAGGGCACTGTTTTTTGGTTTTTTTTTTTCTTTTTTAATGTTTTTCCCTTCAAAACAATATTTCTACAGCAATTTCCAACAGCCAGAGGTCAAGCATTGAAACTAAACCCCCTGCCAAAATTCCCCTTTTCTTGAAACTCTGCAATCCTGTAGGCATAATCAGAACTACAAGAGTGAGGATCAATGTTTTCCCCTCTCCTCTTTAATATATGAAGACCATTATGCACCTCTAAACTGCACATTCTGCCTTCTAGAATAGAGCTGCCTATCTTCTCCATAAACAGAGCAAAGAGAGAAAGAGAAACCTGTCAGAGGGGAAACTGGTGAAAATGTCTGCTAGCAGAGCAAGGCTTTTCATTTGAACACTGCTAATTACAGAAATGAAATAATGCTGGCAATGGTGTGATAGTAATTACACACCCCCCCAAAAAAAAGGAGGAGATTAAAGGGAATGAAATAATTTGAACATTGCTTTGAAAAGCTGTCTCATGAAAATACATGCTTCTAAACCTTTGAATGTTTTAGGCAGGAAGTGGTGGGCCATCACCTTCTCTTCTGTTTTTTTCCCCCAAGGTATGTAATTATTGTCCACTTCTCTCTGGAAAAAAAAACCCCAAGTGACAGCACTTGCAGATGTCAGAGCTATGCTTTCTGAAACCATCAGTATCATCAATGTGAGGAAAAACTTCTTTCCTGTCAGGGTGATGGAGCACTGCTGCCCAGGCAGGTTGTGGGGGCCCAGCTCTGGAGACATTCAAGGTCACAGTATCACCAAGGCTGGAAGAGACCTCAAAGATCATCAAGTCCAACCTGTCACCCAAGGCCTCTTGACTAGACCATAGCACCAAGTCCCACGTCCAATCCCCTCTTGAACACCTCCAGGGATGGGGACTCCACCACCTCCCTAGGCAGCACATTCCAATGGCTAACAACTCTCTCAGTGAAGAACTTTCTCCTCACCTCGAGGCTAAACTTCCCGTGGCACAGTTTGAGACTGTCAGATCAGGCTTGTCGGGGCTCTGAGGAACCTGTTCTCGATGAGGATGGCAGGGGCATAGGAGCTAGATGATCCTTAAGGTCCCTTCCAACCCAAACCATTCTATGATTCTATGTGTACTTGAAGCTGAGAAAGCCAATGGCATCCTGAGCTGCATCAAAAGAAGCATGGGCAGTGGATGGGGAGAGGGAATTCTGCCCCTCTGCTCTGCTAAGACCTCACCTGGAGTACCGCATCTAGCTCTGGAGCCCTCAACACAAGAAGGACGTGGACTTGAGGGAGAATATCTAGAGGAGTGCCACAAAAATGATGAGGGGGGGTTGACACACCTCCCCTATGGGGAGGCTGAGGGAGATGGGATTGTTCAGCTGGAGAAGGTAAGTCTCTGGTGAGACCTAAGAGCAGCCTTCCAGACCTGAAGGGGGCTACAGGAAGGCTACAGAGGAACCGGTTTACAAAGGCTTGCAGGGACAGGGCAAAGGGCTATGGTCTGAAATTAGAGAAGAGACACAGACTGGACACAAGAAACCAGTTCTTTACCATAAGGATGGTGGAACACTGGAACAGGTTGCCCAAGGAGGCAGGTGAGGCCCCATCCCTAGTGATACTCAAGGTCAGCCTTAACTGGGCTCTAAGTTGAGGATGCTCCTGCTGACTGCAGGGGGGTTGGACTAGGTGACTTTTGGAGGACCCTTCCAACCCAACCCACTGCAGGATTCTATGACTCTAATATTCAGATCACTGATATAAATTAACCCTTGAGTGGATGCTTTCTGTTTTGCCTTCCTTTTACCATGACTAACAAGCATTGATCAACTCAAAGCCTTTAACTACCTTGTTAGGATTCTTTCCCTGCACTAATATCTTCCTGCCATAATCAATGTTTCTACCTGCCTCAAGAGAATCACTTTAGATGTTGGTATGATTTGTCAGGTAGAAGAAAACTTTTCAGCTTCTTCAGGCTGGTGATATTACTTGAAAGAAAATATTTTCCCCAAGTACCTTATCCTTTCTACAGAAGAAAAAGCAAAGGCCAAAGCAGGGGAAGGGATAAAAGCTGCAAACACTGTTAGGATGAACAGAAAACAATCAAAACAGTTCAGCCACAAAAGCTGAGTTATTTGGTAGATTGGGATCATCCAAGAAAACTCTTGCAATATAGTAAAAATGCAAACAGAGAAAGCAAGCACAAAACACAGCCTGGCTGTTTCTGAGGAGAGTGGGCATGGTGTGAGAAAGGACTGGCCAGAAGATTCTAAAGGTCACAAGGAAAGCAGCAGAAAGTGCCACACTGCATTCAGTCCTGACACTCAGATTTTAGAGCAGTTAGCAAGAAACCAGCAAAGTATAAAAGGAAGAAGTCAGGTGGCTTGTGTGTTGTGTCCAGATCATCATTTCCACTCAAAAGTGAAATTCCTCTCCATCTGTCCTGTTACATGGGCATTACTCTGCATTTCCTTTTATGCCATCCAATCCAAGCCACATCCAGACAGTGTCCTTATGGCATTCTGATACCTGAAGCAAAGCTTCCTCCCTCCTCCTATCATCCTGCATCTCACTTTCTGTACTTTCTGCTAACAGCAATCTTATTCCATCATATGCACTCAGGAAACTATTACAAAGAGTTGTTCCTTCTTTTTGTGAAGTCAGTGCTTTCTCCAACTCTTTCCACTTAGATCACCTTCCTGCCTCATATTCCTCACCTTCCCTCTTCAAGCTTTGCAAAACTTTACTACAGACACCTACTGAGCTGCCATGTAATGAGCATTTCCTTCTGCAGCAGTGATGCTTTCAGCAGCATCCACCTACTCCTCACCTCTTCTCCCTATGCCCATGCTCTGCTCTTGAGTTTTCCTCATGCAAGTCCTTGCTCAGGTGCATAATAACCCAGCTGAAACCAAGGAAGGAAAAAAACTGCAGGTTTAAAATAAGCACTTTTTAAAAAGGGAGCTAATTTGGCACAGATCAGCTGTGCACAAATATTACAACATAGCTCAGGAGGTGGCACAGAATGAGAATCATCAACAGCAGCTGCTTAAATTAGCCCTGGAGTTAAAGAATTACTGAAAATAAGCCTCCTGCAACAGGAAGTTGACTTCAGCTATAAACATCCCATAAAGCAGCTGACTAAATTGTCAAACAAAGAGCTCTGTACCTTCTCAAATGCTGTGCTTGACACCTGCAGGGAAACTCTGCCAAAGTTGTCTCCTCTCTACAGAACCATAAAATTGTTTCACTTGGAAGAGGCCTTTAATATCATCAAGCCCAGCCATTAACTCACACCACCAGGTCACCACTAAGCCACGTCACTCAGCACCACCTCTACACAGCTTTGAAACCCCTCCAGGCATGGGGATGCCACCACTGCCCTGGGGAGCCTGCTCCAGGGCTTGACAACCCTTTGGGGGAAGAAATTGTTGTTAATATACAACCTAAACCTCTCCAGGTGCAACTTGAGACCATTTCATCTTCTATTCCTATTCCCTTCCTAGCATTCCCTATGAAGAGAGGCTGAGGGAGCTGGGGTTGCTTAGCCTGGAGAAGAGGAGGCCCAGGGGTGAGCTCATTGCCCTCTACAACTACCTGAAGGGAGGTTGTAGACAGGCAGATGTTGGTCTCTTCTCCCAGGCAGCCAGCACCAGAACAAGAGGACACAGTCTCAGGCTGCATCAGGGGAGGTTTAGGCTGGAGATTAGGAAGAAGTTCTACACAGAGAGAGTGATTGCCCATTGGAATGGGCTGCCCAGAGAGCTGGTGGAGTCACCATCATTGGAGGTGTTCAAGGGGAGACTTGATGGGGTGCTTGGTGCCATGGGTTAGTTGATTAGGTGGTGTTGGATTGGTTGATGGGTTGATCTTGAAGGTCTCTTCCAACCTGGTCTGGTCTGGTCTGGTCTGGTCTATTCTATTCTATTCTATTTCCTAGTATTTTCCTCCTCTGCACCATGTGAAGAAACTCAATGGCAGCTGTGTTGGGATGGGCAATTATCACCAAACACACCTTGCTGATCAGTTCTAACTCTCCTTAAATCCAGCTGTTGTCTCATTTTGAACAGTGAGACTGGTTTTGCTGGGTATTTACATGGTACTAAGCACAAAAAGAATGGGATTTTTGTCCAAGATTCAAAGGTACTAAAATTATCAGGGATCAGGGCTGGGCTGGCCACTAAACAAATGCAAGAGGCTCTCCCTGAGCCCCTCTGCCTTCCCAAAGGGAAGAAAAAGGGAGTAAGGGAGAGAGACTGATGGGGTGAGAAAGAAAGTAAACCAGCTGGGATGGAAATAAGGACAATAAAAATGGAATAGATACAAATAGATACAAACCATTATCCAACCCAAGCCCTGACAGCAATTAGTCACCATTGTCACCAGTGATGCTGTGGCAGAAGTCCCAGACTGGACTTAACAGCAGATGGAAACCACATTCAGGAGCTGGATTCTAGAACTGGATTCAGGAACTCATGGATCAGGATTAAAATTAGAATGCACAGAGTCCTCCTCTGTGGGCCAGCCACTGAAGGGGAATAAGAAAAGGCTTGCCCCTGGTGATCCCTCAGCTTTCTCCCAAAGATGATGTCCGTGAGCTTCAATCCCTTGTTGGTCAGTTGAGGGTCACTTGTCCTGTCTGCTCCTCCCTGCAGGTGCCACCTCTGACTTCCTGCACCCCAAGGTGACACAGAAGATGTGGCAGTGCCCTTGTTGTGCCCAGAAGCAAGTCTAAAGCAGAGCTTTTCTGCAGCCCAGCCCTTGGCAGGAGCTCTCCCCATCAGCTTCTCACTGTTGGAAGCAATCCCCAGCCGTGCAAACCTGCCCTGAACTGCACAAAGCTCCAGCACTGAGCAGAGACCGAGCTAAGAAGTCAAATCCCTGAGCAGAAGTAGTTCTGGTTTAACTCAAACCAAGACAAAACTATGTAAAATCCAGCAGCCTCCCTTTCCTGTTTAAACCATCATTACCCACACGTGTGACAGCTGAGTTCTCATTTCTCCTCCCAGGGAGAGGGATTAAATCTGGAAGTGCTGGCATAATAGTATATATTATGGAACAAATTCTTGCTATGTGAGCACTGATCCAGGAAGCAAAGTAAGTAACTGGATAGTAATAATGAAAAACAGACAAAAGGAATCTTTTCAGGGATTACTAGCTAGATGTTATTAGGTAATTTAGACTGAACTTAAAAGGAAAACAAAAAAGCACTGGCTGGCACTAGGGACTGAGTTTTGAGCATGAGTTTTGAGCATGCAGATGGAGTTAAAAGAAAAATAATTACTGGATTAAAAAAAATTAACATCTTTTTAGCCATAAGATGAAGTATGCTTTTCCCCTCAGAATACAGAGAAGCCTAAGCTGACATTTCCTCCTCTCTGAACAACAGGGCCCGGATTTTCTTTCACTCCAATCTCAGACTAGACTAAGACTATAACTTAGACACAGACCAGACCAGAATAGAAAAGAATAGAATAGAACAGAATAAACCAGGTTGGAAGAGACCTTCAAGATCATCAGATCCAACCTATCGCCCAACACCACCTAATCAACTAACCCATGGCACCAAGCACCCCATCAAGTCTCCTCCTAAACACCTCCAGTGACGGTGACTCCACCACCTCCCCGGGTAGCACATTCCAATGGGCAATCACTCTCTCTGTGTAGAATTTCTTCCTAACATCCAACCTAAACCTCCCCTGGTGCAGCTTGAGACTGTGTCCTCTTGTTCTGGTGCTGCTTGCCTGGGAAAAGAGACCAACCCCCACCTGGCTACAACCTCCCTTCAAGGAGTTGTAGAGAGCAATAAGGTCTCCCCTGAGTCTCCTCCAGGCTAAGCAACCCCAGCTCCCTCAGCCTCTCCTCACAGGGCTGTGCTCCAGACCCCTCACCAACTTCGTTGCCCTTCTCTGGACACATTCCAACAAGTCAACATCTTTCCTAAACTGAGGGGCCCAGAACTGGACACAGGACTCAAGGTGTGGCCTAACCAGTGCAGGTACAGGGGCACAATGACTTCCCTGCTCCTGCTGGCCACACTCTTCCTGATGCAGGCCAGGATGCCATTGGCCCTCTTGGCTGCCTGGGCACACTGCAGGCTCATGTTCAGCCTACCATCGACCAGTACCCCCAGGTCCCTCTCTACCTGGCCACTCTCCAGCCACTCTGACCCCAGCCTGTAGCTCTGCCTGGGGTTGTTGTGGCCGATGTGCAGAACCTGGCACTTGGATGTGTTCAATCTCCTGCCCTTGGACTCTGCCCATCTGTCCAGCCTGTCGAGGTCCCTCTGCAGAGCCTCTCCACCCTCCAGCAGATCAACTCCTGCCCCCAGCTTGGTGTCGTCTGCAAAGTTGCTGATGACTGTCTCAATCCCCTCATCCAGATCATCAATAAAGATATTAAAGAGGATGGGGCCCAGCACTGATCCTTGGGGCACACCACTGGTGCTGGCTGCCAGCTGGCTGTGGCACCATTCACCACCACTCTCTGGGCTCAGCCCTCTTCTTCTTCATATTCCTGAAGGCTTGGAAGGCCTGTTTGGAGAATATTTTTGCTGCAACTAAAACTGGATTGGTTCAACACAGACCTTCCCTGTAAGGCTCTTCTAATGCCTAAATTAGCAGGTGATAGAGACCTCTGAAAATGGAAAGGCTGTAATGAAAAGCTTAATGTGCTTTTGACAGTAATGATGGGGAAAAAAAGGGGATGCCAAGCTGAAGTTTTCATTTGTGTTCTTATTCACCTCCCCAGGCAAAGCAGCCAAACCTGGATGAGTGCTGTGATTTTATTCAATATATTTATAATGAACAATTTTGTTCTCCTTTGAAAACAACTGACTTGAGGGAAGGCTGCAGCACAGCCACCGCACGCCGACGGCTGGGTGCCACAGGCTTTTCAATTCACACAGGATCTCCTGCAGGTGAAGTAATCACCAACACTGCAGAGAAACTTGACTGGAAAGTGGCTGGAAATTTGCCCAGCAGAAAAGGATCTGGGGGTGCTGGCTGAAAGCCAGATGAACATAAGCCAGCAGTGTGCCCAGGTGGCCAACAAGGACAACAGAATCCTGGCCTGGATCAGCAATAGCATGGCCAGCAGTGACTGTGCCCCTTCACTGGGTACTGGGGAGGCACACATCAAATATTGGGCTCAGTTTTGAGCTCCTCACTCCAAGAAGGACATTGAGGTGCTGCAGCAGGTCCAGAGAAGGGCAACCAAGCGGGTGAAGGATCTGGAGAACAGGGCTGGTGAGGAGCAGCTGAGGGAACTGAGGTTGTTTAGTCTGGAGAAGAGGAGGCCAAGGAGACTTCATGGCTCTCTATCTCCCTGAAAGGAGGTTGGATCCAGGTGGGGGCTAGTCTCTTCTCCCACATAAAAAGCATGAGAACAAGATTGCACCACAGGTGATTTAGTTTGGACAGTAGACAAATGCCTCCCCTGAATGGGTTGTCAAGCCTTGTAACAAGCTTTCCAGGAGTCCCCATCCCTGGGCACATTGAAAAGCCATGTAGATGTAGTAGTGCTGAGGGTCATGGTTTGGTCAGTGCTGAATTAATGGTTGGACTCTGATCTGAAAGGTCTCTTCCAACCAAAACAAGCCTATGGTTCACTATGATGCTACAATACTTGGCTTTCCAGATAAAACTCTCTGCTCTGGAGAAGGATAAAGCAAAGGGTAAAGGATAAAGCAGCTCGTTCTGCCCCTGTACACTGCACTGGTTAGGCCACACCTTGAGTCCTGTGTCCACTTCTGGGCCCCTCAGTTCAGGAAGGAGGTTGACTTGCTGGAATGAGTTCAGAGAAGGGCAACAAACTGGGGAGGGTTTGGAGCACAGCCCTGTGAGGAGAGGCTGAGGGAGCTGGGGTTGCTTAGCCTGGAGAAGAGGAGGCTCAGGGGAGACCTTATTGCTCTCTACAACTACCAGGTGGGGGCTGGTATCTTCTCCCAGGCAACCAGCACCAGAACAAGAGGACACAGTCTCAAGCTGCACCAGGGGAGGTTTAGGCTGGATGTTAGGAAGAAATTCTACACAGAGAGAGTGATTGCCCATTGGCATGTGCTGCCCAGGGAGGTGGTGGAGTTGCCATCACTGGAAGTGTTCAGGAGGAGACTTGATGGGGTGCTTGGTGCCATGGGTTAGTTGATTAGGTGGTGTTGGACAATAGGTTGGATGTGATGATCTTGAACGCCTTTTCCAACCTGGCCTGGTCTATTCTATTCTATTCTATCATACAGAAGAGTGACAGGGCCTGGAAGGGACTTAGTTTTGCCCTGACTCCACAGAGTAAAAAAACATCTGGCTGATCTCCTTGAAAATTCTGCAGACCCCCATATGGCAACAAACAAGCAGCAGCCACATATGGGATCTGTCTATACCTCTTACATAAAGAGGGCTGAAGAACAGTGCTTGATCCTTAAAATATCCATCACTCTACAACTGTACTTTCTGAACCAGCAGACATCTAGAAGCACACACGGATACAGACTGTACAGTTCCAGGGAGAGAGAAAGAGAGAGAGAGCGAGAGGCGCTGTCAGATATTGCACTGAGAATCCTCAAAATTCAGTTATCTGGAAAAGCTGCAGCCAGAGCCATATGGTCAGGTTACTTAATTCTGAGGTGCTTTTGGCAGCACGTCTTCAAGCAGCAGGTGCAACATTAATAGGAAAAAAATTTTAAAACATAATATTAATTCTAAAGAAAAAGGGAATTTCAAATATAAACACCCCCCCAAAGCTTATCACAAGGTTCACTGTGAGGAAGTCTTAGAGAATTAAGAGTAGATTTAAATTAGATGTTAGGAAAATTTGCAGATGACACCAAGTTGGGAGCAGATGTTGGTCAGTTAGAGGGCAGAAGGGCTCTGCAGAGGGACCTCGACCGACTGGACAGATGGGCAGGGTCCAACAGGATGGCATTCAACAAGTCCAAGTGCCAGGAGCTGCACTTTGGTCACAACAACCCCATGCAGAGCTACAGGCTGGGGGCAGAGTGGTTGGAGAGCAGCCAAACAGAAAGGGACCTGGGGTTGCTGATTGACAGCTGGCTGAACATGAGCCAGCAGTGTGCCCAGGTGGCCAAGAAGGCCAATGGCATCCTGGCCTGCATCAGGAACAGTGTGGCCAGCAGGAGCAGGGAAGTCATTGTGCCCCTGTACTCTGCATTGGTTAGGCCACACCTTGAGTCCTGTGTCCAGTTCTGGGCCCCTCAGTTTAAGAAGGACATTGAGACTCTTGAACATGTCCAGAGAAGGGCAACAAGGCTGGGGAGAGGCCTTGAGCACAGCCCTGTGAGGAGAGGCTGAGGGAGCTGGGATTGTTTAGCCTGGAGAAGAGGAGGCTCAGGGGTGACCTTACTGATCTCTACAACTACCTGAAGGGAGGTTGTAGCCAGGAGGGGGTTGGTCTCTTCTCCCAGGCAACCAGCACCAGAACAAGAGGACACAGTCTCAAGCTGTGCCAGGGAGAGTTTAGGCTGGAGGTGAGGAGAAAGTTCTTCACTGAGAGAGTCATTAGCTATTGGAATGTGCTGCCTAGGGAGGTGGTGGAGTCACCATCCCTGGAGTTGTTCAAGAGGGAACTGGATGTGGCACTTGGTGCCATGGTTTAGTCATGAGGTCTGTGGTGACAGGTGGGACTCGATGACCTTTGAGGTCTCTTCCAACCTTGGTGATTCTGTGAAAAAGTTCTGCACCACGAGGGTAGTTGAGCACTGGAACAGCTTGCCCAGAGAGCTGGTTGAGGGCCCATCCCTGAAGATACTCAAGGTGAGGCTCAACAGGGCTCTGGGAGACCTGATCTAGTTGAGATTGTCCCTTGTTCAATGCAGGGGGCTTAGTCCAGATGACCTTTAGAGGTGCCTTCCAACCCTGGTGATTCTAGGATTCTGTGTTTTTGCTGGGCTGCTGCTCTCAGAAGGAAACTGATTTAACCACTAAAGGCTCTGAGAAGAATCTGGAGAAGCAACACAGAAAGGAAGAATACTAGCTCGGGAGGGGAAAAAGGAGAATGTATCTATAGATACACAGCTTTTTAACAGCAATGAGGATTTATGGTTTAAAACTAACAGAAGGAGATTCAGACTGGAGACAAGGAAGAAATTTCCTACACTGAGGGTGGTGAGAGACTGCCCCAGCTGGCCCAGAGAGGTGGGAGATGTCCCATGGCTGGAAACATGTCACATCAGGTTAGATGGGGCTTTGAGCAACCTGAAGATGTCCCTGCTCACTGCAGGGGTGTTGGGCTACATGACCTTCCCTTCCAACCCAAAACATCTGTGATGCTATCAATCTCCATGCCTTCAAATCCAGGAAACCAAAGCATAGTAACTGCAAGCTTGCATATGGAATTGCTTGCAACCTGTTCAAGTGATTATCATCACTCTGTGCCCTGAACACTGAGGAAAACAACAGATCTAACCTGCTTGAATCTTCAAAACAGCGTTCCAGACCAACTGAAAGATGACTCTTAGTGGTATAGAAAATTCCCCAAGCTGAGGAGAAAGAAAGCAAATGAATTTTTGTACAACCACAGAATCATTTTGGTTGGAAAAGCCCTTCAGGATCATCAAGTCCAAGCGTTCTCTAATTCTACCAAGTCCACTGCTAAACCACATCCCTCAGCACCACATCTCAGCCTCTTTGAAACACCTCCAGTGATGGGGATTCAACTACCTCACTGGGCAGCACATTCCAATGGCTAACAACTCTCTCTGGGAAGAGCTTTCTCCTCACCTCGAGGCTAAACTTCCCCTGGGTGCAGCTTGAGACTGTGTCCTCTTGTCCTGGTGCTGGTTGCTAGAGAGAAGAGACCAACCACCTCCTGGCTACAACCACTTCCAGTGGTTGCAAGCTCTTTTAGTCAACAATTTGCTTCTAATCTCCAGCCTAACCCTCCACTGGTGCAACTTGAGGCCATTTCCTCTTGTCCTATCACTCGTTACTAGGGAGAACAAAACAACCCCAACCTGGCTCCAACCTCCTTTCAGGGAGATGCAGAGAGTGAGAGGGTCTCCCCTTAGCCTCCTGTTCTCCAGGCTGAACACCCCCAAGTTCCCTCAGCTGCTCCTCACCAGCCCTGTTCTCCAGACCCTTTATCAGCTTTATTGCCCTTCTATGGACCTGCTCCAGCACCTCCTTGGTGTAAGGAGCCCAAAACTGAACCCAGCACTCATGCTGTGGCCTCCCTACTGCTAAGTGCAGGGGGACAACCACCTCCCTGTTCCTGCTGACCATGGCATTCCTGACCATCACTGCCTGGTCATGCTGATCACACTTCTTTACCAACACTCCAACATCTAAACAAATAAAACAGTATCATTTATGAAGGGATTCATTAACAAATGACAGGTATTTGCAGGCTAAAGGAAATGCAAGAAGTAAACAAGTGGCAGTGAAATGCCAGCTCTTCAACAACAACAAAAAAGGCAATTTAGCTGACCTCAGATTAATTTTTCCAGAGAAAAAAGTTTCCATCCACAGTTTCCATCTTGATAGCAAATTTTTGATCACTGTGTCTGAAAAAATAATCTCTGTGAAGATGAAGAGAACAAAGGAATCCAGATAAACTTGAAAATGGCAATGAAGCTTTTCAGGTCATCAGGTAAACAAAACCACCACGGGCACCTCAAGGGAACAGAGACTGTTTTCACAAAGGATTAGATTGGAAAGTGAAGTGGGTTAAAAAAAATAACCAAAACAAGCTGAAGCTGTCACCTTGTAGAACTTTCCCAACCAAATAACACACTCAGCTTTAATAAAAATGGGCAGGAATTATAAAAGCTGAGCCTCCTCAAGGTCCACCGTGGTGTGAAATCTGGCACTCCAGCCAGTCCTTGTGCCTCAGACAGCAGCAGCAGTGAGAGCAATCATTCACAGTGTCACAGTATTGCTAAGGTTGGAAGAGACCTCAAGGATCATCGAGTCCAACCTGTCACCACAGACCTCATGACTAGACCATGGCACCAAGTGCCACATCCAATCCCCTCTTGAACACCTCCAGGGATGCTGACTCCACCACCTCCCTAGGCAGCACATTCCAATGGCCAACGACTCTCTCAGGGAAGAACTTTCTCCTCACCTCGAGACTAAACTTCCCCTGGTGCAGCCTGAGACTGTGTCCTCTTGTTCTGGTGCTGGTTGCCTGAGAGAAGAGAACCAATCCCTTCCTGGCTACAACCTCCCTTCAGGGAGTTGTAGAGAGCAATGAGGTCTCCCCTGAGCCTCCTCTTCTCAAGGCTAAGCAACCCCAGCTCCCTCAGCCTCTCCTCACAGGGCTGTGCTCAAGGCCTCTCCCCAGCCTTGTTGCCCTTCTCTGGACACGTTCAGTATTTCAATGTCCTTCCTAAACTGAGGGGCCCTGAACTGGACACAGGACTCAAGGTGTGGCCTAACCAGTGCTGAGTACAGGAACACAATGACTTCCCTGCTCCTGCTGGCCACACTATTCCTAATGCAGGCCAGGATGCCATTGGCCCTCTTGGCCACCTGGGCACACTGCTGGCTCATGTTTAGGCAGCTGTCAATCAGCACCCCCAGGTCCTTTTCTGTTTGGCTGCTCTCCAGCCACTCTGACCCCAGCCTGTAGCTCTGCATGGGGTTGCTGTGGCCAAAGTGCAGCACCCAGCACTTGGACTTGTTAAATGCCATCCCCTTAACAGAATGAATACATGGTGATCTAAAATAATTTCATTTTAGTGATTCTTCATCATATCCATTTCCTCTAAAATACCTTTAATTAACACTTTGGCCTCAGACCCCTTTCCTGTAAGCTCCTCAGTGACAATCCTTCCTAGGATGCTCCACAGTTAGACAAGATACACAGGATCTCCTTGGCTTTTCTGCTGGATCTCATGATCATAGAATAGGCAAGGTTGGAAGGGACCTCAAGGATCACACAGTTCCGACCTCCCTGGTACATACAAGGACACCTCACACTACAGCAGGTTGCTCACAGCCACATCCAGCCTGGCTGCAAACACCTCCAGGGATGAGGCTTCCACCACCCCCCTAGGCAACTTGTGCCAGTCTCTCACCACCCTCATGGGGAACAACTTCTTCCTAACATCCAAGCTGAATCTACCCATTTCTACTTTTGCTCCATTCCCCCCAGTCCTATCCCTCCCTGACACCCTCAAAAGTCCCTCCTCGGCTTTCTTGTAGCCCCCTTCAGATACTGGAAGGCCACAATAAGGTCTCCTCAGAGCCTTCTGTTCTCCAGACTGAACAGCCCCAACTCCTTCATCTGTCCTCATAGGAGAGGAGCTCCAGCCCTCTGCTCATCCTTGTGGCCCTTCTCTGGACATACTATAGCACTTCCAGATCCTTCCTGTAATAGGGGCTCCACAACTGGCTGCAGTACTCCAGCTCTACCTTTCCTACCTTGCTTGTTTGCTGCAACACTTCTTGCTTCCCAAGGATTGGGAAGAGATCTGTAATCACTTTTCAAGGCTTAAATATTTTTGCAGAATTATTTTTGGCCTCCCTTGCAATGGTTTTTGGCATTGAATACTTGCCAGGTATAATTTGTCCATGCCTTGAAGAAGAACAGGGGAATAACACTGAGGAATTCTTACTGCAGGTAAGAGACTTTATCAAGTTTGGTCAAAAACGAGAGGAAAACATCAACCAATTCTTGACAGCGGTTGGCTGAGATCATTATTTCACTTGTGTGAGACAATGACACAAAAATTACTTTTAGTCTGAATTTTGTAACAGCTCTTGGCCACTATGTGATGGAGAAGGTGAGAATGCTGAAAATACCAAAAGCTGAAAGTTACTTCTCAAATGAAAAGCTGGATATGAGCTGGCACTGAGCACTCACAGCCCCGAGCCAGCTGTGTCCTGGGCTGATCCCCGGCAGCAGGGGCAGGGATGGGATTCTGCCCCTCTGCTCTGCTGAGACCCCAGCTGCAGTGCTGGGGCCAGCTCTGGAATCCTCAGCACAGCACAGACATGGACCTGTCAGAGCAGAGCCAGAGCAGGACACAAAGATAATCTGAAGGCTGGATGTACCTCTGCTATGAAGACAGGCTGAGAGAGTTAGAATTATAGAATCATGGAATGGTCTGGGTTGGAAGGGACCTCTGAAGATCACCTAGTCCAACCTCCTCTGCAGTCAGCAGGGGCATCCTCAACTAGATCAGGTTGCCCAGAGCCCTGTCAAGCCTCACACTGAATATCTCCAGGGATATTCAGGTAACCTGTTCCAGTGTTCCAGTACCCTCATGGTAAAGAGCCTATTCCCAACATCCAACCTAAATCTGCTTTTCTCTATGTTGAAGCCATTGCCCCTCATCCTATCTCTACAGGCCTTTGTAAACAGTCTCTCTCCATCCTTCTTGTAGCCCCCCCTTCAGGTACAGGAAGGCCGCTGTTAGGTTTCCCCAGAGCCTTCTATTTTCCAGGCTGTAGCAACCCCTGCACCCTCAGCCTGTCTTTGTAGCAGAGGTGCTCCAAGCCCCTGAGCAGAGTATTGCTGTAGCAGAAATGGTGAGTTGCTGGAACGTGTCCAGAGAAGGGGAACAAAGCTAGGGAGGGGTTTGGGGTTGTTCAGCCTGGAGAAGAGGAAGATCCAGGGGGCAGCCTTCCAGTTTCTGAAGGGAGCTACAGGAGAGCTAGAGAGGGACTTTTTCCAAAGGCATGGAATAATAGCAGGACAATAGGGAATGGCTTCAGGCTTGAAAAAGCTGGATCTTGGTTTAGACATTGGGAAGAAATTCTTCCCTGTGACAAAGGTGAGGCACTGGAACAGGTTGCCCAGAGGCTGGAAGTATTCAAAGCCAGCTTGGATGAGGCTTTGAGCAACCTGGTCTAGTAGAGGGTGTCCCTGCCCCATGGTAGGGGGTATGGAACTAGATGATCTTTAAGGTCCCTTCCAACCCAACCCATTCTCTGATTCCTCACAGTCTATTTTCATGTGATCTGACAGGAAGCCACCCTAGCAGCCTCTAGAAAGAGAGCCACAGATCTCAGCTTTACTGCCCTTGTCATAGAAGCTTCTTCAAAAGCTCATGTTTCACAGGTCTTCATGCTCAGGATTTATTTACTTCAAATGTTAGCCTTTAAAACACACAGGTATTCTAAACTGTCTGTCTGCTTGGGTTTGCCAGCTGCACATAAAAGCATCCAACCTCTTTCATAAGTGACAGTTTCTTCTGCTCATCTTTATTTCTTAAAGCAAGCCAGAAAAAAATGCCTCAATTGCTTTTTAGCTCCCCATTCTGCACATAGCAGAAGTCTCTTGATTTCAAATCAAACAAAGGGAATAAAGACAGCTGTAAGAAACAAGACAGCTTCTCGCAATGACACGGAACATGTACCGAGATCCCTGCTCCTCTCCGTAGCACTCAGACTAAGAGCTATGATTTCACCTCTTCTGGGCAAGAAATAAACCCTCCAGTTCCCTTAAATCAAGCCTGTATTATCCATCATGGCCATTACTCAATTCCAACATCCATAGGCCTTCTCTTCGAGCCAGAAAACCATTCTTCAGACTGAAATACAATTTAACAGGAACAGGTCAGAGAGAGGGAATTAAAACCAAATAAGTTAAAAACAATTGATGGAGGTCCTACCATCCTGTGGTAGCTGATCAGGCTGCTCATGTTCCTCCTCAGCTTTCAACAAACTGAAAGTTGACTTCTGCTGGCTCAAAGAGTTGGGAAAAGAATTGATGGAGCGTGGAATCAGTAGGATAAAATGGAAGCTTTTCCTACAAGTAACCTGAAGATTCCTGAAGGTCTCTTTTCTAGAGCTGCTTGGAGTATAACAGGAGACAGATTCCAGTTGACTCTTCTCTGCCCGCAGGAGCAGGGAGGTCATCCTCCTCCTGTACACTGCATTGGTTAGGCCACCCCTTGAGTCCTGTGTCCAGTTCTGGGCCCCTCCATTTAGGAAGGAGGTTGAATTGCTGGAACAAGTCCAGAGAAGGGCAACAAAGTTGGTGAGGGACTTGGAACACAAGCCCTATGAAGAGAGACTGAGGGAGCTGGGGTTGCTTATCCTGGAGAGGAGGAGGCTCAGGGAAGACCTTTTTGCTCTCTACAACTACCTGAAGGGAGGTTGTAGACAGGCAGAGGTTGGCCTCTTCTCCCAGGCAGCCAGCACCAGAACAAGAGGACACAGTCTCAAGCTGTGCCAGGGAAGGTTTAGGCTGGAGGTTAGGAAGAAATTCTACACAGAGAGAGTGATTGCCCATTGGAATGTGCTGCCCAGGGAGGTGGTGGAGTCACCATCATTGGAGGTGTTTAGAAGGAGACTGATAGGGTGCTTGTTGCATGGTTTAGTCAATTAGGTGGTGTTGGATGACAGGTTGGACGCAATGATCTCGAAGGTCTCTTCCAACCTGGTTTATTCTATTCTGTTTTGGTGAGAAAAGGAGAGACAAAGATCCCTCTAAAAATTACTGTTCTGTACTACACCTTATATGGACCTCTGGCAAAAAAGAGTAATATGTGTTTTCAAATAACGTCTGTTTAATACTGACCTCAAGAGCTTACTACGTCCCTTGTGACAACTCTCTCTTCTCTTCCCTGTCACCACCCTATTGCCATGGAAAAGGTGAGCTCTCTTTCCTGGGCAGTTGTTGCTGCTTGACCTCTAAGAGGTGCAAATTGTCTGGCAGTGCTTAATGTGTGTAAGTCTCAGAAAAATGGTCACTTCAGCTGCAGGTTCCCAGGTAATAAAAACCTGCTCACAAAGGACTCCTGACAGTCACAGAAACAGAATGATGGGGTTTGGATGGGAACTTTGAAGATCAGGCTGTGCCAGGGGAGGTTTAGGCTGCATGTTAGGAAGAAGTTCTATGCAGAGAGAGTGATTGCCCATTGGAACGGGCTGCCTGGGGAGGTGGTGGAGTCACCATCCCTGGAGGTGTTCAGGAGGAGACTTGATGGGGTGCTTGGTGCCATGGGTTAGTTGTTTAGGTAGGTTGGATTGGTTGATGGGTTGGATGCAATGATCTTGAAGGTCTCTTCCAACCTGGTCTATTCTATTCCATTCTATTCTATCATCTAGTACAATTTTCCTCCTAGAGCAGGATTACCCCTAGGGAATCACACAGAAACATGTTCAGGTGAGTTTTGAAGGCCTCTACAGAAGGCAGCACCACAGCCTCTCTGGGCAGACTACTCCAGGGCTCTGCCACCTTCAAAGGGAAGAATTTGTTTCTTATGTTTACATGGAACCTCCTGTGTTCCAGTTTGTGTCCACTGCCCCTTATGCTGTCACTGGACATCACTGAGAAGAGACTGGCTCCATCCTCCTGACACTCACCCTTTAGCTTTTGATCAGATCCCCTCTCAAGCTGCTCTTCTCCAGGCAAAACAGCCCCAGGTGTCTCAGCCTTTCCTCCTCACAGAGATGTTCCAGTCCCCTCAGTACCTTCATAGCCCTCTGCTGGACTCTCTCCGTTAGTCCTTGTGCCTCTCCAACTGTGGAGACCAGAACTGGACAACAGTACTCCAGGGCAGAGTAAAGGGGGAGGAGAACCTCCCTCAACCTGCTGGCCACACTCATCTTCATGCACCCCAGGGGACCATTGGCCTTCTTGGCCACAAGGGCACATTGCTGGCTCACAGTGAACTTGTCCCCCAGCACTCCCAGCTCCTCTGCAGAGCTGCTTTCCACCTCCCCTACACAGTCCTTCAGACATGCCACACAACTCCTGCTGAAGAGAGAGACCTGCTGAGCTGTGGGGAAAACCCAGCATTTGCCTTCAAACCAGTTCAATCCATGTGACCATGAAAAAAGAAATACAAATCAATTATTTAGCTGGTTTTGGTTTGCCACCTCTTGGATTTAAATGGAAGCAGAAATATTGGCCCTTTGGTGATGCCAGAATGTTTATGAAGCTGCAAATAATTCACAGTGCTGGCCTGAGACAGCAAAGCTGCTGGGAAGCCAACAACAAAGGAAACAGTGATTTCATCTCCAGCACACCTCAGCGAGCTGTAGGTGGCTGCTACTAGAACAGAGGAGAGCTATCACTGCTGACAAGATTGCTTCAACCTCCCCCTCATCCAGGGGGCTGATTTGGGCAGCAGAAGGGCTATAAACCCCAGAAGCCACAGATAAAAAGTGACATTCTTTCTAGAGGACAGGCAGCTGTTGCTTAGAAACTGTTTACAGACAGATCCTGTTGGTGTAGCTAAAAAGAAATAAAAATTAGGTCATTCTTGGCTCCAGGTAGGAGAGGTCTTTAGTGATATAAACCCCTCTCCATTTCATGTTTACTGTCAATAATTAACAATGCCTTAGGAAGGCTGCTTGGATGCTCTTTCCTACCAAGGGCTGCACATTCCCAATGGCAGAATTAATGATTCTGAAACTCTCTGGTGGCTAAGCAGAGTGGATTCACACCAGAGGTCACTCAAGGGGCCGAGCCCTGGCTCCAGGCATAGGCTGCACCATCTTAGGAGAGCGCTGACATCAAACACGAAGTCAAAAGAGAGAGGTTAAAGTGCAGTCCATCTTCTCATCCATCTCCCAGTTGTTGCAGAGTGGGGGTTAAAATTAAGCAAAGGACATGCCAATAGCTGTAGACCATCAAAAAAAAAAGAGCCACAGCTCTACTTTTTACAAGTCTGATGAAACCAAGTCTGCCAAAACTGAAAGGTCACAACACTCCTTTGAAAGCAGGAGAGAACAAAGTTTCCCTTGAAGAACTGAAGGTGAGGTTTGAACCACGTCATTTTGTCAGGGGAAATGGGGCAAGGAGCTCCTAAGTGCCCAAAACAAAGTAGCCAGCCTCTCAGGCACTCGTTGCACAGCCAAAACAAATCAGTCTGGAGAAGATGGGAAAGAAAAATTATCTCAACCCAGGGCCAGTTTTCTCTCCTGCATAAATAACCACGCTTGAACACTTTTCCCCCTCATATAAATAACTACATTGCTAAGAAGCCTCAAGTGAGGAGGCTCTTGTGTCATTATTCACTTAAAAACCACTCCAAAAAATTCAGACAAATCGCGGCTCTCTAACTAAAAGAAAATAAAAAGCACAGCTTGTGGTAACACACTGCTCATTGTCAGCGTTCCAGAGAAAGCCATTTTCCCCCCTTTCTCCTCACTTAAAAATACGTGGAGCAGGGGCTTGTTTGCATGCAGTAAGCCAACCACACCCCGTGAGTACAGGGAGAAGTCGTCCCACCACAGGGCACCTGAAGTAGCCGAGGTCCAGATGTGGAAGCGATAACCCCCAAAACACAAAGCTGGTATCACAGTATCACCAAGGTTGGAAGAGACCTCAAAGATCATAGAGTCCAACCTGTCACCACAGACCTCATGACTAAACCATGGCACTAAGTGCCACATCCAATCTCCTCTTGAACACCTCCAGGGATGGTGACTCCACCACCTCCCTGGGCAGCACATTCCAATGACTCTCTTGGTGAAGAACTTTCTCCTCACCTCCAGCCTAAACTTCCCCTGGTGCAGCTTGAGACTGTGTCCTCTTGTTCTGGTGCTGGTTGCTAGAGAGAAGAGACCAACCCCCACCTGGCTACAACCTCCCTTCAGGGAGTAGTAGAGAGCAATGAGATCTCCCCTGAGCCTCCTCTTCTCCAGGCTAAACAACCCCAGCTCCCTCAGCCTCTCCTCACAGGGCTGTGTTCAAGGCCTCTCCCCAGCCTCGTTGCCCTTCTCTGGACACCTTCAAGTGTCTCAGTGTCCTTCTTAAACTGAGGGGCCCAGAACTGGACACAGGACTCAAGGTGTGGCCTAAGTAATGCAGAGTACAGGGGCAGAATGACTTCCCTACTCCTGCTGGCCACACTATTCCTAATGCAGGCCAGGATGCCATTGGCCTTCTTGGCCACCTGGGCACTCTGCTGGCTCATTTAGGTGGCTGTCAATCAGCACCCCCAGGTCCCTCTCTGTTTGGCAGCTCTCAGCCACTCTGACCCCAGCCTGTAGCTCTGCATGGGATTGCCGTAGCCAAAGTGCAGCACTCGGCACTTGGACTTGTTGAATGCCATCCCATTGGACTCCACCCATCTGTCCAGTCAGTTGAGGTCCCTCTGCAGAGCCCTTCTGCCCTCTAACTGACTTGTTTTGGAACAAGTGTCCCTGGTTTCAGCTTCAGGGGCAGCCCTTGAATGGAGTTAACAAAGCACACATTCTCTGGGGTGTCACCAGGAGGTCACTGCCCCATTCCTTAGGCAGGAAAAATAAGGATCATGAAGCATGTGTAATTTAATCACTGTTGCTTAATTCAGAGGACAAACACCACCCCATGTTCTGAGGCTGTGAGTGACAAAGCAGCTCTCTTCAGATGACTTGTGGAAGCTCTAGGTGGAGTTAAGACACAAGACACATGTTTGGGTTTCCAGGGTTATCACAACCTAACACAAGTTCACAGCCTGTGAAAGTTGTTTAACTCCCTCATTCAGGGCATGGCTTCCCCCAGAAGGAAGGTGCCTAACAGGATAACACCTTACCCTCCTATGCCAGCAGTGGAGAAAAATACAACAAAGAGGAGAAGTCCCTTCAGAACTTGCAACAATTTTTATCCCCAAATCAATCTAGAAATACACTTTTGATACAGATCATCACACAGAGAATGTTAATTATTCACCAAACAGCAAAGATAACATGGTCCATTTCCCAAAGGCTCACAAAGCCATGAAGGAGACTTCTAAAGTGCAGAGGAGGAGAGGCCAAGCTGATTTTTTATTCATGGACTTCTGTGCTTATCTACATGGAAACCAGAATTATTTTCTGGTTAGCTTTCCAGCAGGTTTTCCAGCTTTTAAAATACCTGTTAATGAAATCAGAAGCCCTCACCAGAGAAAGCAGCAGCAGCAAGTATTGGACTGTGGCATCTCTGAGCATGTGTGCAGCAGAAAATCACCTCCTGACACTCTGCTGCCTTGAGACACAGCACGAAGAATAACAGATTTCATTTCACTGAGCCCTTACCACAACAATGAGCATTTGCTAACACTTTGCACAGCTCTTAATACAGCTCTTAAAAACTACTTCCCCTCCCGCCTTTGGCTCTAAGAACTCTACATAAAAGGGGGAAGGACTTGCAGCCCCGCAAAGCCAATCAGATCCTGGGCTGCAGCAGGAGAAGTGTGGCCAGCAGGGCAAGGGAGGTGATTCTCCCCCTCTGCTCAGCTCAGGGGAGACCCCACCTGGAGTACTGCCTCCAGTTCTGGAGCCCCTATTCCAAGAGGGATGTGGAGGTGCTGGAAGGTGTCCAGAGAAGGGCCAGGAGGATGAGCAGAGGGCTGGAGCACCTCTCCTGTGAGGACAGACTGAAGGAGTTGGGGCTGTTCAGTCTGGAGAAGAGAAGGCTCCCAGGTGACCTCATTGTGGCCTTCCAGGATCTGAAGGGGGCTACAGGAAGGCTGGGGAGGGACTTCTCAGGATCTCAGGGAGTGATAGGACTAGGGGGAATGGAATGAAGCTGGAGGTGGGGAGATTCAGGCTGGAGGTGAGGAGGAAGTTCTTCCCCATGAGAGTGGTGAAACCCTGGAATGGGTTGTCCAGGGAGGTGGTTGAGGCCCTGTCCCTGGAGGTGTTTAAGGCCAGGCTGGATGAGGCTCTGGCCAGGCTGATGTAGTGTGGGGTGTCCCTGCCCATGGCAGGGGGGTTGGAACTAGATGATCCTTGTGGTCCCTTCCAACCCTGACTGATACTATGATACTATGATAACTGGCCTCCTGAACTAGAGCACAGCCCTGTGAGGAGAGGCTGAGGGAGCTGGGGTTGCTTAGCCTGGAGAAGAGGAGGCTCAGGGGAGACCTCATTGCTCTCTACAACTACCTGGAGGGAGGTTGCAGCAAGGTGGGGGTTGGTCTCTTCTCTCTAGCAACCAGCACCAGAACAAGAGGACACAGTCTCAAGCTGCACCAGGGGAAGTTTGGGCTGGAAGTGAGGAGAAAGTTCTTCACTGAGAGAGTCATTCACCATTGGAATGTGCTGCCCAGGGAGGTGGTGGAGTCCCCATCCCTGAAGGTGTTCAAGAGGGGATTGGATGTGGCACTTGGTGCCATGGTTTAGTCATGAGGTCTGTGGTGACAGGTTGGACTTGGTAATCTTTGAGGTCTTTTCCAACCTTGGTGATTCTGTGACTGCTTAGAAGGGCTGGTGGTGACAGGACGAGGGGCAATGGTTTGAAACTGGATCAGGGAAGACTTAGGATGGACATCAGGAGGAAAGTGTTCACAATGAGGATAGTGAAATACTGGAACAGATTGTCCAGGGGTCTGGTGGAGGCCCCATCCAAGGTCAAACTTGATGGGACAACCTGATCTAGTTGGAGGTGCCCCTGCTGACTGCAGGCAGGGGGTAGACACAGATGACCTTTGAGGGTCCCTCACAACCCAATCCAACCTGTGAATCTACATTTGCAGCAGCTGAAAAAATGATGCAAATAAGAGATGTACTGGACACTGACTTTTTGTTTGTTTGTTTAAAAAACTCTTGAAATGCTTCAAAAAGAGCTGCTCACAGAAACAAGGTTGCTTCTAAAGCATGTAACAGATACAGGTAGTACTCACAACAGCTCAGTAAGGTAACACAGGCAAGCATCTGAATTTCCCAGAGATTTAAGCAACTTGATATGTACCATTGCAGTACACAGGACTGGCTCCTGCTGCACTTAGAAGATAAAGACCCAGTCCACAACCCCAGGCAGAGCCAGCTCCAGAAGTGGTGAGCAAGAGATTTGCAACAGTAATGAAAACTCTGTAATTAATTTTAAAGGATGAAGGATTTAATCTTGCATAATCTGAGTACTCGAACTATTCCCTTAGTTGAGCTTCCCAGAAGCCCAGCTGCAATGTGGGAAGAGGCCCCTGGTGAAATAAATCTTTCTGCTTGGTCACTGTGAAGTTTCTCTCATGCTTTGCACATTTCTTGGGATCAGAGAAACATGTTTGAGATTTGAGGAGAATAGAATAGAATAGAATAGAATAGAATAGAATAGAATAGAATAGAATAGAATAGAATAGAATAGAATAGAATAGAATAGAATAGAATAGAATAGAATAGAATAGAATAGAATAGAATAGAATAGAATAGAATAGAATAGAATAGAGACCAAACCAAGTTGGAAGAGACGTTCGAGATCATCATGTCCAACCCAACATCCAACACCACCTAATCAACTAAAGCATGCAACCAAGCACCCTATCAAGTCTCCTCCTGAACACCTCCAATGATGGTGACTCCACCACCTCCCTGGGCAGCACATTCCAATGGGCAATCACTCTCTCTGTATAGAACTTCTTCCTAACATCCAGCCTAAACCTCCCCTGGCACAGTTTGAGACTGTGTCCTCTTGTTCTGGTGCTGGGTGCCTGGGAGAAGAGACCAACCCCCTCCTGGCTACAACTTCCCTTCAGGGAGTTGTAGAGAGCAAGAAGGTCTCCCCTGAGCCTCCTCTTCTCCAGGCTAAGCAACCCCAGCTCCCTCAGTCTCTCCTCACAGGGCTGTGCTCCAAACCCCTCACCAACTATGTTGCCCTTCTCTGGACACGCTCCAGCAACTCAACCTCCTTCCCAAACTGAGGGGCCCAGAACTGGACACAGGACTCAAGGTGTGGCCTAACCAGTGCAGTGTACAGGGGCAGAATGACCTCCCTGCTCCTGCTGGCCTCACTCCTGCAAAAGGAGCACTATGGGAACAGCAGAACTAAGATCCAGTACAGGAGATCTTGGGTTTGGTTGGTTGGGTTGTTTCAGATTCACACAGAAAGAAGGAAGCTCACTGGTCTTCATTTCACAGAATCATCAAATGGTTTGGGCTGGAAAGGACCCTGAAGATCATCCAGTTCCAAAAGCCCTGCCATGGGCAGGGACACCTTCCACCAGCCCAGGTTGCTCAAGGCCTCATTCGACCTGGCCTTGAACACCTCCAGGGAGGGGACATCCACAGCCTCCCTGGGCAACCTGTTCCAGTGTCTCACCACCCTTAATGTAAAGGGAGTTCATCTACTCAAGACACAAGCACTGTTGCATGCTTATTTGGTATTTACCCTCTTTTCTCTTATTTTAGGGAGATCCAAGTACTTGAAGCTGTTTAAAGTCTTCCTGCACCATTCCTTCCCCATGGTAGCTATGCTGTGCCTGCACTTCCTACACCCCAGCCATAATGCCTTCCATTCTAAGCATTTTTAAGTCATTTCTAATTAAAGCTAGGCAGAAACTATCAAAAAATGCATTTGTTACAAGAGTGATTGCAAAATTCTCTTCTCACTTATATGTTCTTGGTATCACCCCCAATGAGAAGGAAAAGAAAACCATTTCTTAATGAAGAAGAGCAGTGCAAGAGAAACACCCAAAGCAGCAGTCAAGAGCTGGAGCACACAAGGTCACTTAAAATCTTGGAGCTGCAGGTTCAAACTGCCCAGTTCACATCATTAATTTCAAGGAGACCTGCAGTGTTTAAACTTCAACATCTCTGTCAGCTTTCAGTCCTTCCTCAGAAGCCATTCCTTTTGTGTGACCACATACTACTTGTTTTGACCCACTCGTGTCCTAAGCTTTGCAGAGTCCACCCCAGCCCTGCTTTGCTTCAAGAAATACTTAATTATTGCGGATTATCCGCCAAGAGTTGATCAGAAAAGGCTTTAGCCATCACAAATCCTATGAGAATGGCAAGGTTAGGGCTGGGCCAGCTGCTAAACAAGTGTCAGAGGCTCTTCATGAACCTCTTCCCAAAGGGAAGAGAAAGGGAATATGGGAGAGAGACTGATAGGGTGAGAAAGAAACTAAACCAGCTGGGATGGCCATGAGGACAATAAAATGGAAGAGATACAAACAGATACAAAACACTATCCAACCCAAGCCCTGATGGCAGTGATGTCACCACTAATACTGTGGCAGAAGTCCCAGACTGGACTAAGTGACAGATGGGAATCAGATTCAGGAGTTGTATCCTGTGACTAGATTCAGGATCCCATGGATAGAGATAGAAAGCAGAAGGGACAAAATCCTCCTGGGACACCAGCCATTGAATGAGAGGCTTGACCCTGGTGATCCCTCAGCTTTCTCCCAAAGATGATGTCCATGAGCTGCAATCCCTTCTTAGTTTAGAGCCACCTGTCCTGTCTGCTTCTCCCCACAGGTGCTACCTCTGCCTTATTGCACCCCATGGTGTGCTACACAAGATGTGGCAGTGCTCTTGGTCTAGAGCCCAGCCCCATCAGCTTCTCACTTCTAGAAGCAGTCCCTGGCTGTGCAAACCTGTCCTGAGCTTCAGGAAGTGCCTCACTGAACAGAGACTGAGCTGGGAAACCAAATCTCTGAGCAGAACTAGTTCAGACCAGGACAGACGTCATTAGGCTACAAATCTTTCTTCTGGACTTCATGACAAGAAGAACAGACATCACACCAGGTCCAAAACTTCCAGAGAGCAAAAGAGATCCCAATTTTCACATCATTATGGAAAACTGACTGGGGAAAAAAAAAAGAAGAAAATAATCTCTAGTGCTTCCCTTTGCCCCTGACTGATCTCTTATGGAAAAGCAGGCAAAAAGCTGTTCTTGGGCTATCCAGTACTTGTTGTCTCTTTGGCTGACAGTCAACCACCCAGCAAAAAGAAACTCATTAAGCTGACAGGAGACCTGAACCCACTCATGTCAGTGCATCTCAGCATCACTCCCATGAACCCAAATGCCATAAAAAAAATGAAGTTAAGCAGACTGAGGGAGTTGGGGCTGTTCAGTCTGGAGAAGAGAAGCCTCCGAGGTGACCTCATTGTGGCCTTCCAGTATCTGAAGGGGGCCTACAGGAAGGCTGGGGAAGGACTTCTCAGGATCTCAGGGAGTGATAGGACTAGGGGGAATGGAATGAAGCTGGAGGTGGGGAGATTCAGGCTAGATGTGAGGAGGAAGTTCTTCCCCATGAGAGTGGTGAAGCCCTGGAATGGGTTGTCCAGGGAGGTGGTTGGGGCCCCGTCCCTGGAGGTGTTTAAGCCCAGGCTGGATGAGGCTCTGGCCAGGCTGATCTAGTGTGGGGTGTCCCTGGCCATGGCAGGGGGGTTGGAACTAGATGATCCTTGTGGTCCCTTCCAACCCTGACTGATACTATGATACCACCCTTTGGGTTTGGAAGGACCTGTCAGTCCAAAGTCAGTCTCTGGCAGGACCTGAGCTAAAGGGTAAAACTTCAGTGCCTGCCAGGCCAAAATAGTTCTAAAAGCAGTAGCAAACATGAAGAACATGGAATGTGGAGCCCCCAAAAAGCATTTCTCTCACCATTACAGCCCTCAACCTAATTATGTTTGCAAGCCTGCTGTTTTGCATCCAAACCACACTGCTTGTTATGCGGCCCCAAATCCATAGTTTAACAGACAGACAGCCTAAGGTCAGTAATCAGTGATCCTTTCTTTCACTTAAAGCCCCAAAAAAGTCACCACCTCTGTTAGACTCACTCAGCTTTCTTAGCTACTTCAAGACATGAGTTGTGAAGGCTTCTTGGCTATGTTTGCACAAAATGTGTGCTTCCATTTTCCTGCCTCATGGTAATTCAATTATACTGCAGCATTTGAGATCACCTGCCACCACACAATACCTCTGGCTGGCATGCCAAGAGGACTCCTCAAGAAGCAAGGTGATAGTCTCTCTGATCACATTAAGGAAATTGTAATGAAATATAGGCAATGTAACTAAAAAATAGCAATACAATGGCATTACTTCCCCTGCCAACAGAAGGTAAATATTGGACACAGATACACCTTACCAGCAGGAGCAGGGAGGTCATTCTTCCCCTGTACACTGCACTGGTTAGGTCACACCTTGAGTCCTGTGTCCAGTTCTGGGCCCCTCAGTTTAGGAAGGAGGTTGACTTGCTGGAAC
The DNA here is from genome assembly GCF_026170545.1 of Melanerpes formicivorus. Classification (NCBI taxonomy): domain Eukaryota; kingdom Metazoa; phylum Chordata; class Aves; order Piciformes; family Picidae; genus Melanerpes; species Melanerpes formicivorus. The sequence continues at coordinate 14,730,142 of NW_027142370.1, read as the reverse complement.
GAGTCCAGAGAAGGGCAACAAAGCTGGGGAGAGGTTTGGAACACAGCCCTGTGAGGAGAGGCTGAGGGAGCTGGGGTTGCTTAGCCTGGAGAAGAGAAGACTCAGGGGTGACCTTATTGCTCTCTACAACTACCTGAAGGGAGGTTGTAGACAGGTGGATGTTGGTGTCTTCTCCCAGGCAGCCAGCACCAGAACAAGAGGACACAGGTGTGCCAGGGGAGGTTTAGGTTGGATGTTAGGAAGAAGCTCTTCTTAGAAAGAGAGAGTGATTGCCCATTGGAATGGGCTGCCTGGGGAGGTGGTGGAGTCACCATCGTTGGAGGTGTTCAGGAGGAGACTTGATGGGGTGATTGGTGCCATGGGTTAGTTGTTTAGGTGGGTTGGATTGGTTGATAGGTTGGATGCGATGACCTTGAAGGTCTCTTCCAACCTGGTCTATTCTATTCTATTCTATTACATGCAAGTTTGCCAACACCACCAAGCTGTGTGGTGTGGTTGACATTCTGGAGGGAAAGGAACCATCCAGAAGGACCTGGACAGGCCAATGACAGCCTCATAAAGTTCAACAAAGCTAAGCACAAGGTCTTGGATCTGGATTGGAGCAATCCCAAGCAAGGCTGGGTGGAGAACAGAGAGAGAGCAGTGCAGAGGAGGACAGCTTGGGGGTGCAGGGCATAAGCCAGCACCATGTCCTGGGCTGATCCCCAGCAGTGTGGGCAGCAGGTGGAGGGACAGGATTCTGCCCCTCTGCTCCACTCTGCTGAGACCCCATTTGCAGTGATGTGCCCAGCTCCAGAGTCCTAAAAACAAGGACATGGAACTGTCACAGCAGGTCTAGAGAGGGGCCACAAAGATGATCAGGCTGGAGAAGACTCAGGGGAGACCTTAGAGCAGCCTTCCAGCATTTGAAGGAGAGCTGAAGAGGGACTTTGCACGAAGGCACAGAGTGACAGGATGAGGGATAATGGCTTCAAACTGGAAGAAGCTAGATTTAGATTAGACACTAGGAAGAAATTCTTCCCCAGGAAGGTGCTGAGGCACTGGAACAGGTTGCCTAGGGAAGTTGTGAAGGCTTCAAACCTGGAGGTGCTCAAGGTCAGTTTGGATGAGGTTTTGAGCAATGTGGTCTAGTGGAAGTTGTCCCTGCCCATGGCAGAGGTGTTGGAAGCAGATGATCTTTCAGGTTGCTCATAAACCCCACTGTTCTATGATTCTGGTTTGCAGTTCTGAGGCTGAATTTGTAACTAAATATATCATTCATAATAAATACTGCATTAGTACAAGGCAAGCCAAAAAGCATCTGTAAGGCTGTAGAAAACGGTCTAGAAATGCACCGAAGTTATTTAGAAGATGAAGGAAGCAAGCTGGGAAATGATAAAATTCCTATCAGGTTTCCCACTGGTTCTAACACCAAGAGCATGAGCAGCAGGCAGTCCTGCTCAGGACTCATGTCTCAACTGCTCTTTAGCACCCAGGAGCACCTGCACAGTTTCATTACCCTGCCTTGCACTGACTCAACACTCCCTGGGCTCAGGCCTGAATGCAAGGGTTTGGATTTGAGTAGAAACCAGTTAGTTCAAGGAGCAGAGCAAAATTTGTTCAGAGTGAAAGAGCAGAGCATCCAGGGCCCCAGTGTGCTGCTTTGCTTGGCTCCGAATCCTCCTCAGGCACAGGAGGAAAATCCAGTCGTAAGACAGCAACAGTTGTCCTCTTTGATGCTTTTTTGGTTTACAAACTCTTCCTGTGCTTGCTACATATCAGCTCTGACCCAGAAACAATATTTAGCACATCATAAAATCCAAAACATGTCATCAGCTGAACGAGACAGGCTTGAATTACATGGAGAACACCACAGGTAGCCCAACCAAGCACAAGCACCAGCTCTGCATTCTGCCCAGGCCTCTGAGCAGTGCTCTCAACCAACAGGAGCATTTGTTTGAAGCTATTTCTTCCTCTTTTGTCTCTACACAGCCTCATGCTTTTTCATTCATGGACTTCCTGACAATTTATGTTTCTTAGAAGCATTTCTGTGTAGCATCTAAGCCCTGGAAATGTAGATGACAGGGATAATAGATATGGTTAAAATTAGACTAAGCAGCTGCAATTCTGCATTTGCATTTCTGACTTGATTATAGTAGGCACTCAAGACTGTTTGGATGAAAACTAGAAATGAGTTCATGTGCTGCAATAGAAATACACAAACCTCTAGCACTTTGACCCCAATCATAATAAAACATGGGGGGGAAAAAAGCCCCACAACTGCCATTTTTTACCCAACTGGTAACAAGTGTTAGTTGTTTCTTTGTAATTCTCTACCTTAAAGCTTCACCTGTGGACTTTAAAGGCAAGAATTCAATGAAGCAACATCCCCATATTTAACAAAGGGAAGAATTTTTCTCCTCCTTCCTGACCTAATCAGTTAATGAGGATGAACAACAGTCTAATCTTACTCAACAGCAGGAAAAACTAAGTGACAACTGTTTGAAGCCAAGCTTGGCTACATGCAAGCTCTGCTGGTACTAAAAGCCAGAGATTTTTTTTGGATCATCATCTGTAAAAAAGCAGGGGAAAAAAGGATACCTAAACCATGCATTCTTCCTCTTTTTGTATGTTTCTCACTTGCCTTTTTAGTTCAAAGTTGGGCTTGGGAGGTGGGCCCAAGTCAACCTCAGGAATTTCAACAAGGCCAAGGTCCTGCACCTGGATCAGGGCAATCCCAGGCACAAATGCAGGCTGGGTGGAGAATAGCATAGCGTAGAATAGCATAGCATAGCAAAGCACAGCATAGACCAGGTTGGAAGAGACCTTCAAGATCATCATGTCCAACCTATCAACCAATCCAACCCACCTAATCAACAGAACCATGGCACCAAGCACCCCATCAAGTCTCCTCCTGAACACCTCCAGGGATGGGGACTCCACCACCTCCCCGGGCAGCCCATTCCAATAGGCAATCGCTCTCTCTGTGTAGGACTTCTTCGTAACATCCAACCTAAACCTCCCCTGGTGCAGCCTGAGACTGTGTCCCCTTGTTCTGGTGCTGGCTGCCTGGGAGAAGAGACCAAGCTCTGCCTGTCTACAACCTCCCTTCAGAGAGTAGTAGAGAGCAAGAAAGTCTCCCCTGAGCCTCCTCTTCTCCAAGCTAAGCAACCACAGCTCCCTCAGCCTCTCCTCATAAACAGGAGAAGTACAGAGGAGAAGGACTTGGGGCTGCTGGGTGATGAAAAGCTCAACATGAGCCAGCACCGAGCACTCCTAGCCCAGCCCCAACCATGTCCTGGGCTGATCCCCAGCAGCGTGGGCAGAAGGACTGGGTCAAGCTTGAGGTGAGAAGAAAGTTCTTCCCAGAAAGAGTAATTGGCCACTGGAATGTGCTGCCCAGGGAGGTAGTGGAGTCACCATCCCTGGAGGTGTTCAAAAAAGGATTGGATGTGGCACTTGGAGCCATGGTTTGGTTGTCAGGAGGTGTTAGGGAATAGGTTGGACTTGATCTCTGAGGGCTTTTCCAACCTGGTTAATTCTGTGTGATTCTGTGAAACTGTTCCTAATATCCAGCCTAAACATCCCCTGGCACAATTTTTAGGCCATTTCCTCATATTCTGTCACCTGATAATATGGAGAAGAGACCAACCCCCACCTGGCTCCAACCTACTTTCAGGGAGTTGTAGAGAGCAAGGTCATCTTCCCTCAGCCTTGGCTTCTCCAGCCCTAGGCAGCCCCAGTTCCCTCAGCTGCTCCTAATAAGACCTGTTCTCTAGACCTTTCAGCAGCTTCATTGCCACTCTCTGGGGGCTGGACTAGATAACCTTTCAAGGCTCCTTCCAACCCAAGCCATTCTGTGGAGAAAGCAGCTCTTCCCAGACAGAGTTGTTAGCCATTGGACTGTGCTGCCCAGGGAGGTGGTGGAGTCACCATCCCTGGAGGGGTTAAAGAGGGGACTGGATGTGGCACTTGGTGCCATGGTTTAGTCATGAGGTCTTGGGTGACAGGTTGGACTTGATGATCTTTGAGGTCACTTCCAACCTTATTGATTCTATGATTCTAATCCTACACTCATTCAGTTAAAACTATTTCTTTACAGAAATCTCCAGACTGACTCACAAGTTACAGAACAACTTTACAGTGGAAATCTTACTACAGCAAGGAGTAAACAACAAAATGTTGTGGTTTGGTTTCTTCCTGAGGCAAGAAGAAGAAAAAATCTCTCTCACCAGATACACATGTCTGTCTCTGACTATTTAAATGAGTTAAAACTGCACATATATTCCTGATGCCTGTTTTCAAGAGCTTTTATTTGTGTTTGCTAACGTGGTTCCCCTGGAAAGGCAACAACTATCGCTGCTGACACCATGAAACTAAGGGCAACAAGGCTGGGGAGAGGCCTTGAGCACAGCCCTGTGAGGAGAGGCTGAGGGAGCTGGGGTTGTTTAGCCTGGAGAAAAGGAGGCTCAGGGGTGACCTCATTGCCCTCTACAACTACCTGAAGGGAGGTTGTAGCCAGGAAGGGGTTGGTCTCTTCTCCCAGGCAACCAGCACCAGAACAAGAGGACACAGTCTCAAGCTGTGCCAGGGGAAGTTTAGGCTTGAGGTGAGGAGAAAGTTCTTCACTGAGAGAGTCATTCGTCATTGGAATGTGCTGCCCAGGGAGGTGGTGGAGTCATCGACCCTGGAGGCGTTCAAGAGGAGATTGGACGTGGCACTTGGTGCCATGGTCTAGTCATGGGTCTGTGGTGACAGGTTGGACTCGATGATCCTCGAGGTCTCTTCCAACCTTGGCTATACTGTGATACAACAGAGAGAAAGTCAGTGCTGACTGCAATTTCATAGTAGTATTTTCCTCCACAACCTCAGTTGAAAGTTAAATCTCTTAGAAAGAGATCTCTCAGAGTTTCTTTTGATGTTTAAAACGATTTAGGGAACTGCTGAAAGCAGTTTGCTCTGCACAGGCTGGACACACTCTCTGCATTTCAAATGCAAGGAATAAAACATTTCCAAGGGAGCCATTTACAGGTAAAACCCAACTGCTTAACTGATTGAGCTGCCTCTGCTGTGCTGGATGGGCTTCAGTGGAGCATTGCCAAGAAGAGAGATTCAGGGGACTAAAGAGGAGTGGCTTTGGCTAGTAAATAAAAGAGTATTAAAAAACATTAAGGCTGATTAGTTGGAGAAAAGTGCAAATTGATTAATCCATTTCACAAAGCTTTAAGTAATTTAAAAGCTTAAGCCCCATTTGCAGAAGTCACCTGGGCAACTGGGAGCCTGCCCCAAACCACTTCCAGGCTCTGCCTGTAAAAGTGGCTTCAGAATTTAGCATCCACTTACATTCAAATTGATTTCTGTTCCTAGACTCCTATCCACTCCGAGCACAATCTAACACACACTCGTTTTTAAAGCACACAGCTTCAAATGAAGGGGCAAGTACAGAGGAGAAACAAATGTCACATCATAATTACTGTAACACCAGCAAAAACAACAGATTGGAGTAGCTGTGAAAAACAGCTTTGAAATGCTCTGACTGGAGAGATCCCTCTGCAGAACTGCAAAACCCCACTGCTCTCTTACCTCTCAAATGTAAGCTCTGTCAGATGGTCCTACTGTTACAGGATTCACTTTCTTACTACAAGAAGGACATTGAGGTCCAGAGAAGAGCAACAATGCTGGTGAAGGGTCTGAAGAGGAGAAGCTGAAGAAACTAGGATTGTTTAGCCTGGAGAAAAGGAAGCTGAAAGGAGATCTTCCAGCTCTCTACAACTCCCTGCAAGGAGATTGGAGCCAGCTGGGATTGGTTTCTTCCCCCTAGTAACAAGTGGTAGGAGGAGAGGAAAGGGCCTCAAGTTGCACCAGGGCAGGTGTCCTGGTTTAAGACAGCCCTTCTCTAACAAGCAAGCCCCACACACAGAGGTTGGGTGGGGATAAGGAGAGTTTAATGAAATGATAGAATGGACTAATAAGGGGCAAACCACCTAACAAGCCAAGCCAGTATCACAGTATAACTAAGGTTGGAAGAGACCTCGAGGATCATCGAGTCCAACCTATCAACACAGACCCCATGACTAGACCATGGCACCAAGTGCCACGTCCAATCTCCTCTTGAACGCCTCCAGGGATGGGGACTCCACCACCTCCCTGGGCAGCCCAATCCAATTACGAACAACTCGCTCAGTGAAGAACTTCCTCCTCACCTCGAGTCTAAACCTCCCCTGGCACAGCTTGAGACTGTGTCCTCTTGTTCTGGTGCTGGGTGCTAGAGAGAAGAGACCAACCCCTTCCTGGCTACAACCACCTTTCAGGTAGTTGTAGAGGGCATTGAGGTCACCCCTGAGCCTCCTCTTCTCCAGGCTAAGCAACCCCAGCTCCCTCAGCCTCTCCTCACAGGGCTGTGCTCAAGGCCTCTCCCCAGCCCTGTTGCCCTTCTCTGGACACATTCAAGTGTTTCAATGTCCCTCTTAAACTGAGGGGCCCAGAACTGGACACAGGACTCAAGGTGAGCCAGCACAGACAACCAGCTAATAAGGACAGCATCCAAGCCAGCAGCCAGCAAAGCAGAAGAGACCAACACCCCAAACCAGGAACCAGAAGAAAGCCCACTGGAACTGAACTCCAAGCCCAACCACCTTTTGCTCCAGCCAGCACTTTGGTTATAAAGCCAGAATGATGTCAGCATTTTACTGAATCATAGAATAGTAGGGGTTGGAAGGGAGCTCTGGAGAACTCCCACCCCATCCAAGGCAGAATTACCTAGGGCAGGTCACACAGGAACATATCCAGATGAGTCTTGAAAGTCTCCAGAGAAGGAGACTCCACAACTTCTCTGGGCAGGAGACCAGGAATGCATCTAGGTGAGCCTGTTCCAGGGCTCCATTACCCTCACAGTAAAGAAGTTTTGCCTCATGTTCAGGTGAAACTTGCTGGGTTCCAGTTTGTATCATTGCCACTCATCCTATCACCATGGAAAAGTGCCTGGCTCCTTCTTGACAGCCAGCCTTCAGATGTTTGTAACCATCAGTAAGATCTCCTTTCAGTCTTCTCTTCTCCAAACTAAACAGCCCCAGGTCTCTCAGCCTTTTCTCATCAAACAGATGTTCCAGCCCCTTAATCATCCTCACAGACACTCCCCAGTATATCACAGTATAACTTAGGTTGGAAAGGACCTCGAGGATCATCGAGTCCAACCTATCATGACTAGACCATGGCACCAAGTGCCACGTCCAATCTCCTCTTGAACGCCTCCAGGGAAGGTGACTCCACCACCTCCCTGGGCAGCACATTCCAATGACAAATGACTCGCTCGGTGAAGAACTTCCTCCTCACCTCGAGTCTAAACCTCCCCTGGCACAGCTTGAGACTGTGTCCCCTTGTTCTGGTGCTGGTTGCCTGGGAGAAGACCCTAGTCTTCTTGAAGTGGGGAACCCAGAGCTGGATACAATACTCCAGATGTGGTTTCAACAGGGCAGACTAGAGGGGGTGGAGAGCCTCCCTGGACCTGCTCACCAGCACATTCAACAGGCTGTCACAAGTGGTCCCTCTTAGCCAAAACAAGACAGCAGGTTCAGGATGAACATTAGAAGAAATGTCTTGACTGAAAGGGTTCTCAACCACTGGAAGAGGGTGCCCAGGGTGGTGGTTGAATCCCCATCCCTAGAGGTGTTTCAAAGAGACAGATACGTGGTGCTGAGGAACCAGCCTTGGCAGAGATACAGAATGGTTGGACTCTATGATTTTTAAGGTCATTTCCAAATGAAATGATTCTGTGATTCAGCTTCGCTTAACTAAATAATTCTCCTTACTTCAAGAAGCCTGAGAACTTGGGCAGTCTCTGCAGCAAGGATGAAACTCCATCTCTGCTGTCCTCAGTACTGGAATACTAATGCAAGGGGCGATGTGACTGAAAAGCACAGCCAGCCAGAAGATATTCCCAAGGAATAAAAAACAACCTTGCTGCCACAAAGTGCTGATTCAGCACAGCTACAGTGCTTCAAAGAGAGGTGTGTTTTCTCAACACATCCAATGAAAAACTACTGATGAAGCTCTGTTCCTGCTTCCCATAAAGTCAAAATGCTTTGTCTGAAGGCTCTAGAGAGACCTAAGAGCAGCATTCCAGTACCTGAAGGGGATCTACCAGAAGGCTGCAGAGGGATTGTTTCTAAAAGCCTGCAGTGATAGGAGAGATGTTGGTCAGTTAGAGGGTAGAACAGCTCTGCAGAGGGACCTCGACCATCTGGGCAGAGTCCAACAGGATGGCATTCAACAAATCCAAGTGCCATGCAGAGCTACAGGCTGGGGTCAGAGTGGCTGGAGAGCTGCCAAACAGAGAGCGACCTGGGGGTGCTGATTGACAGCCACCTAAACATGAGCCAGCAGTGTGCCCAGGTGGCCAAGAAGGCCAAGGGCATCCTGGCCTGCATTAGGAATAGTGTGGCCAGCAGGAGCAGGGAAGTCATTGTGTCCCTGTACTCTGCATTGGTTAGGCCACACCTTGAGTCCTATGTCCAGTTCTGGGCCCCTCAGTTTAAGAAGGACACTGAGAGACTTGAACCTGTCCAGAGAAGGGCAACAAGGCTGGGGAGAGGCCTTGAGCACAGCCCTGTGAGGAGAGGCTGAGGGAGCTGGGGTTGCTTAGCCTGGAGAAGAGAAGGTTCAGGGGTGACCTCATTGCTCTCTACAACTACCTGAAGGGAGGTTGTAGCCAGGAAGGGGTTGGTCTCTTCTCTCTAGCACCCAGCACCAGAACAAGAGGACACAGTCTCAAGCGGCACCAGGGGAGGTTTAGGCTGGAGGTGAGGAGAAAGTTCTTCATGGAGAGAATTGTTAGCCATTGGAATGTGCTGCCCAGGGAGGTGGTGGAGTCACCATCCCTGGAGGTGTTCAAGAGGGGACTGGATGTGGCTCTTGGTGCCATGGTTTAGTCATGAGGTCTGTGGTGACAGGTTGGACTCGATCTTTGAGGTCTCGTCCAACTTTGGTGATACTGTGGTACTGTGACAAGAGCCAGTGGTTTGAAATTGGAAGATACTTACTTTGGATGTAAGGAACAAATTCTTTACTATGGGGGTGGTGGAACACTGGAACAAATTGCCCAGTTGAGGTTCCATCCCTGGAGATACTCAAGGTCAGGCTCGACAGGGCTCTGGCCAAGCTGATCTAGTGGAGGATGTCCCTGTTCACTGCAAGGGGTTGGACTAGATGACCCTTGGAGGTCCCTTCCAACCCAAACCTTTCTGTGATTCTGTTCTGAAATCTGAATCAAAATATGTGAATGGGGGCTTGTTTGGGGGGTGGGGGGTGGTTCTGATATTTCTACCTGGGGAAAGAATTTTCCTTTGCTAGAAATTTTAAACCTCACCCCCATGTTCCAGCCCACACTAAAACTCTACCCCCAAAGAGGAGGATTTTCCATAACAAGAAAATCCTGATTTTCAGCCCGCTGTAATTGTAAGTGATGCTCACAGTGAGCTCATTTCCTAGAGTATCTGATGTCCCACCTCAAATAATGCACCCAGTTTTGGTGTCCCCAGTCATAAGAAGGACACAGAGCTCTTGAATGAGTCCACGGGAGGGCCACAAAGATGATCCAAGGGCTGGAGCACCTCTGCTGTGGGGATAGACTGAGGGAGCTGGGGTTGTTCAGCCTGGGAAAGCGAGGACTCCAGGGGGACCTTAGAGCTGCATTTCAATACCTGAAGGGATCCTACAGGAAGGCTGGAGAGGGACTTTTCATAAGGGTATCCAGCAATAGGACAAAGGGGTATGGTTTGAAGCTGAGGGAGAGTAGGGTTAGACTGGAGTTTAGGAAGATATCTTTCAGTAGAAGGGTGGTAAGACACTGGAACAGGTTGCCTGGGGAAGTTGTGGACACCCCCTCCCTGGGGGTGCTCAGGGACAGGCTGGATGAGACATTGGGCAGATGAGTCTAGTTGAGAGGTGTCCCTCTCCATGATTGCAGTAGATGATCTCTAAGGCCCCTTCCAACCCAAGCAATTCTTTGATTCTCTGCTTTGTTATGTAAATATGACCGCAACCTCTCTCCCTGTTTGAAAACTTTCAAGAATGCCTTCTTGTATACAACCACTGTCTGGAACCAGATCGCTTAGCACTCAATGGCTCACACACGATGTTGAGGAGAGCATTTAGAAAACTGAGCTGTAAAGCTTTTATCCAGAAACCTGAGATAAAATTCATTTACATCCCCCAAGTGCTGAGCCTGCCCAACTGGAGACTCAGTACAACAGCGTTATCAGCTTTTGAGACATATTTAGAAGTGCCCTGAATTCCCCCAAGAGAATAAGAAGTTGGACTACAGAAATAACTTGGTCATTTACCACTTCTTTTCACTGGCCAGAGCCTGGTTTCTATTCTTTGTTATCATGTCTTCAAGTTACTCCTTCCCAAAGTCTTAAACACTTTTGTCTCTTCTACGCTAAAATATTAACACAATTATCTTCCAGCAGTGTTCACGCTACACTTAGCAGCAGTTTGATCACAGCCAGGTTCATGGTGTTGTTGATACAGCTGGAGCGGGCCTTACCCATCAATAATGGAGCTGCACAGAAGAATTAGAGGCACAGCCACTTCTGCTCCCCGGTGGAAACTGCGCCTTGGGAAAAGTTCTTGCTGGACAACTGAGGCGCTGCATTGTTTAGCTAAGCTCTCAGGAAGGTTTATCCTAACAGAGATTTTATTTATGGAAGATAAACACATTCATTCCAGTGAAAAAGCAGCTCTTAGCTAGCCTCTAAAATGCAACTCTGGTTTTGTCACTTTCATCTCCCCCCTCCAGCTGTGTTCTTTTTAACTTCCTCTTCTTGAAGCTCACCTCCAATTAGTTGTAGGGGAATAATTTCCACAGACCTGAGCCCCAAAATCTCCAACCAAATTACCACCTGAGGGGATTGGATGTGGCACTTGGTGCCATGGTTTAGTAGTCATGAGGTGTTGGGTGACAGGTTGGACTTGATGATCTCTGAGGTCTTTTCCAACCTTATTGATTCTATGATTAGTGTGCCACTGTAATTACTATGAGGTCAATGCTGTTCTTTACTTCTGCAAGCCTGCCCCTCGTATTTCCACCTACATACTATGTGATTTACTCCTCTATCCTTCCACTTCATACTTCACAGTATCACAGTATAACTAAGGTTGGAAGGGACCTCGAGGATCATCGAGTCCAACCTATCAACACAGACCCCATGACTAGACCATGGCACCAAGTGCCACATCCAATCTCCTCTTGAACGCCTCCAGGGATGGTGACTCCACCACCTCCCTGGGCAGCACATTCCAATGGCTAATGACTCGCTTGGTGAAGAACTTCCTCCTCACCTCCAGCCTAAACCTCCCCTGGCGCAGCTTGAGACTGTGCCCTCTTGTTCTGGTGATGGTTGCCTGGGAGAAGAGACCAACCCCTTCCTGGCTACAACTACCTTTCAGGTAGTTGTAGAGGGCAATGAGGTCACCCCTGAGCCTCCTCTTCTCCAGGCTAAACAATCCCAGCTCCCTCAGTCTCTCCTCACAGGGCTGTGTTCAAGGCCTCTCCCCAGCCTCGTTGCCCTTCTCTGGACACGTTCAAGTCTCTCAATGTCCTTCTTAAACTGAGGAGCCCTGAACTGGACACAGGACTCAAGGTGCAGCCTAACCAAAGCAGAGTACAGGGGCACAATGACCTCCCTGATCCTGCTGGCCACACTATTCCTAATGCAGGCCAGGATGCCATTGGCCTTCTTAGCCTCCTGGGCACGCTGCTGGCTCATATTCAGGCGGCTGTCAATCAGCACCCCCAGGTCCCTCTCTGTTTGGGAGCTCTCAGCCACTCCGACCCCAGCCTGTAGCTCTGCATGGGATTGCCGTAGCCAAAGTGCAGCACTCGGCACTTGGACTTGTTGAATGACATCCCATTGGACCCTGCCCATCTGTCCAGTCGGTCGAGGTCCCTCTGCAGAGCCTTTCTACCCTCTAACTGACTAACACCTGACTAACATCATTTGGTATTATATCTTAAACCCAAGTATGTCCCATGTCTAGGATCAAAGCATGGAGAAAATGAATAAAGAGCTGAGCTTTCCTTAGCTTAAGTCTTGAAATATGCTATATTAAAAGCAAAAAGCCCACTCTGTTCTGAAATGTAATAAACAGCCTGGGTGAGGCATTGTACACAGAAGAAAAAAAAACAATAAAATCAACTCTCCTACTGGTGTGTTCAGACACCATGTAATACCTAGAAGGCATTGTCATAACTACTACAATTTGGCAACAAAACAGATTATATTAAATGCTGCCATTAGCGGTAAGAAGCCACATGTAACAAGAAGGAAAGTATCAAGGGAGGATAAATGCCATAGTTTTTGGAACAGTCAGGGTAAAAAATTGATAGGTGATGATTAAGATATCTCTTCAAGGGGAAAAAAAAAGTGTAACAAAGGAGAAGGATCTGTAAGAGCAGGACGAGGGAGATGATTCTGTCTCTCTGCTCTGCTCTCATAAAACCCCACCTGCAGTACTGCATCCAGTTCTGGTGCCCCAAGCACAAGAAGGACCTGGAATTGCTAGAGCGGGTCCAAAAGAGGGCCATAAAGAGGATCAGGGAGCTGGAGAACCTCCTCTATGTGGACAGCCTGAGAGGGGTGGGGCTGTTCAGCTTGGTAAGAAGATGGTTCCAGGATGACCTTACAGCAGCCTTCCAGTACCTGCAGAGGGCTACAGGAGAGCTGGGGAAGGACTTTCTACAAGTGCTCAGAGTGACAGGACAAGGAGCAATGGCTTTGAGCTGGAAGAAGGCAGATTGAGACTGGAGATTAGGAAGAAATTCTTTCTAGTGAGGGTGGTGAGACACTGGAACAGGTTGTCCAGGGAGGTTGTGGATGCACTATCCCTGAAGGTGTTCAGGGCCAGGCTGGATGAGTCCTTGATCAACCTGGGCTGGTGAGAAGCGTGCCTGGCAGGGGGGTTGGTAGTAAATGATCTTTAAGGTCCCTTCCAACCCAAACCATTCTATGATTCCAAGAAGATAATAAATCTCAGCCCTCACCCAGGGGTGGTGCTGCACAGGGACTCTGAGCTACACAAAGTGCAGAAGGGCACTGAGTAACTCCTGAGAAGGAGGAACTACTTCTGCAGTCCATTACAAGTGCAACGTCAAAACAATATCCCTTTGTAACAAACACATTTTTGCTCAGCAGGACCAAAGTTGGCCAGTGAGGAGGGTTCCCACAGAGGTGTCCAAGGAGATGAGATTTTTAATCTCACTGACATGAATTTTTAGCAATTCTGAAAACAGGGTGGGGGCAATGTCAGAAGCCTGAATGAACCCTGCAGCTCCAGCTGTGGTCTGAAAGAGCTGGCGAGAGAGTGCTCAGAGCTATAGGTAGAACAATGGCAGCCAGGAGCAAAACAAGCCCTGAGGAGAAATTATCTGAGACCCAGCTGACACATCAGAGTTATATAACAAATAATGTGAAATAAAATTAAGGACAAGTGACCTTCTTAAACGAATCTGGGTCTATTCTTTGATTCAACTGACACTTCCAACCGGTCCGAATATCTCTGTGTGTGTGTGTGTGTGTATAAGCTTCTATGGCACTTGGTGTGGCCTTCCATAGCAGGCTGAAGACAAACCAGCACCAGTTAAACAGGTGAAGAGCTAGTTAAGTGACATCTAAAACACACAAAAAAGCAGCTTTCAAAAAGAGCACATCACTGCCTAACTCAGATCATCATGGAGTTCCCCAAAGGTGGAGCCTCTGTCTGTGACAAAACATCATCTCAGTTAGGTTTCAGCCTGCACAATCAAGTGTGATGAAATGGGCCCAAGTTATGAACTGATGAAATGCTTCATAAATGAGAAACATCAGGTACAAAATGTCATCAGGAGTGTTTGGTAGATTAAATTTCTGCTAGAGGGGAAAAAAAAGCACCACAACATTGCTACAAAAAGCCACCTCTAAGCTATAAAGTCACAAGCCAGAAACATAGAACTATGGAATTGTTTTGATTGGGAAAGACCTTTGAGGTCATCGAGTCCAACCATTCTCTAACTCTACCAAGGCTGGTGCTAAGCCACATTCCTCAGCACCACATCTACACACCTTTCTTGAACACCTCCAGGGATGAGGATTCGACCCCCTCCCGGGGGAGCCTACTCCAGTGGTAGAGAACCCTTTCAGTCAAGAAGATTTGTCTAATCTCCAGCCTAAACTCATCCTACTATTTGGTCCTTGAGAAAAAAGACCAACCCTCACCAGGCTCCAGCCTCCCTTCAGGGAGTTGTAGAGAGCAATGAGGTCTCCCCTCAGCCTCCTTGTCTCCTGACTAACCAATCCTAGCTGCCTCAGCTGCTCCTCACCAGAACTGCTCTCCAGACCCTTCATCAGCTTTGTTGCCCTTCTCTATACTTGCCCCTTTCCCTGAAGCTGTGTATTCAAAACACAAGTGTGTGTTAGACTGTGCTTGACGTAGGTAAGAATACTGGAACAGAAAACAATTTGAATGTTAAGCGGAAGTTAAATACAAGAAAGAAGTTTCTTCTCATACCCAACCTGAACTTCCTCTGGTGCAATTTGAGGCCATTATCTCTTTTCCTATTGCTTGTTACTAGGGAGAAGACACCAACATCCACCTGTCTCCAACCTCCTTCCAGGGAGGCGCAAAGAGCCAGAAGGTCTCCCCTCTGCCTCCTTTTCTCCAGGCTGAACAACCTCAGTCCCCTCACACACTAGTCAACAGAATGAGGAACTCTTGTGGAAAGAAAGAGTCCTGCAAAGGGTGAGCACACCCAGGGAAAAGGAGATGAAAATAGAGTGCTGCAGACCAAGGTTGAGTACGTAAATGAAGAGTATAATGGGATGAGTAGCAGTGGAGAGGTGAGACAACCTCCCAACACACTCCTGAGACAAGGCACTGGTGTGCTGCATCCGGCTCTCATTTGCACAAAAAAATGCTGGGGAAAGTGGATTGGATGAAAAAAGCACAGAAATGGAGTTGTGAGCAAAGTGCAAGCAGCAACCAACTTAAAGAATTTTAGTCCACTTGGGTTGTTTTGGCAGGGGGGGTTTCAGCTAGAAAAGGGAGGGATTACTAGGTTACAGCAAAGAAAAACCTCATACTTGGAGTTCTTCAGCACATCAGTAATCAGGGACTGGAAGTTGAAGCCAAATAACTTAATAAACAGCAGATTCTCCACCCCTTACTGTCTTCTGATCAAAACTCCCTGTTTGCCTGGAAAATCTGTTTCAGCCAACTGCAAGTTGCTGCGCTCAAGAAATCACTGGAAGAAATCCAACAGACTCTAATAGTCGAGGGGTCAGAGCAGAAGATCTAATTGCCTCCTTCGGCTTTAGAGCCTGAGTCTGTGAATACTCTTGGTTTTCAGTGGTTCAAAGGCATTGCAGTCATACCATACACACTCCACATTAATATTGAAAGAGCTTTCAGAAATCTGCATAAATTAGGGTTGTATTTCCGTGTAAGGGCTGGAGTGACACTGGAGCTTTCCCCGGTGAGGCTTTTGTCCTCGGCAGAGCCCATTAATGGAATTACAGCCCTGCCGTACACAGATGAGGTGATGTTTCTGTAAACAAGGATTTACACAATTAAGTGCAAAAGTTCATCCCTGGGGGCTGTGCTTTTTCTCCCCTAGAAAGAATTCTGTTTGACCTGCGGTACAAAACGCCTGCCACAATACCTGGTATCAATCATGGACACTCTCGGTGAAAAGGAGAGCCAGCAGCATTGTAAGAGCCACAAAGCCAGTGGGATCTGTTGTTCCCATCAGCCACATCATTTAAGACCACCCCTATTTATGCTACTTATCTACCTTGTATTCCAAAACACGCAGCATCCTTTGCCACCCGGACGAGTCAGCAGGATCAACACTTCACAGGGAATCCGTGCCAAGGTAACGTGTACCATACACATGCTGAGGACATTCGGATTGTCAGAGTTTTGCTACAGCATCAGCTGCTGTGGGTATCTATAGCTTTCAGAAAGAAGAAGGGCTTTGAAACTTCTAACACAGCAAAAGGAAAGCTTACAAAGGCTGAAATGGTCTGGAGCCTGCTAACGCTCAAATAAATGTTCTGCCACCACGCAACTGGCAAAGACAGAACTGCAACCACCAACTGCTGGAGCATCACCTTAACAAGAGGCATAGCACCAGCAAAGACATGAGGGAGAGCATTCCCTCCTCCAATCCGCAGGGGAGCAGGTGCCTGCTACCTACTCCTCTCACTACACCCCACCATAAAGCCGTGGAAGTTCCTTCCCTGAGCCCTTGGCGCACTGACGCTCCCCTGGGCGCACACATCCATCCACAACGCCAACTCCCAACCGGGCAAGGCACAAGGGAAGTCTGGCAGCAGCGACACTGCCACCACCATGTCTAAGCAAAACTTCTTCCACTCCAGAAGCCACACAACAAGACACTTTGGCCGTTGCCTTTCAGCCAGCATCATCCAGGCAGCTCTTCACCATCCCCAGCGCGCTCCAGGCAGACAAAGGCACGTTTTAAACTTTCACTCTTCGCCACCCCAGCAAATCCTTTGACGGGAGCTGGCACATTTCACCTTGGATTCTGGATGGGATACAAAGTGGGTGGTTCGAAAGGTCTCAGACCCTGGAAGAGGCCTAAAGGGAAGGGATGGAGGAAGCCGGCTCCTGCCGCCCCCTCCCCAGCGCAGCTACTGGAGCCCCTTCCCCTCCAGCTCCCAGCTGAGACAATCGGAGCAGCAGCAGGAGCAGCGCCTGCTCATCACAGGCACTCGGGAAGGATAAAAGGGAGGCAGGAATCTCCGATGCCCGAAGAAAGGAGAACAATATATATAAAATTAAAAAATAAAATACAAGAAAGGACTTAAAATAATAGGGAGCTAGGTTTCACCTCGTTGTGATGGTCGGTAAATAGCTCCATAAGTGAAACAACACACCTCTGACCCTTCCTTTTCTGCCTTAAATATAATCCCCCTCTTCCCGTAACACACACACCACAAAATGACCATTAATTCAAATCCATTCTTTGAAGGAAGGGGGATTATCTCTGTCTGTGACCGACTCTGCCTCTGTCTCTCTCCCTCTTCCACTGGGTGAGAATTCAAATTGCATTGAAAAGGAAAGAGAAAAAAAAAAGGAGGAAAAGGGGGAAAAAAAATAAAAGAGGGCACGGCTGTTATTTCTGGTGGGTGTGAGATGTGGGCACGGGGAGCAGGAGTCGGGGGATGGGGAGGAGTGGAGAAAGGTGGCTAAGGAGAGAAGAAAGGGAAGGAGGACCAGGAAACGCAAGGAAGGATGAGAGGAAGGCGAGATAAGGAGGAAGGAGGATGAGGAAAGGATGAAAGGAAGGAGCTCGGGGAGATGGAGAGGGGGTGGGGAAGGATGAAAGGGAGGAAGGGATGAGGGGAAGAAAGGAGGATGCTTTGCCCTGGCCTCACCTCAGCTCGGTGGGTGGGGGTGGGAGAATCTCTCGCTGCCGCCGCCGCCTCCTCCTCCTCCCCAGCAGCGCCGGTTCCTGACGGGCTTGGTGTGCGGTGCGGCTCGGTTCGGCTCCTCGCAAAGCGCCCGGCCCCCGCCTCCCGCTCGGCTGCCACTGCCGGCCCGAGCCCCGCTCGCTCGGCTCTGACCGACCCGGGAGCTGCCGCCGCCGCCGGCCTCGCCGCGGCAGCCACTAGGGGTGGAGGCAGCGCGCCTGCGCCCCCGCCGCCGGGAGCTGCCCGCCGAGGGGGTTGCCGGCGCGGGGGGAGGCCTTGCTGCCGCTGTCGGTCCCGGCTTAGCGGGTCCCCAGGCCGGCTGCGGGCCGCCTCAGTGCGCAGTTGCTGTGAGTATGGAAACGGCGTTACCAGGCGGACGGGTGAAGGAGGAAGGGTGGAGGGAGGGAAGGAGGGAGAGCGAGAGGGGGCGGCGCGGCGGAGGAGGCAAGAGGCTGGGGGTGTGAGGGGAGGGGAGCGGAGCGGAGCTGGGCTTGCGGGAGGCGCCCGAGGGGCCAGCGGCGAGGAGGCGGCGGCCGTGGCTGCTGCTGCTGCTGACCGGGCCGGGAGAGGGGGTGGAGAGGCAGCCGCGGCAGGTGGGCAGCCAGGGTGAGGGCATCCCCGGGCTGTGTCAGTGGGGCTGGGCCTGCGAAGCGGCACCGGGAGGGACGGCGCGGCCCGGCCCGGCCCCGCGGCGGGGCCAGGTGCGGTTCGGTGACCGCGGCGCGTCCGTCCTGTGCAGGGGGTACCGCGGCGCAGGCTGCCTGGCCCCGGGGCTTCGGCAGCGCAGGCCGGCCGCCGAGAGCCAGCGCTGGAGGTTGTGGCAGGAGGGGCCGGCCAGCAAAGGGCTGGGGCGGGGGGGGTGTCTGTGGCGTACTTCGCCTGATGAGCTCCTGCAGGGCTTCAGGCACTGCGCGGGGTGGGGACAGACTTGCTCTGAGTGTGCCATCGGGGCCGGCCGCGAGAACTTCGGCTCTCCTGTGTGTGCTCTTCAGCTGCGGAAACTTTGCAGGCGGCTTTCTCGCTCCCTGGGTGTCGTACAGCCCTGCGTGCTTAGCTCCAGCTGTCGGATTTGCTCTGCAAAGCCCTGCGCTTCGCCCTGCTCCGTTGCTTGCATTGCTTACGCTGCAGCACCTTCTCCTGCTGCTTGTGTGGGGTAGCATGCGCCGCCCCCATCCTGCCCCAGCAGCGCCGAGCCTGCAGCCCTGCGAGCCCCAGTAGCAGAGGATCCCTGTGGAGCAGGTGTCGTTGAAGAGGCTTTTCCAGTTGGAGGCAATGTGAATCCCACTGACGTGCTTCCCATCGCATCCTTGGCATTTTTGGCATCCGTCTGCTTCCTCAGCTTCTACCTAAACTCCCAGGCAACGAGGAGGAAGGGAGATGAATCCTTCCACACTGTCACCTTTCCCTGCCTGTTTTAGGCTTCCTAAAGCAATTTCCCTGGATCAGGGAATAATGTTATCAGTACAAATAGCTACCAGGCCAAATATCTTATCAGTAAAAGCGGTAGTTGCCAGTCTTCTCTTTTTCTCTTCTTCCCCTCTTCTTCTCTGCTTTTCTCTTCCCATCCCTAGCCTGAGAAAGATACAGTCAGAATCTATTTTTTTTTTACAAGGACTAAATGAGGAAGGGAACTGAACTGGCACCATAACAGCCTTTATCAAGGCACTGCAACAGAGTCAAGGCAGAGTTCTGAAACAGGAAAAAAAATAGACAAAACTGCATTTAAATGTAATCAGATTCCTCATGCCACATGCTTGTGCCACGTAAGAGATGTAAGTAGTGACAGGCAGCAGTACACAGAAATGCTCTGAATAATTTTAACCTGATGGTATCATTCAGGACTGAAGCATGACCCATTCTGCATGTGGAAACAGATCATGCTACGCTGGCCTGCCCTTCATGAGACATGTGAATTATTGCTGTAAGGCAAACCAGGCATTGAGTTTGAGGCTCTAATAGGCTTTCAGGTAGCTTCAAATTACTGGTCTAGATACTGTCTTTCCCATCCTATTCAGTGGAGCCGTTTGATATCAGGAAGATTTTACCTCCAGACCTTCTGTTTGTTGCCTTCATCTCTGTACTGTATACCTTTTTTGATTGCTGGGTAGGGACAGTGCCTTCCTTGTAAGTGCTTAGTTCCTTGTGAAATTTACTAGAAACAAGCAAGATTCCCAAACAGAGCACAGTTACCTACCTCTTTATCCCCCCTGCATTACATTATTAATTGAACATCAGCTAAATGTTTCTCCAGGCATTTGACTAAAAGGAGCATGAGTGATTGTGTACCTATGAGAACCACAGATAGTAAACAAGCACGCTCATGAAAAATGATGCATCTTCTGCCCTTCACTGGGAACTGAGCTGCAAATACATCCCTCATAAACTCAAACCAGAGGACTCATCCAACCAGCTGGGCATGTTTCTCTTTAAAGTGTGCCCCTGTAAGAAACAAATCAGATTACTTACCTAGTCTAGATTGCTTTTATCTAAGAAGACATGGCTTGCTGGGCTGCTGCTAAAAGGTCTGCCAGAATGAGAAAAATCTGAAAATCTGCCTGATTGTTGTTTGGTTTTGGTCCTGAAAGAGAGCTCTGTCCAGTCCTTAGGCATTTCTTTTTTCCCTTTAGGTCATTAACCTGGTTTTGAGATTTACCCTTGTTTTTAATCACTATTAACTGTCTCAAAGAAAAGGGAGAAAACTTAATTTGTAACTCTGTAGTAAAAGCAGAGATAAGCTGCTAAAGTGCTCTGTAGCTCTTACAAGCTGAGGGAGGCCAACTGACAGCTCCTCGATATCAGTCCAGGCTGGGGGATGATGAGATTGAGAGCAGCCTGGCAGAGGACTTAGGGGTGCTGGTGGATGAGAAGCTGGACATGAGCCAGCAATGGGCACTTGCAGCCCAGTGGCATCTTGGGCTGCATCAAAAGCAGTATGGCCAGCAGATGGAGAGAGGTGATTCTGCCACTCTGCTCTGCTCTGGTGAGACCTCACCTGGAGTGCTGTATCTAGCCGTGGGACCCCCAGCGCAAGAGAGACATGGAGGGCCACAAAGATGATCAGAGGGCTGGACCATCTCTCTTATGAAGACAGGCTGAGAGAGTTGGGGTTGTTCAACCTGAAAAAGAGAAGGCTCCAGGCAGACCATAGAGCTAAATTTCATTATCTGAAGGGGACCTACAGGAAGGCTGTGGTGGGACTGTTTAGAATAGAACAGAATAGAATCAACCAGGTTGGAAGAGACCTTCAAGATCACCGTGTCCAACCCATCAACCAATCCAACCCACCTAAACAACTAACCCGTGGCATCAAGCACCCCATCAAGTCTCCTCCTGAACACCTCCAATGATGGGACTCCACCACCTCCCCAGGCAGCCCATTCCAATGGGCAGTCACTCTCTCTGTGTAGAACTTCTTCCTAACATCCAACCTAAACCTCCCCTGGCACAGCCTGAGACTGTGTCCTCTTGTTCTTGTACTGGCTGCCTGGGAGAACAGACCAACATCTGCCTGTCTATAACCTCCTTGGCCCTGTGCTGATAGGATGAGGGGCAGTGATTTGAAGCAGCAGCAGGGGAGATTGAGGCTGAAGGCCAGGAGGAAATTCTTCACAATGAGGGTGGTAAAACTCTGGAACAGGTTACCCAGAGATGTGGCTGAGGCCCCATCCCCGGAGACATTCAAGGTCAGATGGATGTGGCCCTGATCCAGTTGGTGGTGTACAACCCCCCTGCAGTCAGCAAGGACAAGATGACCTTTCAGGGTCACTTCCAACCTGATGCAATATGAATCTGTGAAACTTCCAACTGCCTTGGCCTCATGTTGGTGCCAACATTCAGTTACATAGCAAAGAGGCAGCACCAAAGCATCAGAGATATTGGGCAAGACAAAGCCTGTGCTGCTCTGAAGTGAAACATGGATGCTTTCTGTGAAGACTTACTGTTTTCTTACTTGTGTGCCTACTGTGGCACTGTCTGTCACAGTGTAGAACCCAAATATTAAGCAGGCCCATGGAAAAGAAATTACTAGAATAAGAACTATATAGAACAGTTCTGAGGTTCTGTAGCTGAGCCTATGATTCTAACTACAGAAAAATGCAGAGGGTGTGCTCTGTGTTTATCAGGGAGCCAGGTCTTGGCCATTTCATCTGTACCTTTCCTTAAGATTTTCATGTTGATCTCTGCCACAGGTAGTTGCTCAAAGGAGTAATTAGTTGGTTATAAGCTACCTTCACTGTTACTGAGAGGAGATGATTGAAGCAAAGAGGTGCTGTGCAGAACTCATGGGAGAACACACACTTGCACCAAGCACCCCATCCGGTCTCCTCCTAAACACCTCCAGGGATGGTGACCCAACCACCTCCCTGGGAAGCACATTCCAATGGGCAATCACTCTCTCTATGAAGAATTTCTTCCTCACCTCCAGCCTAAACTTCCCCTGGTGCAGCTTGAGACTGTGTCCTCTTGTTCTGGTGCTGCTAGCCTGGGAGAAGAGACCAACCCCCACCTGGCTGCAGCCTCACTTCAGGTAGTTGTAGAGAGCAGTAAGAGAGAATTTACTCTGAGGGTAGATGTAAAATGACTCTGAGCATAGTAAATAAAAATAATCATAATATATCTTAATGCTAATTCCAACTTTTTCCTTTTTTTTTCCCCCCTCCTGATTGCCCTCAGTGTTTGTTTTCCCCTCGCCCCCCACACATTTGTCTTAACTACTGAGCGTTTAGCTTTTGCTGTCACGTATCTGTCAGGTCATTTACCTCTTTTTCACACGGTCACAGATTGCAGCAGGTTGGAAAGGACCCTCAAAGGTCATCATGCCCACCCCCCTTCAGTCAGCAGGGACACCTCCATCTAGAGCAGGCTGCTCAGGGCCACATCAAGTCTGACCTTGAATGTCTCCAGGGGTGGGGCCTACAACCACATCCCTGGGCAGCCTGTTCCAGTATTTCACCACTCTCATTGTGCAGAACTTCCTCCTGATGTCCAACCTAAACCTCCCCTGCTCCAGTTTCAAAGCGTTGCCCCTCACCCTATCCCCACAGGCCCTTCTAAACAGTCCCTCCCCAGCCTTCCTGTAGGTCTCCTTCAGATACTGAAATGCTGCTCTAAGGTCTCCCTGGAGCCTTCTCTTCTCCAGGCTGAACAACCCCAATTCTTTCAGCCTAGAAGAGGTGCTGCAGGCCTCTGATAATCTTCCTCACCGTCCTCTGGACCTGCTCCAGCATGTCCGTGTCTCTCTCATATTGGAGACTCCAGACCTGCACACAGTTCTCCAGGTGAGGTCTCACCTGAGCAGGGTGCAGAACAACCTCTCTTGACCTGCTGGCCACAATTCTTTTGATGCAGCCCAGGACACAAGTACCCATTGCTGGCTTCTGTCCAGCTTCTCACCCACCAGCACCCCAAAGTCCTTCTCTGCAGGGCTGCTCTTAGTTTCACCACCCCCCATCCTGTGCTGATACTGAGGATTGTCCTGACTCTGGTGGAGGATCTTGCACTTTGACTTACTGAATGCTATGAGATTCTCCTCAGCCCTCCTCTTCAGCCTGTCCAGGTCCCTCTGGATGGTGTGGTTCCTCTGTACCTTCTGTTTTCCTAGCATCCAAACGCTGCACAATATAAGCTTCTTTTGGAAGACCTAATATTTGGCACCTTTTAAGTCTTAAAATAGCTGCATCCACTTGCTGAGGTATTACAGCATGTTTTTATCTTTACACCTAGCTCCTGTGAAAGTACCACAGCAGTAATTATCTCCCTTCCCCCAGCATAAAGTCTCAGCACTGTGTCCATGTACAGAAAATAAACCTCAACCCCTCCACACCTTTCCTCACCTTCACTTCTGTAGCACTTTTCTTCTCCATGAAGAGCTGTTATTTCTAAACCCAGTCTGGATTGTTAGCTTCAAGATCATGAATTCTTTGGAGTTCTTATGTTGACTTGCTGGAAGGTGTCCAGAGAAGGACAACAAAGCTGGGAAGGGGTTTGGAGCACAGCCCTGTGAGGAGAGGCTGAGGGAGCTGGGGTTGCTTAGCCTGGAGAGGAGGAGGCTCAGGGGAGACCTTCTTGCTCTCTCCAACTACCTGAAAGGAGGTTGTAGCCAGTTGGGGCTTGGTCTCTTCTCCCAGGCAACCAGCACCAGAACAAGAGGACACAGTCTCAAGCTGTGCCAGGGAAGATTTAGGCTGGATGTTAGGAAGAAGCTCTTCATAGAAAGAGAGATTGGCCATTGGAATGTGCTGCCCAGGGAGGTGGTGGAGTCACCATCCCTGGAGGTATTTAGAAAGAGTCTGGATGGGGTGCTTGGTGCCGTGGTTTAGTTGATTAGATGGTGTTGGGTGATAGGTTGGACTTGATGATCTCCAAGGTCTTCTCCAACCTGGTCCATTCCATTCCATTCCATTCCATTCCATTCCATTCCATTCCATTCCATTCCATTCCATTCCATTCCATTCCATTCCATTCCATTCCATTCCATTCTCACTCTCTCCTTGTATCTAGACAAATTTTGTGTCTTTGACCACCTAATTCTGAAGCCCTGCTCCTCTTTGGGCAATGTTTGTGCTTTATTGGAGCATTTCTGAGAGCAGAAAGCTGTGGCTAGAGGAGTTTGTTATTGGAAAGGATCAGTTATCCAGTATCTGAGAGAGGAGGATCTGTATCTCTTAGGCAACTCGAACAGACTTTGAAAGCTGCAGGTGGAGCTTGGAATGCTTTAAGCTGCTTTTAAGCTGAGTTATTTTTGAAGCCAAACCAACTAATAGGTTGTTTCTCTAAAGCAGAGTGTTGGCTGCCTTTGCTGAGGGGAGATTGTCAGCACCTCCAAACAGCATCTCAGTGCTTTGTATTAATTAGATGTCACCTTCCAGAGTAGTCAGAGTGCACATAAATAAGCAGGGGTTGACTAAAATCATTCAGCATCCCTGAGCACTTGTGGGTAGGTATTTCAGAGACCTGTATCTTGGTTTAGAGATGTCATTTTGGGGCACATTTGCTTGAGCACTTGGCTTGCAGACATTTCCTGCTTCTCCTCTGCAGTGAGATGTTTCTGTGCCAGCTATTAGCATGTGCAGCACAGTAAGCAACAGCAAAGCCTTCCCACCCTGCAGGTCATTTCAATTGGATGTTGTATAAAGAGTCATATGCAAGGTGGGTTCTGACACAAAGAGCCTCCTGCCTGCCATGCCCTTTGCCACTTCTTTTGGCTGTTTTCTCTGGGTCAGAAGAACCTGCCAGTCAGAGCATCCAGGGACTTACCCTCACTTGTACCTCTGAAGTAGCTCAAAAGCAAGCAGCAGCTGCAGTTTGTCCTGAAAAAAACACCAAGCCACTTTTTGATGCTACAGAAGATGAGGCATCAACCTTTACTTGTTGCAGCAAGATGACTTGAAACCTTCCAAAGAAGTGCAGAGAAGACTCCTGTGGTGTGCTGGTTTGGGGCTGAGGTTGACTAATTAATGACAGCAAACTACTCCAAGGTCTTCTCAAAAAACCAGAGGAATAGATTTGAATGCTTTTCAAATTCCATTTGGAGCTGGGGCTGGGGCAGGGCAGGGGACACCAGCAGGTCAAGGGAGGTGATTCTCCCCCTCTGCTCAGCTCTGCTGAGACCCCACCTGGAGTACTGCCTCCAGTTCTGGAGCCCCTATTACAAGAGGGATCTGGAGGTGCTGGAAGGTGTCCAGGGAAGGGCCAGGAGGATGAGCAGAGGGGTGGAGCTGCTCTGCTATGAGGACAGACTGAAGGAGTTGGGGCTGTTCAGTCTGGAGAAGAGAAGGCTCCCAGGTGACCTCATTGTGGCCTTCCAGGATCTGAAGGGGGCTACAGGAAGGCTGGGGAGGGACTGCTCAGGATCTCAGGGAGTGATAGGACTAGGGGGAATGGAATGAAGCTGGAGGTGGGGAGATTCAGGCTGGAGGTGAGGAGGAAGTTCTTCCCCATGAGAGTGGTGAAGCCATGGAATGGGGTGTCCAGGGAGGTGGTTGGGGCCCTGTCCCTGGGGGTGTTTAAGCCCAGGCTGGATGAGGCTCTGGCCAGGCTGATGTAGTGTGGGGTGTCCCTGCCCATGGCAGGGGGGTTGGAACTAGCTGATCCTTGTGGTCCCTTCCAACCCTGCTTGCTTCTCTGATTCTCTGATTCAGTTGATGGCACCTCTGAGTCGGGCAGGGAGGTGCGTTCGGCGGTGCCATCCCTCAGCCTTGCGAGAAGCGGTGGATTTGCGGCGCCTCCACATTTTGAAGGGGTGGTGAAGAAAGAGTGATTTGGAAGTCTTGCATATATTCAGGGGATGTGCTATAAACCTGGGAATATTTGGTTCAAATGCCAGAAAATCTCTCACATTTAGGAAGTGAATCGTGTTCTGTCTGGACGGGGGTAGGGAAAAAAAGGCTGAGGCTTGGAAAAGTCGAACTTCTCAGCTGAGCCTCCAGCCTCCTTGGCTAACTGAATTGACTTCTCTAAAGCTGGCTCACTGTCTCAACATCTAAGTTGTCTTAATTATGCATATATCAGAATTACTTTTTTTTGGGTTGTTGTTCTTTGTAACCATCCCTTAAAGATGTAAGAATATCTCCTACAAAAACCTTCATCGTATAAGCAGCTCTTAAGAGGAGTGCTCTGCTTTTCATGTTGGCCACCACCTTCTAGCTGTTTCCCATCTGTTGTTTGCAAACACTTCATGACTTGTGCTGCTGATGTTGTTAGCTCCTTGGGAAACAAGTTGTATTTTTCCTGTGTGTTTGCACAAGGCATCAAAACAACAGGAAATCTGTCCGTGGCTGTGAAGCCTGCAGAGTGCCAGAAGAGAGGAGTTTTTCCTGCTAGGGATCTCAATTAGTGAAACTGATCAGAGATAACTAATTGTGTGGCAAATGGTTACCCAGTGCGGTTCAGATGTTCATGGTGGTGTTCCTTCAGGTGGTTTTGTAAGAGGAGGCTCAGGGGTGACCTCATTGCTCTCTACAACTAGTGTGGCCAGCAGGAGCAGGGAAATCATTGTGCCCCTGTTCTCAGCACTGGTTAGGCCACACCTTGAGTCCTGTGTCCAGTTCTGGGCCACTCAGTTTAAGAAGGACATTGAGACACTTGAACATGTCCAGAGAAGGGCAACAAGGCTGGGGAGAGGCCTTGAGCACAGCCCTGTGAGGAGAGGCTGAGGGAGCTGGGGTTGCTTAGCCTGGAGAAGAGGAGGCTCAGGGGAGACCTCATTGCTCTCTACAACTCCCTGAAGGGAGGTTGTAGCCAGGTGGGGGTTGGTCTCTTCTCCCAGGCAACCAGCACTAGAACAAGAGGACACAGTCTCAAGCTGTGCCAGGGGAAGTTTAGGCTGGAGGTGAGGAGAAAGTTCTTCACTGAGTCGTTGGCCATTGGAATGTGCTGCCCAGGGAGGTGGTGGAGTCCCCATCCCTGGAGGTGTTCAAGAGGGGATTGGATGTGGCACTTGGTGCCATGGTTTAGTCATGAGGTCTGTGGTGACAGGTTGGACTCGATGATCTTTGAGGTCTCTTCCAACCTTGGTGATACTGTGATACTGTTTTGTCTGCCAGAGAGAACAAGCCAGGTCAGAGGGAGACCAAAGGAGGCAGCTGGGCTGAGCATGTAAGAGAAAGCCAAGTGCCAGGTCCTGCACTTGGTCATTCCACAACAACCCCACAAACACCCCAGGCATGGGGCAGAGTGGGTGGAAAGTTGCTCAGTAGAGGAAGATCAACAGTAGGGGTTGGTCAACAGCCAGGTGAACATGAGCTAGTGTGTGTGTCCAGGTGGCCAAGAAGGACAACAGCATGGATATTAGGAGGAAATTCTTTATAGAGACAGTGATTGCCCATTGGAATGGGCTGCCTGGGGAGGTGGTGGAGTCACCATCACAGGAGGTGTTTAGGAGGAGACTTGATGGGGTGCTTGGTGCCATGGGTTAGTTGATTAGGTGGTGTTGGTTGATGGGTTGGACAGGATGATCACGATGGTCTCTTCCAACCTGGTCTGGTCCATTCCATTCCATTCCATTCCATTCCATTCCATTCCATTCCATTCCATTCCATTCCATTCCATTCCATTCCATTCCATTCCATTCCATTCCATTCCAGCCTCTATTAGCAACAGTGTGACCAGCAGGACCAGGGAAGTGATTATCCTCTTGTATTCAACAGTGGTGAGTCCACACCTCGAGTACAGGGTCCACTTCTGGGCCCCTGTCTCCAAGAAGGACATTGAGGTGCTGGAGCAGGTCCAGAGCAGGGCAGCAAAACTGGGGAAGGGTCTGGAGAAGAGGTCTGGTGAGGAGCAGCTGCGGGAACTGGGGTTGCTCAGTCAGGAGAAGAGGAGGAGGCTCAGGGGAGATCACATTGCTTTCTCCAACTACCTGAAAGGAGGCTGGAGTGAGGTGGGAGTCAGACTTTGCTCCCTGGTAACAAGTGGCAGGATGAGAGGAAATGGTCTCAAGTTGTACCAGGGGAGGATTAGTTTGGACATTTGAAGAAACTTCTTGACTGAAAGGGTTCTCAAAGACTGGAAGAGGCTCCCCAGGGAGGTGGTTGAATTCCTATCCTTGGAGGTGTTGAAAAGAGGCAGAGATGTGGTGCTCAGGGGTATGGTTTAGCAGCAGCCTTGGTGGAAGGTCTTTTCCATCCAAATCCAATTCTGTGATTCTGAGGGACAGGAGGTGGCAGAGTAATGAGGCAGAACTTGCACAATCAAGATCTGTGGTATACATTTTTGCCTTGAGCCTTTACAGAACTAAGTGGAAGTTGTCTTCTGGAACTGCTCTGTCCTTAGAATTCCATTCTTCTCTTAGCCAAAGAGGGGCTTAGGGAGAAGGATTAATAACCAAATCCTAACAACTGCCACAGAGTAAGAATTACTCCCTTCAAAGTTTTCAGTCTGAGGAACAGGAAACTGAGAAGAGTTTTCTGTGCAGCCATGACTCCAAGTGCAGTTCATTAAGTATTCCTCTGTTGAAGGAAACAGCCAATGGATTTGCTTCACTTCAGGGAAATTACTGTCCTCAGCCTTCTGCTTTTTGGATTATTGCATCCTGTCATGCTCTCTGTACTGATCAGGTGGGATGGAAAGCTGTCTGCCACTTGCTCATCCACGTGGAAATTGCTGGATTCTTCCACTGAACCACAGGACATTCCTGCAAGGTTATTTATGAGCACATTTTGATCCACTCCTGGGCCTTCTTCTGCAAAGCCCTGGTGTCTTTATGGGACTCCTAGCAGTCAGGAGATATCTGTATGTGACATTTCTTCGTGCTGTGGAACTTCTGGCCTCAAAAACCAATCCTTTTTTTCTCTTCTTCTTTTTGTTAGTCTTTCTTTTTGTTTATCATTTCTGGTAATTAAAGATTCTCTGCCCTTCATCAAGGGATAAACCAGATACTTGTGATGCATTACTTGGTAAACAGTGTTTATCAGTAGCAATGCAATCACTTGCAGAGTCACAGAATGGTAGGGGCTGGGAGGCACCACTGGAGATCATTGAATCCAACCCTCCTGCCAAGGCAGGTTCACCTAAAGAGGGTCACACAGGAACATGCCCAGGCAGGTTTTGAATGTCTCCAGAGATGATTCCACCACCTTCCTGGGCAGCCTGTTCCAGTGCTCCATCACCCTTAAATGAAAGGAGTTCCTCCTCGTGTTTAGATGGAACTTCTTATATTCCATCTGTGTGGCACCACTGAAAAAAGCCTGGCCCCATCCCCCTGAGCCCCACCCTTTAATTATTGATCAGCATTGATGGGATCCCCTCTCAGTCTTCTCTTTTCCAGCATAAAAAGCCCCAATTCTCTCAGTCTTTCCTCATCAGAGAAATGGTCCAGCCCCTCATTGTCTTTGTAGCCCTTTGTTGTACCCTCTCCAGGGAATTCTTCAAGTGGGGAGCACAGAACTGGACCCAGTACTCCAGATGAGGCCTCACCAGGGCAGAGTGGAGGGGGAGGAGAGTCTTCTTCCACCTGCTTGCCACATTCTTCTTGATGCACCCCAGGATGCTACTTCAGTGCATTTTGTATCTTGTGAGCACAAGGCTGTGGTGATAGAGAGCCAAACTTTGGTTTAGACACAATAATGTTAACAGAGATTATCTCCTGCATCTTAAAGTATTAAAACTTCTAATTCTTGTTTCTTTTTCTCTGTTGACAGGAGCCCAAGGTGATGCAGCTCTCCAGTAACATCTGTGAAAATGCATGAAAGGCTTTCGACTAGAGCATGGCCTGAAGAAAGTTAAGGAAGTTGTGAGTGCTCTGCCTCACAAAGGAAAAGCCTGCAGGTGGTTCTGGAATAGAATAGAATAGAATAGAATAGAATAGAATAGAATAGAATAGAATAGAATAGAATAGAATAGAATAGAATAGAATAGAATAGAATAGAATAGAATAGAATAGAATAGAATAGAATAGAATAGAATAGAATGGAGTAGAATAGAATAGAAAGAATAGAATAGAAAGAATAGAATAGAATAGAATAGAATAGAATAGAATAGAATAGAATAGAATAGAATAGAATAGAATAGAATAATAGGTTGGAACAGACCTTCGAGATCATCGAGTCCAACCTATCATCCAACTCCATCTAATCAACTAAGCCATGGCACCAAGCACCCCATCAAGTCTCCTCCTGAACACCTCCAATGATGGTGACTCCACCACCTCCCCAGGCAGCTCATTCCAATGGGAAATCACTCTCTCTATGAAGAATTTCTTCCTCACCTCCAGCCTAAACCTTCCCTGGCACAGCTTGAGACTGTGTCCTCTTGTTCTGGTGCTGGTTGCCTGGGAGAAGAGACCAACCCTCACCTGGCTACAACCTCCCTTCAGGTAGTTGTAGAGAGCAAGAAGGTCTCCCCTGAGCCTCCCCTTCTCCTCTTTTCCTTCAGGCCTCGATGAATCATGAAAAGAACAGAAAGTTGGTCTTTCTGAAGGAGGAGCAGCAGCAGTAAGTAGAAAAGGAGGAAAAAAAGGAGAAAAATTCACTGATGGAAAGCTGATGACAAGAGTTACTCCTGGTGATGCCCAGTCTGTTGGAAGCTGAGATTTTCTTGCCTTTGAATAGACCTTTTGACCTGATTTTACAAAGTCTTTCTTGTTAATTACCTTTTTTTAGAAAGGTCAAACCTCTTGTGCTGCTGAAGATGATGTGCTTCAACCGAGAAATCTTCTATCGTCTCCAGGAACAACACAGCAATGTAAAACTTGGGGGCTTTGATTATGAACAAATTAATAAATCCTTAGCACTGAGCCTGGAATATTTCACAGCCCTGTGCCCTCTCCTCACTTTTCATCTGCAGTTCAAGGACAATGTAACAAATGCCTTTTTGTCCTTGTCTCTGTCATGACCAGTGTGAATAGTCCAGTAGGTGAAGGGGGCCTGCAAGAAGGATGGGAAGGGACTGTTTACAAGGGCTTGTATTGATAGGGTGAGGTGGAATGGATTGAAGTTGGAGGAGGGCAGATTTAAACTGGAGATTAGGAAGAGATTCTTGACAGTGAGGGTGGTGAGACACTGGAAAAGGTTGCCCAGGGAAGCTGTGGATGCCCCCTCCCTGGAGATGTTCAAGACCAGGCTGGATGAGGCCTTGAGCAGCCTGGGCTGGTGGGAGGTGTCCCTGCCCATGGCAGGGATGCAGGAACTAGGTTATCTTTAAGTTCCCTTCCAACTCAAACTGTTCAATGATTCTCTGAATCACACAGGCTTCTCTGAATCACACAGGCTTATGAAGGCAGAGAGTTATCTAGGAGCAGGCTTATCCACTTCCAGTTTGGATGTGGGTGTAGATTCAAGCAGAAAGAAAATAGCTGTCCAAAAATCCACATAGACCTCTAAATTGTGAGTGAAGCACTCTGTGGAAAATGAGTATGTCCCTTTTAGATCAAAGTCTTGATTTTCACACCAAAAATGCTGTGCACGTTCCAACTGAGGTACACAGCTGTGCTGGGTTACACCATCCTGGGCTTCGCTTGCAAGAGCCCTGCCTTCCCCAGGGGGCGAAAGAAACCCGGTCCAGGTGGACATGGTTTCTTCCTCCTGGGCCTAAATATGACATTTAACAAATCCAAGTGCCAGGTGCTGCTCTTTGTCCACAACAACCCCATGCAGTGCTACAGGCTGGGGTCAGAGTGGCTGGAGAGCGGCCAAACAGAAAGGGACCTGGGGGTGCTGATTGACAGTTGGCTGAACATGAGCCTAAGCAGTGTGCCCAGGTGGCCAAGAAGGCCAATGGCATCTTGGCCTGCATCAAGAATAGTGTGGCCAGCAGGAGCAGGGAAGTCATTGTGCCCTGTACTCTGCACTGGTTAGGCCACACCTTGAGTCCTGTGTCCAGCTCTGGGTCCCTCAGTTTAAGAAGGACATTGAGAGACTTGAATGTGTCCAGAGAAGGGCAATGAGGCTGGGGAGAGGCCTTGAGCACAGCCCTGTGAGGAGAGGCTGAGGGAGCTGGGGTTGTTTAGCCTGGAGAAGAGGAGGCTCAGGGGTGACCTCATTGCTCTCTACAACTACCTGAAGGGAAGTTGTAGCCAGGAGGGAGCTGGTCTCTTCTCCCAGGCATCCAGCACCAGAACAAGAGGACACAGTCTCAAGCTGCACCAGGGGAGGTTTAGGCTGGAGGTGAGGAGAAAGTTCTTCACTGAGAGAGTTGTTAGCCATTGGAATGTGCTGCCCATGGAGGTGGTGGAGTCCCCATCCCTGGAGGTGTTCAAGAGGGGGTTGGATGTGGCACTTGGTGCCATGGTTTAGTCATGAGGTCTGTGGTGACAGGTTGGACTCGATGATCTTTGAGGTCTCTTCCAACCTTAGTGATTCTGTGGTTCTATGTGATTCTGTAAATTGGTCTGTTCCCCTCCCCCTTCCTGTCCAGCAAGACTATAAAGGGGAGGCTGTGGCAGCCATCTGGCTCTTTGCTCCTGCCTCACCTGTTTGAAAGGACCAACTGCTTCTGCTGGCCTCCTGGTTCTACCATGTGGTCAGGGCTGATCTTCTCCCTGCTTCATCCACTCTTCTCTAAGGGACTGAAATCCACATACATCCAGGGAGATACAAGGCCATCCAAATTTGGTTTGGTATATTCTATTCATCCTTACTCCTTCCCCCTATAAATCCCCCATTATTGCTATCTATCTATCTATCTGTCTGTCTATCTATCTATCTATCTTGTTAAAGATTCCAGTTCTGCTATTTCGAAACCAGCTCCAGAATATTTGTTAGATTAAACTCCAGTTAAGGCCTAAACCACCACAACAGCTTCTGAAAGTGGTTGCACCTCTTGATCAATCAGGTCAGGAGTTCCATAAGGCTTTCTGTGCCTTACGAAATGGGAGTGACACAGCAGCAATGCTGACATTTTCAAAGCATTCTTTGCTGGGAGGCTGGAGCACGTGATCATACAATCATGGAATTGTTTTGGTTGCAAAAGACCTCTAAGACCATGGAGTCCAACCATCAACCTAACACCACCATGGTCATTAAACCATGTCCTGAAGTGCCATGTTTACATCTTGTATTTTGGACACTTCCAGGGATAGAATAGAATTAACCAGATTGGAAAAGACCTGAGAGATCATCGCGTCCAACCTATCACCCAACACCATCTAATCAACTAACCCATGGCACCAAGCACCCCATCCAGTCTCTTTCTAAACACCTCCAGGGATGGTGACTCCACCATCTCCTTGGGCAGCACATTCCCAGGGCCAATCTCTCTTTCTGGGAAGAACTTCTTCCTAACATCCAGCCTAAACCTCCCCTGGTGCAGCTTGAGACTGTGTCCTCTTGTTCTGATGCTGGTTGTCTGGAAGAAGAGACCAACCCCCACCTGGCTACAACCTCCCTTCAGGTAGTTGTAGACAGCAATAAGGTCTCCCTCTCTGGGCACCTTGGCAGAAGAGGACCTGGGTGTGCCATCATAATGTGAGCCAGCAGTGTGCTCAGGTGGCCAAAGAGACTACCAGCATCCTGGGCTGTAACAGGAACAGTGAGGCCAGCAGGAGCAGGGAAGTGATTGTGACCCTGGTGAGGCCACACCTTGAATACTAGGTTCAGTTTTGGACCCACTCTCTACGAAAGACAAGTGGAATTGATGGAGCTCTGGGAAAGCATCTTCTGGGCTCTGAGCAAGAGTAAATCGCAACATTAAGCCATCATGCTGTAGGAGACATCTTGGTGCAGCAGTCCTGTCCATCCTGGATCCTGGTATTAAAAGTCTTCCACCTGCTCTGAATCTTGAAGAACTTTTCCCTGAAAACAGCAACAGGTCAAATGCTTATCCCTTAACTCTCCTTTCCCCCTACCTCCTCTTTTCTTCCTTCCATCCAAAAAATGTCAAAAAATTCCCAAGAGGTTTCAAAAAATCAAGATCTCTAAGGTCCCTTCAAACCTAAGCTGTTGGTTGATTCTTCCTAACTGAATGACAGCTGAAGGAACCATCCCTTAGTGAAAAACAAGGCAAGAAGAAAACATAATTCATCAGCTAGCAGCCAGTCAGTAGTGGTGTGCCCCAAGGATCAGTGCTGGGCCCTGTGCTCTTTAACATCTTTATTGATGATCTGGATGAGGGCATTGAGTCCATCATCAGTAAATATGCAGATGACACCAAGCAGGGGGCAGGAGTTGATCTGCTGGAGGGTGGAGAGGCTCTGCAGAGGGACCTCGACAGGCTGGGCAGATGGGCAGAGTCCAACAGCACACCGGCCACAGCAACCCCATGCAGTGCTACAGGCTGGGGTCAGAGTGGCTGAGAGCAGCCAGGCAGAGAGGGACCTGGGGGTACTGGTTGATGGTAGGCTGAACATGAGCCTGCAGTGTGCCCAGGCAGCCAAGAGGGCCAATGGCATCCTGGCCTGCATCAGGAACAGTGTGGCCAGCAGGAGCAGGGAGGTCATTCTGCCCCTGTACACTGCGCTGGTTAGGCCACAGCTTCAGTTCTGGGCCCAGTTCTGGGCCCCTCAGTTTAGGAAGGAGGTTGACTTGCTGGAACAAGTCCAGAGAAGGGCAACAAAGTTGGTGAGGGGTTTGGAACACAGCCCTGTGAGGAGAGGCTGAGGGAGCTGGGGTTGCTTAGCCTGGAGAAGAGGAGGCTTAGGGAAGACCTTCTTGCTCTCTACAACTACCTGAAGGGAGGTTGTAGACAGGCAGATGATGGTCTCTTCTCCCAGGCAGCCAGCACCAGAACATGAGGACACAGTCTCAGGCCATGCCAGGGGAGGTTTAGGCTGGATGTTAGGAAGAAGTTCTATACAGAGAGAGTGATTGCCCATTGGAATGGGCTGCCTGGGGAGGTGGTGGAGTCACCATCATTGGAGGTGTTTAGGAGGAGACTTGATGGGGTGCTTGGTGCCATGGTTCAGTTGATTCGGTGGTATTGGATTGGTTGATAGGTTGGACATGATGATCTTGAACGTCTCTTCCACCCTGGTCTATTCTATTCTATTCTATTCTATTCTATTCTATTCTATTCTATTCTATTCTATTCTATTCTATTCTATTCTATTCTAACATCTAACAAGCTATCATGATCACAGGACTCACAGTAATATGTTGTGAGGAGGAACAAGCTGCCCCTACCCTGTCTTGGATATTCTGCTGACAGACTGCTGGGATCTGTTCCATTTCACGATTTCTTCGTGCAAAGTACTTTGTGAAACCAGAGTAATTTCCCTAACAGAAAGTTGGCAAATTATCTCCAAGCAGGTTGCTATGACAGTTCCTACAAATATTTCTAATTTAGCTTTGCTTTGTATTCTAAATATGTCAAGATGAAGCCATTTCTGTCAAAACAGAACTCAGTTTTTCCTTTGGGGAAAATTTTCCAGCCTCCTTTTTCAAGGCCCTAATTTTCAGTATTTCTCTAAGTCAAGAAGAGGGCTGATTCCAAGGGCTCTGACTTGCATTGGCATCATCATAAAGCCACAAGAATATAGCTTTTGCCTTGTAAATGAGTCAGTGAGCACTGTTAGTTTAATTGACTTTGTTTATTGCCCTGTATGACAAGTGACTGAAAAATAAATGACACTTAACATTGGCTAAACCTGTGGAAGGATCATTTTTATCCTTTTTCTTTCAGGGCAGTGAAGCTGGAGAAGGGTTTGGAGTGCAGGGCTTAGGAGGAGAGGCTGAGGGAGCTGGGGTTGCTTAGCCTGAAGAGGAGGCTGAGGGAAGACCTCATTGCTCCCTACAGCTACTCGAAAGGAGGTTGGAGTGAGGGCAGTGTTAGCCTCTTCTCCCAAGTAACTAACAAGAGGAAATGGCCTCAAGCTGTGCCAGGGGTGGTTCAGGTTCGATATTAGGAGCAATTTCTTTGCTGCAAGAGTGGTCAGGCATTGGAAAAGGCTGACCAGGGAGGTGGTGGAGTGAGTTATTTGACAAAACAAGTATCACAGCATCACAGTATCACAGAATCACTAAGGTTGGAAAAGACCTCAAAGATTGAGTCCAACCTGTCACCACAGACCTCATGACTAAACCATGGCACCAAGTGCCACATCCAGTCCCCTCTTGAACACCTCCAGGGATGGGGACTCCACCACCTCCCTGGGCAGCGCATTCCAATGGGCAAATCACTATCTCTATGAAGAACTTTTTCCTGACCTCCAGCCTAAACCTCCCCTGGCACAGCTTGAGACTGTGTCCTCTTGTTCTGGTGCTGGTTGCCTGGGAGAACAGACCAACCGCTTCCCGGCCACAACCACCTTTCAGGTAGTTGTAGAGGGCAATGAGGTCTCCCCTGAGCCTCCTCTTTTCCAGGCTAAGCAACCCCAGCTCCCTCAGCCTCTCCTCACAGGGCTGTGCTCAAGGCCTCTCCCCAGCCTCATTGCCCTTCTCTGGACACATTCAAGTCTCTCAATGTCCTTCTTAAACTGAGGGACCCAGAACTGGACACAGGACTCAAGGTGTGGCCTAAGCAATACAGAGTTACAGGGGCACAATGACTTCCCTGCTCCTGCTGGCCACACTATTCCTAATACAGGCCAGGATGCCATTGGCCCTCTTGGCCACCTGGGCACACTGCTTAGGCATCTGTCAATCAGCACCCCGAGGTCCCTCTCTGTTTGGGAGCTCTCCAGCCTGTGATTCTATGGTGGTTTCTGCAGTGCAAGTCAGTGGAATAGCTAGGAGCCATTGCCAGGAATCTCTAACAGTTCTGAATAGCCCAATGCCAAGGGATATTGAAGTGCATACAGGGAGTTACATTGAGCTGTGAAGAAGAAAACTGAGCTCTCAATGGTAGAGACTTCATTGCTGAGATCTTCCACGAGGAACTCGTTTGGTATTGGTGCTGGTGGACCTCTGTGAGTGTTAGGCAGTAGTGAAGTGAAAACAGAAAGTGTCTGTCAGTGCATTTGTAACAGGAGAAAGCTGGCAGGGATTTTATGGAGGACAATATTTAGCATATTGATCCTTGAGTCTGCACATTCAGAGGAGCAGAAGGACAAAAGATTTTTCAGGATTCACATTTTTTGAGTGGTAGCTTGGAGCTGCCAAACATAGGGCTTGCTTCTGTGGAAGCAATCAAGTTGATAAATGCTGGTTAAAGATACTTCTTTAATTAACATTCATACATATGCCTCCCTGAAATTAACCCAGGCCAGATGCCTCCTATACATATGGGGTTTAATACAAAGGAGTTTCTGTTTGATGGCATGGCTTGTCCCCAGTTCAAGAGGGACAGGGATATACTGGAGAGTGTCCAGTGGAAGCTAGAAGGATGCTGAAGGGACTGGAACATCTGTGTGATGAGGAAGCCTGAGAGACCTGGAGCTGTTTAGGCTGGAGAAGAGCAGCCTGAGAGGGGGTCTGATCAACATCTACAAATATCTGAAGGCTGGGTGTCAAGTTGAAGGGGCCAGGCTCTTTTTAGTGCTGTCCTGTGATAGGGCAAAGGGCAATGGATACAAACTGCAGCACAGGAAGCTCCACCTCAACATCTGTGAAGAAGAGACCAGCCCCCACCTGGTTCAAACCTCCTTTCAAGGAGCTGTAGAGAGTGAGAAGGTCTCCCCTCAGCCTCCTCTCCTCTAGGATATGAATG
This sequence comes from Melanerpes formicivorus, assembly GCF_026170545.1. Classification (NCBI taxonomy): domain Eukaryota; kingdom Metazoa; phylum Chordata; class Aves; order Piciformes; family Picidae; genus Melanerpes; species Melanerpes formicivorus. Next base: position 14,692,676 of record NW_027142370.1, on the reverse strand, counting down.
TATAGGAGGTGGTGTCCTATGAGAAATCATGATTAGACAATTAGGATGGATCAGCTAGGATAGGTTGGAGACAGGAGTTAGAGAAACTCCTGACTGATTTTTATTCTTAATGTTTGAACTCCATCTAACTTCAGTTTTTCCTCCTCCCCCACACATGCTGACATTAACAGAGCTTCTGCAGCTGGCTTGCAAGGAGCGAGATGCAGGTTGTAGCCAGGTGGGGGTTGGTCTCTTTTCCTGGGCAGCCAGCACCAGAACAAGAGGACACAGTCTCAAGCTGCACCAGGGGAGGTTTAGGCTGGAGGTGAGGAGGAAGTTCTTCATAGAAAGAGAGATTGGCCATTGGAATGTGCTGCCCAGGGAGGTGGTGGAGTCACCATCACTAGAGGTATCACAGTATCACAGTATAATTAAGGTTGGAAGAGACCTCAAAGATCATCGAGTCCAACCTGTCACCACAGACCTCATGACTAGACAATGGCTCCAAGTGTCACGTCCAGTCCCCTCTTGAACACCTCCAGGGATGGGGACTCCACCACCTCCCTGGGCAGCACATTCCAATGACCAACGACTCTCAGTGAAGAACTTCCTCCTCACCTCCAGCCTAAACTTCCCCTGGCACAGCTTGAGACTGTGTCCTCTTGTTCTGGTGCTGGTTGCCTGGGAGAAGAGACCAACCCCTTCCTAGCTACAACCTCCCTTCAGGGAGTTGTAGAGAGCAATGAGGTCTCCCCTGAGCCTCCTCTTCTCCAGGCTAAGCAACCCCAGCTCCCTCAGCCTCTCCTCACAGGGCTGTGCTCAAGGCCTCTCCCCAGCCTTGTTGCCCTTCTCTGGACACATTCAAGTGTCTCGATGTCCTTCCTAAACTGAGGAGCCCAGAACTGGACACAGGACTCAAGGTGTGGCCTAACCAGTGCAGTGTACAGGGGCACAATGACTTCCCTGCTCCTGCTGGCCACACTATTCCTAATGCAGGCCAGGATGCCCTTGGCCTTCTTGGCCACCTGGACACTCTGCTGGCTCATGTTTAGGTGGCTGTCAATCAGCACCCCCAGGGTGCTTCGTGCCATGGTTTAGTTGGTTAGATGGTGTTGGGTGATAGGTTGGACTCAATGATTTTTGAGGTCTTTTCCAACGTTGTCTATTCATTCTATTCTATTCTATTCTATTCTATTCTATTCTATTCTATTCTATTCTATTCTATTCTATTCTATTCTATTCTATTCTATTCTATTCTATTCTATTCTATTCTATTCCATTCCATTCCATTCCATTCCATTCCATTCCATTCCATCCCATCCCATCCCATCCCATCCCATTCCACGTTACGCTTTTATTTGATGTTGGAGTGTGGTAGTTTTTTCCCTACTAGCTGGTAATAAATGCATAGGGTTTTGAGACCTTGGAGTAATCAGGAGTAAAATGGAGAGTGCTTTGGGGAAATTGGTTGTTTATATAAAGCAAGTGAGGGCTCTGACTTGGACACTTGGCTCCAGGACAGCATTCTTCTTGGCACACACCTTTAGGTGTGTCTGTTGCTGCACTCCTTTGCACTGTGCACAGAGGGATGGTGCCTGTCAGATGCTTTTTATTATCATCTTTGCTGTGTGTGTCAGCCTGCACTGGAAATGCACAGACAAACTGATTCTGTGTCTGCCCAAAGAAGATTTCTGCTGTCACTCAGGGCCATGGTGGATTCAATCACAGAATCACCAAGGCTGGAAGAGACCTCAAAGTTCAGCAAGTCCAACCTGTCACCACAGACCTCATGACTAGACCATGGCACCAAGTGCCACATCCAATCCCCTCTTGAACACCTCCAGGGATGGGGACTCCACCACCTCCCTGGGCAGCACATTCCATTGGCTAACTACTGCAATCAGGACATGGAGACACCATGTGAAGCTAGCATGTGTAACACAGCTGGTTTAAAGGCTCAGCAGGTGTAAATTGATGTAGTTGTCAAAATGATGTGGGTACTGAGAACATCAGTAATTGCTGTGCTAGATATGGAACACCTTTGAGGGAGCACAGTCATGGAATTACCATCAGAAGAGCAGATGACAAAATAAAGATCATAGAATCAATAAGGTTGGAAAAGACCTCAAAGATCATCAAGTCCAACCTGTCACCCAACACCTCATGACTACTAAACCATGGCACCAAGTGCCACGTCCAATCCCCTCTTGAACACGTCCAGAGATGGGGACTCCACCACCTCCCTGGGCAGCACATTCCAATGGCTAACAACTCTCTCTGGGAAGAACTTTCTCCTCACCTCCAGTCTAAACTTCCCCTGGTGCAGCTTGAGACTGTGTCCTCTTGTTCTGCTGCTGGTTGCCTGGGAGAAGAGACCAACCCCCTCCTGGCTACAACCTCCCTTCAAGCAGTTCAAGACAATGAGGACAAGCAAAAAAACAACCAAACCAAACCTTTCCATTCAGCATCTGACTGAGAATCAGTGGCCAGTACAGGCCATGCCATGACAGTTGATAAGCTACTGACACTCTCTCAACAGTAACAAGCTGTCAGAGTTCAAATCTGTCTTTATTTCACTCTACAAGTGTATTTAAAATCTCACTAAGGATTTCAGGAAAAGGCATGCAGGCAACCACAAATGAGGAGCAGTGTAAGTGTGGGTGTGGTGCCTTGACCTGCTGAAGAGTATCATAGGATCACAGAGTTGTTTGGTTTGGAAAAGACCTTTAAATTCATCAACCACTCCCTAGCTCTGCCAAGGCTGGGGCTAAACCAGGTCCCTTAGGACCACATCTCTGCCTCTTTAAGATACTTCTAGGTACAGGGATTCAGCCACCTGCCTGAGCAGCCTGCTCCAGTGTTTGAGAACCCTTTTAGTGGAGAATTTGCTTCTAATCTCCAACCTAAACCTCCTCTGGTGTTACTTGAGGCCATTTCTTCTCATCCTGTCAGTTGTTACCAGGGAGAAGAGACTGACTCCCACCTCAATCCAGCCTCTTTTCAGGGGCTTGTAGAGAGTAATGAGGTCTCCTCTCAGATTCCTCCCAATTCCCTCAGCTGCTCCTCTCCAGCCCTGTCCTCCAGACCCTTCCCCAGCTTTGTTGCCCTGCTCTGGACCTGTGCCAAGACCTCAATGTCCTTCTTGGAGTGAGGCCAACATTCCCCATATGTACATTGCATTCAAGTATTGAATATTTCTTGTCATTATTTATTGAGTGGCAAAAAATAGCTTAAGAGCCCTTTAGGTAGTGTGTAATAACATCCCTTTCCCAAAAGTGGGTCAAGGCTTACAGGCTACAGGCTTGGAGCGGTGTGGCTGGAAAGCTGTCTGGCAGAAAGGGACCTGGGGGTTCTAATGGACAATCAACTAAATAGGAGCCAGCAGTGTGCCCAGGTGGCCAAGAAAGCCAAAGGCATCCTGGCTGGGATCAGCAATGCTGTGTCCAGCAGGTTCAGGGAGGGATTGTCCCCTGGTACTCAACTCAGATGAGGCCACACCTTGAGTTTTGTGTCCAGTTTTGGGCACCTCAATACAAGAGAGATAAGTGGGTATAGAGGAGGGCAACAAAGTAGGGGAAGGGCCTGGAGAATAAATCTGATGAAGAATGACAGAAGGAGCTGGGGATGGTTAGTTTGAAGAAGAGGAGGCTGAGGGGAGACCTCATTGCTGTCTACAACTACCTGAAAGGAGGTAGTGGAGAGGTTGGTGCTGGTCTCTTCTCACAGGTAACTAGTGATGGAGCAAGAGGGAATGGCCTCAAGCTACAACTGAGTAGATTTAGACTGGGCAGTAAGAAATTTTTTTCCCAGCAAGAGTGGTCAGGGACTGGAATGTGCTGCCCAGGGAGGTGGTAGAGTCACCAAGCCTGGCTGTGTTTCAAGGTGGTTTGGATGTGGTGCTTGGGGATATGGTTCAGGGGTGAACCTTGTAGAGTAGGGTTCTGGGTTGGACTTGGTGATCCTGAGGGTCTTTTCCAATCTGAGTGTTTCTGTGATTTGGTGATTCTGTAGCCTCCATTTACAACATGAATCCCTCTTTGGAGAAGCATCCCAGCTGTACAGAAGGAGCTAACACAATGAAGGGTCTGTGGACGAAGTGAGTATCTCCTTTCACCTTAAGATGCCTAAACCTGGAGCAGCAGCTACTACAGGATGTGGTCTAGGATATATTATTGATAAACTAGCTTGAATTCTTGCTGTCTTTAGTGCTGCAAAACCAAGATGGTGATGTGGCTCCATGTTTGCAACTCCCTCTTTCGGAATAGAATAGAATAGAATAGAATAGAATAGAATAGAATAGAATAGAATAGAATAGAATAGAATAGAATAGAATAGAATAGAATAGAATAGAATAGAATAGAATAGAATAGAATTAACCAGGTTGGAAAAGACCTTTGAGGTCATCAAGTCCAACCTATCACCCAACACCATCTAATCAACTAACCCATGGCACCAAGTGCCTCATCCAGTCTCTTCTTAAACACCTCCAGGGATGGTGACTCCCCCACCTCCTTGGGCAGCACATTCCAATGGCCAATCTCTCTATCTGGAAAGAACTTCTCCCTAACTTCTCCCTAACAACAAATGGGAATGGCACAGCAGCAATGCTGACATTTTCAAAGCATTCTTTGCTATGAGGCTGGAGCACATGATCATACATTCATGGAATTGTTTTGGTTGCAAAAGACCTCTAAGATCATGGAGTCCAACCATCAACCTAACACCACCATGGTCATTAAACCATGTCCTGAAGTGCCATGTTTACATTTTGTGTTTTGGACACTTCCAGGGATAGAATAGAATTAACCAGATTGGAAAAGACCTGAGAGATCATCGTGTCCAACCTATCACCCAACACCATCTAATCAACTAACCCATGGCACCAAGTGCCCCATCGAGTCTCTTCTTGAACACCTCCAGTGATGGTGACTCCACCACCTCCCTGGGCAGCACATTCCCAGGGCCAATCTCTCTTTCTATGAAGAACTTCTTCCTAACATCCAGCCTAAACCTCCCCTGGTGCAGCTTGAGATTGTGTCCTCTTGTTCTGTTGGTGGTACAAGAACAACAGGGAGGCTCAGAGGGTAGGAGGCTGCCATGTCACTGCTCACGGTGCAAGGCTGTGTGAGAGCAAAGCAGCAACATGCATCTGAATTTGACCTAATGAAGCACCTCATGCTGATAACAGTGGTGAGGAGTGAGCAAAGGTTGTTACCTAGTTCTCTGGAAGCTTTTGAGCCCCATTTGGATATGTTCCTGTGAGACCTGTGCTAGATTCGGTGGTCCTGCTCTGACAGGGAGGTTGGACTCAAAGATCTCCAGAGGTCTCTTCCAACCCCTAACATCCTGTGATTTGTTCAGTGCAGACCTTAACAGTTGTGCATTTTACCAGCTGCAGGGAGTTAGGAAGATGCAGATGACAAGGGAGCTTGATGAGGTACAACTCTAGGGAGGTCAGATCCAAAGTCCAGCTGTGAAAGTAAGGTATTGGTCAAAAACGCTTTTGTGCTGTCATGTTCTACACCTTACCTCTCCCTCCCGGAGTGTTTTGTGATGTTATTTCCCAACAGGATGTGCGAGGAAGAATGTTTTCTTAGTAAATAAGCCTTTAGGTACTCCAATATATTCTTAGTGCACCAAGAACGTTAATTTGGTAACAGTTTTTCTTCATAAGGTGACGGTGGATGTCTCTTGAAAAATTGCCTAGTCCCTCTTTTATCTCCAGATTCTCTCAGAAAACTGAATCATTATAAATTAAGATGAAACTCAAAAAGTGACTGGAATACTAATTGGAAGAACATTGGGCATCTCCAAAATGAGATTTAGATGCTTAAATGAGCATCTCCCCAGTAGCAGCTGATAGAATAAGAGAAAATAGCCTGAAATTGTACCAGGGGAGGCTTGGGGGGAAAAAAATCTTTGCTGTAAGAGTGGTCAGGCATTGGAACAGGCTGCCCAGAGAGGTGGTGGAGTCACCATCCCTGGAGGTGTTCAAGAAATGTATGGCCATGGCAACAAAGCTGGGGAGGGGTTTGGAACACAAGCCCTATGAGGAGAGGCTGAGAGAGCTGGGGTTGCTTAGCCTGGAGAGGAGGAGACTCAGGGGTGACCTCATTGCTCTCTACAACTACCTGAAGGGAGGTTGTAGCCAGGTGGGGGTTGGTCTCTTCTCCCAGGCAACCAGCACCAGAACAAAAGGACATAGTCTCAAGCTGGGCCAGGGGAGGTTTGGACTGGATGTTAGGAGGAAGTTCTTCCAGATAAGAGTGATTTGCCATTGGAGGGAGGTGGTGGAGTCACCATCACTGGAGTGTTGAGGAAGAGACTTGATGGGGGGCTTGGTATCATAGTCGTATCAGTCAGGGTTGGAAGGGAGCACAAGGATCATCTAGTTCCAACCCCCCTGCCCTGGGCAGGGACACCCCACACTAGATCAGCCTGGCCAGAGCCTCATCCAGCCTGGGCTTAAACACCTCCAGGGACGGGGCCTCAACCACCTCCCTGGACAACCCATTCCAGGGCTTCACCACTCTCATGGGGAAGAACTTCCTCCTCACCTCCAGCCTGAATCTCCCCTCCTCCAGCTTCATTCCATCCCCCCTAGTCCTATCAAAAGTGGTTTAGTTGATTAGATGGTGTTAGGTGATAGGGTGGACTGGATGATCTCAAAGGTCTTTTCCAACCTGGTTAATTCTATTCTATTCTATTCTATTAGGGCCATGGTTTAATAGCCATGGTAGTCTTAGGTTAATGGTTGGACTCACTGATCTTGGGGGTCTTTTATCACCAAAACAGTTCTATGGAACAGAGTGGAACAGAGCTGAAACTGCCCCTTCAGACAGCTCAGAGTAGTCCTGGAGGGTGCATGTCAGGCAACAGGGCCATTAAATACAGGTTGCCTGCAAAGACAAAAAGGAAGCAGTTTAATGAGTCAGTACAAATTACTGAAGTTAATGACCATAATGATGTACACATGGAAAATGATGTCATGATAGGACAGAGGAAATGAAAAATAAAGTGCCAGCTATCTGGAAGCAAAATGTGTGCTGAAAAGCATTGCCCTTATTCTGAGGCAGTGCAATGGTTAGTGGAGTGTGTAGAGGTGAGACTGCAGCACAGGAGAGGTGGTGCTGTTCCTGGCTGCTCGGCAGACCTCCCGTGTGCTGGCTCATGTGTGCCTCCAGAGCCTCCTGTGCCTTTGCATTTCATCCTGGAACCATTTATAGCATCACTAAAATGGAAATTAGAAACCTCATCTTTCCCATGCTGAAGGAAAAGTGGACTGCAGACCAGCAGGCTGCAGTTTCAGGCAATAAACAGACTCCAGGTTCTTTGCTTCTTGTGCCAAACAGCAGGGCTGGGGATTGCTCCCCTTCCCCTCACCTCCTGCAGTCTGCTCAGTGAACAAGGAGGCTCTGGCAAATGCTACAGAACCAGGTTCCTGCCTTTTGAGGGTTTTTATTGTCTGCAGAAGTCCCCAGATGACTCATTTCTGTGTGTAGATGCCCAGGTTCAGCTGCATCAGGACGGGCTCTTCCCAAGGGTTACTGCAGCACCTCCAGCTTTGTGCCAGTTCTTTGGAGTGGGATCTCTGGGTTTGAAATCCTTGAGACTGACAGATCCACAATCCAGATCTTTCTTCCCAGCCTTTTAAACAACCTGTGTGCTTGGCTCTGCCCCTTTGCTGGCTTTACGTATCATAGTATCATAGTATCATAGTATCTTTCAGGGTTGGAAGGGACCACAAGGATCATCTAGTTCCAACCCCCCTGCCATGGCCAGGGGCACCCCACACTAGATCAGCCTGGCCAGAGCCTCATCCAGCCTGGCCTTAAACACCTCCAGGGATGAGGCCTCAACCACCTCCCTGGACAACCCATTCCAGGGCTTCACCACTCTCATGGTGAAAAACCTCCTCCTTACAACTAGCCTGAATCTCCCCACCTCCAGCTTCATTCCATTCCCCCTAGTCCTATCACTACCTGAGATCCTGAGCAGTCCCTCCCCAGCCTTCCTGTAGCCCCCTTCAGATCCTGGAAGGCCACAATGAGGTCACCTGGGAGCCTTCTCTTCTCCAGACTGAACAGCCCCAACTCCTTCAGTCTGTCCTCACAGGAGAAGTGCTCCAGCCCTCTGCTCATCCTCCTGGCCCTTCTCTGGACATGTTCCAGCACCTCCAGATCCCTCTTGGAATAGGGGCTCCAGAACTGGAGGCAGTACTCCAGGTGAGGTCTCACCAGGGCTGAGTAGAGGGGGAGAATCACCTCCCTTGCCCTGCTGGCCACACTTCTCCTGATGCAGCCCAGGATCTGATTGGCTTTGCGGGCTGCAAGTGCACACTGAGAGCTCCTGGTGAGCTTTTTGTCCACCAGCACCCCCAAGTCTCTCTCCTCAGGGCTGCTTTCCAGCCAGTCACTGCCCAGCCTGGATTTGTGCCTGGGATTGCCTCGACCCAGATGCAGGACCCTGCCCTTGGTCTTGTTGAACCTCATGAGGTTGGCTTGTGCCCACCTCTCCAGCCTGTCCAGGTCCCTCTGGATGGCCTCCCTTCCCTCCAGCTGTCTGCTGCACCACACAGCTTGGTGTCATCAGCAAACTTGCTGAGGGTGCACTCAATGCCACTGTCCATGGCACCCACAAAGATGTTGAACAAGCCTGGTCCCAGGACTGATCCCTGAGGGACTCTGCTTGTCCCTGGCCTCCACTGGGACATGGAGCCATTGACAGCCACTCTCTGGGTGCAGCCATCAAGCCAGGGTCTTTACCAAGGAGAACAGCTGAGAGTGATGGATGCTTTTTGTCCTACTCATCCCATGCTCAGCCACCACATAGCCACCAGCTCAGGTTCCTCAGGTGATCTGAAGGTGCTTTTCTGAATTGCATGTGGTCTTGGGCTGTACTGGTGCACTGAAGATGTTGATGCTTTGTGCAGTGTGGGAGGAATATAAGTGGTTTAATAAGTTAATAAGGGCCTGGAGAATAAATCTTATGAGGAGTGACTGAGGGAGCTGGGGATGGTTAGTTTGGAAAAGAGGAGGCTGAGGGGAGACCTCATTGCTGTCTACAACTACCTGAAAGGGGCTTGTAGAGAGGCTGATGCTGGTCTCTTCTCACAGGTAATTAGTGATAGAACAAGAGGGAATGGCCTCAAGCTATGACTGGGTAGGTTTAGACTGGACAGTAGGAAAAAATTTGTTCCCAGTAAGAGTGGTCAGGGATTGGAATGTGCTGCCCAGGGAGGTGGTGGAGTCACCAACCCTGGATGTGTTTAAAGGTAGTTTGGATGTGGTGCTTGGGGATATGGCTTAGGGGTGAACCTTGTAGAGTAGGATTCTGGGTTGGACTTGGTGATCCTGAGGGTCTTTTCCAACCTGAGTGTTTCTGTGGTGCTGTGATTCTCTGCAGGGAGAATTAATGTGCTTACAGTTTCTTTGGAACCCAAGTAGTTAGGCTATAGCAATATCCCTCTTTATGAGCTGGGTCTTGCAACCAAGTAAATACCTAAGCCATGCAAATTCTTTATCACCTCTTCTCCTGCCAAATTCTTCCTGGTCCCATAGGGGCAAACATCCTTTCCCAGCAAAAACTTGTACTTATGTGTGTGGGGAACATCATGTCTTGCACTGCAAATGTAAAGTGAGAGAAGGCAAAGTTTTCAGCCATGGATTTTTCTGTATAATTAAAAGCCAACTCGAATTTTTATGTATTCATGAGAGACTCCAAAATAGGCAGCTCCTCTGGGAAAGCTCATGTGGAAAGCCTGGAGGAAAGGAGGCTGAGGGGAAACCTTCTCACTCTCCGCAGCTCCCTGAGATGAGGTGTAGCCTGGTGAGTGTTGGTCTCTTCCCTATAGTTACAGGAGAAGAGGAAATGGCCTCAAGGTCCAGCAGGGAAGGTATAGGTTGGACATTAGCAGAAGCTTCTTGACTGAAAGGGTTCTCAAACACTGGCACAGGCTGCCCAGAATGGTGGTTGGATTCCCATTCTTGGGGGTGTATAAAACAGAGGCAGAGGTGTGGTGCTGAGGGGCATCATTTAGCCCCGGCCTTGGTATGAGTTAGAGAATGGTTGGACTGAATGGTTTTAAAGGTCTTTTCCAACCAAAAAGTTTCTGTTCTGTGACCCAAATATTCAGTTATTTCTGCATCAAGTGCAATAAGCTCTTCCATGAATGTTATTAGAAGGCTGAACCTTTCTGTGCATTTCTGTCCCATGTTTTCTGCACATGCTCTTCAAAATCTTTAAAGTATCTCTAGGTTTCACTGTGTCCAGGTTCTTGACTCCTTCCTTTCAGGACATGGCACACACTACATCAAGCCTTGCTTCTGCCACTTCTCCTGCTAATACACTCCTGCTGGCAGACCAGGTGGCTGTTGGCTAACAGCAGAGATAAATGACAAGTTCTTGTCTGTCCCCCTGCTATGAGGACAGCACAAAACTAGTCTCCAGCAAGCGCCACAGTGTGGCTATCACCCTCTGACTCTGTTTCTGTAATTTGCAATAGTGCAGAAAGCAAACAGCAAACAGAGGGTCAGACACAACATGCAGAAAGAAGAAAGCTCACTGCACTTCGTTTTATAGACTCACAGAATGGTTTGGGATGGAAGGACCTTAAAGATCATCCACTTCCAACCTTCTGCTGTGTGCAGGGGCACTCCCTACCAGCCCAGGTTGCTTAAGGCCTCATCCAATCTGGCCCAGGGGGCATCCACAGCCTCCCTGGGCAATCTGTTCCAGTGTCTCACCTCCCTCACTGGAAAGAATTTCTTCCATATCTCCAGTTTCAGTCTCCCCTTTCCAGCTCAAAGGCATTGCTCCTTGTCCTGTCGCTACAAGCCCTTATAAAAAGTCCCTCCCCAGCATTCTTGTAGCCCTCTTCAGCCCCTACTGGAAGGCTACTCTAAAGGCAGTTTTCAATAGGTATTTAAATTTGGGGGGGGTTAATTAAATGTTCCCAATTTAATCCCAGTGGCATTACACAAGAAGTGTTGAACAGTCTTCAGTGCTAACACATTTTCCCTCTCTGTTTATTTTTTCCTCACAAGAAAGGAAGGGCAATTAATCAGCTGGCAGAAAGCTGTGTAACTTCATTCAGCTAACAAGAGATCAATTTGTACCAGGTTAATATCTGGCACTTCTTAATTCTGCTCTGCTCATATGCCTTCAGGTTTGAAAGGAAAAGGCATCCTCCTGTCTGACTTTGTCAGAGCCGTCTTGTTAGGGATCACTTTGACCTCCTTCTCCATCATAGAACCATAGAATTGTTTTAGTTGGAAAGACCTCTAAGATCACTGAGTCCAAACATCAACCTAGTACCACCATGGCCATTAAACTATGTCCTAAAGTTCCATGTCCACACATGTCTTGAATATCTTCAGGGATGGTGACTCCACCACCTCCCTGGGCAGCCTGTTCCAATTCCTGACCACTCTTAGAGGAAAGAAATTTTTCCTGATCTCCAACCTAAACAGGCCTGGCAGCCTGACCTCAGTGCCAGGCAAGATCATGGAACAGGTCATCCTGAGTGCAATAACACAACACTTACAGGATGGCCAAGGGATCAGGCCTAGCCAGCATGGATTTAGGAAGGGCAGGTCCTGCCTGACCAACCTGATCTCCTTCTATGATCAGGTGACTGCCTGGTGGATGTGGGGAGGCTGTGGATGTAGTCTACCTGGACCTCAGCAAGGCCTTTGACACTGTCCCCCATAGCAAACTGCTGGCCAAGCTGTCAGCCCATGGCTTGGATGGGAGCACACTACGATGGGTTAGGAACTGGCTGGAGGGCCGAGCCCAGAGAGTGGTGGTGAATGGTGCCACAGCCAGCTGGTGGCCAGTCAGTAGTGGTGTGCCCCAAGGATCAGTGCTGGGCCCTGTGCTCTTTAACATCTTTATTGATGATCTGGATGAGGGCATTGAGTCCATCAGCAGTACATTTGCTCACGACACCAAGCTGGGGGCAAGAGTTGATCTGCTGGAGGGTGGAGAGGCTCTGCAGAGGGACCTCGACAGGCTGGGCAGATGGGCAGAGTCCAAGGGCAGGAGATTGAACACATCCAAGTGCCAGGTTCTGCACATTGGCCACAACAACCCCATGCAGTGCTACAGGCTGGGGTCAGAGTGGCTGGAGAGCAGCCAGGCAGAGAGGGACCTGGGGGTACTGGTTGATGGTAGGCTGAACATGAGCCTGCAGTGTGCCCAGGCAGCCAAGAGGGCCAATGGCATCCTGGCCTGCATCAGGAACAGTGTGGCCAGCAGGAGCAAGGAGGTCATTCTGCCCCTGTACACTGCACTGGTTAGGCCACACCTCGAGTCCTGTGTCCAGTTCTGGGCCCCTCAGTTTAGGAAAGATGTTGAGTTGCTGGAACGAGTCCAGAGAAGGGCAACAAAGTTGGTGAGGGGTTTGGAACACAGCCCTGTGAGGAGAGGCTGAGGGAGCTGGGGTTGCTTAGCCTGGAGAAGAGGAGGCTCAGGGGTGACCTTATCACTCTCTACAACTGCCTGAAGGGAGGTTGTAGACAGACAGAGGTTGGTCTCTTCTCCCAGGCAGCCAGCACCAGAACAAGAGGACACAGTCTCAGGCTGCGCCAGGGGAGGTTCAGGTTGGATGTTAGGAAGAAGTTCTATACAGAGAGAGTGATTGCCCATTGGAATGGGCTGCCTGGGGAGGTGGTGGAGTCACCGTCATTGAAGGTGTTCAAGAGGAGACTTGATGGGGTGCTTGGTGCCATGGGTTAGCTGTTTGGGTGGGTTGGATTGGTTGATGGGTTGGACACGATGATCTTGAAGGTCTCTTCCAACCTGGTTTGGTTTATTCTAATAAAGGTTTATTCTAAACCTCCCCTGGTGCAATTTCAGGCCATTTCCTCTCATCCTATCACCTGATGCTAGGGAGATGCTTATCTGAGTATCTAAGCCTCATTCTGAAATGGGAATTCACAGAATCACAGAAATATTTCAAACATATCACAGTATCACAGTATCACTAAGGTTGGAAGAGACCTCAAAGATCATCAAGTCCAACCTATCAACACAGACCTCATGACTAGACCATGGCACCAAGTGCCACATCCAATCCCCTCTTGAACACCTCCAGGGATGGAGACTCCACCACCTCCTCAGGCAGCACATTCCAATGGTTAACAACTCTCTCAGTGAAGAACTTTCTCCTCACCTCGAGCCGAAACTTCCCCTGGCACAGCTTGAGACTGTGTCCTCTTGTTCTGGTGCTGGTTGCCTGGGAGAAGAGGCCAACCCCTTCCTGGCTACAACCACCTTTCAGGTAGTTGTAGAGGGCAATGAGGTCACCCCTGAGCCTCCTCTTCTCCAGGCTAAACAACCCCAGCTCCCTCAGCCTCTCCTCACAGGGCTGTGTTCAAGGCCTCTCCCCAGCCTTGTTGCCCTTCTCTGGACATGTTCAAGTGTTTCGATGTCCTTCTTAAACTGAGGGTCCCAGAACTGGACACTGGACACATCTCCCTGGGCAGCCTGCTCCAGTGGTTGAGAACCTTTTCAATCAAGAACTTTCTTCTAATATCCAACCTAAACCTCCCATGCTGCAACTTGAGGCCATTTGCTTAAGTCTTATCATTTGTTTCTTGGGAGAAGTGACTGACCCCCACCTCACTTCAACCCCCTTTCAGGTTGAGAGGTTGAGAGCAATGGGTTCTGCCCTCAGCCTCCTCTTCTCCAGGCTAAACAACCCCAGGTCCCTGAGCTGCTTCTCACCAGACCTGTCCTCCAAACCCTTCACCAGCTTCATTGCCCTTCTATGTACATGCTCCAGCACCTCAATGTCTTCTACCATTCACATTTTAGAGCTTTTAGCCAAATCAGCACCATCAGCAAAGCAGGAGGGTGATGGAGTCATGGAGAAGTTGTACTCTGTCATTTTGGGGCTGCATGCACAGCTGTGGGATGAGCAAGGACAGAGCTTACCATGGGATTAATTCTGGTTCATAGACCTGGGGTAGAAAAGAGTTTGTTGGAGGAAGGGGCTTCTCCTCTGGAGTGGCTGGGCTGTACAGGCTGTTCAGAATAAATGTGGCTGTTGAGCAGCTAGTGACACTACAGGGAAGGAGCTTTAGCTGGGGAACAAAAGAGATAGTGTTTTATCTTCAGTGCTGATTAAATCTCTAAGTCCTGTATCTACAGAGGTATGCACATTTTAAACAAAGTCTGCAGGATGTCACAAGGAAGAAAAACAACTCACAGCATGCAAGGCAAAGGTTGCCTCCAGGCTTTGAAAGGAAAAGAAATCCTCCTACCTGACTTGGTCAGAGCTGTGTTGTTAGAGATCACAGAATGGTTTAGACTGGAAGGGACCTTAGAGTCATCTACTCCAGCCTCTGTGGGACACCTCTCAACTAGACTTCCCAAGGCCTCATCCAACCTGGCCTTCAACATCCCAAAGGAAGGGGCAATCATCACTCATTCCAGAGTCTCACCGCCCATTTACTGAAGAATTTCTTCCTAAGATCCAGTCTAACCCTACTCTCCCTCAGCTTCAAACCATTCCCACTCATTCTGTTTCTAGACACCCTTATGAAAAGTCCCTCTGCAGCCTTCCTCTAGGATCCCTTCAGGAATTGGAAGGCAGCTCTAAGGTCCTCCTGAGCCTCCTCTTCTCCAGGCTGGACAACCCCAGCTCCCTCAGCCTGTCATCGCAGCAGAGGTGCTCCAGCCCTTGGATCATCTTTGTGGCCCTCCTGTGGACTCACTCCAACAGCTCTCTGCTGTTCTTACAGTGGGGACACCAGACCTGGACACAGTTTGACCTCCTCCTCTACCATTTCAGGGTTGTTAGTCAAATCAAGGCCATCAGCAAAGTGAGAGGATGATGGAATAGTGTTTAGTCAGTCTGCTGTTACTGTCCTTCTCTCACAGAGACTGCAGTGTCATAGGATCATAGAATCATAGAATGGTTTGGGTTGGAAGGGATCTCTAAAGGTCATCTAGTTGAACCCCTTGCCAGCAGTGTCATCTGAGTGATGGACTTCATGTATTGTGCCAAACAGTTGCCCCAAGCCAGGTGTTTAGCAGTTTCCTGTGCCTAGATGAAGCACAATAAACACTGAGTCTGGAGTCTGAGTCTCAAGCTGCGCCAGGGGAGGTTTAGACTCGAGGTGAGGAGGAAGTTCTTCACCGAGCGAGTCGTTCGGCATTGGAACGGGTTGCCCAGGGAGGTGGTGGAGTCATCGACCCTGGAGGCGTTCAAGAGGAGATTGGACGTGGCACTTGGTGCCATGGTCTAGTCATGGGGTCTGTGTTGATAGGTTGGACTTGATGATCCTCGAGGTCCTTTCCAACCTAAGTGATACTGTGATACTGTGATACTGAGTACATAGAAGGTTTTGGATCTGGTACAGCCTTCCAATGGAAGATAGGTTGAACCTGAAGGAATACACCATATCCAACATCCCCTCCAAATAAAAACCAAAACCAACCAAACAACCCCAGCCAAAACCACAGAAGCAGATCATAGAATCATGGAATTGTTAGGGTTGGAAGGGACCTCAAGGATCACCTAGTTCCAACCCCCCTGCCGTGGGCAGGGACACCTCACACTACAGCAGGTTGCTCACAGCCACATCCAGCCAGAGACTGAAAAAAGAACTGGAAACAGTGTCACAGGAAAAAATAATCAATGGCATTCTGTTAAAGAAAGTCACTCTGTGGAAAGGAGTTAAGTGTAGCAAAAATCAGTCATAGTTTTAAACCGGGGAGTACATAACAGATAAGGAGATCTGGAGGAACTGGAGGGAGGCTTACTCAGTGTTAAATGATGATAAAACATCTGTACATTCCATCCATCAGCGATTCCCTGAAAGAACATTTGATTTGGCAAATTATACAGAAGCCTAACCTTCTAGCATTTACAGAGGGGAAAGGGAAAAAAAAATCAGGCAAGGAACAGGTTATACAACCTTGAAAACAACCGATTTCTCTTCTGTGTACGCAGGAGCAAGCTGATGCGGAGTTGTTGGTACACAAGGCTGCTTCTGAGCAGCTAGTCATTAAAGAGGGCAGGTGTTTTTCCTGGAATGAAGTGTTCAATTATACTAAGCAAATGTGTTTGGTTGGTTGGGTTTTAAATATTTAATTAAAGAGAAAACTGCAGCTTCAGGTCCCTACTCAGAAAGAGCTTTAGACCCACCCATGGCTAGAATAGAATAGAATAGAATAGAATAGAATAGAATAGAATAGAATAGAATAGAATAGAATAGAATAGAATAGAATAGACCAGGTTGGAAGAGACCTTCAAGATCATCACGTCCAACCCATCAACCAATCCAACCCACCCAAACAACTAACCCATGGCACCAAGCACCCCATCAAGTCTCCTCCTGAACACCTCCAGTGATGGTGACTCCACTACCACCCCGGGCAGCACATTCCAATGGGCAATCACTCTCTCTGTGTAGAACTTCTTCCTAACATCCAACGTAAACATTGCCTGGCGCAGCCTCAGACTGCATCCTCTTGTTCTGGTGCTGGCTGCCTGGGAGAAGAGACCAACCTCTGCCTGTCTACAACCTCCCTTCACATAGTTATAGAGGGCAATAAGGTCTCCCCTGAGCCTCCTCTTCTCCAGGCTAAGCAACCCCAGCTCCCTCAGCCTCTCCTCACAGGGCTGTGTTCCAAACCCCTCCCCAGCTTTGTTCCCCTTCTCTGGACTCGTTCCAGCAAGTCAACCTCCTTCCTAAACTGAGGGGCCCAGAACTGGACACAGGACTCAAGGTGTGGCCTAACCAGTGCAGTGTACAGGGGCAGAATGACCTCCCTGCTCCTGCTGGCCACACTGTTCCTGATGCAGGCCAGGATGCCATTGGCCCTCTTGGCTGCCTGGGCACACTGCAGGCTCATGTTCAGCTGGCTCTCAACCAGCACCCCCAGGTCCCTCTCTGCCTGGCTGCTCTCCAGCCACTCTGACCCCAGCCTGTAGCACTGCATGGGGTTGCTGTGGCCAGTGTGCAGAACCTGGCACTTGGATGTGTTCAATCTCCTGCCCTTGGACTCTGCCCATCTGTCCAGTCAGTCGAGGTCCCTCTGCAGAGCCTCTCCACCCTCCAGCAGATCAACTCCTGTCCCCAGCTTGGTGTCGTCAGCAAATTTACTGCTGATGGACTCAATGCCCTCATCCAGATCATCAATAAAGATGTTAAAGAGGATGTGGCCCAGCACTGATCCCTGGGGCACACCACTAGTGACTGGCCACAAGCTGGCTGTGGCACCATTCACCACCACTCTCTGGGCTCAGCCTCCAGCCAGTTCCTAACCCAGCTCAGTGTACTCTTGTCCAAGCCATGGGCTGACAGCTTGGCCAGGAGTTTGCTGTGGGGGACGGTGTCAAAGTACTGCTTATTGTTGTACTTGCAGCCTCTATCCCAAACTGTTTTCCCCCACTTAACGTTGCTACAGATCACAGAATCACAGATGTCTTTGGTTGGAACAGACCTTCAAGATGATGTGTCTAGTCCAACCTTTGACCCAGCACTGCAAGGTCACCACTAAACCATGTCCCTAAGCACCATCCACAACACTGACCCTCAGGGAAGTCCTTTCTGTCCTTATCCATTTCATAGGGCAAGGTTATCAACTTCTTGGGGTTGTGGGGAAGTCATTTTCAAAAAGCAACTTTCTTTACTAGTTTCCCAACAAATCAATTAGATTATGAATTCACCACCCTGGAGATGTGCAAGGCCAGGCTGGATGGGGCTTTGAGCTACCTGGTCTAGTGGAAGATGTCACTGCGTGTGGAAAATAGAACAGAACACAACAGAACACAACACAACAGAACACAACACAACAGATTAGAATAGAATAGAATAGAATAGAATAGAATAGAATAGAATAGAGTAGAGTAGAGTAGAGTAGAGTAGAGTAGAGTAGAGTAGAGTAGAATAGAATTAACCAACCAGGTTGGAAAAGACCTTTGAGATCATCATGTCCAACCTATCACCCAGCACCATCTAATCAACTAAACCATGGCACCAAGTGCCCCATCCACTCTCTTCCTAAAGTAGCACCTGGAAGGAATTGCCAGTTATTTTCACAGGCTCACAGGATATTATGGGTTGGAAGGGACTTCCAGAGATCATCAAGTCCAACAGCCCTGCCAGAGCAGGACCATAGAATCAAGTGCAGGTCACACAGGAAGGCATCCATATAGGGTTTGAAAGTCTCCAGAGCAGGAGACTCCACAACCTCTCTGGGCAGCCTGCTCCAGTGCTCTGTGACCCTCACAGGGAAAAAGTTCCTTCTCATGTTGAGATGGAACCTCCTGTGCTGTAGTTCATATCCATTGCCCCTTGTCCTACCCTAGGGTGCAACTGAGCAGAGCCTGTCCCCTCCCTCCTGACCCCCAGCCCTCAGATATTTAGAAACATTTATCAAATCCCCTCTCAGTCTTCTCCTCTCCAGACTGAACAGCCCCAGGGCTCTCAGCTTCCCCTCACAGGGCAGTGCTCCAGTCCCTTCAGCATCCTCCTAGTCCTCCTTTGGACTCTCTCCAGCAGATCCCTATCCCTCTTGAACTGGGGAGCCCAGAACTGGATGCAATATTATAGTTTCATAGTTTCATAGTTTCAGTCAGGGTTGGAAGGGACCACAAGGATCATCTAGTTCCAAGCCCCCTGCCATGGCCAGGGACACCCCACACTAGATCAGCCTGGCCAGAGCCTCATCCAGCCTGGGCTTAAACACCCCCAGGGACGGGGCCTCGACCACCTCCCTGGTCAACCCATTCCAGGGCTTCAGCACTCTCATGGGGAAGAACTTCCTCCTCACCTCCAGCCTGAATCTCCCCACCTCCAGCTTCATTCCATCCCCCCTAGTCCTATCACTCCCTGAGATCCTGAGCAGTCCCTCCCCAGCCTTCCTGTAGGCCCCCTTCAGATACTGGAAGGCCACAATGAGGTCACCTGGGAGCCTTCTCTTCTCCAGACTGAACAGCCCCAACTCCTTCAGTCTGTCCTCATAGGAGAGGTGCTCCAGCCCTCTGCTCATCCTTGTGGCCCTTCTCTGGACACCTTCCAGCCCCTCCACATCCCTCTTGTAATAGGGGCTCCAGAACTGGAGGCAGTACTCCAGGTGGGGTCTCACCAGGGCTGAGTAGAAGGGGAGGAGAGCCTCCCTGGATCTGCTGGACACAGTGCTCTGAATGCAGCCCACTTGGACACTGCACAAAGTCCAGGACAGAAGTTACTTTCAATCAGGTTGTAGCGTTCCAAAATGCTCAGCTAAGCAAGAAATATCACCCCCTCAAGCCATCATCCAAATGTTCCTAATTACATCCCTGACTAATTGCATTACTGTATACCTTTTAAGTAGTGATTTTAAAATTACAACACCTGGCTTAAAATGGAGTCCTTATTTTTAGGCAATTCTTCCTAACAGCTTGAACCAACAGTGCTTCATCAGATGAGACACTGAACTGCTGCTTGTAGCCCCAACCCTGCAAAGTGCTGCAGGATCAGGGAGGAGTGGCAAAAACAAAGAAGGAAAAAGAGAGGGCAGGATCACTTAGTTCTGTAAGTCAGCCAGGTATCCTGAGTGCAGTTATTGGATATGATATCCTAAGGATATTACCAACACTTTACATCCTGTGTGTGATATCAGGAAAGGACACTGCAGATCATCATTTAAAGTAGGACATAAATTGCAGTTCATTGCTGCCCACCAGCATTTCTGCCACTGCAGGAGCAGGGAAGTCATTGTGCCCCTGTACTCAGCACTGGTTAGGCCACATCTTGAGTCCTGTGTCCAGTTCTGGGCCCCTCAGTTTAAGAAGGACATTGAGACACTTGAGTGTGTCCAGAGAAGGGCAACAAAGCTGGGGAGGGGTCTGGAGCACAGCCCTGTGAGGAGAGGCTGAGGGAGCTGGGGTTGCTTAGCCTGGAGAAGAGGAGACTCAGGGGTGACCTTATTACTCTCTACAACTACCTGAAGGGAGGTTGTAGCCAGGAAGGGGTTGGTCTCTTCTCCCAGGCAACCAGCACCAGAACAAGGGGACACAGTCTCAAGCTGTGCCAGCGGAGGTTTAGGCTGGGGGTTAGGAAGAAATTCTTCCCAGAAAGAGAGATTGGCCATTGGAATGTGCTGCCCAGGGAGGTGGTGGAGTCACTGTCCCTGGAGTTGTTTGAGAGGGGATTGGACGTGGTGCTTGGTGCCATGGTTTAGTAGTCATGAGGTGTTGGGTGACAGGTTGGACTTGATGATTTCTGAGGTCTTTTCCAACCTTACTGATTCTATGATTCTATGAAGTGAGATTCAGGAAATCCTGAGTCTGCAGGTGCTGGAGCATGTCCAGAGAATGGCTGGTGAAGGGCCTTGGACACAAGTCTTGTGAGCAGTAGCTGAGGGAACTGGAGCTGTTTAGTTTTCAGAAGGGGAGGCTGAAGGCAGACCTCGTTGCTCTCTACAGCTCCCTGAAGGGAGGTTGGAGCGAGGAGGGCATTGGAGCAAGTGAGAGGACAAGAGGAAATGGGCTCAAATTGTGCCGGGGGAGGTTTGGGTTGGATATTAGGAAAAACTTCTTCCCAGAAAGGGTTCTCAGGCATTGGAACAGGCTGCCCAAGCGATGGTGGGGTCACCATCCCTGGAGGTATTTAGAAGACATGTGGCTGTGGTACTTAGGGATGTGGTTTAGTGGTAGTGTCTTAGCTTGTGAGCTCTAGCTGAGCAATTGGGCTGGATGATCTCAACGCTCTCTTCCAACCCCAAAAGTTCTATGATCCTGTGATTCTGTGACATAATCATACACATGGGGAAGCACAGGAGACAAACCTGATGCTGTGCTATTATCTTTTGTTGCAAGTCAAGAAGTCAATTTAAGTCAAGCAGGCTGTGATGGCATGAAAAAGCTGACCAGCATTTCACAAGCCTACCTCAACCTTACAGTGTCCAGTTCCCATGTACAGCCCAGGAGTGGGTGCAGAGCACCAACAGCTTTGGATAGACATGACCCAGTGGGAATATTGTCTTTCCAAAAGCCAGTTTGAAATATCTCTCTATATATGTACTTATCTTTTTGAATCTGACTGCAGTAGATATCTGGTTAGAGAGTGGGCTGCTCCTTGCTTGGATGTTTTGCTTTCTCTTCCACTCACATCTCCCAACACCAGCCATGTGCAACCTGCTCAGCACTTCTCAAGTAACTCCACACTTGCACCCAAGAGGGTTTGGCTCTGAAAGCTCTTTAAAGCATACCAAAAGGTGAATTTTCCTGTCCAAAGCTTCTCCCAGTTCTTAAGCTGACACCTTAACTAAATTTGCAGATGCTGTATGGCTAAAGATTTAAACTAATGGACGTAGATAAATCCTTTAAGGGTTACATTATCTCTTGCCAACATTCTTGGCAAAATTTATGTCCTTGCTGGTAGTTTTCTACTTAGACATTAAATAACCCTTAAGTGCTTCCACTTGGCTGTATAAATACAATTATTTTATTCATGTGAATATTTCTCTGCAGTATAGTTATTGTGAGATACCTGATCTAAGTTGAAACAAGTAAAGAATGGGAAACAGGCAACTTCCCTCCCTTGCTAGCATTTCACACACTCTGGAAAAAGACTCATTTCACTGACTCTGGCTGGAAAAGAGACCTTTAACATTCTCAAGCCCAATCTTTATCCAACTTTACCAGGGCCAGCACTACTTCTTACCCATAAGTACCACATCTGCTCATCTTTTAAATCCCTCCAGGGATGGGGACTCCACCATTGCTCTGGGCAGCCTGTTCCAGTCTTTGCAAACCCTTTTGGTGCAGAGGTTTTTCCTAATTACATAGAATTACATAGAATAGACCAGGTTGGAAGAGACCTTCAAGATCATCATGTCCAACCTATCAACCAATCCAACCCACCTAAACAACTAACCAATGGCACCAAGCACCCCATCAAGTCTCCTCCTGAAAACCTCCAATGACAGCGACTCCACCACCTCCCCAGGCAGCCCAGTCCAATGGAACTGTGTCCTCTTGTTCTGGTGCTGGCTGCCTGGGAGAAGAGACCAACCCCTGCCTGTCTACAATCTCCCTTCAGGTAGTTGTAGAGAGTAATAAGGTCACCCCTGAGTCTCCTCTTCTCCAGGCTAAGCAACCCCAGCTCCCTCAGCCTCTCCTCACAGGACTGTGCTCCAAACCCCTCACCAACTTTGTTGCCCTTCTCTGGACACACTCCAGCAAGTCAACCTCCTTCCTAAACTGAGGGGCCCAGAACTGGACACAGGACTCGAGGTGTGGCCTAACCAGTGCAGTGTACAGGGGCAGAATGGCCTCCCTGCCCCTGCTGGCCACACTGTTCCTGATGCAGGCCAGGATGCCATTGGCCCTCTTGGCTGCCTGGGCACACTGCAGGCTCATGTTCAGCCTACCATTGACCAGTACCCCCAGGTCCCTCTCTGCCTGGCTGCTCTCAGCCACTCTGCCCCCAGCCTGTAGCACTGCCTGGGGTTCTTGTGGCCAATGTGCAGAACCCGGCACTTGGATGTGTTCAATCTCTAATGGCTGACCTAAACCTCCCTTGCTGTAAATTGGTGCCATTTCCTCTTCTATCAGTTGTGACTTGTGAGACCAACCCACAGCCTCCTACAACCACCTTTCAGATGGTTGTAGAGAGTGAGAATCACATGCTCACAGCAGGGCTTGGAAGGGACCTCCAAAGATTATCAAGTCCAACCCACCTGCCAGAGCAGGACCATAGAACCCAGCACAGGTCATACAGGAATGCATCCAGACAGGGCTTGAAAGTCTCCAGGGAAGGAGACTCCACAACCCCTCTGAGCAGCCTGTTCCAGTGCTCTGTGACTCTCATAGTGAAGAAGTTCCTGCTCATGTTGATGTGAAGCCTCCTGTGCTGTAGTTTATATCCATTGCCACTTGTCCTTTTGCAGAGTGCAAGTGAGCAGAGCCTGTCCCCTTCCTCTTGACCCCCAGCCCTCAGATAGTTATAGAAATATGTTAAATCCCCTCTCAGCCTTCTCTTCTTCAGACTAGACAGCCCCATCCACACCTTGAGTTCTGTGTCCAGTTCTGGGCCCCTCAATTTAAGAAGGACATTGAGACTCCTGAACATGTCCAGAGAAGGAAAATGAGGCTGGGGAGAGGCCTTGAGCATAAGCCCTACGAGGAGAGGCTGAGGGAGCCTGGGTTGTTTAGCCTGGAGAAGAGGAAGCTCAGGAGAGACCTTAATGCTGTCTACAGCTACCTGAAGAGAGGTTGTAGCCAGGCGGGGGCAGGGACATCTCACACCACAGCAGGTTGCTCACAGCCACATCCAGCCTGGCCGCAAACACCTCCAGGGTTGAGGCTTCCACCACCTCCCTGGGCAACCTGTGCCAGTCTCTCATCACCCTCATGGGGAACAACTTCTTCCTAACATCCAATCTGAATCTACCCATTTCTAGGTTTTTTTTGCATTCCCTCCAGTCCTATCCCTCCCTGACACCCTCAAAAGTCCCTCCCCAGCTTTCTTGTAGCCCCCTTCAGATACAGGAAGGCCACAATTAGGTCTCCTCAGAGCCTTCTCTTCTCCAGACTGCACGACCCCAACTCTCTCAGTCTGTCCTCACAGCAGAGCAGCTCCAGCCCTCTGCTCATCCTTGTGGCCCTTCTCTGGACACCTTCCAGC
Organism: Melanerpes formicivorus; assembly: GCF_026170545.1. Taxonomy (NCBI): domain Eukaryota; kingdom Metazoa; phylum Chordata; class Aves; order Piciformes; family Picidae; genus Melanerpes; species Melanerpes formicivorus. The sequence continues at coordinate 14,669,067 of NW_027142370.1, read as the reverse complement.
ACCTTCCTGTAATAGAGGCTCCAGAACTGGACACAGTGCTCCAGGTGTGGTCTCAGCAGAGCAGAGCAGAGGGGGAGAATCACCTCATCGACCTGTGGCTATGCTTTACTTGCTGCAGCCCAGGATGTGATTTGCTTTCCGGGCTGCAAGTGCTCACTGCTGGCTCATGTTGAGCTTCTCATCCTCCAGCACCCCCAGGCCCTTTTCTTTAGGGCTGCCCTCAAGCCAGTCTCTGCCCCAGAAGGTACTAATTGACCTAGAGATGCAAATGAAGCCTGCATCCCAGTTACTCTGATATTTGGCAAGTTCCCCCATGTGAGAAATGAAAAATGGGAAGAGTTGTGGCTGTAAATGTCCCCTCACTTTCCCCTCACTGAACTGCAGCTTCAGTGCCTAAAAGCCCCGGTGGCTGGAGCCTGCCCAGGTTGGTATATGAGGTGTCTGTTTTCAGCTGGCTTCTCAAAGCAATTCTTATTTGCCAGAGGGGAGAAACTTTTAAAACCCCATCTATCCAAGGACTGTTTCTATGTAAGCAGAAGCACACAGTGTAATCTGTTATTTCCCATTGTCTCCAAGGTCACACCTGCCTGGCAAGAAGCCCAGAGAAGAGGCTATTTTACCTCATCCATTTCAGCTGTTCAGAGTTAAACATTGTTTTGCTATTGTGTGGACAAAGATTACAGTGTTTGAAAACCATGCTCGCCACCAGATAATTTATTTGCCTTTATTACAGTAAATTTATGTATTGATCTTTACTCCAGCAGCAGCCAACATAGTGTTTATACTGTATCATAGAACGGTTTGGGTTGGAAGGGACTTCCAAAGGTCATCTATTCCATCTCCCCTGCAGTCAGCAGGGACATCTGCAACTACATCAGGTTGCTCAGAGCCTTGTAGAGCCTGACCTTGGATATCTCCAGGGATGTGGCCTCAACTACCTTCCTGGGCAACCTGTTGCAATGTTCCACTACTCTCATGGTGCAGAACTTGTTCCTAACATCCAGTCTAAACCTGCTCTTCTCTAATTTCAAACCATTGCCCCTTGTCCTGTCACTGCAGGCCTTTGGAAACAGTCCCTCTGCAGCCTTCCTGTAGCACCCTTCAGGCACTGGGAGGTTGCTACCAGGTCTCCCTGGAGCCTTCTCTTCTCCAGGCTGAACACCCCCAGCTCCCTCAGCCTGTCCTCGTAACAGAGGTGTTCCAAATCCTTGATCGTCTTTGTGGCCCTCCTCTGGACCTGCTCCATCTGATCCATGTTCTGTGTTGAGGGCTCCAGAGCTTCACACAGCACTCCAGGTGAGGTCTCAGCAGAACAGAGCAGAGTGGGAGGATCACCTCTCTCCATCTGCTGGCCATGCTGCCTTTGATGCAGCCCAGGATGCCACAGGCTGCAAGTGCACATTGCTGGCTCATGTCCATCTTCTCATCCACCAGAACTCCCAAGTGCTTCTCTGCAGGGCTGCTTTCTATCACCTCATCCCCCAGGCTGTATTGATGATGAGGATTGTTCTGACCCAGGTGCAGGACCCTGCACTTGGTGTTGTTAAACCTCATTAGGTTCACCTGGGCCCATCTCTCTGCCAGATTCTTCTGGATGACATCCCATCCCTCTAGCATATTGACACCACCACTCAGCTTGGTGTCATCTGCAGACTTGCTGATGGTGCACTCGATCTCGTTGTCTAAAGCAGTGATAAAAATATTAAACAGCACAGGTCCAAGTACAGACCCTGAGGAACAGCACTTGCCACTATTCTCCATCTGGACTTCAAGCCATTGAGCATTAGTCTCTGGATGGAGATTCATGCAGGGCTCTGCAGAACTGTGAGAGAAGAATGGAGTCTAGGTGATAAAGCATATAGGGAACCATATATTTCTATGATTATGTATAATTTAGAATCAGATATGATGTAGACTGGTACATCATAGAATCATAGAATCAACCAGGATGTAAAAGACCTCAGAGATCACTTAACACCTCCTGACAACTAAACCATGGCTCCAAGTGCCACATCCAATCCCCTCTTGAACACCTCCAGGGATGGTGACTCCACCACCTCGCTGGGCAGCACATTCCAATGGCCAATATCTCTTTCTATGAAGAACTTTCTCCTCACCTCCAGCCTAAGCTTCCCCTGGCACAGCTTGAGACTGTGTCCCCTTGTTCTGGTGCTGGTTGCCTGGGAGAAGAGACCAACCCCCACCTGCCTACAACCTCCCTTCAGGGAGTTGGAGACAGCAAGAAGGTCTCCCCTGAGCCTCCTCTTCTCCAGGCTAAGCAACCCCAGCTCCCTCAGCCTCTCCTCACAGAAGTCTGCTCCAGACCCCTCCCCAGCCTCGTTGCCCTTCTCTGGACACATTCAAGTGTCTCAATGTCCTTCTTAAATTGAGGAGCCCAGAACTGGACACAGGAATCAAGGTGTGGCCTAACCAGTGCAGAGTCCAGGGGCACAATGATCTCCCTGCTCCTGCTGGCCACACTATTCCTAATGCAGGCCAGGATGCCATTGGCCTTCTTGGCCACCTGGGCACACTGCTGGCTCATATTCAGCTGCCAGTACCCCCAGGTCCCTTTCTGCCTGGCAGCTCTCCAGCAGAGAGATGTAGAATTATAGATGGATGAAGAAGGATTTTTTTTTGGTGGGATTCTATTGACTGTAACACTTAGAAAATGCTTTCTTGGGGGGGGGGTGGGAAGTATGTTTAATTCCACTTTCATGAGGATTATTTTGGCAGAGTTCTCTGTCATTTTCTACTTCCTTTGCATCTCAACTTCTTTATTTTATTTTATTGTATTTTATTTTAAGTATTTCTTTTCCCTTGGCAGGATATCAAAAGGCTGGAGCAGCCATGCTACTTTCATTGGCCCTTCCAGTGAAGCAAAATATAGTCAGACATAACAAATAGATGTAGAAGTAAATTTAAGTGCTATTTCTCAGAAGCACATATAAAAACTGAGTCTCTCTCTCTCTCTCTCTATATATATATATATATAAAAATATAGGCTCAAGTCATCTATAAAAGACTTGATGAATATTTTTATTTTAGTATTTTCAGGAAGATGGATCCCAGCCCATTAAAACTAAAATTTTCCAGAAAGACAGGCCCTCTGATGTATCATCTATCAAGGTAAGGGCACCAAGAACCCCTAGCTGGCTCATGAGATGAATTTTCATTCTCTGACTTGCTTTTGGAAGGGAGAAAGTGTGGAGCTGAACAGCTGGTAACATTTGCTAAAAGATTATGGTGCTGAGATTCTGATTTAAGTTGGAGCTCTTGGCTGTAAACACACGAACAGCACATGAAAGGTTCTTCTTCCTTAACATATTTTCACTTTAGGAGAGTTACTTCAGCTGCTTCCTATGTAGAAACGACAGAGGATTAAAGAGCAAAGTGGTCTCCAACTGGAAGAAAACCAACATGTATTTCCTGCAAAAGGAAGTCATGTAAAGGCACAAAGCTTTCTTTAGGGTAGCTGCTACCACCTTCTGTAAGCCTGTTGAAACACACATAAGTGAGAAGAAAGAACAAAGTAAAATAATAAAATATCTGGCACAGAGTACAACTCTTCCTTAAATTGTCTTCCTGTAGGCTTAGAGCTGCAGAAGCCTTTCCTCATAGAACAGAAGAGAAGAGAATAAACCAGGTTGGAAGAGACCTTCAAGATCATTGTGTCCAACCTATCATCCAACACCACCCAACCAACTAAACCATGCAACTAAGCACCCTGTCAAGTCTCCTCCTGAACACCTCCAGTGATGGTGACTCCACCACCTCCCTGGGCAGCACATTCCAATGGGCGATCACTCTCTCTGTATAGAACTTCTTCCTAGCCTCCAGCCTAAACCTCCCCTGGTGCAGCTTGAGATTGTGTCCTCTTGTTCTGGTGCTGGTTGCCTGGGAGAAGAGACCAGCCCCTGCCTGGCTACAACCTCCCTTCAGGTAGCTGTAGAGACCAATAAGGTCTCCCCTGAACCTCCTCTTCTCCAGGCTAAGCAACCCCAGCTCCCTCAGCCTCTCCTCACAGGGCTTTTGCTCCAGACCCCTCACCAACTTTGTTGCCCTTCTCTGGACTTGTTCCAGCAAGTCAACCTCCTTCCTAAACTGAGGGGCCCAGAACTGGACACAGGACTCAAGGTGTGGCCTAACCAGTGCAGTGTACAGGGGCAGAATGACCTCCCTGCTCCTGCTGGCCACACTGTTCCTGATGCAGGCCAGGATGCCATTGGCCCTCTTGGCTGCCTGGGCACACTGCAGGCTCATGTTCAGCCTACCATCAACCAGTACCCCCAAGTCCCTTTCTGCCAGGCTGCTTTCCAGCCACTCTGACCCCAGCCTGTAGCACTGCCTGGGGTTCTTGTGGCTAATGTGCAGAACCTGGCACTTTGATGTGTTCAATCTCCTGCCCTTGGACTCTGCCCATCTGTCCAGCCTGTCGAGGTCCCTCTGCAGAGCCTCTCTACCCTCCAGCAGATCAACTCCTGCCCCCAGCTTGGTGTCATCTGCAAATTTACTGATGATGGACTCAATGCCCTCATCCAGATCATCAATAAAGATTTTAAAGAGCACAGGGCCCAGCACTGATCCTTGGAGCACACCACTGGTGCCTGGCCGCCAGCTGGATGTGGCACCATTCACCACCACTCTCTGGGCTTGGCCCTCCAGCCAGTTCCTAACCCAATGCAGTGTGCTCCTGTCCAAGCCATATATGGGACAGAGTAGCCAAGTCAGTATCACAGAATGTTAGGGTTTGGAAGGGATATCTGAAGATCACTGAGTCCAATCCCCTTGCTCTATGTTCACCTAGAGCACGTTGCACAGGATGGCATCCAGGAGGGTTTTGAATGAGTCCAGAGATGGAGACTCCACCACCTCTCTGGGCAACCTGCTCCAGGACTCCACCACTACCATAGTAAAGAACTTCCTCCTCATGTTTAAATGGAACTTCCTGTGTTCAAGTCTGTGCCCATTACCCATTGTCCTTTCACAATGACTGCTCCACAGTATGGTGCAGCTTGGAAATATTTCAGAAATCATAGAATCACAGAATGTGAGAGGTTGGAAGGGACCTCTGGAGATCTTGAGCCCAACCCCCTGCCAAAGCAGGATCACTCAGGGCAGGTCACACAGGAATGCATCCAGACAGGTCTTGAAAGTCTCCAGAGAAGGTGACTCCACAACTTTTCTGGGCAGCCTGTTGCAGGGCTCTGTCACTCTCACAGTAAGGAATTTTCTCCTCAAATTGAAGCGGAACCTCCTGGGTTGCAGTTTGCATCCATTGCTGCTTGTGCTATCCAGGACATCACTGAAAACAGCCTGGCCCCTTCTTCTTGACACTTACCCTTCAGATATATATCAGCATTAATAAGATCCTCTCTCAGTCTTCTCTCCTCCAGAATAAAACTGAAGATGTGAAGCTAGCCCATATGCTCTCACAAATCCTGTTAGCACCTTTGGTATGTGCAAGTAAAGAAAGTAGTCTGTGGGATTCATAGCCTTTGGCCAACCAGTTTGTAAACTGGCTGTTGTGGTGAATTTGGGAGGAAGAGATTTGCTCACTAAAACTAGACCAAGATCATCAAACCTGTTTAATTAGAACCAAATAAATAAGTGAATCAAGTGACAGTGTTCTCCCAGCTTTGTCATCAGGAGTTGTTGATGAAACAGCCACCCAGAGGTGAAAAGCTCTGTGTGAAACTGTGATACAAACATGTGGTGGTTTGAGCCTTAACTGGGACTTCAGAGCTCAGATGGGGGCAAGGCTGAGAATCCCTCCCCCGCTTCCCCCTCCTCCTTCCCAATAGAGAGGGGAAAAAACAAAAAGGGAAGGAGCAAATCCACCAAGAAAGAATTTGGAATTGGATTGGAAATAGAGAGGTAAAAAATTTCCTTTAAACTCTCTCTCTCTCTCTCTATATATATATATAAATAAATATATATCTCAATAGCAGGTAAGGTTCAGAAGAGCAAGGAACTAGGATGGATGGGAGGGAAAAAAAACACAAGAATACAAACCCAGTCTCTCCGAAGAGGTGCAAAGAGGAGGATCAGGCCTGACCACGTGGCAGAGAAGCAGGGAGCCACCAGCAGTCCTTGTCCAAGCAAAGGCAGGGCCCAAGAGAGCTAATGATGATCTGGATGAGGAGGTCGAGTCAGTCATCAGCAAGTTTGCAGATGACACAAAGTTAGGGGCAGATGTTAGGCAGTTAGAGAGTAGAAAGGCTCTGCAGAGGGACCTCGACCGACTGGACAGATGAGCAGAGTCCAACAGGATGGCATTCAACAAGTCCAAGTGCCGAGTGCTGCACTTTGACTATGGCAATCCCATGCAGAGCTACAGGCTGGGGTCAGAGTGGCTGAGAGCTGCCAAACAGAGAGGGACCTGGGGGTGCTGATTGACAGCCACCTGAATATGAGCCAGCAGTGTGCCCAGGTGGCCAAGAGGGCCAACGGCATCCTGGCCTGCATTAGGAATAGTGTGGCCAGCAGGAGCAGGGAAGTCATTGTGCCCTGTACTCTGCTTTGGTTAGGCCACATCTTGAGTCCTGTGTCCAGTTCTGGGCCCCTCAGTTTAAGAAGGACATCGAAACACTTGAAGATGTCCAGAGAAGGGCAACAAGGCTGGGGAGAGGCCTTGAACACAGCCCTGTGAGGAGAGGCTGAGGGAGCTGGGGTTGTTTAGCCTGGAGAAAAGGAGGCTCAGGGGTGACCTCATTGCCCTCTACAACTACCTGAAAGGTGCTTGTAGCCAGGAGGGGGTTGGTCTCTTCTCCCAGGCAAGCAGCACCAGAACAAGAGGACACAGTCTCAAGCTGCGCCAGGGGAGGTTTAGACTGGAGGTGAGGAGGAAGTTCTTCACCGAGAGAGTCATTCGTCACTGGAATGTGCTGCCCAGGGAGGTGGTGGAGTCCCCATCCCTGGAGGTGTTCAAGAGGGGATTGGATGTGGCACTTGGTGCCATGGTCTAGTCATGAGGTCTGTGGTGATAGGTTGGACTCGATGATCCTTGAGGTCATTTCCAACCTAAGTTATACTGTGATACTGTGATAGAGGCTGCAGTATGCTGCCTTTTATAGCCTTGCTGGGCAGAGAGGGGAGTGGAACAGACTAATCTAGTTTCCCAGGGGAAAAACCCCCTGCAGGGAGGGCAATGCTCTTACAAGCCCTCCCCACCCCCCCACCCCCCCACTTCCAGGATGGGCGTTAACCCACCACAAGATACATACAAGGAATGTGTATTTTCTGAGAGGAGTCTTTGCAAACCTAACATGGATGTGCTCCATCAGAAATCTCTAAAAAACCTAAGTAAAATCCAGATCATAGCTGTACTGCATTGTAGATCTGGGGTAAGAGATCAGACAGCATCCCTACACTGATGATCAACAGGAGCTTTGAGCTACAAAAGAGGATTGCAGTGAAAGGCTGATTGCACAGAGAGTGCTGAATCATTTGATGAGGTGACCTGATTTAAGCTACAGAAATGTCAATAAAACCAGGACAAGTCTTACAAACAGAAGCAGAAAATACATCTGATATTTCAGATCTGGGACCACATCTTGCAAAGCAGAGAATCAAGAAGAGAGTTTGGATTTACAGAGGGCTGGAAAGCCTTACGTTCATAGAATCAAAGAATGGTTTAGGTTGGAAGGGACCTTAAAGTTCCAACCCCTTTGCCTTGGGCAGGGACACCTCCTACTAGCCCAGGTTGCTCATCCAACCTGGCCTTGAACACCTCCAGGGAGGGAGCATCCATGACCTCCCTGGGCAATGATCATAGAATCATGGAATTCTTAGAGTTGGCAGGGACCTCGAGGATCATCCAGTTCCAACCCCCCTGCCATGGGCAGGGACACTTCACACTACAGCAGGTTGCTCACAGCCACATCCAGCCTGGCTGCAAAAGCCTCCAGGGATGAGGCTTGTACCACCTCCCCTGGCCAAAGCCCTCCTTACAGTCAAAGCCTAAACAAGATTGATTTATTTAGTGTGTCTGAGGAAAGATTATGATTGAGTCACTTTCTAATCTATGTGCAGGAACATGGAGAGAGGACTTCTGATAATGGAAAGCTCCTTAACTGACAGAAGCATGGCAAGAGCCAATGGCCAAAATCATTGAAGTCATTATGGAAATAAAGCAGACATTTTTAAACCAGGGGGGTTCTGTGAGACAAATCAGTGGAGTTCATTATTGATTCCCCATCATTTTAGGTCTTTCTGTTGGGATGTTTTTCTAGAGGAGAAGCCAAAGTGCTGCCAAAAGTTACAGCACTGGTGCAAGAAGTGCTGAGTGAAGGTATCTGCAATGAACTGGGCCAAAGACAGTCTAGGTGAACACAGTGGTCTCTTCTTAGTTTATAATCTCTGAATCTTCAATATTAGGCCATGGTTTATGCACTTCTGCAGCTTCTGTGATAAGTTGCATTGTCCTCTGAGAAAAATGAAAGCAGATAATTCTATTCATCTCATGGAATCTTCTAATCTAGCTGGCTTCTTTCTATCTGATGAAAAGGAGAGTTGATAACACTCAGTGCTTCACTAACACATGGATTATGTTCCTAGGCTTCATTTTCTACACTCATGTGGCCAAGGAGGCCCCCAGCATCCTGGCCTGGATCAGCAATAGTGTGGCCAGCAGGAGTAGGGCAGTGATTGTCCCCCTGTAGTCAGCACTCGTGTAGTCAAATGGAGTGTTCAGCTTTGGGCCTATGACTCAAACAAGGACATTGAGGTGCTGGTGCATGCCCAGAGAAGGGCAACAAAGCTGGGGAAGGGTCTGGAGAGCAGGGCTAGTGAGGAGCCACTGAGGGAATTTGAGTTGTTTAATCTGGAGGAGACTGAGGGGAGACCTCCTTGCTCTCTACAGCATAGGGTTGGAAGGGACCCTCAAAGGTCATCTTGTCCAGCCTCCCTGCAGTCAGCAGGGACACCTCCAACTAGAGCAGGCTGCCCAAGACCACATCAAGTCTGATCTTGAATGTTTCCAGGGACGAGGCCTCAATCACATCCCTGGGCAACCTGTTCCAGTATTTCACCACCCTCTCTGTGAAGAACTTTCTCCTAATGTCCAATCTAAATCTCCCCTGCTCCAGTTTCAAACCACTGCCCCTCATTCTGTCACCACAGGCCTTTCTAAACAGTCCCTCCCCAGCCTTCCTGTAGGTCCCCTTCAGATATTGAAATGCAGCTCTAAGGTCTCACCAGAGCCTTCTGTTCTGCACAACCACAATTCTTTCAGCCTAAGCTCATAGCAGAGGTGCTCCTGCCCTCTGATCATCTTTGTTGCCTCCACTGGACCTGCTCCAAAAGTGGTTTTGAAATGTCAGTCCTTCATAATTGTTCTGTTTGGCAAAAAATTAAGATAGGCTGTTTCTATACAGCAGCCCAAATGTAGCTGCTCAGCTCTAAGGGGCTTTGTGGAGGATGTCTTACATTGTGTTCATCAAGCACCACAAGGCCTCACTGAGCAGAAATTTGGTAGCAGAACTCTTCAGAGAGGGTACATCAGAGCTGGTAAGCAGAACTGGTGAGAAAGGCTTTTTAACAGATACAGTGCAGGAGCTGTCAGTGGGTTTAACAAACAGTTCTGCTGGCAGGGACTGATTCCAACACAGCAAAGACTTTGTTAGAAGTACTTTCCCTCACATTTGGATCCTGGCTACCTGAAATCATCCCAGACATAGTGGCCCACTTGGAAAGAGCAGGAAGCATTAAGCAGATCGGCCAAGCCAGGGCAAATAGCTTTGCTGCAATTTCTTGAGAGACTGTTCACTAATTAACACATCCTGCAGTTAAATCCAGTGACTGTTGTTCTCCACATACCTAGACTCCAGCCTGTGATTTCAACAGCATGGTTCTGTAAAATATGACCCTGGAAGACCACAAAAATAGTAGACCTTTTTGGAGCAAGGACTCCACAAAGGCAGAAGCAGCAACAAAAATCTCGTTCTGTAAAGAGGAGGGAGATCTGTACACCACCCCTATGATTCATCCTCCTTAACTTCAGCCATCCAAAAGGTAGGTGTTGAATCAAAATTAGTCATCCCTTTTTTGTCACTTGTGGAGGAAGATGTATCCTGCCTGCTTTAGAGAGCTACTTTGGGAGCTGCTCTTTAAAAAGATTTCCCTCCCTCCATTGCTGCTGGAGGACGCCAGGTGGGGAGCAGCCACTGGAGAGAGTTGCATCTGCCAAGCTAAATCTAGACAAGTTCCACACCACCTTCTTAAGACCCACACCACAAGGCCCAAGGCCCACACCATCTTCTTAAGGCCCACACTGTGCTGGAACCAAGCAGGTGGTGGAGGCTCCATCCCTGGAGACATTCAAGGTCAGGCTTGATGGGACTCTAAGCTACCTGATGTTGTTGGGGGCATCCCTGCTTACTGCAGGGGGATTTGAGTAGATGCCCTCTGGAGGTCACTTCCAACCCAGTGCATTCTATGATTCTATGACCTGTGGTTCAGTCTGTTCCTGGTACACACACAATGGTACATTGATTTCTGTGCATGCATGAGTTTCAACTAAAATAACTAAATAGGAGAGAAAGCAAGGAAGAGCCAGAGGCAAAGTAAAATGAAGTCAACCACAAGACCTGAAGAATCACACTGGCCTCTTCAGCCTACAGCAAAAATAAGAACATGATCCTAATCTCAATGAACTGAGACAAGAAAACATCTCTCCAAGTGAGGTGATTCAAGCAATGCACTGTCTCAGCATTGCTGAGGCTTCAGTAAAAAGATAAACATCAGCAGGAAAAGTATAATCAGAGAATCATCAGAGAATCAGGGAATGGTCTGGGTTGGAAGGCACCTCTGAAGGTCATCCAGTCCAATCCCCTCTGCAGTCAGCAGGGACATCTTCAATTAGATCAGGTTGCCCAGAGCCCTGGCAAGCCCCACCTTGAATATCTCCAGGGATGGGGCCCCAACCACCTCCCTGGGCAACCTGTTCCAGTGTAAAGTAATAATTATAGAATAATAGAATCAGTAAGGTTGGAAAAGACCTCAAAGATCAGCAAGTCCAACCTGTCACCCAACACCTTCTGACAACTAAACCATGGCTCCAAGTGCTACATCCAATCCCTTTTTGAACACCTCCAAGGATGGGGACTCCACTGTAAATTTCCACTGTAAAGTTGTTCTGTAACTTGTGAGTCAGTCTGGAGATTTCTGTAAAGAAATAGTTTTAACTGAATGAGTGTAGGATTAGAATCATAGAATCAATAAGGTTGGAAGTGACCTCAAAGATCATCAAGTCCAACCTGTCACCCAAGACCTCATGACTAAACCATGGCACCAAGTGCCACATCCAGTCCCCTCTTTAACCCCTCCAGGGATGTTGACTCCACCACCTCCCTGGGCAGTGCATTCCAATGGCCAACAACTCTCTCAGTGAAGAACTTTCTCCTCACCTCCAGCCTAAACCTCCTCTGGTGCAGCTTGAGACTGTGTCCTCTTGTTCTGGTGCTGGTTGCCTGGGAGAAGAGACCAACCCCCTCCTGGCTACAGCCTCCCTTCAGGTAATTGTAGAGAGCAATAATAAAGCAGTAGAAAGAAGTTTGGATTGACATTTCCCTTTTTAACAGCTCTCTGTTTCAGAGTGATCTATTGCAGGGTTGGTATTGATTTACAATTATTAGACAGTTATTATAATTTATGTTGATAAAGCAAGAAGGGAGTGCTGGAAATGTTTGTTAAATACGAGAAACTCTCTGGCACTTGGGCATTAATCAAAGCTGATCATCTAAAATAGATGTGCTAATAAAGCATTAGTGAATATTTAACCTGCAAACAAACTGATAGATGACCTCCTTCAGGAGCAGATAGACTTCATGGGAGTTTAGAATTATTGAGCTTGTGAGACAGCGAACGATTTAAGAACGGGAAGCAATCTTACTGTGTGTGGTGGTTTAAACCTTAACTGGGGGTTAAGAGCTCAGATGGGGGCAAGGCTGAGAATCCATCCCCCACTCCTACCTCCTCCCTCCCAACAGAGAGGGGAAAACAAAAGGAAGGAACAAATCCACCAAACAATAATTTGGAGTCGGCCTGGAAGTAGAGAGGTAAAGAGTTTTTTTTAAACAATTATCTCTCTATCTATCTCTCTATCTATCTATGTAACAATAACAGGTAAGGTTCATGAGGGCAAGGAACAAGGATGGATGGGAAGGGAGACAAAGAAGAATACAAAACCAGTCTCTCTCTGAAGAGGCACGGAGTCAGCAGGGAGAAGGATCAGGCCTGACCACGTGGCAGAGGAGCAGGAAGGCAGCTGCAGTAGCTCTCATCCAGGAGAAGCAGGAGCCAAAAGGAGGCCTAATGACTGCAATGTCCTGCTTTTATATCCTAGCTAGGCAGGGAGAGGGGAGTGGAACAGACTCAGTTTCCCAGGGGAAAAATGCCCTTCAGGGAGGGCAAAGCACTGGCAAGCCCTCCACCCTGCTTTGTTTCTTTTCAGAATGGGTGTTAACCCACACACACTGTGTGATACTCTTTAGTGGCTTCCTGGGGGGGAAAAAGAAAGGAAGATAAGAGAAAAGAAAAAGTGCTGGAAGTAATTTTTATTTGCTTTGTTAGCAGCCCTGCGGTTTGCAAAAATCTTAAAGGTATTTATAAGGGTGAGTCAGATTCTCTGTTGTGCAATGCAATCAGGTGGCCTTCTTTGGCTGCCTTAAATAAAGCATTATAGAGCTTGGGTATGAGAATCATAGAATCACAGAATGCTTTGTGTTGGAAGGGAACCTAAAGATCATCTAGATCCAACCCCCCTGCCATGGGCAGGGACACTTTCTATAGACCTGGTTGCTCAAGGTCCTGTCCAGCCTGGCCTTGAACATCTCCAGGGAGGGACCATCCAAAACCTCCCTGGGCAGCCTGTTCCAGTGTCTCACCACTCTTACTGTAAAGGGAATTCATCTCATGCTCAAGACACAGTGTTGTTACATAGTTAGAATAGCATAGCATAGCATAGCATAAGACAGGTTGGAAGAGACCTTTGAGATCATCGAGTCCAACCTATCACCCAACACCATCTAATCAACTAAACCATGGCACCAAGCACCCCATCCAGTCTCTTCCTAAACACTTCCAGTGATGGTGACTCCACCACCTCCCTGGGCAGCACATTCCAATGGCCAATCTCTCTTTCTATGAAGAACTTCTTCCTGACATCCAGCCTAAACCTCCCCTGGCACAGCTCAAGACTGTGTCCTCTTGTTCTGGTGCTGAAGAGACCAACCCCCACCTGGCTACAACCTCCCTTCAGGTAGTTGTAGAGAGCAAGGTCTCCCCTGAGCCTCCTCTTCCTCAGGCTAAACAATCCCAGCTCCCTCAGCCTCTCCTTGTATAACTTGTGCTTGAGGCCTTCTCTGGACACATTCAAGTGTCTCAATGTCCTTCTTAAACTGAGAAGCCCAGAACTGGACACAGGACTCAAGGTGTGGCCTAACCAGAGCTGAGTACAGGGCACAATGACTTCCCTTCTCCTGCTGACCACACTGTTTCTGATACAGGCCAGGATGCCATTGACCTCCTTGCCCAGCTGGGCACACTGCTGGCTCATGTTCAGCCAGCAGTCAATCAGTAGCACCAGGTCCCTTTCTGCCTGGCTGCTCTCCAGATGGAGGGGTGCTGGAAGCAGCACTGCCTGGAAAGGAGTTAATCCATTAATGTCTCCTGGTTGATTCATTTTCTGCTTCGACTCATTTTAATTCTCATTCTGCTGATTGTTTCCTTTCAGGAAAGGCATTTGTAGAAAGGTTAGCAGCTTCTTGGAAGGGCACAGCAAAGCCACAGAGCAAAATCCTAGCCTGCTTTTCCAAATGGAATGAGTTATATTCACCTCAAACAGTGGGTTCAGTTTCAGGGCTCTCACTTCAAGAAAGACACTGAGGTGCTGGAGTGGGACCAGAGTAGCACAGCAAAGCTGGTGAAGGGTCTGGAGAACAGGTTTGGTGTGGAGCAGCTGAGGGGACTGGGGTTGTTCAGCCTGGAGAAAAGGAGGTTGAGGAGGGAACCTCATTGCTCTCTACAATTCCTTGAGTGGAGGTTGCAGGCAGGTGGGAACTTGTTTCTTCTCCCAAAGAAGGAATGATGGAATGAGAGGAAATGGCCTCATGTTGCACCAGGGAAGGTTTAGAATGGACATTTGGAACAATTTCCTCACTGAAAGGGTTGTCAAGCCCTAAGTGGCTAGGGAGTGGAGTCTCCATCACTGGAGGGGCTTCAAAGCCATCTATATCACAGTCTCAGGCTGCGCCAGGGGAGGTTTAGGCTGGATGTTAGGAAGAAGTTCTATACAGAGAGAGTGATTGCCCATTGGAATGGGCTGCCCAGGGAGGTGGTGGAGTCACCATCACTGGAGGTGTTCAGGAGGAGACTTGATGGGGTGCTTGGTGCCATGGGTTAGTCATTTAGATGGTGTTGGATTGGTTGATAGGTTGGACACGATGATCTTGAAGGTCTCTTCCAACCTGGTCTGGTCTATTCTATTCTATTCTATTCTATTCTATTCTATTCTATTCTATATGTGGTGCTGAGGGGCATGGTTTAGTAGTGACCTGGCAGTGCTGGGTTAATGGTTGGACCCAATGACATCCTGGCCTCCATCAAGAATAGTGTGGCCAGTAGGATCAGAGAGGTCATTCTGCCCTGTACTCAGCACTGGTTAGGCCACACCTTGAGTCCTGTGTCCAGTTCTGGGCCCCTCAGTTTAAGAAGGACATTGAGACTCTTGAATGTGTCCAGAGAAGGGCAACAAAGCTGGGGAGAGGCCTTGAACACAAGCCCTACAAGGAGAGGCTGAGGGAGCTGGGGTTGCTTAGCCTGGAGAAGAGGAGGCTCAGGGGAGACCTCATTGCTCTCTACAACTACCTGAAGGAAGGCTGTAGCCAGGAAGGGGTTGGTCTCTTCTCCCAGGCAACCAACACCAGAACAAGAGGACACAGTCTCAAGCTGCACCAGGGGAAGTTTAGGCTGGAGGTGAGGAGAAAGTTCTTCATCAAGCGAGTCATTCGTCATTGGGATGTGCTGCCCAGGGAGGTGGTGGAGTCACCATCCCTGGAGGTGTTCAAGAGGGGATTGGACGTGGCACTTGGTGCCATGGTTTAGTCATGAGGTCTGTGGTGACCGGTTGGACTCAATGATCTTTGAGGTCTCTTCCAACCTGGGTGATTCTGTGAAATAATCTTAAAGGTCTCTTCCAACTAAACTTAGGATTCTATGACAAACAGCTGCAGACAAATCCTGGCTTCGCTGGTGCAAATGGAGGGGTGGGGGGGTGGGGGTGGGTTTGCTGTCAGCAAAGACCAGAATATGGCCTTAAGCAAAATGTTTCAGCTTTGAGTGACATCCACATTACGAGCTCTAAAAAAAAAAAGGTTACTTTTAAATTAGGAATGGGGAACTTGAAATCAGGGAAAGAAGGAAATGGACCATTACAAACCTAGTCAGTAATGATGGGCTGCGCAGCAAAACGCCCATGGTAGCAGCAAGCTGCTGTTAGCAGGGGAGCATCACAGGGGGTGTGAAACATTAAGCTTTACAGACACAGAGACTCAGTACCCAGAAGTTAATACTAATTACCAGAGGAAATGATAACATTATGGCAGGTACTGACAACACCTGTGAGGTATTTATGGGAAGGAAATTAGTATGAATTGCAAAGGCTCCCCTTCAACTACCTTAACTAAAGGCCTTTCAAAACTCCTCTGTCCTCTCCCCCCCTCCGTCCCCCACTTCCCTCCGCCCTCCTCTCTCCCTTCTCCCCTCCCCTCTCCCTTCTCCCCTCCCCTTTCTGCCGTCCCCTTCTCCCCTCCCCTTCTCCCCTCTCCCTTCCCCTCTCCCTTCCCCTCTCTCCTTTCCCCCTCCCTTTCCCCGTTCCTTCCCCCTTTCCTTCCCCCCTCTCCTCTCCTTTCCTCCCTCCCTTCACCCTCCCCCTCTCCTTTCCCCCCTCCCTTCCCCCCTCCCCTCTCCTTTCCCCGTCCCTTCCCCTCTCCCCTCTCCTTTCCCCCCTCCCTTCCCCTCTCCCCTCTCCTTTCCCCCCTCCCTTCCCCCCTCCCCTCTCCTTTCCCCCCTCCCTTCCCCCCTCCCCTCTCCTTTCCCCCGTCCCTTCCCCTCTCCCCTCTCCTTTCCCCCCCCTTCCCCCCCTCCTCTCTCCCTTCCCCCCTCCCCTCTCCTCCCTCCTCCCCTCTCCCTTCCCCTCTCCTCCTCTCTCCCCTCTCCCTTCCCCTCTCCTCCTCCCTCCCCTCTCCCTTCCCCTCTCGTCTCCCCTCCCCTCCAAACCTCTCCTCTCCCCTCCAAACCTCTCCTCTCCCCTCCCCTCCAAACCTCTCCTCTCCCGACCTCTCCCCCTCTCCCCTCCCCTCCCCCACAGAAGTTCACCAGGCATTCCAAATTCCTTCTGCAAGGTTTCCATCTGTCAGGCATTAGTACTTCCTTTCATTGTGTTTCCATGCTATTTACACATTGAGCTGCCTGCCTGTGGAAGCCGAGCTGTGGCAGGTAGTTATTCCATTACAGGGAATGACTGCTCTCATTATACCCACCCAGCCACCCAACCCACCAGTTAAATAGGATCACAGAATCACAAAATGCCAGCTTGGAAAGGACCCCAAGGATCACCTGGCCCAACCTTTTTTGTAGGGAACAGTGGAGTTGAAAGGAGCTGGCCCAGCGCCCTGGCGAGCTGAGCCTTGAAGCACTCCAGCGCAGGGCACTCCACTGCTTCTCCTGGGGGATGATTCCAAAGTCTGACTGTCCTCATGAGGAAGCAGACATGCTTCAGTGTGGCAAAGTCTGGGCAGAAAGTCTGCTTGTCCCCCAGGATTTTATGAGTTCCAGGTGGAAGTCCTATGGCTTCAATTACTCAGCAATCATAGTATCAGTCAGGGTTGGAAGGGACCACAAGGATCAGCTAGTTCCAACCCCCCTGCCATGGGCAGGGACACCCCACACTAGATCAGCCTGGCCACAGCCTCATCCAGCCTGGGCTTAAACACCTCCAGGGACAGGGCCTCGACCACCTCCCTGGACAACCCATTCCAGGGCTTCACCACTCTCATGGGGAAGAACTTCCTCCTCACATCCAGCCTGAATCTCCCCACCTCCATTCCCCCTAGTCCTATCACTACCTGAGCAGTCCCTCCCCAGCCTTCCTGTAGCCCCTTTCAGGGGGCCCTGGAAGGCCACAATTAGCTCACCTGGGAGCCTTCTCTTCTGCAGACTGAACAGACCCAACTCCTTCAGTCTGTCCTCACAGGAGAGGTGCTCCAGCCCTCTGATCATCCTCCTGGCCCTTCTCTGGACACCTTCCAGCACCTCCAGATCCCTCTTGGAATAGGGGCTCCAGAACTGGAGGCAGTACTCCAGGTGGGGTCTCCCCAGAGCTGAGCAGAGGGGGAGAATCACCTCCCTTGCCCTGCTGGCCACACTTCTCCTGCTGCAGCCCAGGATCTCATTGGCTTTGTGGGCTGCAAGTGCACACTGAGAGCTCCTGGTGAGCTTCTCCTCCCCCAGCACCCCCAAGTCTCTCTCCTCAGGGCTGCTTTCCAGCCAGTTCCTGCCCAGCCTGGATTTGTGCCTGGGATTGCCTCCACCCAGCTGCAGGACCCTGCCCTTGGTCTTGTTGAACCTCCTGAGGTTGGCTTGTGCTCACCTCTCCAGCCTGTCAAGATCCCTCTGGATGGCCTCCCTTCCCTCCAGCCTGTCTGCTGCACCACACAGCAATACCTGGAGATAGCACAAGCCCACCCAAGGGGCAGGAATGCTCCCCAGCTTTCCTGTCTGGTGCCAGTAGAGTGCGCAGATAGCTATTCCCAAAGCCTCCCTCCAGCGTTTCTCTGTTGGATTCACTTAATGTGTCAAAGAAATGATTTTTCCCTCTGATTACTGCAGTAAAATAAAGAGCACTGTAAAAGCAACATTTCCAAACCTTTCATTGCAGTTCCATAAAAGACCCAGCTCCCTGTAAAACAGCCATAACTGCTAGAGAGTCCCAGTTGTTACTCCTTGTTACAGCAGTTTATTGTTACTATGCCATTTGGAGACCCTTACAGTGTCAAAGAAAGAAAGAGCAACCCAGCAGCTTCACAAGCCAGGAGAGCAAGACACATCAACTCCAACTCCAGGGCATTTGGGCTCTTTCTTGGCTGAACTGTACAGGCTGGAGGAGAACAATATCTTTCTGCCTCTCTCCATCTGGCAGTGGCACTTCAGAGTTACAGCAGGAAATGGAGTTCTGGCTCCAAAGATGTAAAATTTAGAATCACAGAATGGTTTGAGTTGGAAAGGACCTTCAAAGGCCATCCAGTCCAATCCCCCTCCAGTCAGCAGGGACATCTGCAACTTGGGAAGGTCGCTCAGAGTCCCAACCAACCTGACCTGCAATGGTTGCAGGGCTGGGCAGTGACAGCTGGAAAGCAGCCCTGAGGAGAGAGACTTGGGGGTGCTGGGGGAGGAGAAGCTCAACAGGAGCTCTCAGTGTGCACTTGCAGCCCAGAAAGCCAATCAGATCCTGGGCTGCATCAGGAGAAGTGTGGCCAGCAGGGCAAGGGAGGTGATTCTCCACCTCTGCTCAGCTCTGCTGAGACCCCACCTGGAGTACTGCCTCCAGTTCTGGAGCCCCTATTACAAGAAGGATCTGGAGGTGCTGGAAGGTGTCCAGAGAAGGGCCACGAGGATGAGCAGAGGGCTGGAGCACCTCTCCTGTGAGGACAGACTGAAGGAGTTGGGGCTGTTCAGTCTGGAGAAGAGAAGGCTCCCAGGTGACCTCATTGTGGCCTTCCAGGATCTGAAGGGGGCTCCAAGAAGGCTGGGGAGGGACTGCTCAGGATCTCAGGGAGTGATAGGACTAGGGGGAATGGAATGAAGCTGGAGGTGGGGAGATTCAGGCTGGAGGGGAGGAGGAAGTTCTTCCCCATGAGAGTGGTGAAGCCCTGGAATGGGTTGTCCAGGGAGGTGGTTGAGGCCCCATCCCTGGAGGTGTTTAAGCCCAGGCTGGATGAGGCTCTGGCCAGGCTGATCTAGTGTGGGGTGTCCCTGCCCATGGCAGGGGGGGTGGAACTAGATGACCCTTGTGGTCCCTTCCAACCCTGACTGATGCTATGATACTGTGGGGCATCTCCCACCTCTTTGGCCAGGGACTCACTGTGAGAATTTTCTTCTTCCTTCACTCTAGTTTAAATCTTCATCTTTTAGTTTCAAACCATCACCCACTGTCCTGTCACAACAGGACCTGATCAAAAGTCTGTCCCAGCTTCCTGATCAGCCCTTTATGTACTGGAAGACCACCAGAAGGTGTCTCTGGAGCCTTCACTTCCCCAGGCTCAACAACCCAAACTCTCTCAGCCTGGCCTCACAGCAGAGGGCTTCCAGTCCTCCCAGCAGAGGGCTTCCAGTCCTCCCAGCATTGCTGTGGCCTCCTCTGGCCCTGCTCCAACAGGTCCATGTATCTCCTATGCTGAGGAATTCAGAGCTGGCCCCAGCACTGCAGGTGGGGTCTCAGCAGAGCAGAGGTGCAGCATCCCCTCCCTGGCCCTGCTGCTCACACTGCTGGGGATCAGCCCAGGACAGGTTGGCTCTGGGCTGTGAGTACTTGGTGCCAGCCCATGCCCAGCTTTTATCCCACCAGCACCCCCAAGTCCTTCTCCAGAGGGTTGCTCTCCAGCCCTTCCTCCCCCAGCCTGTGCTGATGATTACCCCAGGCCACACACAGGACCTTGCACTGCATTTATTGTTTTAAGTGATCACAGACACACATACACAGCTTTCAGTGTATTTAGATGCTTCAGTTCTACTAAAAGCAGTTTGGAATTAGGCAACTAAATACCTTTCAGAAGCTAGCAGATCCCTTTCAAGTTCTGGTGCTGTGGTTTTGTGTGTCATCCCCCCCCCCCCCTTTAAATGTCTAAGACAACAAGAAACATCTGTGTGAGTGACTTTCTTTTCAGCTCAGCTAATTATGTGCAGCTCTAATTAGAGTCAATGAGAGGTGTGGGCTTTTACTTCCCATATAAAATCATTACTGAATGACACAGGACATTGAATTCCAACCTTCTCACTTGATTCAGCACATCGTGGGTGCAGGGTGCTGAAGGTGTGAAGATACTTTTGGTAGGCCTGAGAAAGGGCAATGCAGGGGGAGCTGAGATGGTGCAGTAAGAAGGGTGCTGCAGCATATCATAGAATCAGCAAGGTTGGAAAAGACCTCAGAGATCATCAAGTCCAACCTGTCACCCAACACCTCATGACTAGACCATGGCACCAAGGGCCACGTCCAATCCCCTCTTGAATACCTCCAGGGATGGGGACTCCACCACCTCCCTGGGCAGCACATTCCAATGGCTAACAACTCTCTCTGGGAAGAACGTTTTCCTCACCTCCAGCCTAACCTTCCCCTGGTGCAGCTTGAGACTGTGTCCTCTTGTTCTGGTGCTGGTTGCCTGGGAGAAGAGACCAACCCCCACCTGGCTACAACCTCCCTTCAGGTAGTTGGAGAGAGCAAGAAGGTCTCCCCTGAGCCTCCTCTTCTCCAGGCTAATCAACCCCAGCTCCCTCAGCCTCTCCTCACAGGGCTTGTGCTCGAGGCCTCTCACCAGCCTTGTTGCCTTCTGGTTTTACAACAGGATTAAGGTGAAGGTGGAAGATGCATGTCTTGACTCAGAAAGCACACTGACCTCTCAAAAAGTGCAGGCTCAGCTTTGTAACATCTTTACTGCAACCAGAAGCTTTTACAGGATTCCAGATAGCCTCAGCCCACATTTGCATGACTGCAAACAGTAATGCAACAACTCTGTACTTGGTAACATCGTTGTAATTAATGTGGCATTTCCAACAGAGAAGGAAGGCATTGGAACAGGCAGCCCAGGGAGGTGGTGAAGTCACCATCCCTGGAGGTGTTCAAAAAGCACATAGACCTAGCACCTCAGGACAGGCTTTAGCGGGCATGGTGGTGTTGGATTGGCAGTTGGACTTGATGATCTCAGAGGTCTTTTGCAGCTGAAATAGTTCTATGATTCTGTGACATTTAACATGAGACTGCAGTACCCCCTGTTCAACACTTTCCATTTCCCTTCCCCCCCCCCCCCCCCCAAGCTACTGCTGCTGCTACCAGACTTGGCAGGCTCCACACAACACTCAGCTGGCATTTTTCCCCTCTTTGCACTGAACAATGAATTCAAATAAGAGCCATGTGCATCGTGGATAAAAAGGCAGGGAGGGGATTTAAATCAGCAGCAATTCCATGGCTGGAAATGCTTGTTTGTAGCAAAGGGAAACTAATAGGTCTTGCTGAGTAGAACAACTTTCACCTCGGTGTTCTCATCCCCATTACCCATCAAACAGGGCTGCACTTACACAGTTATCTGAGGAAGGATAATGAAGAAACTGTGAGCAGAAAACAAAGAGCTTGTTACAAGTCAAAGATTAGCCCATGTTGTAGCCCAGACATCTCCCTGCAAGCAATATAGTTAGCAGAGCAGAAAACTGTGTTTTCCTGTTCAAGGTGCATTCAAGCTCCTGTAGCATCCACAGAACAATGAACAGCTTTTAACAAGACAGCAGAATAGCTGAGTTTTTACCTGGCTGCTGGAGGTCAGGCTCTTCTCCCTAGTATCAGGTGATAGAACGAGAGGAAATGGCCTGAAGTTGTGCCAGGGGAGGTTCAGGTTGGAGAGTAGGAAAAAATTTCTTTCATCAAAGAGTGGTCAGGGATTGGCACAGGCTGCCCAGGGAGGTGGTGGAGTCTTCAGCCCTGGAGGTGTTCAACAAACCTGTGGCCATGGCACTTTGGGCCGTGGTTTAATGGCCGTGGTGCTCTTAGGCTGACAGCTGGACTCTATGATCTTAGAGGAATTCCCCAATGAAACTATTCTATCATTCTGTGACTGGCTTACTGTGGTGGTTTGAGCCTTAACTGGGATTTAAGAGTTCAGATGGGGGCAAGGCTGAGAATCCCTCCTCCGCTCCCCCCTCCTCTTTCCCAATTGAGAGAAAAAGAAAGGGAAGGAGCAAATCCAAGGGGACCATTCACCTCCTCCCCTACTCCCTGCCTCCTGCCTCTTGCCTTACACAGTAGTCAAAAGAGAGATCCCCTGGCAAGGCCACAGAAGAAAGGGAGAAGTTGCAAGCAGAAACAACAGAAGAAGAGGGAGAAAGAACTGTTTATGCCTCTACTCTATATCCACATAAGTAAGCCAATGAATTGTAGAATAGAATAGAATAGAATAGAATAGAATAGAATAGAATAGAATAGAATAGAATTAGAATTTAGACTAGACTAGAATAGAATAGAATTAACCAGGTTGGAAGAGACCTTTGAGATCATCAAGTCCAACCTATCACCCAACACCATCTAATCAACTAAACCATGGCACCAAGTGCCTAATCCAGTCTCTTCCTAAACACCTCCAGGGATGGTGACTCCACCACCTCACTGGGCAGCACATCCCAATGCCCAATTTCTTTTTCTGGGAAGAATTTCTTCCTAACATCCAGCCTGAACCTCCCCTGGCACCGCTTGAGACTGTGTCCTCTTGTTCTGCTGCTGCTTGCCTGGGAGAAGAGACCAACCCCCACCTGGCTACAACCTCCCTGCAGGGAGCTGGAGAGAGCAAGAAGGTCTCCCCTGAGCCTCCTCTTCTCCAGGCTAAGCAGCCCCAGCTCCCTCAGCCTCTCCTCACAGGGCTGTGCTCCAAACCCCTCCCCAGCTTTGTTGCCTTTCTCTGGACACCTTCCAGCTTAGCTTTATTTGTCTTTTATATTTCCATGGTAATAATTAATTATTGTTTTGTCACTTTCTGTCTTTGCAGGCAGAGACTAGGCTAAACTTCCCCCTTCAAACTGTAACAGAGAACTACTGTATCATGGCTTTGGAATGGTTTCTAATGAAAGGGGGCAGGGGGAAGGAGGAAGAAAAGTGCTGGTTCCCATTGGAGATCCACAGCAGAGCCATTTAATGAGCCACCACAAAACATAACCAAGTTCAGTTGGAGTTCTGCAGATAAAGTCAAAGAACTTTTTCAAGAGGAGAGCTGTTCAAAGGGGACAGACTTCAGAAGCTGGAATAACATTACCTCATGGTCCAGCTGTTTACGTTGCACTTCCAGCTCCTTTGAACTGAAGCCAAAAGCAAGTCAATTTGAATTTTATCTGCAGAGAAGTTCTCTATGGAATAATCACCAGACTGCTTTTCATCATAACACAATTATATCATCAGCTTCTAATGATCAGAATGCAGAGCAGCTGATTATTTTCATAATGCAATTACTTCATAACATTTCAGAACCCTGGGCTGCATGCAAACAGTTCTCTCCAAATGCCTCATTGCTCTGGTGACTCATACAAGGGGAACTCCTCTCTTGCCCCCTTCTGAATGATCACCTGTTTTCACTGTGCTTCCAGGATAATTTGGTCATTACACACCTTGAGGACTGGGTTCAGTTTTGGGACCCTCACTCCAAGAAAGATATCGAGGTGCTGGAGTGAGTTCAGAGAAGGGCAATGGTGCTGTTGAAGGGTCTGGAGGACACGGGGTGGTGAAGGGGAGCTGAAGGAACTGGGGGTATTCAGTGTGGAGAAGAGAAGGCTGAGGGAAGGGAGACACTCACTGCTCTCTACAATTCCCTACTGTGTCCAGTTCTGGGCCCCTCAGTTTAGGAAGGATATTGACTTTCTGGAGTGTGTCCAAAGAAGAGTAACAAAGTTGGTGAGGGGTTTGGAACACAGCCCTGTGAGGAGAGACTGAGGGAGCTGGGGTTGCTTAGCCTGGAGAGGAGGAGGCTCAGGGGTGACTTTCTTGCTCTCTACAACTACCTGAAGGGAGGTTGTACACAGGCAAAGGTTGGTCTCTTCTCCCAGGCAAACAGCACCAGAACAAGAGGACACAGTCTCAGGCTGTGCCAGGGGAAGTTTAGGCTGGAGGTTAGGAGGAAGTTACACAGAGAGAGTGATTGCCCATTGGAATGGGCTGCCTGAGGAGGTGGTGGAGTCACCATCGCTGGAGGTGTTCAGGAGGAGACTTGATAGGGTGCTTGGTGCCATGGGTTAGTTGTTTAGGTGGTGTTGGATGATAGGTTGGACACAATGATCTTGAAGGTCTCTTCCAACCTGGTCTGGTCTATTCTATTCCATTCCATTCCATTCCATTCCATTCCATTCCATTCCATTCCATTCTATTCTATTCTATTCTATTCTATTCTATTCTATTCTATTCTATTCTATTCTATTCTATTCTATTCTATTCTATTCTATTCTATTCTATTCCATTCCATTCCATTCCATTCCATTCCATTCCATTCCATTCCATTCTATTCTATTCTATTCTATTCTATTCTATTCTATTCTATTCTATTCTATTCTATTCTATTCTATTCTATTCCCTGAAAAGAGATTGGGTGTTGCTCTCTTCTCCCGAGTAAAAAATGATAGGACAAGAGCAAATGGCTTCCAGTTGCACCATGGGAGGTTTAGGTTGGACACTGAAAAAATTTTCTTCCCTGCAAAGGTTGTCAAGCCCTAGAACAGTCTCCCTAGAGAAGTGCTAGAAGAGAACTAAAAACTCTGTAGACATGATGCTGAGGGACATGGTTAAGCACCAGACTTAATAGAGTTGGATAGAGGTTGGATTCAGCGATCTTAAAGGTGTGTTCCAAACAAAACAATTCTGTGATTCTATGATCCCAGTAGCTCAGGAGGGAAGAGGAAGATTGGCTGTTCCTCAGAATATCCAGCCTGGTCCTAATGGGCAGGTTTTCAAATGCAGTTTGGCCCTTGGCTTTCTGCTGTGTGCAACCCCCAAGACATGCATACAAATCAGGCCTTTGGCATGGGGTTCATTAGCTTACCAACACAGATGCTGGCTTGATGCTTCATTGTATATACACCCAAGGACTGGATGTGTCTGGTGGGTATTGTTAGAGAGAGACATTTCCAAATACCTGACATTAACCCTCTGGTCCTCACTGTCAATACCAATCTCCAAGGCTTTTGCTAATAGCTGCTGACTTTCATGTATCTTTTAAAATAACTGTAATCCTGCTGGAACTAATCACAGAAGAAAATACAAAAGGCTGCAGGATTTGATTGTTCAGCAAGATCATTTATACAGAGATGCTGGAGCAAATATCTTTAACACTTCAGGAGACTTTCAGCTGAAGATCTGAGACCTTTAGAATGGAATGGAATGGAATGGAATGGAATGGAATGGAATAGAATAGAATAGAATAGAATAGAATAGAATAGAATAGAATAGAATAGAACAGAATAGAATAGAATAGAAGTAGAATAGAATAGAATAGAATTAACCAGGTTAGAAAAGACCTCCGAGATCACTGAGTCCAACCTATCACCCAACACCATCTAATCAACTAAACCATGCACCAAGTGCCTCATCCAGGCTCTTCTTAAACACCTCCAGTGATGGTGACTCCACCACCTCCCTGGGTAGCACATTCCAATGATGAATTTATTTTTCTAGAAAGAACTTCTTCCTCACCTCCAGCCTAAACCTTCCCTGGCACAGCTTGAGACTGTGTCCTCTTGTTCTGGTGCTGGTTGCCTGGGAGAAGTGACCAACCCCCTCCTGTCTACAACCTCCTTCAGGTAGTAGTAGAGAGCAAGAAGGTCTCCCCTGAGCCTCCTCTTCTCCATGCTGAGCAACCACAGCTCCCTCAGTCTCTCCTCACAGGGCTGTGCTCCAGGCCCCTCCCCAGCCTTGTTGCCCTTCTCTGGACTCCTTCCAGCATCTCAACATCTTTCCTAAACTGAGGAGCCCAGAACTGGATACAGGACTCAAGGTGTGACCTCACCAGTGCTGAGCACAGGGCCCAGTGTCCTCCCTGCTCCTTCTGGCCACACTGTTCCTGATACAGGCCAGGATGCCTTTGGCCTCCTTGCCCAGCTTGGCACTCTGCAGGCTCATGTTCAGCTGCTGTCACCCAGCATGCCCAGGTCCCTCTCTGCCTGGCTGCTCTCAGCCACTCTGACCCCAGCCTGTAGCACTGCACGAGGTTGTTGTGGCCAATGTGCAGAACCTGGCACTTGGATGTGTTCAATCTCCTGCCCTTGGACTCTGCCCATCTGCCCAGCCTGTCGAGGTCCCTCTGCAGAGCCTCTCCACCCTCCAGCAGATCAACTCCTGCCCCCAGCTTGGTGTCATCTGCAAATTTACTGATGATGGACTCAATACCCTCACCCAGATCATGAGTCTATGATTCTGTGATTATCATGTTCTGCTATTGAGCTGGGATCTATTTATTTATTTATTCAGTTATCGAGGTGCTTTGCTAAAGCTGCCAAACCTTAAATGAGAAAGCCAAGAGCATGGCAGCAGCTCCAGACTCCGAATTGCTTTCCCAGACAGATAACCACATTACCTCCAAGGATCAATAACACTCTCAGGTGGCGAGAACTTATGAAAGAAAAGTTTTCAGGCAGGTCTATTGAAGCCTGAACATAATAAGCACAATATTTACTTGAACAGGAATATGAGTGAAATGCACCTATGAGCAACAAGCTTGTGAGGCTTTAAAAAGAAAATGATTGGAACAATTATGGTGGTAATAACAATGCTAGTGGAGATAAGACTCCTACTGCAAGTGCCTCTGTCATTGTGGGGGAACAATTTATTCACTTAATTTCCTTAGACTAAAAGGATGCAGATTATCAGCTTTCCTCCAAAGAGTTTCTCCACCACTTGGAAAGGGGAGAAATGTTTCAAATTGCAGCTAGTTAAAATCTAATTACAGCTAGAGAGTCCCCCCTGCCCAACATTTTATTTCACATCGATCCAAGCCACATATTCCACACCTGGATTTCTCTGCAGCTGTTAGCGCCTCTGCATTTTGATTTTGCTGCCTAAGTGAGGAGCAGCAATTCCAGGTGAGGCTGTTAAATGGAACCTTACACTAAGTGCATTCCTGCCAGTGCCTGTTGAATAAAGAAGAGGAGGCAGTGGTAAATATTCCTGCCTGTGCTTTCTTCTGAGAGCTATGGACCTCACTTGGGGCAAATGATTAATTTCAAACCAGCTTCCACCTCATGGAACAGAATGATAGATTCATTCTAGTTGGAAAAGGCCTTTGAGATCATCAAGGGCAACCATTCTCTAACTCTACCAAGGCTGATGTTAAACCACGTCCCTCAGCACATCTCTGCATCTTCCCAACACCTCCAGGGATGAGAATCAATCATCAGTCTGGGGAGTCTTTGAGAACCCTTTCAGTCATGAAGTTTCTTCTAATGCCCAACCTAAGCCTTCCCTCATTCAACTTCAGGCAATTTCCTCTGATCCTATCCCTTGTTACTAGGGAGGAGAGACAAATCCCCACCTGGCTTCAGTCTCCTTTCATGGAGCTGTAGAGAGCAATGAGGTCCCTCTTTAGTCTCCTCTTCTCCTGACTAAACAACCCCAGTTCCTTCAGCTGCTCCTCTCCAGCCCTGTTCTCCAAA
This sequence comes from Melanerpes formicivorus, assembly GCF_026170545.1. Lineage (NCBI taxonomy): Eukaryota > Metazoa > Chordata > Aves > Piciformes > Picidae > Melanerpes > Melanerpes formicivorus. The sequence continues at coordinate 14,641,626 of NW_027142370.1, read as the reverse complement.
CACCTCACCAGCTTGGTTGCCCTTCTCTGGACCTGCTCCAGCACCTCAATGTCCTTCTTGCAGCAAGGGGTCCAATCCTATTTTTAACACCTCCAGTGATGGTGACTCCACCACCTCCCTAGGCAGCACATTCCAATGGCTAACAACTCTCTCTGGGAAGAACTTTCTCCTCACTTCGAGCTTAAACCTTCCCTGGCACAGCTTGAGACTGTGTCCTCTTGTTCTGGTGCTGGTTACCTGGGAGAAGAGACCAACCCCCTCCTGTCTACAACCTCCTTCAGGTAGTAGTAGAGAGCAAGAAGGTCTCCCCTGAGCCTCCTCTTCTCCAGGCTAAACAACCCCAGCTCCCTCAGCCTCTCCTCACAGGGCTGTGCTCCAGACCCTCTCCAGCCCCTCTCCAGCCCCATTGCCCTTCTCTGGACATGTTCAAGTGTCTCAATGTCCTTCTTGAACTGAGGAGCCCAGAACTGGACACAGTAATATGTGACACATGGTTCTGCCTGGTGCAGGAGGGCACATCAAGAGCATAAAAGCAAACACCCAGTGTGTTGTAGCTTCTGCTGGGATCCCAAGCCAATGCATTCAGCTAGTTCAGCTGCTCTTTATGCAGTACACTTCCAGCTTTGAAGAACTTCTGTGAAAGGGCAAAAGAAAAGAGAGGGGGAAAAAAAAAGAAGCACCAAACAGATTTCAGAGGGAGCTTTTGTCTGTGCTGTAGGAGGATATGAACATCTTGCTGGGTGGTTTAATGGCCTATTAGAATGCAGGAAAGCAGTTTAGGGAGCTTTAGCTAAAGCTGGGGATGCTTATGGTTTGATGGGTTTCAGGCATGGGTTGGGAGCCTGGTGTCAGGAAAACACCTCCTGTTGAATCAGCAGGACACAAACACCTTCCTGAGCCTGGAGCCAGGCTGCCTCTCACCCAGCAGCAGGCAAGATGCTGCCTTTTCCCTCCATCTACTGGCAAGCAGATCTGGTAAATACAGGAATAAATTCTTCAGGATTCTCCTTCCCGGGGTTCTCCTTCTCAACCGCTTTTATTCCTAGCAGCTCCGGGAGGCTGTTAGCTGAACGCCTTCCCCTTTCCCTCAGCACTTTAAATCAAGTGATTTGCAGTTAGTCATTTTTTTACACTGTTTTTTAAACACATTGTCACCAGAAGATGGGCTGAACTGGCAACTGCAGGCTTACATTTCTGGAAAAGAAAGCACTTAGCCAAGCGTTTTGCAAACATCCAAATAACACCCCCCAAAAAAATTCAAATCCCCCATTTACGACTAGTTTGAAGGACACAAAATTCTCAGAGCACTCAAGGGAATGAAAAAAAGTCTGTTTGGATCTTCCCCAGCCAGCATGGCAAACATTTTGACGTCATGTAGGAGCTGCACATCCTACAGAAGGAGTCGATGTAATAATAAAGGGCCAACACCCTTCCATGGGTGCTGCCAGAACAATCCTCTCCATCAAGACAGGATGGGGGATGAGGTGTTAGAAAGGAAGGAAAAGGACTTGGGGATGCTGATGGACAACAAGCTGGACATGAACAAGCAATGTGAGCTTGCAGCACAGAAGATCAATGGCAGCCTGGGCTGTTTCACACAGAGAGATAGATTGCCCATTGGAATGGGCTGCCTGAGGAGGTGGTGGAGTCACCATCACTGGAGGTGTCCAGGAGGAGACTTGTTGGGGTGCCATGTGTTAGTTGGTTGGGTGGTGTTGGATGATAGGTTGGACACGATGATCTTGAAGGTCTCTTCCAACCTGGTCTATTCTATTCTATTCTATTCTATTCTATTCTATTCTATTCTATTCTATTCTATTCTATTCTATTCTATTCTATTCTATTCTATTCTATTCTATTCTATTCTATTCTATTCTATTCTACATCAAAAGATATGTTTCCAGCAGATCCAGAGAGGTGATTGTGCCACTTTGCTCTGGTCAGACCTCACCTGGAGCACTGTGTGCAGGGCTGGAGCCCTCAATATAGGAAGGACTGATGGATCAGGTCCAGAGGAGAGCCATAAAAATGATCAGGGGGTTGGGGCACCTCTGATACGAGCACAGGCTGTGGGAGCTGAGGATGTTCAGCCTGGAGAAGAGAAGGCTCTGGGGAGATCTAATAGCAACCTGAAGGGGGCTACAAGAAGGATGCAGAGAGACTGTTTGCAAAGATCTTCCGTGACAGGACCAGGGGCAATGGCTTCAAACTAGAGAAGACCAGATTTAGATTGGATGTTAGGAGCAAGTTCTTCACTATGAGGGTGGTGAAACACTGGAACAGGCTGCCCAGAGGGGAGGTTGAGGCCCCATCCCTGGAGATATTCAAAGTGAGGCTGGACAGGGCTCTGTGCAACCTGATCTAGTGGAGGATGTCCCTGCTGACTGCGAGAGGGGGTGGGACTGGATGAGCTTTGAAGGTCCCTTGCGACCCAGACCATTCTCTGATGATTCTTTGATGATTCTCTGATTCTGTGATGTTTCTCTGATGATTGTGTAATTCTCTGGCAATTCTGTGATTCTCTGATGATCCTGTGATTCTGTAATTCTATGATTCCATGATTCTGTGATTCTATGATTCTGTGACTCTGTGATGCTGTGACTCTGTGATTCTATGGTACTGTGACTCTAATTCTGTCACTCTGTGACTCTATGATTCTGTGACTCTGTGACTCTATGATTCTGTGACTCTGTGATTCTATGGTTCTGTGACTCTGTGACCCTATGATTCTGTGATTCTGTGACTCTATGATTCTGTGACTCTGTGATTCTATGGTTCCATGATTCTGTGATTCTGTGACTCTGTGATTCTATGATTCTGTGATTCTATGATTCTGTGACTCTATGATTCTGTGATTCTGTGACTCTATGATTCTGTGACTCTGTGATTCTATGGTTCCATGATTCTGTGATTCTGTGATTCTATGACTCTATGATTCTGTGATTCTATGATTCTGTAACTCTGTGATTCTGTGACTCCGTGATTCTATGATTCTGTGACTCTATGACTCTATGATTCCATGACTCTATGACTCTGTGATTCCCATGACTCTATGACTCTGTGATTCCATGATTCTGTGATTCAGGCTGGTTAATGAAGTATGGCACTGGTGGTGCACAGGGCAAACAGCACCCTGTGCAAACCTCTCTTTTCACTCAGCTGGACCTTTGCCACTGCTTTCAAAGAGAGCACGTTAGCTCAGATGTCGAGCAAGCCCAGCAACACCAGCAAAAATAGGTCATCATGCTCAAACCAGCAATGATTGGATGCTCCTGGCCAGTTCTTTTTGTGCCCTGTGATTAATTTCAATTAATTTAATTTAGCTTGTTTTAATAAGTGCATAACTTTTATCTGGGTGCCCATGCCAGATGGCTCAAGCAGCCTGAAAACAGGAAGACGCTGTAATTGTGGCAGCATAATGACATTTATTTACTACAAGTTTGACTGTCTCTGGTGCTCATCAGAGCTCTGCAGTGTGGTGCTTTGCAGTGTATTATAGACTCATAGAAGAGGTATGGTAGGAAAAGACCTTGAAGATCAGCAGGTCCAATCATTCTCTAACTCTGCCAAGGCTGGTGCTAAACCATGGCCCTCAGCACCACATCTCTGCCTCTTTGAAACACCTCCAGGCATGGAGATTCAACCACCTCCCTGGGCAGCCTGTTCCAGGGTTTGAGAATCCTTTCAGTCAAGAAGTTTCTTCTTATATCCAACCTAAACCTCCCTTGGTGCAACTTCAGGACATTTCCCTTCACTACGTTTATTTCATAGTATCATAGTATCATAGTATCATTCAGGGTTGGAAGGGACCACAAGGATCATCTAGTTCCAACCCCCCTGCCATGGGCAGGGACACCCCACACTGGATCAGCCTGGCCAGAGCCTCATCCAGCTTGGGCTTAAACACCTCCAGGGATGGGGCCTCAACCACCTCCCTGCACAACCCATTCCAGGGCTTCACCACTCTCATGGTGAAAAACCTCCTCCTTACATCTAGCCTGAATCTCCCCACCTCCAGCTTCATCCCATTCCCCCTAGTCCTAGCACTACCTGAGATCCTGAGCAGTCCCTCCCCAGCCTTCCTGTAGCCCCCTTCAGATCCTGGAAGGCCACAATGAGGTCACCTGGGAGCCTTCTCTTCTCCAGCCTGAACAGCCCCAACTCCTTCAGTCTGTCCTCATAGGAGAGGTGCTCCAGCCCTCTGATCATCCTTGTGGCCCTTACTTTACTACAAGTTTGAGGTTTGACTGTCTCTGGTATTCATCAGAGCTCTGCAATGTGGTGCTTTGCAGTATATTATAGACTCATAGAAGTGGTATGATTGGAAAAGATCAGCAGGTCCAATCATTCTCTAACTTTGCCAAGGCTGGTGCTAAACCATGGTACTCAGTAGTACATCTCTGCCTCATTGAAACACCTCCAGGCATGGAGATTCAACTACCTCCCTGGGCAGCCTGTTCCAGGGTTTGAGAATCTTTTCAGTCAAGAAGTTTCTTCTTGTATCCAACCTAAACTGGCTACGCAGGGAGGTGGTGGAGTCACTGTCCCTGGAGGTGTTCAAAAAGGGATTGAACGTGGCACTTGGAGCCATGGTTTGGTAGTCATGAGGGGTTGGGTGACAGGTTGGACTTGATGATCTTTGAGGTCTTTTCCAACATTATTGATTCTATGCTTCTATGATTCTAAACCTCTCCTGGTGCAGCTTAAGGACATTTCCCTCCACTACATTTCACCTTTATGTAGACAATCTGTCTTGTTCTGGGCCCCTCAGTTTAAGAAGGACATTGAGACACTTGAAGGTGTCCAGTGAAGGGCAACAAGGCTGGGGAGGGGTGTGGAGCACAGCCCTGTGAGGAGAGGCTGAGGGAGCTGGGGTTGTTTAGCCTGGAGAAGAGGAGGCTCAGGGGAGACCTTCCTGCTCTCTACAACTACCTGAAAGGGGACTGTAGCCAGGAGGGAGTTGGTCTCTTCTCCCAGGCAACCAGCACCAGAACAAGAGGACACAGTCTCAAGCTGTGCCAGGGGAAGTTTAGGCTGGAGGTGAGGAGAAAGTTCTTCCCAGAGAGAGTAGTTAGCCATTGGAATGTGCTGCCCAGGGAGGTGGTGGAGTCACCACCCCTGGAGGTGTTCAAGAGGGGACTGGACGTGACACTTGGTACCATGGTCTAGTCATGAGGTGTTGGGTGACAGGTTGGACTGGATGATCTTTAAGGTCTCTTCCAACCTTGGTGAATCTGTGATGCTGTGATACTGTAATATTTTCAATTTCCAAAACTATTTAGGTATATTCAAGTTTTTGCTGCACTTTTCTCTTTCATGCTTACTGTGGGAACTCCACCAGGTCCCCCCAGCTCCGGGTTCTGCCTCCATGCCACTGCAAATCACCAGTGTTACTCCAGGGTTAAGCTGGTGTCAGGCTCAGTTCCTGGACTAATCATTGCCTGGATGAGTTGTACGCTTCAGGAATTCTCTCACAGCACTTGAAAGGGTAATATCTCTGCAGGTTGTTAATTCCCTGACTCTGAATGGTGGGAATATTGTGCCTCTAATTTGTTACCAAAAAAAAATCTTTCCTTTTTAATGCTGGAAAATCAGGAACTTCCTCCTTCCAATCAAGGAGCATTTCCTTTGCCTTATTTCTGCTCGTTTAATTTACAGTTACACATGGTGGGAGCAAAAATAAATTTTAACCTCATACTACTGATTTCCAACGTTGCCCCTCTCAGAGCCTGCAAGTGTGAGTTTCATTTGCCCTTGTGCACCCTAAGGTTGATGCCAAAGCTCTGGCAGGATCACAGTATCACAATGTCACAGTATCGCCAAGGTTGGAAGAGACCTTGAGGATCATCGAGTCCAACCTGTCACCACAGACCTCAGGACTAGACCATGGCACCAAGTGTCACATCCAACCCCCTCTTGAACACCTCCAGGGATGGTGACTCCACCACCTCCCTGGGCAGCACATTCCAATGGCCAACTACTCTCTCTGGGAAGAACTTTCTCCTCACCTCCAGCCTAAACTTCCCCTGGTGCAGCTTGAGACTGTGTCCTCTTGTTCTGGTGCTCTTTGCTAGGGAGAAGAGACCAACCCCCTCCTGGCTACAACCACCTTTCAGGTAGTTGTAGAGAGCAAGAATGTCTCCCCTGAGCCTCCTCTTCTCCAGGCTAAACAATCCCAGCTCCCTCAGCCTCTCCTCACAGGGCTGTGCTCAAGGCCTCTCCCCAGCCTTGTTGCCCTTCTCTGGACATGTTCAAGTCTCTCAATGTCCTTCTTAAACTGAGGGGCCCAGAACTGGACACAGGACTCAAGGTGTGGCCTAGCCAATGCAGAGTACAGGGCACAATGACTTCCCTGCTCCTGCTGGCCACATTATTCCTAATGCAGGCCAGGATGCCATTGGCCCTCTTGGCCACCTGGGCACACTGCTGGCTCACATTTAGGTGGCTGTCAATCAGTACCCCCCAGGTCCCTTTCTGTTTGGCAGCTCTCCAGCCACTCTGACCCCAGCCTGTAGCTCTGCATGGGGTTGCTGTGGCCAAAGTGCAGCACCCAGTACTTGGACTTGTTAAATGCCATCCCAAATGGATGTTTCAGAGACTCAGCAGTGATGGGAGAAGGGTAGAAGCCTTCCTGAATCAGCTTGTTAGAGGGAAAAATTGTGAGATTTGCAGTGGGTTTGCTACACTCAGGTTAGTTTTGATTCATCCTCCTCGTCTACTCTGCCCTGGTGAGGCCTCATTTGGAGCACTGGGTACAGTTCTGAGCTCCCCAGCTCAAGAAGACAGGGAACTGCTTGAGAGGCTACAGCAAAGGGCTGTGAAGATGATTAGGAGACAAGAATATCTCTCTTACAAAGAAAGGCTGAGGGACCTGGGGCTTTTTAGTCTAGAGGGGACTGATGAGGAACAACCTTCTCAATGACTGTCAGTACTTGAAGGGTGAGTGCCAGGTAGATGGGATCAGTCTTTCTTCAGTGGGTCCCAGGCCAGGACAAGGGGTCATGGGCTCAAATTGGAACATAAGAAGTTCCATCTAACTGTGAGGAGGAACCTTTCTACTTTGAGGGTAGCAGAACACTGGACCAGCCTGCCCAGTGGGGTAGTGGAGTCTCCAGCTCTAGAGACATTTAAAACCCACCTGAATGCCTTCCTGTGTCACCTGCTCTAAGTGAACCTGCTCTGGAAGGGGGGGTTGCACTAGATGATCTCCAGAGGTCCCTTCCAACCCCTATTATTCTGTGATTTTGTGATTACTGCTTCTTCACAGTTACTGTGCTGCAGGCTGTCTGCCCTGGCAGTTTGCTAACCCCCCTGCTCCTGGGTGCAGGGTGGATGAGCGTTTGCCAAGTGCACTCCTCTGCCAGGCTTCAATGTTTGTGGACAAAGCCAGTGGCCCTGGGCTTGAAGGACATCACATATCCATGTGACATCTGTGTGCTACCCATGCAGGCAGTGCAGACATCCCTGCTGCTCCTCTCCTCAGCGGTCATGAGCAAAACTCTTGGAAGCTTCAGGTAGAAGAGGACCAGGAGCCCAGGAGTGAACAAACTGCTGACTCCATCAAGCCATGCACAGAAAATGGAAGATGTTCCAGAAAAATCCAGTGCTGCTGCTGTTCTGCTGTCCTAATGGCTTTCTGTAAATGCACATCTCTAAGCATGATGGTGGAAAGCTTTTGTTTCAAGGAGAGAAATCCATCTTTTGGGTTTTGTTGGATGAGGAGATTAATATCAGCTGACAATACATGCTAGCAGCCCAAAAGGCCAACCATGTCCTGGGCTGCATCAAAAGAAGCATGGCCAGCAGGTGATTCTGCTCCTCTGATCTTGTAAGACCCCACCTGGAGCACTGCATCCAGCTATGGAGCCACCAGCATGAGGAGGACATGGAACTGTTGGATCCAGAGGAGGCCACGAAGATGATCCCAGGGCTGGAGAACCTCCATGGGGATAGGCAGACAAGGGTTGGGTCTGTTCAACCTGAAGAAGAGAAGGCTCCAAGGAGACCTTAGAGCAGCCTTTCAGTACCTGAAGGGGGCTACAGGAGAGCTGGGAAGGAATCTGTTTTAATAGGACAAGAGGCTATTAATGGTTTTAAACTAGAGCAAAGGTAGATTTGGACTGGAAATTAGGAAGTTCTTTACTATGAGGGTGGTAAGACACTGGAACAGGTTGCTCAAGTAAGTTGTGAATGCCTCATCCCTGGAAGTGTTTAAGACCAGACTGAATGAGACTTTGAGCAACCTGGTTGAGGGGGAGGTGTCCCTGTGCATGGTGGGGGCTTGGAATGGAATGATCTTTAAGGTCCTTTCCAACCCAACCCATTCTAGGATTGTTCTATGCTGTCATGCCTGCAAGCATTGTGCTACCAGAGATCCAAATCCTTTTGTATCATAGTATCATAGTATCATTTAGGGTTGGAAGGGACCACAAGGATCATCTAGTTCCAACCCCCCTGCCATGGCCAGGGACACCCCACACTAGATCAGCCTGGCCACAGCCTCATCCAGCCTGGGCTTAAACACCTCCAGGGACAGGGCCCCAACCACCTCCCTGGACAACCCATTCCAGGGCTTCACCACTCTCATAGGGAAGAACTTCCTCCTCCCCTCCAGCCTGAATCTCCCCACCTCCAGCTTCATTCCATTCCCCCTAGTCCTATCACTCCCTGAGATCCTGAGCAGTCCCTCCCCAGCCTTCCTGTAGCCCCCTTCAGACACTGGAAGGCCACAATGAGGTCACCTGGGAGCTTCTCTTCTCCAGACTGAACAGCCCCAACTCCTTCAGTCTGTCCTCACAGGAGAGGTGCTCCAGCCCTCTGCTCATCCTCCTGGCCCTTCTCTGGACACCTTCCAGCACCTCCAGATCCCTCTTGTAATAGGGGCTCCAGAACTGGAGGCAGGACTCCAGGTGGGGTCTCAGCAGAGCTGAGCAGAGGGGGAGGATCACCTCCCTTGCCCTGCTGGCCACACTCCTCCTGATGCAGCCCAGGATCTGATTGGCTTTGTGGGCTGCAAGTGCACACTGAGAGCTCCTGTTGAGCTTCTCCTCCCCCAGCACCCCCAAGTCTCTCTCCTCAGGGCTGCTTTCCAGCCAGTCCCTGCCCAGCCTGGATTTGTGCCTGGGATTGCCTCGACCCAGATGCAGGACCCTGCCCTTGGTCTTGTTGAACCTCCTGAGGCTGGCTTGTGCCCACCTCTCCAGCCTGTCCAGGTCCCTCTGGATGGCCTCCCTTCCCTCCAGCATGTCTGCTGCACCACACAGCTTGGTGTCATCAGCAAACCTGCTGAGGGTGCACTCAATGCCACTGTCCATGGCACCCACAGAGATGTTGAATAAGACAGGTCCCAGGACTGATCCCTGAGGGACTCCGCTTGTCCCTGGCCTCCACTGGGACATGGAGCCATTGACAGCCACTCTTTGGGTGCGGCCATCAAGCCAGTTCCTTATCCATCTAGTGGTCCACCAATCAAACCCATGTGTCACCAGTTTGGAGACCAGGATGTGGTGCGGGACAGTGTCGAAGGCTTTGCTCAGGTCCAGGTAAATGACATCAGTTGCTCGCCCCTCATCTATTAATTTTGTCACCTGCTCATAGAAGGCAACCAGGTTGGTCAGGCAGGATTTCCCCTTGGCAATCTTGTCAACCACACCTGCCTAGGCCCTGTGGAACCATCCTGTTCTCTCCCTTCTGTGTGTGTGACATCTTCTCACTGCAATCATCCGTCACTGTAATGAAGCTTCGCAGCTAATGGCTCCAGCTTTTATTACCCAAGCAAGCCCACAGCTTTCCTTAGGAGAACAGAAATCAATTAATTTGAGGAGAGAGAATTCATTAGCACGGACCAAAACCTATTTTCACTGAGATCAGATCGGTGGGGAGCTTGCCATGCATGATCAAGGGCCCGCATTCTAATTACAATTAATCCCTTATCTGGTGTCTTTGGCTGCCCTTTTTCTCTTCACAAATCATTTGCAAATCACACTGATTTCCTTGCATCCTCATTTCTTGCTTGCAATTGTTCAATGCCTAATTTAAGCAAACAATTTTAGGCTGATGATGTGTTCATGCACTATTTATTTAGTTTTCAGGGGTGGGGGGTGGGGGGTGGTGTGTGGGTTGCTGCTGCTCTCCCTCCTTTGTGTCTGTGTCTGCACATTTCAAAGTGGGGATGAAGCAGAAAAGAAGTTATCATAGTTAATTTGGAGCACTCATTTCCTTTTGTTTGTTGACCAAATAAACAGTGGGGTTTTCGTTTTCCTTCCCTATCTTCTGTTGCAAGTCATGGGGGAAAGAAAGACAGAGGAAAATAAACGAGGCAATAGGCATAGAGCACCGGTGTGCCTTTGTCCTTTCTCTTTGATGGCAAAATGCTGGGCCACAGTGCAAAATAGGACTCAAGAAATGGTGGGTTTGTGGAAATAAAAGGGGGGAAAACAAATCAAGAGGATAATGAACTGTGAGTGACAAATAATAATACAATCTTGTGCACATAACAGTATCAGTGCAGAGCAGCTGCTCCTTACACAGTTAGGAGTAATGAAAAAGGACAGAGGCTTGGGTGGCTTGAAGAGCCATTTTCATTCTGAGGGAATGTTCCTGAATGCTGGTTTTGCAGCACTTTGGCAGCTCTGGACTCACTTTCTGGGGAATCACAGAACCACTCAACAGTGGGGGTTGGAAGGGGCCTCTGAAGGTCATTCAGTCCAACCCCCCCTGACAGAGCAGGGTCACCTACAGTAAATCACACAGAAAAATGTGCAGGCAGGTTTTGAATGCCTCCAGAGACTCCACAACCTCTCTGGCAGCCTGGTCCAGGGTTCTGTCACCCTCACAGTAAATAGTTTTGTCCTCATGTTAAAGTGGAGCTTCCTGGGCTCCAGTTTGTATCCAGAAGTGGAACTTCCTGGGTTCCAGTTTGTATCCATCGCCCCTTGTCCTGTCACTGGACACCACTGAGAAGAGTCTGGCTCCATCCCCCTTTAGCCATTGAGCAGCATGAATGAGATCCCCCCTCAGGCTGCTCTTCTTCAGGCTAAGCAGCCCCAGGAGTCTCAGCCTTTCCTCCTCACAGAGATGCTCTAGTCCCCTCAGCTTTTTAGTGGCTGTCCACTGGACTCTCTCCAGTAGTTCCTTGTCCTTCTTGAACTGGGGAGCCTAGGACTGGACCCAGATAGGGCCTCACCAGGTCAGAGTAGGGAGGGAGGAGGACCTCTGTTGCCCTGCTGGTCACACTCTTCTTAAGGTACCCCAAGATGTTACAGGATCACAGAATCAGAGAATTGTTTTGGTTGGAAAAGACCTTCAAGGTCTTGGAAGAAATCCATAGGATATGGCCCAATGCCTGTTCAGTGGCAACAGAAAAAAACTCTCCTTGATGTGAATGGGAAATAAAAGAAACGATTCAATGTAAAATGAGGAAGGGAAGCAACTGGTAAGACAAGCAAAGCCAGTCCATAGCTGGGCTCCTGTTTACAAGTGCAGGACCCCAGTGTTCCAAACACAACTCTGGATGGGTGTCAGTGCTGGGGACTGGTGCCCTGTGAATGCTCTTCAGGCTGTGAGGCAGACACCTTTAGGCTTTATGTTTTAACAGGGCTAAAGCTCTAATCACCTCCAGCTTGCTCTGTCTGATAGAACAAGAGGAAATGGCCTGAAATTGTGCCACAGGAGGTTTAGGCTGGATGTTAGGAAAAGACTGCAAGAGCGGTCAGGCATGGGAACAGGCTACCCAGAGAGGTGGTGAAGTCCCTATAAGAATAGAATAGAATATAGTAGAGTAGAATAGAATGGAATAAGAACAGGAATAAGAATAGAATAGAATAGAATAGAATAGAATAGAATAGAATAGAATAGAATAGAATAGAATAGAATAGAATTAGAATAGGAGTAGAATAGAGTAGGAGTGGAATGGAATGGAATAGGATAGAATAGAATAGAATAGAATAGAATAGAATAGAATAGAATAGAATAGAATAGAATAGAATAGAATAGAAAAACCAGGTTGGAAAAGACCTTTGATGTCATTGAGTCCAACCTATCACCCAACACCATCTAATCAACTAAACCATGGCACCAAGCACCCCATCCAGTCTCCCTGGAGGTGTTCAAGAAACCTGTGGCCATGGCACTTGGGGACAGGGTTTAATGGCCATGGTGGTGCTAGGTTGATGGTTGGTCTCAATGACCTTTTCCAACTGAAACAATGCAATGATCCTCTGCAGCATATCAGTGGACACATCCCCTCCATTCCTGGCATCTGCACAGAGTTTATTGAAGTCACTCAGGAAAATTTACCAATGAAGTTCCCCAACATGTTACACCAGATAGATCCCCCACTGAGTCTGTCCTTGTGGCATCCCTAGCTGATTCATTGTCTTCTCTAAGTGCCATGTTGCTATCTCAGGCTTCTGTTTCACTGAATTTACCTCTTTGTTGCCTGAGAGTGCACCTGCTTCTAATGACATGCAGATGATATACAATTACATCTATAGAGGGATCCAAATGACAATGTCTGCCTGACTTTTAGTGCTGCCTTGCTGACAGAAACCCCTGGGTTGCTGCAAGTAATAATGGAGCTAAAAGCAGTTAATCATACACCTTGAAATACCTTGGCTGAGGCACAGCAAATGCTAAAAATGAGAGCTGGGGCCTCTGAATTTTGAGCTGGGCAACTACCAGGGGAACACTGCCTGAATATTTTCATTTTCAGTGCTTTTAAATCACTATGGCACTCCAATTATTCCCTTTCTGTACCAGCAGAATCTTGGAAACCACCACAGAAATTAGTAACAGCCTCATTACAGACCTAATTCTGTGATTTACAGTCATCTAAACAGTGGTTTGCAGCACATAAAATGATTTCTTTGAGCATCACTGAGCCTTTGAATGCAAGAACCATTACAATCAAAGGCTGACTAATGAGGCACAGAGAATATTCAGCTACAAATAATGTTTTCCAAGGAAATCATAACAGGGATAATTCAAGGAGCAGAAACAGGTAGGGTTCAGAAAATAGGTTCTTTGGAAAACTGGTTCATTTGTTATTAGCATCTTGGTAGATGCTAATGATTAGCATCTTAGTAGTTGTCTAAGGATTCTGGAGCCCCCCATTACAAGGAGGATCTGGAGATGCTGGAAGGTGCCCAGAGAAGGGCCATGAGGATAAGCAGAGGGCTGGAGCTGCTCTGCTATGGAGAGAGACTGAAGGAGTTGGAGTTTTTCAGTCTGTAGAGGAGAAGGCTTTGAGGAGACCCTATTGTGGCCTTCCAGTGTCTGAAGAGGGCTACTAGAAAGCTGGGGAGGGACTTTTGAGGGTGTCAGGGAGTGATAGGACTTGGGGGAATGGAGCAAAACTAGAAATGGGTAGGTTCAGATTGGATGTTAGGAAGAAGTTCTCCCCCATGAGGGTGGTGAGAGCCTGGCACAGGTTGCCCAGGGAGGTGGTGGAAGCCTCAACCCTGGAGGTTTTTTGCAGCTAGGCTGGATGTGGCTGTGAGCAACCTGCTGTAGTGTGAGGTGTCCCTGCCCATGGCAGGGGGTTGGAACTGGCTGATCCTTGCAGTCCCTGATGTCCAACCCTGACGATTCTGTGCTTCTAACTGGAATTAATCTTGCCCAGCTTCAGCTATCTAATGTGAATGTTTCTCTGCATGTCAGTGGCAGGTATAGAGCTAGGACATGCTAAGATGCATGCATGTACAGAAGCATTTTCTCCTTGCATGCTTTTATAACCACTGCTGCTTGCAAAGCAGAAATGCATCAGGTCCTAAAAATACCCCTGAAATCTCTCCTGCTGCCAGGTGTCTTCATCTCCATGCTGGCAGATCTGCAGGCACATTGCCAGGAGGCTGTGTCAGGCCAGGAAACTCTGCACTTCAGGAGCCAGCCCAGGCTCCACAGGCAGAGCCTCACGGCTGCTACAAGTCAGGCTTGGATTTACATAAAGCATTTGGGAGTGACATGATTAAAGGTGGCACTTCCACCCAAACTGCAGAGAAGTTTTTGTTATTTCATAGCTCTGCAGTATCCTTAGCAACAATAAAAAACAAACACGTTGTCAGGAGCACAGCTCTGTTGGCAAAAGGCAGCCCTGGCTGGTACAGAGCAACAGTCACCCAGTCACAGAATTAACCAGGTGGGAAAAGGCTTTTGAGATCATCGAGTCCAGCCTATCACCCAACAACATCTGAGCAACTAAATTATGGAATCAAGTGCCTCATCCAGTCTCCTTTTAAACACTTCCAGGGATGGTGACTCCACCACCTCCCTGGGCGTAGAATCATAGGAGCAGTCAAGGTTCGAAGGGACCACAAGGATCATCTAGTTCCAACCCCCCTGCCGTGGGCAGGGACACCCCACACTAGATCAGCCTGGCCAGAGCCTCATCCAGCCTGGGCTTAAACACCCCCAGGGACGGGGCCTCGACCACCTCCCTGGACAACCCATTCCAGGGCTTCACCACTCTCATGGGGAAGAACTTCCTCCTCACATTCAGTCTCTTCAGGGAGTTGTAGAGAGCAATAGAGTGAAGAGGAGGCTCAGGGAAGACCACATTGCTGTCTACAACTACCTGAAGGAAGGCTGTAGCCAGGAGGGAGTTGGTCTTTTCTCCCAGGCAGCCAGCACCAGAACAAGAGGACAGTCTCAAGCTGTGCCAGGGGAGGTTTAGGCTGGATGTTAGGAGAAAGTTCTTCCCAGAGAAAGTCATTTTCCATTGGAATGTGCTGCCCAGGGAGGTGGTGGAGTCCTGATCCCTGGAGGTGTTCAAGAGGGGATTGGATGTGGCACTTGGAGCCATGGTTTAGTAGTCAGGAGGTGTTGGGTGATAGGTTGGACTTGATGATCTCTGAGGTCTTTTCCAGCATTATTGATTCTATGATTTTATGAGTAAGGTCTCTCCTGAGCCTTCTCTTCTCCCAGCAACCTGGCCTGGGTCAGCAGTAGTGAGGCCAGCAGGAGCAGTGATCATGCCCCTGTACTCAGCACTGGTGAGGCCACACGTTGAGCACTGGGCTCTGGTTTTGGGCCCTCGCTATAAGATGGACATTGAGGTGCTGGAGCAGGTCCAGAGAAGGACAACAAAGCTGGTGAAGGGTCTGGAGAACAGTGCTGGGGAGGAGCAGCTGAGGGAGCTGGGGTTGTTTAATCTGGAGGAGACAAGGCTGAGAGGAGACCTCCTTGCTCTCTACAGCTCCATGAAAGGAGGTTGGGGTGAGGTGGGGATTGGTCTCATCTCACTAGTATCAGGTGAGAGAGAATGAGAGGAAATGGCCTGAAACTGTGCTAGGGCAGGTTTAGGTTGGAGATTAGGAAATAATTCTTTCTTGGAAGAGTGGTCAGGGATTGGCACAGGCTGCCCAGGGAGGTGGTGGAGTCCCCATCCCTGGAGGTGTTGGAGAAGTGTGTGGACATAGTTTAGTGGCTGTGGTGGTGTTGGTCTGATAGTTGGACTTGATGATCTTAGAGGTCTTCTCCAACCAAAACTGTTCTATGACTCTGAAACACAGCAGCCAGAACTTAGTGGAGCTCTGATTTTGCACTCTGTGGTACATTAATACTGATGATTTATTTCATCTAGCTGGGAAAGGCATGCACAGACCTGTCCTTTAAAAAGGTCTGGCTCAAATGAAGAGGGAAATGACTGTTTCATTATTCAGAGGCTTGCATCATTTCATGTCAGAAATGCTTGCAAACCTCTGGGCTGTCTGATTACTAAATGATACCATCCACTTCTGCCCTCCCATAACAGTCTCTGCCCATCTTGTGCACTTATAACAGAGTGTAACTGAAGCTTTGCAGTGGAACACAATTGACCTTGTCTTTGCAGAAAACTTCTTTTGACCCTTCCACTCTAAAGGAGAAAATACCCAGGTCCCATCAGTTTATAATGGTGGAACAGAGGGGGGAAACATAATGGTATTGATGAAATGGATCTAAGGATACATAGGCTGCATTTTAATTCAGCCATGCTGTGCTCTGCATCTAATAAAATCCCTCCCAGGAAATTTTTGAAGCTGACCTCCTCAAAGTAAATCACAGCATGATTCACTTTACCCCACACAGCCAGTTTTCATAATCACAGCCTGTGAGAGGAAGCAAAATTGCAGTGAGGCGTGCAGCAGCAGGAGTTGTCAACTGGGATCCCACGAAGAATGAGGGGAGAAACTCAGCTAATGCTCCACATTGTAAGGAGTGTTGGTGAGGATGCAGTGCACTTCTCTCTGTCCTTAGGGTTATTGGAGACCAACCAAACAGAAAGGGACCTGGGGGTACTGGTTGACAGCAACTGAACATGAGCCAGCAGTGTGCCCAGGTGGCCAAGAAGGCTAATGGCATCCTGGCCTGCATCAGGAAGAGTGTGGCCAGCAGGAGCAGGGAAGTCATTGTGCCCTGTGCTCAGCACTGGTTAGGCCACAGCTTGAGTCCTGTGTCCAGTTCTGGGCTCCTCAGTTTAGGAAAGATGTTGAGATGTTGGAAGGTGTCCAGAGAAGGGCAACAAAGCTGGGGAGAGGCCTTGAGCACAGCCCTGTGAGGAGAGGCTGAGGGAGCTGGGGTTGCTTAGCCTGGAGAAGAGGAGGCTCAGGGGAGACCTCATTGCTCTCTACAACTCCCTGAAGGGAGGTTGTAGCCAGGAGAGGGTTGGTCTTTTCTCCCAGGCAACCAGCACCAGAGCAAGAGGACAGAGTCTCAAGCTGCACCAGGGGAGGTTTAGGCTGGAGGTGAGGAGAAAGTTCTTCACAGGGAGAGTCATTTGTCATTGGAATGTGCTGCTCAGGGAGGTGGTGGAGTCCCCATCCCTGGAGGTGTTCAAGAGGGGATTGGACATGGCACTTGGTGCCACGGTTTAGTAGTCATGAGGTGTTGGTTGACAGGTTGGACTGGGTGATACTTGAGGTCTTTTCCAACCTTATTGATTCTGTGATTCCATCATTGTGTTCCTTCAGAACAGGAAAGGGCAGTCAGGATCTCAGTGCTCAGGTCCCAGCACTGGAAATGTCACTCTAGAGGTCACTTTGCTAATGAAAGGACTGAGGTTCCTCTACAGGTCACAGAACCCCAGAATCCCAGCATGGTGGGGGTTGGAAGGGTCCTCTGGGGATCATCCAGTCCAATCTCCTGCTAGAGCAGGGTCACCCAGCGCAGGCTGCCCAGGTTCACAATGTCCAAGTGGGTTTGGAATCTCTCCAAAGAAGGAGACTCCACAGCCTCTCTGGACAACGAGGTCCAGGGCTCCAGCACCTTCAAATGAAATAAGCTCCTCTTGATCTTTAGGTGGAAATTCCTGTGTTCTGATTTGTGCCCAGTGCCCCTTGTCCTGTCACTGGGCACCACTGAAAAGAGTCTGGCCACATCCTTTTGCCCCCCGCCCCTTTAGCTCTTGCTGAGCATTGATCAGATCCCCTCTTATGCTGCTCTTCTCCAGGATGAACATCCCTGGGGCTCTAGTCTCTCCTCCTCACAGAGGTTGCTATGGCTTTCTGTGGTGTCTGTGGCCACTGCCACATTGCCCAGTAATGTGATACCCCAAGATCTATAGGGTGATATAGTTGTTGTCCATAGTGGTTGTGTTTTAAGGGCTTTCACACTGGAGAAACACTTCTCATGGAATGAATCATAGAATGGTTTGGGTTGGAAGCGACCTTAAAAATCATCCAGTTTCAAACCCCCCTGCCATGGGCAGGGACACCATCCATGGGCAAGGACCTTCCACTAGAGCAGGTTGCTCAAGGCTCACTTTGTCCTTCAAACATAATGTTCAGCAGCTGCTCCAAAGCTATTCCATGATGAGAACTAACATGTGCTAAGTGGACAGTAGAATAGCATAGCACAGCAGAGCAGAGCATAGCATAGCATAGCATAGCATAGAATAGAATAGAATAGAATTAACGAGGTTGTAAAAGACCTCTGAGATCATCAAGTCCAACCTATCACCCAACACCATCTAATCAACTAAACCATGGCACCAAGCATCCCATCCAGGCTCTTCCTAAACACCTCCAGTGATGGTGACTCCACCACCTCCCCGGGCAGCACATTCCAATGGCCAATCTCTCTTTCTATGAAGAACTTCCTAACATCCAGCCTAAACCTCCCTTGGCACAGCTTGAAACTGTGTCCTCTTGTTCTGGTTCTGGCTGGTTGCCTTGGAGAAGAGACCAACACCCTCCTGGCTACAACCTCCCTTCAGGTAATTGTAGAGAGCAAGAAGGTCTCCCCTGAGCCTCCTCTTCTCCAGGCTAAACAACCCCAGCTCCCTCAGCCTCTGCTCACAGGGCTGTGCTCCAGACCCCTCCCCAGCTTTGTTGCTCTTCTCTGGACACCTTCCAGCATCTCAACATCTTTCCTAAACTGAGGGGCTCTTCTCTGGACACAGGACTCAAGGTGTGGCCTCACCAGTGCCGAGTACAGCTTCAAGTGGTTATCCAAACTAGACATGCACTCTCCTTGGGTCTGCCCTTGGAAGAGGATCTGCTGACAACCATCCAAGGGTTATGAGACATTCTGGCACATGCCAACATTTAAATGATGTACAAAGTGAGCTTTTTGGTCTGTAAACTGTGGATGACTTCCAAATAGGTGATCTGAGAAGAAGATATGTGTTTTAATGGTGAGTTTTACACTGTCAGATGACTGGCAATAAAATCACTTCAAAGAAGAAACAGCTTTAAAACCCTTCTTAAATGAAACAGCTTTAAAATCCTTCTTAACTGAAACAGCTTCAAAATCCTTCTTAACTGAAGCTCTTCTTCCCAGATTTAATGCAGTTTTATTTGCTTCTTAGATAGGGATCCACTTATGGGCTGGGATTGGATGGTTGCCTCAAACAGGCTCTTATTGACACTGGGTTTGCTTGTTGCATATGGGGTGTTGTGAGGCTTCAGACAACTTCTGAAGCAAGAAGCATCAGCTGCAGTTACTGATATTTTCAACTGCATGGTCCTTGCTTCCTCAGATTCAAGGATCAAAATGCAGAGGCAGAGAAAGCTGAAGTCTCAGAGCCAGTTAGTAATGTTGTAACAGCAAATGTGAGACAGAAACCAGCCCCTTACCCACCAGTGGTCTGGGTGCAGGCAAAGCCAACAGACAGAAGTTGAATACAATTTCTTTTTATAGTGAAATTGAGTTGGAAAAGACCTCTGAGATTGTTGAGTCCAACCATCAACCCACCACCACCATGGCCATTAAACCATGCCCCTAAGTGCCATGGCCACATGGTTCTTGAATGCCTCCAGGGATGGTGACTCCACCACCTCCCTGAGCAGCCTGTTCCAAAGCCTGACCACTCTGATGAAAGAAATTTTTCCTCACCTCCAGCCTAAACCTCTCCTGGCACAATTTGAGGCCATTTCCTCTCATTCTATCACCTGATACTAGGGAGAAGAGATCGACCCCCACTTCACTCCAGCCTCCTTTCAGGGAGTTGTAGAGAGCAACAAGGTCTCCCCTCAGCCTCAGCTTCTCAAGACTAAGCAACTCCAGTTCCCTCAGCTGCTCCTCATAAGACCTGTTCTTGCTTCTGGCAAGGTGAGAAACACCCCTCTTTCCTTACTGGGTATCTTGCATCCATTGCAACTGTGGCTGCTGGCTTCTGCCAGATTCCTTCACATTAAAATCAGACTATTTTCCACTGAGACACCGTGGGAATTACACAGCAGGGCCTGTGGGAGTACAGCCAGACTCCAGAGAAAGAAATAACAGCAGCAGCATCGTTATTTATAGGGAAGATCCCAGAGGAGTCTGGAGTCATGGGTTGGGCTGAATCAGTTTCTTGTATTTTTTCCACGTCTTTGCTTGAGTTCCTAGTGCCTTATGCCTGGTGATCTGCATCTGTGACAGATGGTAAAGATGCTTGGTTTGTCCTTGTGCAATTTGCTCTATTGACACACGGACATTTTACAGCCTGTTTAAACACCGAGCGGGTGGGCAGCGGAGAAGGCTGCTGCTCCCTTCCTGATGGCAGCTGAACAGGGCCAGGCTGCAGAAACAGGATGGAGCTGTGACACAGGAAGAATGAACCGTGGTTTCTGGCAAGACTGAAAGACCTGCAGAGTGGCCCTGTGGAGAAGGACCTGGGAGTGCTGGTGGACAGCAAGTTCTGCATGGGACAGCAATGTGCCCTTGTGGCCAAGAAGGCCAATGGGATCCTGGGGTGCATTAAGAGGAGCGTGCCTAGCAGATCCAGGGAGGTTCTCTTCCCCCTCTTTTCTGCCTTGGTGAGACCTCACCTGGAATATTGCATCCAGTTTGGGGTTCCCACAGTTCAAGAGGGACAGGGAGTTGCCTGAGAGAGTCCATCAGAGAGCTACCAGGATCATGAAGGGACTGGAGTTTCGAGAAGCATGCAGGGACTCCCTTGTTGGTGAGGCAGGAATCGTTTATTGGTACAGAACAAGCAGCTTATATAGGAAAAATCGAGCAGGGTAAGCAATTCCCTGACATTCTTGCACCACTGCTGCTCATTGAGTATTCTCCTTTGATATGCAGCTGTCCATTGTTATCTTCATCCCATATCAGGTTGATCTTCTCCAGCATGGAGGCAAGTGTCCTTCTGTCTGGCACTTCAGGTTGTTTAGCAGGTCAGCTCTTCTTTATCATCCATCTATCCTTCCAGTATCAGTGGCCTGTTGTTCTTTCTTCTCCTGAAACCTTCCATAGATACTTTCTGCTTTCCTACACTGGAGCACTGCCCTGTGAGGAGAGGATGAGAGCCCTGGGGCTGTTTAGTCTAGAGAAGACTGAGAGTGGGTTTAATAAATGCTTATAGATATCTGAGGGCTGGGGGTCAAGAGGGAGGCTCTGCTCAGTTGCACCCTGGGATAGGACAAGGGACAATGGATATAAACTATAGCACAGAAAGTTCCACCTCAACATGAGGAGGAACTTCTTCACTGTGAGAATCACAGAGCATTGGAACAGGCTGCCCAGAGATGTTGTGGAGTCTCCTTCTCTGGAGACTTTCAAGACCCATCTGGATGTGTTCCTGTGTGACCTGCACTGGATTCTATGGTCTTGGTCTGGCAAGGGAGTTAGAACTGGATGATCCTGGAGGTCACAGTATCACCAATGTTGGAAGAGACCTCAAAGATCATCAAGTCCAACCTGTCACCACAGACCTCATGACTAAACCATGGCACCAAGTGCCACGTCCAGCCCCTTCTTGAAACCTCCAGGGATGGTGACTCCACCACCTCCCTGGGCAGCACATTCCAATGGCAAACTACTCTCTCAGTGATGAACTTTCTCCTCACCTCAAGCCTAAACTTCCCTGGCACATCTTGAGACTGTGTCCCCTTGTTCTGGTGTTGGTTGCTAGAGAGAAGAGACCAATCCCCACCTGGCTACAATCTTCTTTCAGGTAGTTGTAGACAGCAAGAAGGTCTCCTCTGAGTCTCTTCTTCTCCAGGCTAAGCAACCCCAGCTGCCTCAGCCTCTCCTCACAGGGCTGTGCTCCAGACTCCTCCCCAGCCTTGTTGCCCTTCTATGGACACATTCAAGTGCCTTGATATCCTTCTTAAACTGAGGGGCCCAGACCTGGACAAACCTTCCAAGCCTAACAATTCTATGATTCTATAAATGTGGAAATGCTCTCCCTTAAATAGAGAGGTACAGGAAAGAGTAAGGGAATAACAAATGACAATGTCCAGTCCCTCCCTCAGGACTGGATTGTCCACTCCCTTGGGACATTGAAACACTTGAGTGTGCCCAGAGAAGGGCAACAAGGCTGGTGAGAGGCCTTGAACACAAGCCCTATGAGGAGAGGCTGAGGGAGCTGGGGTTGTTTAGCCTGGAGAAGAGGAGGCTCAGGGGTGACCTCATTGCCCTCTACAACTACCTGAAAGGTGGTTGTAGCCAGGAGGGGGTTGGCCTCTTCTCCCAGGCAACCAGCACCAGAACAAGGGGACACAGTCTCAAGCTGTGCCAGGGGAGGTTCAGACTCGAGGTGAGGAGGAAGTTCTTCACCGAGCGAGTCATTCGGCATTGGAACCGGTTGCCCAGGGAGGTGGTTGAGTCATCGACCCTGGAGGCGTTCAAGGGGAGATTGGACGTGGCACTTGGTGCCATGGTCTAGTCATGGGGTCTGTGTTGATAGGTTGGACTCGATGATCCTCGAGGTCCTTTCCAACCTAAGTGATACTGTGATACTGTGACCCTCTGATTCCTCCTGGAGGAATTCATCATCATGGTAGCACCGTTAATCCTTAACCTACAACACCCTCTCCCTCATTGATCCTCTCTCATCACGGAAGGCACTCACAGCATTGTTGCTACTTTGCAAACTGACAGTGCCAAGGTTGCCTCAGAATTATCAGCTGAGGAAAGAAGGGAAAAAAAAAAAAAGAAAGAACAAAAAGGGCTTGCTGCTTTAAGGTGAGTTGTTCTGATAGAAGAATTCATCACAGGGAAAAGAAACATCCTGAGGAATCTAAGAAGCCACTCTAACTTCCCAGACTTTGATGTTGCAATCTCTAGTACTCCAAAGTCGTAGGGACCCTCGCCGTGGCAGAGTATTGGCTTTGTGCTTATTCTTGTCAAAGTGGCTGTGCACAGCTCAGCTGTCATTAGAAGCAGATTTGCTTTCATCACGAGCTTTTTAACACTTCAGCTTTGATTTCTGGAAGTCTTTACATGCAATCAGCACAGAAGCCATTTCTACTGAGGCTTTCTTATCACTAATTCTTCTTTGTGTTCCTCTTTGTTGTGCCGGTTATGTATCTCCAGAAGAAGAGAGCGGTGAAGGCTGGGCTGCCGCTGGCTGTGATTGTGTTTCAGGCAGGGCTGGTTAGCATGAGGAACTTTCATTCAGTGGAGAAAATAAAGAAATTCCCACCTGCATTTCAGTGCTTGCCAGAAATCATCTTTCTATTTACAACTGAATGACCTGAATTACCTTTCTACGTATACAGATGAACCAAGGCTCTGGAGATAATCAAAAGGCCATTGCATGACTTCAGATGCTGAACTCTGCAGCTGAATAGGAAGAAGCTCAGAACTGCATTTAGTGGAAATTCAGGTTTCAAAATATATTTCCCAGTCTGCTACAGAACAGAAGTGAAGGGTTTGAAAATGTGTTTGCTGTTGCATACGCGGAAAAAGCTCTTTGCCTTCCCCAGGATACACTGACAGCCTGATTGCTAGAGTCCTGCTCTGAGGTGTGGGGTGAAGGCTCTCAAGTTCCTCATCTGGGGTAGAAAGAAAAGATCTTGGGGTCAGAGTGGCTGGAGAGTGGCCAGGCAGAAAGGGACCTGGGGGTACTGATTGACAGCCAGCTGAACATGAGCCTGCCGTGTGCCCAGGCAGCCAAGAGGGCCAATGGCATCCTGGCCTGTATCAGGAATAGTGTGGCCAGCAGGAGCAGGGAGGTCATTCAGCCCCTGCACACTTCACTGGTTAGGCCACACCTTGAGTCCTCTGTCCAGTTCTGGGCCCCTCAGTTTAGGAAAGATGTTGAGCTGCTGGAAGGTGACCAGAGAAGGGCAACAAAGCTGGGCAGGGATTTGGAGCACAGCCCTGTGAGGAGAGGCTGAGGGAGCTGGGCTTGCTTAGCCTGGAGAAGAGGAAGCTCAGGGGAGACCTTCTTGCTGTCTACAACTCCCTGAAGGGAGGTTGTAGCCAGGTGGGGGTTGGTCTCTTCTCCCAGGCAACCAGCACCAGAAGAAGAGGACACAGTCTCAAGCTGTGCCAGGGGACGTTTACGCTGGTGGTGAGGAGAAAGTTCTTCACTGAGAGAGTTTTTAGCCATTGGAATGTGCTGCCCAGGGAGGTGGTGGAGTCACCATCACTGGAGGTGTTCAGGAGGAGACTTGATGGGGTGCTTGGTGCCATGGTTTAGTTGATTAGATGGTGTTGGATGATGGGTTGGATGCGATGATCTTGAAGGTTTCTTCCAACCTGGTCTGGTCTGGTCTGGTCTATTCTATTCTATTCCTGTTGGGCATTCACCTTCTCAGAGTCCCTTGGATTATTCTCTCATTATCCTACAGTGGGCATGTTCTTGGGCAATAGTGAGAAAAGCTGCATTAGAGTGGGGTAATTCTTTCATAGAATCACAGAATCATAGAACTGTTTCAGCTGGAAAAGACCTCAACAATCATTGAGTCCAAACATCAGCCTAAGACCCCCGTGGCCATTACACCATGCCCCCAAGTGCTATGGTCACACATTTCCTGAACACCTCCAGGCATGGGGACTCTGCACCTCCCTGGGCAGCCTGTTCCAATCCCTGGACACTCTTTGACAAAAGAGATGTTACCTAATTTCCAACCTAACCCTCCCCTGGCACAATTTCAGACCATTTTCCCTCATTCTATCAGCTGACAGACCACCCCCCACCCCCCTCTCTTTCAGGGAGTTGTAGAGAGCAAGGAGGTCTCTCCTCAGCCTCCTCTTTTCCAGACCGAACAGTAAAGTTTACTTTCATGGAGGCAAAATCACTGCTTGGGAAAGTTTTCATTGGGAGAAATGATTTCAGGTCTTCTGTCCAGGTGTGTGTGAAGGTGCCCCTTCTTTCTTTCCCTGTGTGCACATCCTTCTTTGGACAGTGGCAGCAGAGGGCAAACCTCTCACACATTCCCCAGCAAGACTCAACGATAGCTCCATCCCCTGTGCCTTCATGAGACGTGCCTCTGAGCTTGAGATACCCTCATTAAAATCTCAGGTATCCCCCACACAACTCCCCAGCCAGCTCCATGCTGACAGGATTTGATGCCATGTGATGCAAAATGCCTATTTATCCTTTTCTCAAACGGTTTATTGTGGCACATTGACTCCTGCCATCAGACTCTGCTGAGGAACTGATGAGATTGCAGCTGTTGGTGGCATGCATCACCTGAATCTCGTGGAGTGCCTGCCATCCACCACAGGTGTGCTGTTTCACAGCTTGGGGCTCTAAGTCACAGGAGTTAAAGTGCATCTGGGAGGAGTAAATTGGATTTTTAACTTTAAATTGAAGGAAAGTCATAGTTGGAATAAAGAAGAACTAATAAATCTGCTTGCTGGAACAAACAGCAGCTCTTCTGGTTCCCAGCAATGAAACGAGGAAGAAAGGCCTAAAGACATGAACATTTAAACAAAGAAGCTGAAGATATTAAAGCAAAAATGACAGTGGGAGCTCAGAAAAGTCTGGCCAGCTTTCCAAGGAAGCCTCCTTTGTTTGTTTGTGTTGGCTTTGTACAGCAAGGAGGTGGAGGGAGAGAAAGCATTTTAAATATGGACTTCCTAACCTATGGGTTGAGGCAGGAGACTCTGCTTCCCTCCTGGCTGCAGGCAGAGAAAGAGTTGTTCTACATTTTTAAAGGGGAAGCTGTTAAAAAAATAAACAAGGGACAGAAAACCAGGGAGTAATAATAACACAGCAGCAGACCCTCTGGAATCTGAAACTTTGGGGAAGAGTAAATGACCAAAACTGTGCTGCTGGTAGAGGTTTCCCTACTGCAGGGAAAGTTCAGGAAGAGGGGGATGGCCAAATCTCTTCTTCATGCCTTCCACACTCCTTGGTGTCCAGAGACTCAGATATATCCACATTTCTGCATGGTATCAACATTTCTCTTCTGAGCAACAAGAGCTTTGGCTCCTGGAGTCTGTGCTTTATTACCCCCAGTGTGTCTCCTTCCGTCACCCTTGAAACACACATGCGACCTTCAGTCTGGGATGTAGCTCTCTCTTCCCAAGTTAAACACTTGAGGAAAGAAATCATAACTATATTGCAGGTTCTTTTTTTTTGCCTCTCTTCCTTCTGCCCACCCTCCCTGACCCTCCCCCCACCCCTTTCCTCTTCCATTTATGACCTTTTGCAAGTCTCTGCCTCTGGCAGGAAAACATCTATGGTCAGAGCCTCAGCCGGCGCAAACAGGCAGGCAATGGAGATCAGAGGATTTCAGCCAGCTGATGACCTAAAGCAGACATTTCAGAACTGAAAACCTCCCCTTTCTGATTAGAGAGAGGAGAGAAACACTGCCTGATGTGAACAGCAGCTTCTGAAAGAAGTATTTCAGAGTACAGAATAGGGGAAAAGTGTTATCTGTGCTTCATAAGTAGGCTTGACATTTCAGGGTGAGGCCAAGACCACATTCCTTCTAGTTTAGACACTTTCACAGTAGGATACTGAGTTCATAGAATCACAGAATTGTCAGGGTTGGAAGGGACCTCAAGGATCATCCAGTTCCAACCCCCCTGCCATGGGCAGGGACACCTCACACTACAGCAGGTTGCTCACAGCCACATCCAGCCTGGCTGCAAAAACCTCCAGGGATGAGGCTGCCACCACCTCCCTGGGCAACCTGTGCCAGGCTCTCACCACCCTCATGGGGAAGAACTTCTTTCTAACATACAACAAAAGTGCAACAGGAGACATCTCTGTTGGAGACAAGGCTTGCTACCAAACTAAAAGCCCTCCATAAGTTGTTACTCATTTTTAAACATCCAGTGTTGTCCCTTAAATTCTCTGCACTTTATTTGGGAGCTGGGCAAACCAGCCCAGACTCACTGCAATACTCCTCTGGCTTTGGTGCAGTGACACCCCCCCTGTGGGTGTGCTCTGTTATTTAATACTTAGCCCCAGACTCCACTGACAAATGCCAGCATTCCTCCTAGAGACGCCACTATTGATGTTAAGAATGCACATTGCCATTTAATTATTAATTGTGCTTTAATTAGCTGTCATAAATTCATTTGCCCTTTTATCTGCAACAATGATGCTCTGGAATTGTTGTGACAGCCTGCAAGCATGAGCAATGAGTTTGACTTCAATGCAAAGAGGGGTAGAGCAGTGTTGCTGTTACAGCTGAGGAAGTCAAGTTGTGATGGCAATGGGATGATAGAGATGAGATGAATAGAATAGAATAGAATAGAATAGAATAGAATAGAATAGAATAGAATAGAATAGAATAGACCAGGTTGGAAGAGAACTTTGAGATCATCGAGTCCAACCAATCACCCAACAACATCTAATCAACTAAACCAAGCACCTCATCAAGTCTCTTCCTAAACACCTCCAGTGATGGTGACTCTGCCACCTCCCTGGGCAGCAACCCCAGCTCCCTCAGCCTCTCCTCACAGGGCTGTGCTCCAAACCCCTCCCCAGCTTTGTTGCCCTTCTCTGGACACCTTCCAGCAGCTCAACATCTTTCCTAAACTGAGGAGCCCTGGTGCTGGGATTATTTATCCTGGAGAAGAGGAGGCTCAGAGGAGACCTTATTGCTGTCTACAACTACCAGAAGGGAGTTTGTAGCCAGGAGGGTCTTGATCTCTTCTCTCAAGTGACCAGCACCAGAACAAGAGGACACAGTCTCAAGCTGTGCCAGGGGAAGTTTAGGCTCAAGGTGAGGAGAAAGTTCTTCCCAGAGAGAGTTGTTAGCCATTGGAATGTGCTGCCCAGGGAGGTGGTGGAGTCCCCATCCCTGGAGGTGTTCAAGAGGGGATTGGATGTGGCACCTGGTGCCATGGTTTAGTCATGAGGTCTGTGGTGACAGGTTGGACCTGACAATCTTCGAGGTCTCTTCCAACCTTGGTGATTCTGTGATTCTGTGACTCAATATGTGGCCTAACCAGTGCTGAGTACAGGGGACAATGACCTCCCTGCTCCTGCTGGCCACACTGTTCCTGATACAGGCCAGGATGCCATTGGCCTTCTTAGCCACCTGGGCACACTGCTGGCTCATGTTCATCCTACCATCAACCAGCACCCCCAGGTCCCTTTCTGCCTGGCTGCTCTCCAGCCACTCTGACCCCAGCCTGTAGCACTGCATGGGATTGCTGTGGCCAATGTGCAGAACCTGGCACTTGGATGTGTTCAATCTCATGCCCTTGGACTCTGCCCATCTGTCCAGCCTGGCAAGGTCCCTCTGCAGAACTCTCCTACCCTCTAACAGATCATCTCCTGGCCCCAGCTTGGTGTCATCTGCAAACTTACCCCCTTCAAGTACCTCTTGGTTGCTCTAAGGTTTCCCTGGAGATCTATTAATTCCTTTAGGACACCAGGGATGCTTTGTGGAGATGCCCATGACAGACCAAAGAGAGTTTATTGCTTTCTCTTCATTTTCACTTTACAAGAAGCAGAGCTTCAGAATGCCATAAGATCTCAGAACACTGTAATTTGTTTGAAAATGTAATATAAGGGGGGGGGGGGGGGGGAGAAAGAGGGAAAGAATTCAATAAATAAATAAATCAGGTTTTGAATGTAATATAGGGGGAAAATGAAATAATAATAACATAAAAAGGTCTCCTGAGTGAGTTGAAAATTAGAAATACCAAGGAGTGAGAGGGGGAAATGAATCACCCCAAGGTCACACAGCAGTTCAGGAGCAACTGTGGTGAAAGAATGTGAAAATCCCAGGTCACTGCCCTAGAGAGAAGCCCCCCATCCCTCCCAGGCAGCAGTGTGGGAAGCAGCTGGGGAATGAAAGCGTCTCTCCATGCCTGTTTCCTTGGAGATGGGGAGCAATGTCTGCAGCAGCAGCCTGATGGGAAGCTGTCATCTTGCAAACAGAGCCAGGTATCCTCTGGCCCCCAGCTTGGCTGGATCCCTGCAAGCAAAACATCTGCAGTGTACCAAAGGAGCTGTGTGTAGGACGTGGTGATGGGAGGGGAGGTCATTTCAGAGCAGGCTGTAGAAAGTCCAAAGTTAAAGCTAACCCTTCCCCCAAAGCCTCCACTTGCAAGTTGCTAGGAGTAAAGGACATTGAATATGCAGGAGATTGGAAAGGGAAGGAGTTTGCCAAGTTATGTAATTCAGTTGGATGCTCCTGCTCTAATTACTGACCTGGATCAAATCTGCCACCAGCTTGCTTGTAAAGAAGTTAGCAGCTGGTCCTGGTGCTGGCCTGGGACGTGTCACAGTGATCACTGCACGCATTTTCCAGTGGAAAACTTAGGGAGAGCAGAGAATAAGACAGAACTGCATGGATTTTCTGTACAGCTAGCTGGGTGTTAGGGTGAAACCACTCTATTTTTGTGCACCCCATGTAGCTGTGTGGCTTTTGGCAGTTTGTGCAAGCATCTGTGTTTGCTATGAAGTGTGCCACAGAGGAGCTGCTGTCTTGTTATGTGCAGGAGTGACAGGAAGGGATGTGAGACTTTGCTGGGTTTAGGGATCTGCTGCCAGACCGCCCATGCTGTGGGGACTGGAATCCCAGCACTGAGAGTCTCTTCCAGGACGACTTTCTGAAGAGCTCTTCTTGTTGCCTCCAGTGTGCTGTGGCCATGCGCTCAGAAGAGAAGAGGCTTTTACAGCATTGCCTCACAGACTTCTGTGCTGCATTGATATCGATATTGTCTGTTGGCATCAATGCACAACAGCAGACTTCCAGTACCTGAAAGGGGATACAGGAGAGCTGGAGAGGGTCTTTGTACAGAGGCATGGAGTGGCAGGACAAGGAGCAATGGCTTCAAACTGGAAGAACCTTGATTTAGATTAGACATGAGGGTGGTGAGGCAGTGCTACAGATTGCCCAGAGAAGTTGTGGAGGCTCCAAGCCTGGAAGTATTCCAAGCCTGGTTTGATGGAGCCTTGAGCAACCTGGTTGAGTAGGAGGCATCCCTGCCCATGGCAGGAGATTGGAACTAGATGAACTTTAAAGTCCCCTTCCAACCCAAAGTACTTCTTGATTGGAATGTGCTGCCCAGGGAGGTGATGGAGTCACCATCACTGGAGGGGTTTAGGAAGAACCTGGATGGGGTGCTTGGTGCCATGGTTTAGTTGATTAGATGGTGTCAGGTGATAGGTTGTACTCACTGATCTCTGAGGTCTTTTCCAACCTGGGTTATTCTATTCTATTCTATTCTATTCTATTCTATTCTATTCTATTCTATTCCATTCCATTCCATTCCATTCCATTCCATTCCATTCCATTCCATTCTACAAGAAAGCTGGGAAGGGCCATTTTACAAAGGCTTGTAGCACTAGCACAAGGGGCAATGACTTTGAACTAGGTTTCAGCTAGGGTAGATTTCTGTTAGACATCAGGAAGTTGTTTACTATGAAGGTGGTGGAACACTGGAACATGTTGCCCAGGGGAGTGGTGGAGGCCTTATCCCTCGAGACTTTCAAGATCAGGCTTGGTGGGGCCCTGAGCAATCTGCAGGGATATCCCTGATGACTGCAGGAGTGTGGGACAAGATGGCTTCGAGATCTCCCTTCCAACCCAGTGCATTCTGTGATTCTGTTCTATGCCTCAAACACCAAGGGGTTTCAAAGAAGGAATGAAACTCCATCCATGTGCAGGACTTCTTTTTCTTGCAACAAACTATAACAAGGAAGTTCTTGATATCTTTATTCATCTGTGTGTGTTGGGAGTGGGAGAGAGTTGGTCTTAATTTAATCATTAAATGAAAGGGTTGGAGTTTTGGTTCCCAAGACACCTTATCCAGTGTGTTAGGCAGCCTCTGCCTCCAGCCTGCCCACCCACCTGCCTGGCATCCTGCCCTGCACACAGCTAAACAGCACTCACCACATTCACACCTCAGAGTGTCCAGAGGCTCCTCTCTTGGCAGTGACAGAGCAAAGAAATCATGACTGAACGCAGCTGAATGACAGGAGAGGAGCAAAACCCCACAGAGACACAAAGAGCAGGCAGCAAGGATTCCCCTTCTGGTTCTGATTTATTGTTCTGGTCTCACAGTGAAATCAAGAGATATCAGCCAGCTCAAACCTCCTATTTTTGGTTTGTGGTCTTACCTTGTAAAACATTGATCTTCCATCCAGAGGAAGGAGATGATCCTCAGATTCAAGGGGTGCAGAGAGAATGAATGAATGATTGAAAGGTGCTTGCAAGAGTGCCAAATATTTGCAGTAATGAAAACAACAAATACAATATTGCCAAAATTTGGGGTGGGGTGTGAAGGAGGTTGTAGACAGGCGGAGGTTGATCTCTTCTCCCAGGCAACCAGCACCAGAACAAGAGGACACAGTCTCAAGCTGTGCCAGGGGAGGTTTAGGCTGGAGATTAGGAAGAAGTTCTACACAGAGAGAGTGATTGCCCATTGGAATGTGCTGCCCAGGGACGTGGTGGAGTCACCATCATTGGAGGTGTTCAGGAGGAGACTTGATGGGGTGCTTGGTGCCATGGGTTAGTTGATTAGGTGGTGTTGGATGATAGGTTGGACACGATGATCTTGAAGGTCTCTTCCAACCTGGTCTATTCTATTCCATTCCATTCCATTCCATTCCATTCCATTCCATTCCATTCCATTCCATTCCATTCCATTCCATTCCATTCTACTGAATTCACCAGGCCAGGCTGTCCCCATCTGTTGGAGTAGCTGTTCT
This sequence comes from Melanerpes formicivorus, assembly GCF_026170545.1. Lineage (NCBI taxonomy): Eukaryota > Metazoa > Chordata > Aves > Piciformes > Picidae > Melanerpes > Melanerpes formicivorus. The sequence goes on along the minus strand of NW_027142370.1, from coordinate 14,610,362 downwards.
GATTCAGTCCTTTCCCCTTTGTGCTTCTCCTCAGCATTGCATTGCACGTTTGGGAATCCTTTCCCACACGTCCCTGTTAATGATCACATTGCCTGTGCTGGTTGTGAATAACTGCACACGTCACTGATTTCCACCAAATGTGTTTTCACTGAGCACTTCAGGAAACTGGCAGCCTTGTCAGCATCTTGTGGCATCCCCAACCAAGAGGATATTTTCCTAGTTTCTTTTTACAGGTCGTATTATTTGGCCAAGAAAACAGAGAAGTGATGCTGTTATAAACCAGAAACAAAACCAAACCAACTCCCCCAAGAACCCAGAGTCCAGCTCACTGATTTCAACTCAGAAATGTATCTTACTGGAGCATTTCTAGTGAAATGGCAGATGCTCTAGTTTATTCAAAGGAGAGACAGCATATTTTCATCCCCAGAAGTAAAGCTTTTGAAACTAAAGAGCTACCATGAGTGCACATTTTCCCCAAACTCCCTTCACTTAATGCAAACTTAACTTTCCTGCACCACTGACAGCAGGCTATGTTCTTTAGTGATTACTGGAAGTGCACACAGTCATTAAGCATCAGTGCTTTTCCCTCTCTCTGAAGAATGGGTATTTCCATCCCTAGGATAAGTGTTATCCTTTGCCTTTGATTCATTGAAACTCAAATTGTTTTGCACTCAAAGCAAGTGCAATGATTTAATCCAGGTGCTTTTCCCCCTCACCAAAGTCCTGCAGCTGCTAGTAAAGACAGGCTCAGACACATGCACTGTCCTGAGCACTTGTGGTGTCAGCAGCTCACATCAGCATCCTGTGGTCACTCACATTTTCTTACCCACTCTAAAGTTCATCCTTCCATCACCTCCTCATGGGAGGCTGCAGGCTGCAAGCCACCCACCAGCAGCCAAAAGCTCTTCATCTCCGTCAAAGCCTCTCCCCCCTCCTTTAACCTTTGAGTGTTGGAGGGGTGGAGAATGGGGAGAGACAATTGACTCGGTGGCAGATGGGGTTTGGTGGATTTGTGCAGGTGAATTGAAGCTGACATTGATTTGTTGGTGGTTTGCCTTTACAGTGTGTCAAGTTTCCTTCAGGTGAAATATGTAATTTCCATCCCTTCTCTTCAGCCCAGATTTCACTGCCCTCATTCCCATCACTCCATATGTTCTGCAGGGGATTGATTGCCAGAATAAAGCACTCCTCACTGGGAGGACACCTGCATGTGCTCCCTCGCTCAGACCCTGCCGAGCTCCATCAGTTGATGGAAGCCTCAGGGGCAGCATTTCAGCTTCAGCTCTGGCTCTGCCAGCTGCAGATTTTCCAGCCTTAAACAGATTTGCAGCAATCAGCAGTTCCCAGGTTCCAGAGGGACACAGCTACATGTTCCTGGGTCATTGCTAGCTTTTTTTTTTCTTCCATCTGAAAGCTCTTCCTCACAATACAAATCCAAACCCAAACACCCCCAATCAGGGCAAAACCCTCACACGCTTCAAGAACTGCCCCTCTTCTCAGGATCCCCTGAGCCTGCCCAGCATCCATCAGCCTCTTATCACAGCTACCCAGCATGAGGAGCCCTCTCTGAAAAGGAAAACCCAAACCAGCCAAATAAAGCATGGGGGGGGGGGGAAACAAAGAACAGACTGCCTCTCCCTTCCAAAAAGTGATGCTCCAGAATTTCAATGCAGGAGAGGCTTAGATATACCAAAAGCTTTAAGCCAGGCTCGGTTTGCATCCTACTCTGTTTCCTCGTGGATATAACATCTTTGCTGGAAAATGGCTGGTTTTAAAGAGAAACAAAACACAACCAAAAACAAAAACACCCTTTTGAGTGAAAAAAAGAAAGAAAGGAAGGAAAAAAAAAGGTGCCCTTTGAAATTATTGACTTTTGCAATGTGGCCTCTATTTCTAGTGCAAATATTTTTAGTGCACAGAGGAAGCTAATTTATTACAGCAAAATACATGGCACTGCAAACACAGAAGGATGTGAGAGGAAGAAGGGGGGGGGGGGGGGAGGGAAAGGGGAAGGGGGGGTGGTAGAAAACCAGAAGGATGTGTTTATTCCACACTAGAAAATGGAAACCATTTCAATTTTCAGGGAAATAATATCCCTGTGGCTTTACCTGCTGCACTTAAACATGTCAAACAACTGTAGCAGGTAAGTTCTGACACGTTTGGGGGAATACAAAAGCCTCACCAGAAGCCTGAGCTGCCAGGTTTATGTAATGCAGGGGATGGGAGCAAGCGAGGTCAGGCAAAATCTGGGGCTTGTGTGATGCTGAAGCTGTCCAAATGAAAACAAGGCTTCTGAATTGCTAATGGGGAGTAGTCCTGGGGTATGCATGGTGAGAGAACAAGTGTCTCTGAGAAGAAATAGTAAACCTCCTGACAGGATCTGAAAGGCAAAAGACAATACTCTCTTACAGGTATGTAAAGTCAGAAGCATGAGATGGAGCTTGATGTAACTTGCAGATAAAAAGGAAATGGTATACAGAGGAGCAAAAAAAAACCCACACAGATCTGCCCCAGGAATGCCACTGAAGCCACTCAGTCACAGAATGTTAGGGGTTGGAAGGGACCTCTTGGAGATCATCTGGTCCAGCCCCTCTGGCATAGCAGGATCACCTAGGGCAGGTCACACAGGAATGCATCCAGATGGGTCTGGAAAATCTTCAGAGAAGGAGACTCCACAAACTCTCTGGGCAGCCTGCACCAATGTTCTGTCACTCTCACAGCACAGAAGTTCCTTCCATGTTTAGATAGAGCTTCCTGTGTTGGGTGTGCTGAATATACTGGTGATTCGTGTTAAAATCATACGACTTAGAGTGCACTGGGATTAAGGGTCAGGATCTTGTGAGGCCTGTTTAGAGGGTAAAGGGAAAGAAACCTATCTTGCAGACTTGCAAGGATACTGTCTGTTTAATTGGAGACATCAGGGCTGAGAAGGAGCTCTCTTAAAGATAAACAGTCAGAACTAGGAATTTGTTTTCTTCAGATAAGAAGCCTGCACAGTTGGACATGCATGAAAGTAGATGCTTTGACCCTTACCACACTGAATGCAGGGAGAAGGGATTTGACCACCTATTCTAAGACTCATTATCATATGCCTGCCTTCGATTTAGCATAAGTTTGCTTATGTAGATGCTGGAACTATATAAGATGAAGAAAACTATTGTAAGGTTGCTTTGGGGTGAAGTTTTGTACCCTCACATGCCCAACCGGTTGCTTTGCTTGCTTTTATTGCATTTATTGCCTTTTTATGATCTTTCAGTGCCAATAAATCTGTTACCAAAAACTTTTACCTGGAGTCATCTATAACATTGGGGTTGCCTATTACTTTTTATGCTGTCACTGGGGACCACTGAGAAGAGTCTGGCCCCAACTTCCTGACACCTACCCCTTAGATATTCGTAAGTATTAATAAGCCTCCTCTTTTTGAGGCTAACCAGCCCCAGCTCTCTCAGTCTTTCCTCACATGAGAGATCTTCCACTTCCCTCAGCATCTTGGTGACCCTGTGCTGGACTCTCTCCAGTAGTTATTAGAATTAGAATAAACCTTTATTAGAATAAACCAAACCAGGTTGGAAGAGACCTTCAAGATCATCGTGTCCAACCCATCAACCAATCCAACCCACCTAAACAGCTAACCCATGGCACCAAGCACCCCATCAAGTCTCCTCCTGAACACCTCCAATGATGGTGACTCCACCACCTGACAGCCTGAGACTGTGTCCTCTTGTTCTGGTGCTGGCTGCCTGGGAGAAGAGACCATCATCAGCCTGTCTACAACCTCCCTTCAGGTAGTTGTAGAGAGCAAGAAGGTCACCCCTGAGTCTCCTCTTCTCCAGGTTGAGCAACCCCAGCTCCCTCAGCCTCTCCTCACAGGGCTGTGCTCCAAACCCCTCACCAACTTTGTTGCCCTTCTCTGGACACCTTCCAGCAAGTCAACCTCCTTCCTGAACTGAGGGGCCCAGAACTGGCCACAGTACTCGAGGTGTGGCCTAACCAGTGCAGTGTACAGGGGCAGAATGACCTCCCTGCTCCTGCTGGCCACACTGTTCCTGATGCAGGCCAGGATGCCATTGGCCCTCTTGGCTGCCTGGGCACACTGCAGGCTCATGTTCAGCCTACCATCGACCAGTACCCCCAGGTCCCTCTCTGCCTGGCTGCTCTCAGCCACTCTGACCCCAGCCTGTAGCACTGCATGGGGTTGCTGTGGCCATGTGCAGAACCCGGCACCTGGATGTGTTAAATCTCCTGCCCTTGGATTCTGCCCATCTGCCCAGCCTGTTGAGGTCTCTCTGCAGAGCCTCTCTACCCTCCAGCAGATCAACTCCTGCCCCCAGCTTGGTGTCGTCAGCAAATTTACTGATGATGGACTCAATGCCCTCATCCAGATCATCAATAAAGATGTTAAAGAGCACAGGGCCCAGCACTGATCCTTGGGGCACACCACTGGTGCCTGGCTGCCAGCTGGCTGTGGCACCATTCACCACCACTCTCTGGGCTCAGCCATCCAGCCAGTTCCTAACCCATCGCAGTGTGCTCCCATCCAAGCCATGGGCTGACAGCTTGGCCAGCAGTTTGCTATGGGGGAGTGGATAGTTCTTTGTCCTTCTTGATCTGGGGTGCCCAGAACTGGACACAGTACTCCAGTGCAGAGAAGAGGGGGAGGAGAACCATTGTCCACTTCTGGCATTAATCACTGCTGCCTTTTGACAAACCCTGCATCCAATACACAGCGAGTGGTATGGGAGCCAGAAGCCCCTGGTGATGGGGACTCCTGATGCAGGTGATGGAGGGGAGGTCCCAATCAAGAACAGAAACTCGGGGGAAAAAAATATGTATGAAATTAAAGAACACAGCTCACAATTTGTGATCCATGCAATCCCCACCTCTGTTTTGAACTCTGCCTGAAAGCACCTCAAGCATCTATGTCCTCATGTCCACCTCTCCCAGAACAAGAACTTTACTGTCTGTCTCTGAATTAAGCTGTAATAGAATCAAGGAATGCTGAGGATCACAGACCCTCACATGATATCCAAGGATAGATATAAGTGTGAATTGTGCCTTCAAATGTGGAGTCACCATCCCTGGAGGTGTTTAGGAAGACACTGGATGGGGTGCTTGGTGCCATGGTTTAGTTGATTAGATGGTGTTGGGTGATAGGTTGGACTGGATGATCTCCAAGGTCTTTTCCAACCTGGTCTGGTCTATTCTATTCTATTCTATTCTATTCTATTCTATTCTATTCTATTCTATTCTATTCTATTCTATTCTATTCTATTCCATTCCATTCCATTCCATTCTAACTCAGTGAACAGTAGACTTATCCCAGAGGTTTGGGTCCTGAGTTTAAATCCATCCTCAGCCTGAAAGCTTTCAGTCCTACCAGTTCCACCTTGCAGAAGAGGATAATAATCCACAGCTGACATAGATGGAGCAGTGTCCTGGTTTTGCAGGGACAGGATCCCATGGCAGCCAAGGGGAAGTTTAGGCTGGAGGTGAGGAGAAAGTTCTTCCCAGAAAGAGTAATTGGCCATTGGAATGTGCTGCCCAGGGAGGTGGTGGAGTCACCATCACTGGAGGTGTTCAAGAGGGGAGTGGATGTGGCACTTGAAGCCATGGTTTAGTAGTCATGAGGTGTTAGGTGTTAGGTAATAGGTTGGACTTGATGATCTGTGAGGTCTTTTCCAACATGGCTGTTTCTGTGATTCTGTAGGTGAATCAAAGGCTGACCAGTTTGTTGCTGAGATATTAGTGACTGGGTTTTGTTCAAGAATGTTCAGGTGGATGCACTGATAGTTTGCACAACGAGGGCAGAAAACAAAAGCTTCCCAGAGGCTGGAAGCCTGCCAGAACAGCCTCAATGGGACTGCTCTCACAAACACTTTGGAAAGCTCTCTTTTCAGAACAATCACTTTGCTGGTGGATTATGTCCTGTTGTGGCCAGGCCTCATTCTTGCATGTGATTCAATTTTTTGTGGGGATTATGATTTGGGGACGTGCAGAAGTTGTGCCCTGTCTGGACGGTCAAAGAGGGAAGAGAGGGAAATGTAATCACAGGATGGTTAAGGGTTGGAAGGGACCACCAGAGATTGAGTCCCACCACCCCTGCCAGAGTAGGACCACATAACTATATAAACTAGTGCAGGTTGCACAGCAATACATCCAGACAGGTCTTGAAAGTCTCCAGAGAAGGAGACTCCACAACCTCTCTGAGCAGCCTGTTCCAGTGCTCTGTGGCCCTCACAGTGAAAAGGTTCCTCCTCATGTTGAGGTGGAACCTCCTGTGCTGTAGTTTATATCCAACTAATCTGTGAATAATTGCACTGATCATGGAATGGTGGGACTGGAAGGGACCTCTGAAGATCATCTAGTCCAACCTTCCTGCTAGAGCTGGATCATGTAGAGTAAATCACGTGGGAACAATTCCAGGTGGGTTTGGAATGTTTCCAGAGAAGGAGGCTCCACAGCCTTCATGGGCAGTGCTGATCAAGAGGAGATTGGACGTGGCACTTGGTGCCATGGTCTAGTCATGGGGTCTGTGTTGATAGGTTGGACTCGATGATCCTCGAGGTCCTTTCCAACCTAAGTGATACTGTGTGATACTGTGTGTGTGTGTGATCCAATGCTCTGGACCTCCAAGGGAAGAATTTTTGCATTATGTTCAGGTGGAACCTCCTGGGCTCCAGTTTGTGCCCCTAGCCCCTTGTCCTATCACTGGACATCACTATGAACTGTCTGGCTCCATCCTCCTGACATTTGCCCTTTAGCTCTTGACCAGCATAAATGAGATCTCATCTCAGTCTGGTTTTGTCCAACCTAAACTCTCAGCCTTCTCACAGAGAGATTCCAGTCCCTTTCCATCCTTCTAGCGGCTCTTCTGAACACACTCCAGGACAAGGAAGAACTTCTTGAACTAATGAGGCCCAGAACAGCACACAGTATTCCTTTTCTGGAGACCACCAACTGCAAATTGCCATTCTTGTAACTGTGTGCTAACAGAGGAGCAGCAAACCCACTGCCTTAGGATCAGCTGTGTCTTACTAAGCCTCTTGGAAAACTGTGTTTTGACTGCAATGGAACTAAGTTTATGTGAATTAGTCAACTTCTTGAACTGTCTGGGCAAAAGTTCACTCTTGGCACAGTCCCTTTTGATCAGGTTTCAGAGATGTATAAGAAAATCACCCCCCCAAAACTGACCTTAGATGTGGCTAAACAACCACCTATAGCTCTGGAGTGGCTGAGACAGCTGAGGTGGTTTAATGTGGAGAAAAAAAGGGCTCAGGGGAGACCTAGCTGTCTACAACAGCTGGTCTGTTCAACCAAGCAACAAGTGATAGGACAAGAGGAAATGGCCTCAGGTTGCACCAAGGGAAGTTTAGGCTGGATATTAGGAAGAATTTCTTTATTGAAAGAGTGGTCAGGTACTGCTCAGGGAGGTGGTGGAGTCACTGTCCCTGGAGGTATTTCAGGGTTGTGTAGGTGCAGTGTTTAATGACATGATTTAGTCACGGACTTGTCAGTGTTAGCCTAATGACTGGACTTGATCTTAAAGGTCTTTTCCAACCTAGGCAATTCTCTTTGACCATGAGTTATAGATTGTGCTTTCAACAACATCCATCACCTGTAACACCACCCTGCTTGGAGGAGACTTTAGGAGCTATCCAGCTCAGCTTCCTGCACAGGAGGCAAGGTGAACTGAAAGATCAGAGCAGATTGCTCAAGGCCTTGTCCATTCGGCTTTCCAAGGACAGTGTGCACATGGGTACAGGCTCTGCCTGTTATATATATGAAATGAAATGTGTCCACTTAAGTTAACATGGGTTTAGTTAACTTGTTTTACCTTGTAGTTGCAAGAGGATAGGGTCAGTGAGTGTGTAGAAAGGGATGGAATGGAATGGAATGGAATGGAATGGAATGGAATGGAATGGAATGGAATGGAATGGGAATAGGAATAGAATTAACCAGGTTGGAAAAGACCTTTGAGATCATCGAGTCCAACCTATCACCCAACACCATCTAATCAACTAAACCATGGCACCAAGTGCCACATCCAGTCTCTTCCTAAACACCTCCAGTGATGGTGACTCCACCACCTCCCTGGGCAGCACATTCCAATGGCCAATCTCTCTATGAAGAACTTCTCCCTAGCATCCAGCCTAAACCTCCCCTGGTGCAGCTTGAGACTGTGTCCTCTTGTTCTGGTGCTGGTTGCCTGGAAGAAGAGACCAACCTCCACCTGGCTACAACCTCCATTCAGGTACCTGTAGAGAGCAATAAGGTCTCCCCTAAGCCTCCTCTTCTCCAGCCTAAGCAACCCCAGCTCCCTTAGCCTCTCCTCACTGTGCTCCAAACCCCTCCTCAGCTTTGTTGCTCTTCTCTGGACACCCTCCAGCAACTCAACATCTTTCCTAAACTGAGGAGCCCAGAACTGGACACAGGACTCAAGGTGTGGCCTAACCAGTGCTGAGCACAGGGCACAATGACTTCCCTGCTCCTGCTGGCCACACTGTTCCTGATGCAGGCCAGGATGCCATTGTCCTTCTTGGCCAGCTGGGCACACTGCTGGCTCATGTTCAGCCTACTATCAACCAGTACCCAGTTGTAGTTGAGCTGGTAAACAGCACTGCAGTCACCATGGTAATGCCAATGCTTGCAGCATTTCTAGAGGCTCCTACCTATATAAACAATACTTAACTGAAGAGGCTGTTGACTGAACTTACAGCTTCTAGGTGCTACTGGAAAATAGGAAATGAACACTGCAATAACGGAAGTAAATCATCAAGCAGCTTGTGGGGCAGAGTCACAGTAGCCTTCACAAATTCAGTTCTGTCTTCTATGGAGTATGGTTGCAGAGTAGCTTTAACTTTCACCTCTACATCTTTAGTACCATACAGATGATAGTGGTGGAGGCAGTCCCTTTGTCCAGGGAGCTGGTCTCGTAACTGTGGAGCACACCAAAATGTATCTGCACCCCTGGGCTGTATGTACAGGAGTAGCTACCATGTGGACATGGAGGGATGCTGTGCCTGAGAGAAGAGCTGGCTAGAAACCCATTTATATGGCATGGACATTTTTAAGGCAAGTTAAAGCAAGTCTAAAGCAAGGAAACAAAGTGTTACCCAGGGCTGTTTGGGACATTTCTAAGAGATTGCCTTTTCTTTGATAGAATGCAGTTGCATCCAAACTTTTCTTTCTTGAAGCAAACTAGAGAACAGTTGTGTCAGAAAAGTCATTTTGGGTGCAGGCAGAATTTCTTGTCACACTGAAGGTGAAGGGGCACAGAGGCACCATCAGCTGTTCCCAAGAGCCCTTAGCTCAGTGGGAAAGAGACCCCAGGCGCTGCATCTTGGATCCCTAACACAAGCAGGTACACTTGTGTGGTCCAGGGGCTATAAAGCAGCAATGTGTGCAGCATTTCTTCCCTCTGCCTGTTTTATTTTCCCCAGTGTGTGAAGAGTTCAAGAGGAACCTGAGCTGCAACCATCTGCCCTTGACATCATAGTCTCATAGACTGCTTTGGGTTGGAATGGACCTTTATAGGTGTCACGGTCCGGAGACATTAAATGTCTCGGTCCGGAGACACAGTTCTTTTAAATATTCCCGTGTTGTGAAATGAGAGGCACAAACGAGGCCAAAATATCAACAGCTAGGCTATTTATTAGATAAATAAAGTGGACATAAGAAGGGAGAGGGAGAAAAGAGAGAGGGAGAGAGGGACGAGAGATAGAAGAGGAAAGGAATTATATTACCACACCCCTCATCCCCCCCAAGACAGTTTGAGTCTGTGGAGGAAAGGTGCTGCAGGAGATGTTGGGTTTGTAGAGACACCGTGGTGAGGCTTTTGCTGGAGAAGAGCTGTGGTCCTCTGGGGAGATGTTGGGTTGATACAGGAACGGTGCTGAGGCTCCTCTGGGCAGCCTGGGTCTGTAGAGAAGGGGTGCTGAGGATTTGGCTGGAGCTGTGGTCCTCCGGGCAGCTTCTTTTCTCCAGAGCAGCATTGTCCCGGCTTTCTCTTCTCAGCGGCCTGGCCCGTCTCCTGTGTTTTCCTTCATCTCCGTTTTTCTCCCCGTTTTTCTCCTCTGTTTCTCTCCTCTGTTTCTCTCTACAAAGCAGCAGTTGCTCAAGTCTTTTATACAGTTTTTTAGTCCTCAGGCAGGTGTTGGTATGTCAGGTATTCCAGAGGCAAGGAAATAATCCAGGTATCTGTTCCCCCGGAAATCTTTCTGTGTATTGCTGTGTATGTGGGCAAGATTTTTGGATGGAGGCGAGGGGGGAATCTCCGTCTACCCCATCTCCATCCAGACAAGTCCTCCCACATTCCTTTACACAGGTGGTGGAAACCATCGTATTACCCTGCCCAAGGTACTTGATGGGCGGTAACCACCCTGCCCAGAAAGCGTAATGGCTGGGTCCTTGGGTCCATTGTTGTAGTCCCGTGTTATCACGATGCAATCACAAGCTGATTTGCATCCAGGATTGGTGGACAGGATTCTTTCCACCTTCTTTCCAGTGGCTCTGCTATCACTTTATCTTTGTTGACTCACACAGAGAGAGGCAAACTTATTAGACTCTCACAACAGGTCATCTAGTCCAACCCCCTACAATCAGCAGGAACACCTGCAACTAGAGCAGGTTGCTCAGAGTCACATCCAACCTGCCCTGGAATGGTTCCAGGGATGGGACCTCTACCACCTCTCTGGGTAACCTGGGCCAATGTTTCTCCACTTTCAGCATAATCAATTTAATCTTTCTTTCCAGTCTACACCTCCCTCTTTTCATTTCAGACCATCACCCCTTACCCTGACACAACAGGCCCCCCTCCCTATAAAGATTGTTCCCATCTTTCTTATTGTCCCATTTAAGTACTGAAAGTCTGCAATAAACTGTCTGAGCCATCCAGGTGCTGATATCAGGAAACCTTATGGAAATCTTTATAGGTTTGCTTTACATCCAGTGGAGACAATGTTTAGTAGAACATGTTAGGACGGTTATGGATAGTCTTGCTCTGGAGGTGTTCAAGACCAGGTTGGACAGGGTCTTGAGTGACCAATTTTAGAGGGAGGTGTCCCTGCCCATGGCAGGGGAATAGAATAGAATAGAATAGAATAGAATAGAATAGAATAGAATAGAATAGAATAGAATAGAATAGAATAGAATAGAATAGAATAGAATATTATCAGAGTATCACCAAGGTTGGAAGAGACCTCAAAGGTCATCAAGTCCAACCTGTCACCTCATGACTAGACCATGGCACCAAGTGCCACGTCCAATCCCCTCTTGAACCCCTCCAGGGACAGTGACTCCACCACCTCCCTGGGCAGCACATTCCAATACAGTAAGTAGAATAGAATAGAATAGAATAGAATAGAATAGAATAGAATAGAATAGAATAGACCAGGTTGGAAGAGACCTTCAAGATCATCGTGTCCAACCCATCATCCAACACCATCTAATCAACTAAACCATGGCACCAAGCACCCCATCAAGTCTCCTCCTAAACACCTCCAATGATGGTGATTCCACCACCTCCCCAGGCAGCCCATTCCAATGGCAAAAGACCCCTGGTGCAGCTTGAGACTGTGTCCTCTTGTTCTGGTGCTGCTTGCCTGGGAGAAGAGACCAACCCCCACCTGGCTACAACCTCCGAGTTGGAGCTTAGATGATCTTTAAGGTCACTTCCAACCCAAACTGCTCCATGATTCAGTGTCAGTCTGTTCTCTAAGCAGACTTACCTGAGAGAGAGTTACTGTTTTGCAGTTAGTCTCCATACACCCAGGCTCCCTTCTTGAACTCAGAGGCACATCTGCAGAGACAGAGCAACTGCTTCCTGCCCTGCACTCAGCTGGCTGCTACCTCACTTCTGATCCCACTGCTGCTCTCTGCACACAAATCTTGTTTAGTCAATAGGATTTCTCTGCCTGAAGGAATTTGTGATCAACTGCATAGAGAAGCATAAAATAGATTTTTGTGCTTCAGATCCTTAAAATGGTTTTGTCAAGAAATAATTCCCAAAGCTGTGTTTTGCTAACATTTCTTTCCCTTCACTGAGCTTTATTCTCTTGCTTTTTGCTTGCTGAAGAATATGAACTTTAGCCTCATTTATTCAGTCTTTGGGTCTAAAGTTGCCTTTTCCTTCTCTTTGTGCAGTTCATTGGATTTCTAAAGTTTATTTTGACATCTCTGTTTTAACATTATGGTAAGAAGCTTGTGTCGGGTGATGCTAATTTGCCAATCATTGATTCAGGTTGGGGATTCAGGGAGGTAGCTGAGCCCCTATCCATGGAGATATTCAAGGTCAGGCTTGAGGAGGCACTGAGCAACCTGATCTAGTGGAGGATGCCCCTGCTCACTGCAGGGGGTTGGGCAAGATGACCTTTGGGGGTCCCTTCCAACCCAAACTATTCCAGGATTCCAGCACAAATGTGTAGCATTGAAGCAATCTGGCAATATCCCAAACCTCTGAAGAGTAATGGATATAAAGATAACATATAATAGCTAATAGAATAACCAGGTTGGAAAAGACCTCAGAGATCATCAAGTCCAAACTACTACCTAATACCTAACACCTCCTGACAACTAAACCATGGCTTCAAGTGCCACATCCAATCCCCTCTTGAACACCTCCAGGGATGGGGACTCCACCACCTCCCTGGGCAGCACATTCCAATGGCTAACAACTCTCTCAGTGAAGAACTTTCTCCTCACCTCCAGCCAAAACCTACCCTGGCACACCTTGAGACTGTGTCCTCTTGTTCTGGTGCTGCTTGCCTGGGAGAAGAGACCAACCCCCTCCTGGCTACGACCTCCCTTCAGGTAGCTGCAGTCTCATTCCTGCTGTGGGTTCCTGTGACAATCATCCTCCTGTGATTCAATGTGACTATCAAATCTGACCCTTGTTAAATCTCTTTACCACTTTTTAACCTCAGGCAGAATGTTAGCCCATGATACTGCAGTTTCTTAAGCCACTTTTGGTAAGGAATGCTGTTAAAAGCTCTTTAATAAATAATGTTAACTGCATTTCCTCTAACCACTATTTTAACAGCCTCCTCAGCATCCCATCCATGTTTAGCAGAGAACTTCATCACAAGCTAAAACCTGAGCATGTGTTTTGCTGAGGAGAGCAGGAATTAAGCATGTTTAGCACTGCTGAACAGGTGACATGGATTAGATTAAGCAGAAGCTGAGCAGAGACTTTCACATTCAAAATGCTCTTTATATTGTTATCTTAATCTCTCAGCCTTCCTTTTTTCTTTCTTCTTTCAATTTTTTTTTCCATCAGAGCCACCTGCTCTGTATGCAGTACATTGATTGTAACCCTTTGGGGACCCTGGGAGGTGATTTTGTTCCCCTCCTCTGCTCTGCTGAGACTCCACCTGCAGTGCTGGGGCCAGCTGTGGAGTCCTCAGCACAGCACACAAAGGGAGCTGTTGCAGCAGGGCCAGAGGAGCCCACAGCAATGGAATGGAATGGAATGGAATAGAATAGAATAGAATAGAATAGAATAGAATAGAATAGAATAGAATAGAATAGAATAGAATAGACCAGACCAGGTTGGAAGAGACCTTCAAGATCATCGCATCCAACCCTTCAACCAACACCACCTAATCAACTAAACCAAGCAACCAAGCACCCTATCAAGTCTCCTCCTAAACACCTCCAATGATGGTGACTCCACCACCTCCCTGGACAGCACATTCCAATGGGCAATCACTCTCTCTGCATAGAATTTCTTCCTAACATCCAGTCTGAACCTCCCCTGGTGCAGCTTGATACTGTGTCCTCTTGCTCTGGAGCTGGTTGCCTGAGAGAAGAGACCAACATCTGCCTGGCTGCAACCTCTCTTCAGGTAGCTGTAAAGAGCAATCCCCTGAGCCTCCTCTTCTCCAGGCTAATCAACCCCAGCTCCCTCAGCCTCTCTTCATAGGGCTTGTGTTCCAAACCCCAATGCTGGGAGGGCTGGAAACCCTCTGCTGTGAGACCAGGCTGAGAGTTGGGGTTGTTGAGCCTGGAGAAGAAAAGGCTCCAGGGAGACCTTCTGGTGTCTCTTCAGTGCTTAAGGAGGAGAGGCTTTTTAGCAGGGCCTCTTGTGACAGGACAAAGGGTGATGGTTTAAACTACAGGAGGGAGATCTATATTAGAGAGAAGTAAGAAGTTCTTATAATGATTGTGGTGAAACACTGGCCTGGGTCTCTTGGAGAGGTGATAGATGCCCCATCCCTGGAAGTGTTCAAAGCTGCTCAGGGAAGCAGTGGAGTCACCATCCCTGGTGGTATTCAAACATCAGTGTAGACATGGCACTTCAAGACGTGGTTTAATGGCCATAGTGGTGTTAGGCCAATGGCTGGACACAGGGCTCTGAGCAACCTGCCATGGGTTAGTTGTTTGGGTGCGTTGGATTAGTTGATGGGTTGGACACGATGACCTTGAAGGTCTCTTCCAACCTGGTTTGGTTTGTTCTAAATAAAGGTTTGTTCTAAAAGTAGAGGTTCCTGCTCAAGCAGTGAGATTGGACAAGATGAGCTTTGGGTGACAGGTTGGACCTGATGATCTCTGAGGTCTTTTCCAACCTTATTGTTTCCATGATTCTAAAGGTCCATTCCCTCCCAAAGCAGTATGATTATGTGGTGGACTGCTTTGCATTGCTACCTGCCACCAAGTTCAAGAAAGCATCCATCACCACTTAGGTCTTCTAGATGAAAAGCTGTAGATATCTGTAGCATCATTGCTAGTACCATAAGAGCCAGTAGCATCTCCAGTCATTTGGGAGAGCCCATCTGTGTGCTTGATTACTATTTGTAAGTGCAGTATCTTCATGGACCTGATTGCCACATGGCACTCTCCTGTAGCCTCAGTGGAGAAGTGGCTGTCTCTCATGCCTGCAAGCCAAATGAAAAGTGCTTTCTTATGCAGGTAATTCTCAGTGAGACTTTCAATGTCACCTGTCCCTGCAGAAACGTGATGGTCACAGTAGCCCACAGATCACCCAAACAGCTCTCAGATGGAGGTCTGTTTCTTCCTTATTTCCACAATTTATGCCACACCAATATTCTGGAAATTATCTCAGTGTCTGGCAACACAGAAGATTGATGAAGATCAGGCTTCTCAATTTCCCCCATCACCAGCTTGGCAAAGATAGCCAAACAGACGAACCTTTTCCAGCACTGAATGAAGAATAAATCTATAAAAATTTAATTAACCTCTGCAGAGCTTATTGAATCCTAAGTTTAATCAAAGGTTTTCTAAGTCTGGAAATGCTTGGCATTGTTTGGACTTTTGTACAATAGTTGGAATGGGCTCTGTATACAAATCACAGCTGTAAAATGAAATTAAGAGATGCTGTTATTAGAATCATAGAATCAATCAGGTTGGAAGAGATCTCAAAGATGATCAAGTCCAACCTGTCACCCAACACCTCGTGACTACTAAACCATGGCTTCAAGTGCCACATCCACTCCCCTCTTGAACACCTCCAGGGTTGGTGATTCCACCACCTCCCTGGGCAGCACATTGCAGTGGCCAATTACTCTCTCAGTGAAGAACTTTCTCCTCACCTCCAGCCTAAACTTCCCCTGGCACAGCTTGAGACTGTGTCCTCTTGTTCTGGTGCTGCTTGCCTGGGAGAAGAGACCAACCCCTTCCTGGCCACAACCACCTTTAAGGTAGTTGTATAGAGCAATGAGGTCACCCCTGAGCCTCCTCTTCTCCAGGCTAAGCAACCCCAGCTCCCTCAGCCTCTCCTCACAGGGCTGTTCTCGAGGCCTCTCCCCAGCTTTGTTGCCGTTCTCTGGACACTTTCAAGAGTCTCAATGTCCTTCTTAAACTGCGGAGCCCAGAACTGGACACAGGACTCAAGGTGTGGCCTAACCATTGCTGAGCACAGAGGCACAATGACTTCCCTGCTCCTGCTGGCCACACTGGTCCTGATATAGGCCAGGATGCCCATTGGCCTTCTTGGCCACCTGGGCACACTACTGGCTTATGTTCATCCAGCTGACAATCAGTCAGTTGGGACTTACTGGTGTAGAAGTTGCCAGCTACATGTACAAATGAAAGCACTTCTGCTACAAATAGTTTTAGTTTCCTAAAATACAGATAACTAAAACTAAAACAAAAGAAGAAAGAACAGCAAGGAAAAAAATAAGTGAGATGAATCAATGCAGAGATATAAAACAGTAACATGCTTGATTATCTACTGAATGGGCTTAACATGGCTTGTGCTCTTCTGGTCCCATAGATGTCATGGTGAGTTATGTCATTTCATGCTGAAAGCATGGATTGGACGTGAGTTGCTCTGGATGGATTCATCTCCCTCCTCTCTCTCAAGATGTGGTTAGCTTTTCCTCCAGAACTAAAGACCTATTAAAGCTGCCTTTGTTATTTGCAATTGTTTATGCCTGCCACCTTTGTTATTTGTAGTTTAAATCTGCCAAATCTCCCTCCCAAGGCGATTGACCAAGCCTCCATTCAGCAGGGTCATGTGCACAAAGCGGCATGAGGCAGGAGGTGGTTTGGCACTGAGAGATTAGCTCTGAGAATTGAAGGAGACACTTGAGTCAGAGGGAAGTGTGAGAAAGGAATGAAACAGTGGAGGTCAGCCTGATGGGTTAAATGTGGCTCTACTGAGCTGCTGAAGAGGAGTCAGGAGGCCACTCCTTGCTGTGGGGCAAGGAGGAGAGAGGCAAAGCTTTCATTTCTGTGTGCATTTTGTCCCCTTCATCCAAGCAGTAAGTGAAATTCTGATATTTCTGATGCATTCCTCTTTCTTAGAGTGGAAAGAAGCTCTTCTCTTTTCCCCTGCAGTTAAACCCCTGTTCAAGGCTTTTTTAGAGCCTCATAGGAATAATCCTAGGCTGCCCCACACTGCTGACACAAGATCGTACACAGTAAAGTCTCAGGAAGATGTGTGTGGCAAAGAACCAAAGGTTAGAAGGGATTCCAGGTGACTTTAGTCTCTTGTCCTCTCTTACTAGTAGCCAAACTCTTGGCTTTCTGCATGAAGAATGATTTCCATGGAATGCCTTGAACAGTAGTGCATCAATCACAGCAGAAGTCAGACATTGTCCATTCCATGGTCAATGTAATTCCAGAGGTAAAAACCAAGCCATTTGTCCATTAAAAAATAGTGGGCAGCATAACTGTCCCAGCCCTCCTCAGGGGTGTGAGGGAGCAAAGTATTTATATTATTGGAGGAGGTCTGAGGGGACCAACCCCTGAATGAAAATTGGGCCATGGAGTTCCCCATAGAATTCTAGAATCAATAAGGTTGGAAAAGACCTCAAAGATTATCAAGTCCAACCTGTCACCCAACACCTCATGACTACTAAACCATGGCACCAAGTGCCACGTCCAATCCCCTCTTGAACACCTCCGGGGATGGTGACTCCACCACCTCCCTGGGCAGCACATTCCAATGGCTAACAACTCTCTCTGGGAAGAACTTTCTCCACACCTCCAGCCTAAACTTCCCCTGGTAGCTTGAGCCTGCATCAGGAATAGTGTGGTCAGCAGGAGCAGGGAAGTCATTGTGCCCTGTACTCAGCACTGGTTAGGCCACACCTTGAGTCCTGTGTCCAGTTCTGGGCCCCTCAGTTTAAGAAGGACATTGAGACACTTGAATGTGTCCAGAGAAGGGCAATGAGGCTGGAGATCTGGAGCACAGCCCTGTGTGGAGAGGCTGAGGTAGCTGGGGTTGCTTACCCTGGAGAAGAGGAGGCTCAGGGGAGACCTTCTTGCTTTCTACAACTAATTGAAGGGAGGTTGTAGCCAGGTGGGGGTTGGTCTCTTCTCCCAGGCAACCAGCACCAGAACAAGAGGACACAGTACACAGTTTGTGGATCTGTTGCCCACTTTGTTTATGTTTCCCTATCTTCTCTTTCTGACTTCCTCTCCTGTGATAGATTTATCTCTTAATATTTTGCTTTTCTACACTCATTTTAGCTTCTCCTGCCTGCACTTTGTGATTTCTTTGAGCAGGATTTTCAGAGCAAAATAAAGATTTATAAAAGCTGTCAATTCCCCCCCACCCCCACTCCCCCCCCCCACCATTTTCTCCACTAAAAAGACTCCACATTTGGTCTTTTAAAATGAACTCCACTCTTTGACCAAGATAGATTCAGCATAAATTTTCTATTTCCATTTGTTTCCCATTCATGAACTCACTTGTCTTCGAGACTTGGGATGTAGGCTCAGGGTGTCTAAAAGCCAATGCAAATCTCCAGACTAAACATCATGGCCAAAAAACCAAAGTGAATTTCTTTGCCACTGTGACTTTCTGCAATATAGAAAAAAGGTCAGGTGTGCAGTAAATTCACTGAGGCCAGGACATCATCTTTATAAGTCTCACCATTGTCATGTCAAACTGACAGATACTTGCTGCTTTGCTATTTTTAAATCCCTCTGTAAGAAAGAAACAAAATCAAATTAAAGAAAGGCACCCAGCCCCCATGTACCCTCATGAACCCCATTCAGACAAAGAAACCCCAAACTGACCCCAGAGCTCTTTGAAAGAGAAGGACTTTGCTGCACATGCTTGTCTTGCTCCAGAGACAGGACACAGAATCATAGAATCAATAAGGTTGGACCTTTGAGATCATCAAGTCCAACCTGTCACCCAACACCTCCTGACTAACTAAAGCACGGCACCAAGTGCCACGTCCACTCCCCTCTTGAACACCTCCAGGGATGGTGACTCCACCACCTCCCTGGGCAGCACATTCCAATGCCTGACAACTCTCTCTGTGAGGAACTTTCTCCTCACCTCCAGCCTCAATTTCCCCCTACACAGCTTGAGACTGTGTCCTCTTGTTCTGGTGCTGGTTGCCTGGGAGAAGAGACCAACCCCCACCTGGCTACAAGCTCCCTTCAGGTAGTTCACAGTATCACAGTATCACCAAGGTTGGAAGAGACTTCAAAGATCATCAAGTCCAACCTGTCACCACAGACCTCATGACTAGACCATGGCAACAAGTTCCACATCCAATCCCCTCTGGAACCCCTCCAGGGATGGTGACTTCGCCACCTCCCTGGGCAGCACATTCCAATGGCAAATTACTCCCTCAGTGAAAAACTTTCTTTCACCTGGAACCTAAACTTCCCCTGGTGCAGCTTGTGACTGTGTCCTTTTGTTCTGTTGTAGAGAGCAATGAGGTCACCCCTGAGCCTTCTCTTCTCCAGACTAAACAACCCCAGCTCCCTCAGCCTCTCCTCACAGGGCTGTGCTCCAGACACCTCCCCAGCCTTGTTGCCCTTCTCTGGACATATGACAAATCATAGAATCATAGAAGGCACCTCCAAAGGTCATCCAGTCCAACCTCCTTGCAGTCAGCTGGGACATCCCCAACTGGACCAGGCTGCCCAGGGCAATGATGTTAGGTTACTCAGCATGGTGTTGGGGGATACTCAGGTGTTAGAGGCATCTTCGGGGGGCTACAAGAAAGCTGGAGAGGAACTTTTTAGGGTGTCAGGGAGTGATAAGACTGGGGGGAATGGAAAAAAAGGTAGACATGAGTAGATTGAGATTGGATGTTAGGAAGAAGTTCTTCCCCATGAGGGTGGTGAGAGGCTGGCATAGGTTGCCCAGGGAGGTGGTGGAAGCCTCATCCCTGGAGGTTTTTGCAGCTGGATGTGGCTGTGAGCAACCTGCTGTAGTGTGAGGTATCCCTGCCCATGGCAGGGGAGTTGGAACTGGCTGATCCTTGAGGTCCCTTCCAACCCTGACAATTCTGTGATTCTATGAACTCAGTATCCTACTGTGAAAGTGTCTATAATAGAAGGAATGTGGTCTTGGCCTCATCCTGAAATGTCAAGCCTACTTATGAAGCACAGATAACACTTTCCCCCTATTCTAGCTCTGAAATACTTCTTTCAGAAGCTGCTGTTCACATCAGGCAGTGTTTCTCTTCTCTCTCTAATCAGAAAGGGGAGGTTTTCAGTTCTGAAATGTCTGCTTTCAGGTCATCAGCTGGCTGAAATCCTCTGATCTCCATTACCTGCCTGTTTGCACTGGCTGAGGCTCTGACCATAGATGTTTCTCTGCCACTGAGTAGCAAAGGAGCACGGGTGTGAAGGGTAACCTAAAACCTTATTCCTGACCAGAGCAAAAGCAATGCTACATGTTCCTGTTTGCAGAAGCTCCTAACTTCTGGATAAGTCTGTAACATGAGGAGGAGGGAAGCAGGACTGTCCACGCTTGTAGCGCTGCTCCTGATTAGGGAAAACAGATTAAATATGGCTCAGCTTTCAGTGACTCATTTTTCATTCCATATGTGCAGTCATGTGCTGCAGTTACTGTTAGTCTGGCTAGAAAGGGTGAAGAGAGAGCAGAAATGGAACCTAATGTTTGAAAACCTTTTAATGTTATGAAAGCCAACCCAGTGTTTTGTGCTGTTGGAGGACAACATGCATTATAAACCATAGCCTGGGATCTAGGGGGAAATGCTGAACTTGTGAGAGCTGGAAATCTTCATTTTGTAACAACAACATTCTTCTACTTGTTTAGACTCTGTCTATTGTAAGAGACTCGATTTTCAGCTTGCATAGAAACCCTATGCTCTGGTAAGACCTCACCTGGAGTACTTTATTCAGCTCTGGCGCCCTCAACACAACAAGCACATGGACCAGAGTCCAGAGGAAGGCCACAGAAGTGATCAGAGGGCTGGAGCACCTCTGCTACGAGGGCAGGCTGAGTGAGCTGGGGTTGTTCAGCTTGGAAAACAGAAGGCTCTGGGGAGACCCAATAGCATCCTTCCAGCCCTGAAGTGAGCTACAAGAAGGCTGCAGAGGGATTGTTTGCAAAGGCCTGGAGGCATACGATGAGGGGCACTGGTTTGAAATTAGAGAAGAGCAGATTCAGATTGGATGTTAGGAACAAGTTCTTTACCATGAGAGTAGTAAAACACTGCAACAGGTTGCCCAGGGAGGTAGGTGAGGCCCCATACCTAGGTCAAACTCAGTGAGGCTCTGAGCAACCTGATCTAGTTGCAGATGTCCCTGCAGATGGCAGGGAGTTTGGACTAGATGGCATTTGGAGCTCCCTTCCAACCCAAACCATTCTGTGATTTGTGTTCATTCTGCATCCTAGTGATAGCACCTTAATCTCAGGCATGAAATTCCACATTGAGGTAAAACTGAGGAAAAAGCCCCAGAGGCTTTGGCTGGTTATGGTTGAAATAATATAGTGGCTGCTGAAGCCATTCAGAGATCTTGAAGGAACTCAGGGAGATGAATAGACTAAAGGATGCAACAAATGGACTAAAGTGTAACAGTGCAGATGAGGAAGGCATAAAAATGCACTTTATCACATGCTTATGAAGTTTATTACATGAACAGCAGCACCAGGTGGGTTTTTAAATGAGATGGGGCATACATTCCTCCACCTTCCCAACAAAACATCATCAGCCTTCAGCATGTGCATTAGGGTAGAGGACGCAGACACTTCTCAGTGCATCAAATCTCTGCACTCACAGCTTGCACTAATGGTCATTACCACGGGCTCTAGGATAAATGGCTTTCAATGGGTCTTTGCAAATTCCATTTTAAATGCTGCCAGGAAATGATGAACGCGCTATCTAGTCGCAGGGAGAGCTGGGGAAGGGAAAATAGATGATCCAAATACCCATGCAGCTCAGAAAGGGCACTGAACGCTCCTGACAGTTGTAAGCAGCACCATGAGATTAGCTCACTACAGGCTGTCAAGGGCTCATCAATTTGTAGTGTTTAATTATATGTATCTTGTGTGGAAATTGCACCTCCTTAGTAGCTTTGCTGCTTCTACTCTGAAGGCATTTTAACGATTCCCATTTCCAGATAAACCATAACCAAACAAGCAGCAGCTATTAAGATGAATATCTGTGCAGCAAGAAAACAATTTAACCCAAATTATTTTTTCATAAGGGCAGCTAATTATTATTTACTCTTTGATGCTCACTTTGTCAGGGCTAGGGTTTTATTATTTTCTTTTTCTTGAGAGCAAACATTTTCTTCCCTGCCTCTAAGCCAAAGAAAGGCAAAAGCCAGAGAGTAAAAGGAGAGAGAATCCTGGGCATGAGGATGGTCAGAAGGCTTGGACCTCCTCTCCTATGAGGACAGAATGGGGATGTTCAGTCTGGAGAAAAGAAGGCTCCGAGGTGACCTTATTGTGGCCTTCCAGTATCTCAAGGGGGCTACAAGAAGGCTGGGGAGGGACTGCTCAGGATCTCAGGGAGTGATAGGACTAGGGGGAATGGAATGAAGCTGGAGGTGGGGAGATTCAGGCTGGAGGTGAGGAGGAAGTTCTTCCCCATGAGAGTGGTGAAGCCCTGCAATGGGTTGTCCAGGGAGGTGGTTGAGGCACCATCCCTGGTGGTGTTTAAGCCCAGGCTGGATGAGGCTGTGGCCAGGCTGATCTAGTGTGGGGTGTCCCAGCCCATGGCAGGGGGGTTGGAACTAGATGATTCTTGTGGTCCCTTCCAACCCTGACTGATTCTATGATTCTATTCAGTCTGGAGAGGAGAAGGCCCCAAGGAGACTTTATTGTGGCCTTCCAGTATCTAAAGGGGGCTACAACAAAGCTGGGGAGGGACTTTTGAGGGTGTCAGAAAGTGACAGGGCTGGGGGGAGTGGAGCAAACCTAGAAGTAGATTCAGATTGGATGTTAGGAAGAAGTTCTTCCCCATGAGGGTGGTGAGAGCCTGGCACAGGTTGCCCAGGGAGGTGGTGGAAGCCTCATCCTTGGATGTTTTTGCAGCCAGGCTGGATGTGGCTGTGAGCAACCTGCTGTAGTGTGAGGTGTCCGTGTCCATGGTAGGGGGATTGGAACTAGATGACCCCTGAGGTCCCTTCCAACCCTGACAATTCTATGATTCATTGATTTGCAGCCTTCATGAGCACAAAGATGTAATAGTTATCCATCAATTTGTTCTGCATTACCCAGGCAGGGAAAAAGGCCATTCACTTCAGTTACAGTGGTTGATAGCAGATGTAGATGTGATCCTTTCTCTAGCTGGAATTCTCATCAGAACCTATCTCATCCCTGTTCAAATATTACTGAGAGCCTGAAAGAGAAACACTGAGTTCCCATCTGTGCTTCATGCAGAAAGTATGGAGAAGAAACTTCAAGGCATTGTGAATAACAAGGAATTTGGCAGTATCGTGGTGGCTATTGGTGGGAACTCCTTGTGTCAGTGTAGATTCACAATCAGAAAAACCTTCACTGTGTGGAAGATTATCGTGGGTTTAGTTAACCCAGGTTAGAATAGAATAGAATAGAATAGAATAGAATAGAATAGAATAGAATAGAATAGAATAGAATAGAACAGAATAGACCAGGTTGGAAGAGACCTTCAAGATCATCACATCCAACCCTTCAACCAATCCAACCCACCTAAACAACTAACCCATGGCACCAAGCACCTTATCAAGTCTCCCCCTGAACACCTCCAATGATGGTGACTCCACCACCTCCTCAGGCAGCACATTCCCATGGGCAATCACTCTCTCTGTATAGAACTTCTTCCTAACATCCAGCCTAAACCTCCCCTGGTGCAGCCTGGGACTGTGTCCTCTTGTTCTGGTGCTGGTTGCCTGGGAGAAGAGACCAACCCCTACCTGGCTACAACCTCCCTTCAGGTAGTTGTAGAGAGCAATAAGGTCTGCCCAGAGTCTCCTCCTCTCCAGGCTAAGCAACCCCAGCTCCCTCAGTCTCTCCTCACAGGGCTGTGTTCCAAACCCCTCACCAACTTCGTTGCCCTTCTCTGGACACGCTCCAGCAAGTCAACCTCCTTCCTAAACTGAGGGGCCCAGAACTGGACACAGGTTCTTGCAGAAGAGTTGGGAGTGCAGAAGTAGAAATGCAGAGCAGTGGCATTTTGGCTACAGTGTTTGAAGTCTTCTCCCCGACATCCTGTGACAGAGCAAGATGACACAGCCTCAAGCTGCACCAGGGGAGGTTCAGGCTGGATATTAGGAAGTTTGTCACAAAAAGAGAGATTGGCCATTGGGATGTGTTGCCAGGGAGGTGGTGGAGTCACCATCACTGGAAGTGTTTAGGAAGAGACTGGATAAGGCACTTGGTGCCATGGTTTAGTTTATCAGATGGTGTTGGGTGATAAGTTGGACTCGATGGTCTCTGAAGTCTTTTCCAACCTGGTTAATTCTGTATTCTGTTTTGGGAATATCTGTTGCATTATTTTTAAAGGTAAGGAGTTGCAACTTCTGTACCAGACTGGAAGCCAGAAGTTCAAGACTGTGGCGGGAAGGAAGGGGAATCTGAAGCCTCAGGTGGGATCCTGTGTGAAGTTTAAATATGTAGAATGTAATTAGGAACTAGGCCTTGGAAGTGTGAAGTGGGACAGAAGAAGCAGGGATAGTGCTTGAGGTTTATTTTAGTTGCATCCTCCCTGCTTGCTTATGTAGCAGAATCTTGGACCTATAGAAATAAGCTCAGCCTTTGTAGGGATGTTGTGAGACCTGACAGGATACATTCCTCTAATTCAGTCCCCAGAGTCATCAAGACTAGGAGGCAGCCACATGGGTGAGGATTGGTCTCTTCTCCCAGTAAGCAATGGGATGAGGAAATGGCTTCAGGTTGTGCCAGAGAAAGTTTAGGATAAACATGAGGAAAGAATTCTTCCCCCAAAAGGTTGTCAAACCCTGGAACAGGCTGCCCAGGGCAGTGGTGGAGTCCCCATCCCAGGAGGGATTGAAGAGCTGTGTAGATGTGGTGCTGGGGAACATGTTTTGTGGTGACCTGGCAGTGCTGGCTCAGTGGTTGGGCTCAAAGACCTTAAAGGTCTTTTCTAACAGAAACTATTCTATGATTCTCTGTTTTCAGTTAAGTTGAGACTCTGCTCCTTCCAAAGGGCAAACATTTTCAGAGGCAAGGATGTGGCACAGCCCATAATTTCTTTTGGGGAAGCTTGTGCACATTGATGTGCACACAGGCTCCATCCATGTGCTCTGGGTCCTCTCCAGCTCACCATCAACTACTGATTAACAAGGCCCTAGGTGTCAGATGTCCTCTCTGACCCCATGCTACAACAGGGTGGCCCTTGTATCTCAGGTCTTGCTGTGCCTTTGTTGGCCTCTGCTCAGCTCCTGTAACATCAGAGGTCCAGAGCTAGAGAATCATTTACCAGGAGTGAAAAAATTATGGGATGTGAAAGAGCAGGCACAAGCCCTCAGAAAGCTGGAGAGCAGCAGGGTAAAAGGGGGGGCAGCAGGGGCTTGCTTTGCCAACAAGCAGCCACTCCTGATGATGGAGTCTCCTATTAAATAATGATGACTCACTCTCCAGGCAGTAATTTATTTATATGCCTTCTTTAATGTTTTGCAAATCACTGCTCTAAAAAAAATGCCCAGCTGGAAGACAGGAAAGGCTTTGGGAGAATCAGCCTGATAGAGAATCAGATGAAATAAAAATGACAAGGAGTTTGACAGGGAATGGATGTGGTTGGAAGCAAAAAAAAGAAACCATCAGCATCCCCCCAGCAGAAAGGCAGCCTCACTGCTGGGACTGGTTGCTGTAGCTTCAGAGGCTGAGCTTGGGCTGTGTCTAGTGAAACAAAAAAACCTGGAAATGATGGGAAGAGGAAAAGAGACATTGGTTTCTACTTAGTGACAGCATTTCTTCCAGTCTGGAACACTGATGAGCTTACATATTTTGGGGGTTTTGCAAGCCAGGAGGGACTACTTGGATAACCCAGTCTGAATTTTGCAAAATAAGGCTATGCCTTGTCAGGGCAGACCAGTGGAACCAGGAGAAGGCAGAAGGAACTGTTAAAAAGTGTAATTAATGTTGCAGGAATATGTGCAGCTCACAGACAGAAAATTAGCATATGGACCACAGGCGAGGCTTGAAGGCACGTTGTAGTAGGTGCACCAGTCTGTGTTTGGTGCCTGCATTGGCAGCCAGGCCAGGGCAAGGGAATGAGGCAAGGCTAACATTTCTGTTTGATTCCTTATTCTGCCACTGAGGATTTCCCATGCCTGGGCACCCTGATTCCCCCAAGAACCTGTGGAGGGTAGTGCCTGCCCTTGTAAAGTGGAGAAGAGCAGACTGAGGTGGGATCTTATCAATGCTGATCAATATCCAAAGGGTGAATGTCAGGACGATGGAGCCAGACTCCTCTCAGTGATGCTCAGTGACAGGACAGTATCACACAGTATCACAATGTATCACAGTATCACCAAGGTTGGAAGAGACCTCGAGGATCATCGAGTCCAACCTGTCACCACAGACCTCATGACTAGACCATGGCACCAAGTGCCACATCCAATCCCCTCTTGAACACCTCCAGGGATGGGGACTCCACCACCTCCCTGGGCAGCACATTCCAATGATGAATGACTCTCTCTGGGAAGAACTTTCTCCTCACCTCCAGCCTAAACTTCCCCTGGCACAGCATGAGACTGTGTCCTCTTGTTCTGGTGCTGGTTGCCTGGGAGAAGAGACCAACCCCCACCTGGCTACAACCTCCCTTCAGGCAGTTGTAGAGAGCAATAAGGTCTCCCCTGAGCCTCCTCTTCTCCAGGCTAAGCAACCCCAGCTCCCTCAGCCTCTCCTCTCAGGGCTGTGCTCCAGACCCCTCCCCAGCTTTGTTGCCCTTCTCTGGACACCTTCCAGCAACTCAACATCTTCCCTATACGGATGCCCCCAGGAGGCCTGGGATACCAGAGGTGACAGTGCCCTTGGTTGCTGCAAGCATGGTTGGAGACAGGGAGAGGCTGGTTGTGTGTATGCTTGGAGGGGGTGGGTCTTGCCGTCTGGGCTTTTTTTGTGTGCTTTGTTTTGCTTTTTCACAATCACACACATCCAGGAGCAGTGTGGGCTCCGAGTCAATGTGTCCTTTCAAGGTGCAATTCAATTGTGCTTATGATGATTACTGCATCAGGCGCTGTTATCCTCAATTTGTCTGCTTTTCTGCTCCTTACTCTCTTCTTATTTTAATCCCTGCTGTTCTTCTCTCTGGCTAGATGGCTGCTGAGAGCATTCAGTTCCACTTAGTTTTGATTTCAGTGAAATAGTTTTTGACATACAGAAAAAGCTAGGTTAGGGATTTTGTTCTCTGGCCTTTTTTTTTCCTTCTTCTTTTCTGAGGTATATTTGCTCCTCTACTGCTCTGTGGACTGCACACAAGCTCTGCTCCTCAGGAGAGGCAAGAATGTTGTTTTGATCTCTGGACACTTTGGAATGTCACAATCTCTTTGTGCAACACACAGAAAAATTAGCAGTAAAAAAGGATCAGGACATGGGTAGGATGGACTATGCCTTTGGAGTTTTCCATCTCAAATGTGACCTTCAACATGAACAGGTTGCCCAGGGAGGTGGTGGAAGACTCATCTCTGGATGCTTTTAAGGCCAGGCTGGATGTGGCTGTGAGCAATATGATGTAGTGTGAGGTGTCCCAACCCATGGTTGGGGGCGGGGTTGGAACTGGATGATCTTTGAGGTCCTTCCAACCTTGACAATTCTATGATTCTATGACTTAATATTTCCCCCCATCTCTGTTTTTGTTTGTTTGATGGTTTGTTTTGTTTTTTCCCTCTTCCATTTGCTCCAGAATTCACATCAACAACACAGCACCATTCAGCTCCTGCTTTGCCAGCCCACTTTCATTTGGGCCTGGAGTTAGGATCCTGAATTAAGCAGAATTACCCCTCTATAACTGCACAGTGAAGAAGAAGTTGCAGTTCCTCAGCCTTGCCTCTTTCTCCCAGGCTGCCCTCTGGATGTTAGAATGGAATGGAATGGAATGGAATGGAATGGAATGGAATGGAATGGAATGGAATGGAATAGAATAGAATAGAATAGAATAGAATAGAATAGAATAGAATAGAATAGAATAGAATAGAATAGAATAGAATAGAATTAACCAGGTTGGAAGAGACCGTCAAGATTATCGAGTCCAACCTATCACCCAACACCATGTAATGAAATAAACCATGCAACACAGCACCCCATCCAGTCTCCTCCTAACCACCTCCAATGATGGTGACTCCACCACCTCCCCAGGCAGCACATTCCAATGGGCAATCACTCTCTCTGTGTAGAATTTCTTCCTAACTTCCAGCCTGAACGTCTTCTGGTGCAGCTTGAGACTGTGTCCTCTTGTTCTGGTGCTGGTTGCCTGGGAGAAGAGACCAACCCCCACCTGGCTACAACCTCCCTTCAGGTAGCTGTAGAGAGCAATAAGGTCTCCCCTGAGCCTCCTCTTCTCCAGGCTAATCAACCCCAGCTCCCTCAGCCTTTCTTCATAGGGCTGGTCTCTTGGGTCCTGTCATTGGAATTAACTAGTCTTAAAAAGCTAAAAATTACAGTGTGGAACCTGTTGTGCTGAAACTGTTCAAGAAAAGTTACAAAAAAGCACAGCCCATCAGGACAGACTTTTCACAGAATCACAGAACCACCAAGGCTGGAAGAGACCTCAAAGATCATCAAGTCCAACCTGTCACCACAGACCTCATGACTAAAACATGACACCAAGTGCCACATCCAATCCCCTCTTGAACACCTCCAGGGATGGTGACTCCACCACCTCCCTGGGCAGCACATGGCAATGGCTAATGACTCTCTCAAGTGAAGAGCTTTCTCCTCACCTTGAGCCTAAAATTCTCCTGGCACAGCTTGAGACTGTGTCCTCTTGTTCTGGTGCTGGTTGCCTGGGAGAAGAGACCAACCCCCTCCTGGCTATGACGACCCTTCATGTAGTTGTAGAGAGCAATAAGGTCTCCCCTGAGCCTCCTCTTCTCCAGGCTAAGCAACCTCTCCTCTTAGGGCTTGTGCTCAAGGCCTCTCCCCTGCCTCATTGCCCTTCTCCTGTTGGGAAGGTATTCTTGACTTTTACCTGTAACTACTGCAGCCATCAGCAGACACTTACCTTCCCTCATCTTACTGAATGCAAACAAAATGTATTATTTCCATCTACATCGATGCCAGAGCTGAGGGTTTTCACTTTGATAGATCTCTCTTCTGTTCACAGATCTCAGCCCTGTTTTAAATGCAGTCTAATAAAACCCAGAATGGCAGTAGCTTCTTCATTAATTTATCAAAATCCCATCTGGCAAGCTTTAGGCCAGGTCATTTATTTGCTTTCACTCCCTGCCATCATCTCCAGCTTCCTCATTCTCTACCTGGACTCTTTTCAGTACCAAACCTGCTTTTAAAAAGCTGCAATTCCAGGCAGAAGGTTTATGTCACTTTTGCCACCTGTTCTACCAGTCCAACCCCCATCTGAAGCACACTGACACCCCCCTCCCAGCAACTTTCTTTTTCATTTTCTTTTTGCTGGCTTTTAGTTGCATCCTCAGTCGTCATTTACCCAGAAAGGACAGAAAGCTGAGGAGAGAGTCTGTCCTTGCTTGTCCAACTGACATGAGCTCTCTCTTAACATCAGATGAGCTTAATAAAGCCATTTAATTTTATTTCTGTTAGAATATTGATTGCCTACATAACATGTCCAACAATGTTAAAGCATGAAGTGCAATTTCAAATCATGCTTTCATCACTACTCCAATCACTTAGTCACAGATCAAAGCTGTCAGCTCGTGGCTTGGACAGCAGCACTCTGAGCTGGTTAGGAACTGGCTGGAGGGCCAAGCCCAGAGATTGGTGGTGAACAGTGCCACATCCATCGAGCAGCCAGGCACTATTGGTGTCCCCTAAGGGATCAGTGCTGGGCCCCATCCTCTTTAACATGTTCATTGATGATCTGGATGAGGGGGTTGAGTCAGTCATCAGCAAATTTGCAGATGACACCAAGTTGGGGGCAGGAGTTGATCTGTTAGAGGGCAGAAGGACTCTGCAGAGGGACCTTGAGCGACTGGACAGATGGGCAGAGTCCAACAGGATGGCATTCAACAAGTCCAAGTGCCAGGTGCTGCACTTTGGCCACAAAAACTCCATGCAGACCTACAGGCTGGGGTCAGAGTGGCTGGAGAGCAGCCAAACAGAGAGGGACCTGGGGGTGCTGATAGACAGATGCCTAAACATGAGCCAGCAGTGTGCCCAGGGGTCCAAGAAGGCCAATGGCATCCTGGCCTGCATCAGGTAGAGTGTGGCCAGCAGGAGCAGGGAAGTCATTGTGCCCTGTGCTCAGCACTGGTTAGGTCACACCTTGAGTCCTGTGTCCAGTTCTGTGCTCCTCAGTTTAGGAAGGACATTGAGACACTTGAACGTGTCCAGAGAAGAGCAACAAGGCTGGGGAGGAGTCTGGTGCACAGCCCTGTGAGGGAGCTGGGGTTGCTTAGCCTGGAGAAGAGGAAGCTCAGGGGAGACCTTCTTGCTTTCTACAACTACCTGAAGGGAGGTTGTAGCCAGGTGGGGGTTGGTCTCTTCTCCCAGACAGGCAGCCAGCACCAGAACAAGAGGACACAGTCTCAAGCTGTGCCAGGGGAAGTTTAGGCTCGAGGTGAGGAGAAAGTTCTTCACTGAGAGAACAACTGAGAGAGTTGTTAGCCATTGGAATGTGCTGCCCAGGGAGGTGGTGGAGTCCCCATCCCTGGAGGTGTTCAAGAGGGGATTGGATGTGGCACTTGGTGCCACGGTTTAGTTATGAGGTCTGTGGTGACAGGTTGGACTTGATCTTTGAGGTCTCTTCTGTGATTCTGTGAATTGTTTGGGCTGGAAGAGACCTCTAAGATCATCCAGTCTAACCATCAACCCAACACCAGCATGGCCAAACACTTTCCCAAGTGGTGTGGCCACAGATTTCTTAAACACCCTCTTGCATGGTGACTCCACCACCTCCCTGGGCAGCCTGTTCCAATCCCTGACCACTCCTGCAGCAGAGAAATTTATTCCTCATCTCTAACCTGACCCTCCCCCGGCATGATTTCAGGCCATTTCCTCCTGTCATCCCTGATACTAGAGAAAACAGGCTGACCCCCATCTCACTGCAACCTCCTTTCAGGGATCTGTAAGAAGGAATGGAATGGAATGGAATGGAATGGAATGGAATGGAATGGAATGGAATGGAATAGAATAGAATAGAATAGAATAGAATAGAATAGAATAGAATAGAATAGAATAGAATAGAATAGGATAGAATAGGATAGAATAGAAAAAACAGGTTGGAAAAGACCTTTGACGTCATTGAGTCCAACCTATCACCCAACACCATCTAATCAACCAAACCATGGCACCAAGTGCCCCATCCAGTCTCTTCCTAAACACCTCCAGTGACGGGCTGGTAACCAGTTTCAGTTATCCTTGCCCTTTATTCCTCTAATTAACCCTTTGGTGTATGTGCCCACTTATGCCACAGATTCACAGGGTTGGAAGGGACCTTAAAGATCATCCAGTTCCAACCTGCCTCCCTGCCCCGGGCAGGGCCACCTCACAGCAGCCCAGGTTGCTCAAGGCCTCATCCTTTATAGCAACACAAAGCCTGGCTGTCTGCTTCCCCCCTAAGTTTGGTTCTTCTGTGGCTCAGTTGGTAGTGCATAAGACCCTTAATGGTGAAGGTCATGAGTTCAAGCCTGCAGTGGGCAGTAGTGTCCTCCCTACTCTAGTCATGAGGTCTGTGGTGACAGGTTGGACTCAATGATCTTTGAGGTCTCTTCCAACCTTAGTGATACTGAATACTGAGAGTCCCAATCTTCTGGACTCTCATATCATGAGTCAAAATGGAATCTGACTTGGCTCTGATTTTCATTTCCTATTATTTTTCCCCCTTGAACAAGGATGTGATATGTTTAATATCTTTATCGAACAGGAGGGGGCTAGACCTGTCTGCGCAGCTCCAGAAGGGAAACTGCTGCTCCTCTGGAAAGCACAATTAATCCTGCCTCATATCTATTTGAAACATTCAACCTCATACCCCCTAGGACCACATTTGTCTTTTCCATGGCCATGTGGTGGTGGCTCCCAGCCATGCTCTGATTGACTAATATGCCATGTTATATTCCCAGCTCTTTGCACAGCAAAGCTTGAAGCTTTGCTAGATTAATTGTTCCTGCTCTCCAAGCGCGTGACCTTATTACTTCAAAGTATTAAATCTCATTTCTGTTACTTCATTTCCCATTCAATTATTTCAGTAGACCTGCCTCCTCTGTCAGTAATGTCTCCCAGTTTTTGTCATCAGGCTTGCCTAATTTTCAGTATTCAATATCACTAAGGTTGGAAGAGACCTCAAAGATCATTGAGTCCAACCTGTCACCACAGACCTCATGACTAGAGTAGGGAGGACACTACTGCCCACTGCAGGCTTGAACCTTCCCATTAAGGGTCTTACACACTACCAACTGAGCCACCTCAAGGCCACTTTTTTTGCCAGGCTTATCATTGAAAGAATTAAAGAAGATCATTGACAGGGCCCAATACTTGAAAACCTCCTCAGAAAACCTCTTCCCTTCTCCTTCAGCCCAGTCCTGGCATCCTCTAATTGCCTCTCATCCTCTTACTTACCTTCTAGCTGCAGTTCTTCCCTTGTTCTTCCACGGAACTGACCACTTCCTTTGTACCACCTTGTTAGAAATTTCACTCCTGCTTAAGGGAGCTAATCTAACATCTAAATCAGCAGCATCCAGAAGATGAATGTATGTGACAGCAAAGATCTCTCTTCCATATCAGTGACAAAGGAGAAAATGCTTTTGCCTTTGTGGTGTCAAAGTTCATAAGTGGTGATATATGCCATGCACTGCTCTGTCCCCTTGGAAAGATGCTTTGGGTATGAGGCTGGGCTCCAGAAACCCCTGAGGTAACCTTCAAAAGGAGCTTTTTCCATGATAAAATATCAGACTTGAGAGACAAGGAAAGGAGGACAGCTCCACTGCTTGCCTGTGAGAACTGGCTTCCAGATGGGCTGCAAAGTCTCTAACCTTCCTCTAAGCTGAACAAAGCCTCATGTAACTTGGTCTGACCTCAGAGTTGATCTTGCCTTGAGAGAGTCTCACAAAGTACCTTCCAACCTGAATTTTCCTGTGACCCTATGATCCTACATCTTGGACAACCTGATCTAGTGAAAGATCCTCCTGCTGAGTACAGAGGGGGTTGGACTGAATGACCTTTGGAGGGCCTTTTCAACCTTGACCATGAGTATGAAGAATGATGCTGCAGGAAAGAAAGACACAAGGAGTGCTAAGCATGGACCTTGACTTCCCATGGACCTGATTAATCCATGGAGGAGATTTAGAGGGAGGTGTCCCTGCCCATGGTAGAGGGGTTGGAACTAGATGATCCTTGAGGGCCCTTCCAACCCTAACAATTCGATGATTCAAAATGAGTTGGAGCCATGGCTTTGCACTGCTCTTACAGCCTAATGGATCAGAATGATAGCTGTTACCTGTGCCCTGCAGCAGAGTCTTTATTCACAGAATCATAGAAACAGGTTGGAAAAGACCCTCAGGATCACCAAGTCCAACCAATAACCCTATTCTACAAGGGTCACCCCTAAACCATATCTACAAGCACCACATCCAAACCACCTTTAAACACAACCAGGGTTGGGGACCCAACCACCTGCCTAGGAAGCACATTCCAATATCTGACCACTCTTGCTGTGAAAAAATGTTTTCTTACTGTCCAGTCTAAACCTACCCTGCTGCAGCTTGAGGCAATTCTCTCTTGTTCTATCACTAATTACCTGGGATGTTGTAACCATGCAAGAAGCATCCCTGCTTCTCTATCATAGAATCAACCAGGTTGGAAAAGACCTCAGAGATCATCAAGTCCAACCTATTACCTAATACCTAACATCTCCTGACAATTAAACCATGGCTCCAAGTGCCACATCCACGCCTTTTTGAAGCCCTTCAGAGATGGTGACTCCACCACCTCCCTGGGCAGCACATTCCAATGGCCAATTACTCTTTCTGGGAAGAACTTTCTCCTCACCTCGAGCTTAAACAACCCCTGGCACTGCTTGAGAGAGTGTCCTCTTGTTCTGGTGCTGGTTGTCTGGGAGAAGAGACCAACCCCTTTCTGGCTGCAACCTCCCTTCAGGTAGTTGTAGACAGCAATAAGGTCTCCCTTGAGTCTCCTCTTCTCCAGGCTAAACAACCCCAGCTCCCTCAGCCTCTCCCCATAGGGATTGTGCTCCAGGCTCCCTGAGGCAGAAAATTCACTCTTGGACTTCTCTTTTTTGTTGTTTTTTTTTTTTTTTTTTTTTTTTTTTGTTTGTTTCTTTTTTGTTGTTTTGTTAAAACTTGTTATTTTGATGTGAAAAGCACAGATTTTCCCACCAAGCAAAACCATGATTATGGAAAGGTTTCATTGTAACATCCACCATCGTGCTTTATTTTACGAAGCATTGATGGGTTTGTTCTTTTTGCATGGAGGCAAAGCAAACCATCAACTGCAGTTGGGCATCAGGAAAGATGTATGGAAAATAAGGTTATTTTAAAATCCCCTCCTTTAACCACCACCTCCCATTTGCCAGCATGTCTGCCTTTTTTCACCCCACCCACCCCATTTCCGCCTTTTCCCCCTCAAACCCAGAGCACCTGGGCTCTGATGGAGTCTCCTCCCATCCCAGGTGTGGCCACTTTGCCCCTCCCCACCCACTCCCCTATTTAATTCCCACCAGGAAAGGCAGAAACCCCAAGTTGAGCCCGTCTGGGCTGGAGGATCCTCCTCTCATCCCTGGTGAGTGCCCATGGTGCACACTGGGTGATGGTGGTGGTGACAACAAAGGCCGGGGGGCCTGGTGGCCCCCCGGTTGTTAGGGACAATATTGATTGCTGCTCCAATATCACCCACGGGTGCTGGTTGGGCTATTCTGGGTGGGATCTTGGCTGGTGAGAGTCTTGTCCCCAGCTCTGGGATGGCTGCAAAAATGGTGGTGGTGGAGCAAAAGCTGTTTGAGCAGGGTGAAGGATGGTGTAGAGGGAGCAAGAGGAGCTCTGGGGAGAGGAAGGTGGGGGAGGTGGTGGGGGGAGCAGGAGGTGCTTTGGGGAGAGGATGGTGGGGGGGTGGTGGGGGAGCAGGGGCTGCTTTGGGAAGAGGAAGCTGTGGGAAGGGGGTGGGGGGGGCAGAAGCTGTGTTGGGTAGCGGAAGGTGGGGGGAAGGGGGGTGGGGGGAGCAGGGGCTGCTTTGGGGAGAGGAAGGTGGGAAGGGGGTGGGGGGAGCAGGGGCTGCTTTGGGGAGAGGAAGGTGGGAAGGGGGGTGGGGGGAGCAGGGGCTGCTTTGGGGAGAGGAAGGTGGGAAGGGGGTGGGGGGAGCAGGGGCTGCTTTGGGGAGAGGAAGGTGGGAAGGGGGTGGGGGGAGCAGGGGCTGCTTTGGGGAGAGGAAGGTGGGAAGGGGGGTGGGGGGAGCAGGGGCTGCTTTGGGGAGAGGAAGGCGGGAAGGGGGTGGGGGGAGCAGGGGCTGCTTTGGGGAGAGGAAGGTGGGGGGATGGTGGGGGAGGCAGGGGGGTTAAACTAGATGACCTTTAGGGGCCACTTCCAACTCTAGTGATTCTATGAGCTAATTCCACCCCCCTTGCCATGGGCACAGACACCTTCCTCTAGACCAAGTCAGTATCTGTAAGGGCATAATTTTTTTTTACTGTACCTAGACACCAAAACATAATAGGGTAGCTCTGATGAACTGATGGATTTTGGATTTGGAGCTACCTTATTCTGAAAGCAAGGTCTTCTGTGTACTGACATCAGAAATGAAATGATTACATGGAATTCAAGAGTGAATAAAAATGATTGGCATAAGAACCATTTAAAATCCCACTGAATCTGTGGGAAGGGTTTGGCTATCTCACTGCCATTGTTCAGCAGAAGTTAGTCTTTGTCTGAAGTGGAAACACTGAAGTAAACTCCTAACTCAGAAGTTGTCTTACCAATATATTATGTTGTTCTAGCAAGAAAATTCCATTATCCATGCCTCATTTTGCAGCCTAACTCAAATTTTGCTTCAGAAAAAGGGTCGGAAAGATGCTCTAGGAGAGTTGGGCTGGATGGTCTTCAGAGGTCCTTTCCAACCCCTATCGCTCCCTGATTCTGTGACAGGCATTTGTTAGCAGCTGGCTTTGCTTCCAAACACAGTGAAATGTAGTGATAGGACTAGGGGGGATGGAATGAAGCTGGAGGTGGGGAGGAAGTTCTTCCCCATGAGAGTGGTGAAGCCCTGGAATGGGTTGTCCAGGGAGATGGTTGAGGCCCTGTCCCTGGAGGTGTTTAAGCCCAGGCTGGATGAGGCTGTGGCCAGGCTGATCTAGTGTGGGGTGTCCCTGCCCCTGTCAGGGGGGTTGGAACTAGATGATCCTTGTGGTCCCTTCCAGCCCTGACTGATACTATGATATGGCAATAAATACTCTTGTCTCTACTGATGTAATTTTTCTTCCCCCAGAAATATGTTAAAGGTGATTATTGCAGCACCTGACCTCAACATTTTGAGTCTTCTATTTAAACAGGTTTCCTTTACAAGCCTTCAGAGCACCTCAAAAATCAAGCTTGGCTTCTGAGCTACAAAAATGGTCACTGCCAGAGTAAATGAGCAACTTGTTGGAATTCTGCTGTGTCTCTGGAAGAAATAAAGATAAATACACGTTAAAAAAGGGCAATTACTTAATTTACTTCCCTTTAAGCAGCTCTTCTCAGTGAGGTCAGAACGAAACATGCATTGTGATGTAAGAAGTAATACTTTATCACCATGAATTTGTGTTTCAAGCCTCTCTGCAGTTGCAGTTGAGGGTTTGCACACAGGTGGAAGGGTTGGGGTGTGTGTTGTAGCATCTCTTTAAAGTGACAGCTGAGGTTTTCAGTCACAAGCTTCCTTGTAGAGCCCAAGCTGCTCTCTTTTTATCACAAATATTTTGTCCATGCTTCCTGCACAGTGTGGAGATTGAGAATTTGGGCCAGAATGGTTTGAGGTGTGGATATGAACTACAACACAGGAAGTCCCATCTCAATGTGAGGAGGAACTCCTTTACTATAAGGATCAGGAAGCACTGGAACAGGCTTCCCACAGAGGTTGTGGAGTCTCCTTCTGTGGAGGCATTCAGAGCCTGCCTGGACATGCTCCTGTGTGATTTGCTCTGGATCATCCAACTCCAGCAGGTGGATTGGACTAGGTGATCTTCAGAGGTCCCTTCCAACCCCTACTATTCTGTGAAGTTACTCAGCTTCATTAGATATAAACTGCTTCATGAAGGGCTGTAGTGGGGATTTGTAAGGGGCTGATTCTCCTTCAAAGATGCAGTATGAGCAAACATACTAATGATGCTTTTGAAAGCCTGTCAAGACTCCTCTGGATGCATTCCTGTGTAACCTGCTCAAATTCCAAGGTCCTGTTCTGGCAGGGGCATTGGACTCAGTGATCTCTGGAGGTCCCTTCAAAGTGCTAACACCTGCATGTGTTCCTGAGAGATTTACTCTGGGTGATCCTGCTCTAGCAAGGGGTTGGGCTAGATGACCATCAGAGCACCCTTCCTGCCCCTACCATTCTCTGCCATCTTTGGTTTGGTCCTTGGGGTGTGTGGTGGTTTAGGCTGGGTGCTGGCCCGGATGCCACTGCATAGACCACACCTGGGAAGTCCCAGGGGGTGGTCACAGGAGACCAGGTATTCCATTCCCATAATGCCCTGCTCCCCTATAAAATATCCATGCAGGGTCTTCACTTCCTCTTTCATCCCCAGCTGCAGCCTAGGTACAATGGCGTGAGCTGCCTCCCTTGGGCCTGCCCAGGCCTGAGGCTGGGTTGGGGGGGCAGGAAAGAGCCCTGGGGGGGGTTGGGTGTACCCCCAGGTGGGGATGGGATGTTCTTGGGCATGTTCTGGGATCTCTCTCTTTGTCACGGTGCTTGTGGTTCTCTGTAAAGCTTTCATTGCTGTTTGGTTTTAAATTGTTTTTCTATTTAAGCTTTCCATCACTTTTGCAATCCCTTTGTCTGAGTTGCTGTTTCTGCCCTGTGGTGGGGAGGGGGTTTGCCCCAACCCATTACAGGGTGAGGGGGGTTTGCTTGGTTCTCTCTTTCCCTCAGTCTCATTTGATACGAGGCATTTCACCACTGTGTCTGGAATAGCTCTGAAAAGCTTGCACAGCTACATGCTCAGAGAGCATAAAATAAAGCTACCTCCATGGGCAGGAGCAAGCCTCAAGTCCCTCATATACACACACAACCCAAACCACCCTGTGCCTATAACATACCACGCTGTCTGTACTCTCCCAGCCTATAAATAGTGGCTGTGGAGGGGAAGTGTGGTAAAGCATCACCTAGGGACAGAGGGTTACTGACATTATGATGCAATGCCTGGAGCTAAAGGCTGAAATTTCTTCATGTAACACTGCAACAGCTATTTTATATATATATTTCTTTTTTTTGATGTCCTGAGGGCAGTATTTCATTCTGCAGTTCCTCAAAACAAAAGGCCAAAGAATTACTACTCTGAAATATCTTGTGGCTTTCCTCCTTAGTTTTTTTTGACCACACAAGCATGTAGAGCCCACATGGTTTGGTTTCATTTCCTTTTGAACACCAGCTACTAATGAATAATGTGCAGGTTGGATGTGTTTCATATATGTGATGGGAAATAACTAGAAGTGGGGGTGGGGGTGGGGGGAAGCTCAGGCTGTAAAAGTCAAATGAGTAAAAACTCAGGAAATGCTACAGCTGAGGTTGTTCATGCAAATTGACC
Organism: Melanerpes formicivorus; assembly: GCF_026170545.1. Lineage (NCBI taxonomy): Eukaryota > Metazoa > Chordata > Aves > Piciformes > Picidae > Melanerpes > Melanerpes formicivorus. The sequence goes on along the minus strand of NW_027142370.1, from coordinate 14,571,828 downwards.
TTGACTCTCTGGTGGCTCTGCCCTGGACTCCATGTGATTGCTCCAGAGGCACATGTTGCAATTAGGCTGTTTCAGGCTGCTGCTTTGTACCCACCCCCAGTAAAAAGTTTCATATTTCCAAACAAGCTCCTATTCCACAGGCTGCAGGGTTGGAAGGGACCCCCAAGGATCATCTAGTTCCAAGGCCTCTGCCATGGGCAGAGCCACATCCAGCCTGGCCTTAATACTTTATTTACTTAGAATAAACCAAACTAGGTTGGAAGAGACCTTCAAGATCATCGCATCCAACCCATCAACCAATCCAACCCACCCAAACAGCTAACCCATGGCACCAAGTACCCCATCAAGTCTCCTCCTGAAGCCTCCAGGGATGAGGCTTCCACCACCCCACTGGGCAACCTGTGCCAGTGTCTCACTCCCCCCTCCCCCGTGGTGAAGAACTTCTTCCTAACATCCAATCTGAATCTGCTCATTTCTAGTTTTGCTCCATTCCCCCTAGGTTCTGTCACTCCCTGACACCCTAAAAAGTCCTTCCCCATTTTTCTTATGGCCCCCTTCAGATATTGGAAGGCCACAATAAGGTCTCCTTGGAGCCTTCTGTTCTCTAAACTGAACAACCCCAACTTTCTCATCCTGTCTCCATAGGAGGGCTGCTTTTCACTTGGAGTCCTCAAGACTTCTGCCCCTCTTGTCCTCAGCTCCTGCCCTTCCTGTAAAAGGAAAATTCTGAACTCAACTAAATAATCAAATAATGAATTGATAAACCACCAATGAAATCTGAGCTAAAATCCTCTCTTGCATTGCATTTTACTGCTAAATAAAGAGAGCAAGGCCCAGTGCTTATTTTAATGTTGTTTTGGCCCCTCTGTGAGGAAGCTGCATTTGAAATGCTGATCAATATCTAAAGGCCAAATGTCAGGAGAATGGAGCCAGATTCTTCTCAGTGGTGGACAGTACTAAGGGCAGGGGGCACAGACTGGAATCTAGGAGGTTCCATCTGAACGTGGGGAAGAATTTCTTTGCTGTGAAGGTGCTGGAGCCCTCAAGCAGGCTGCCCAGAGAGGTTGTGGAGTCTCCCACTCTGGAGAGATTCCAAACCCACCTGGACATTGTGATCTTCATCAGTTTGCTCTGGGTGGCCCTGCTCTAGCAGGGAGCCTGAACCAGATGATGTCCAGAGGTCCCTTCTAACCCCCACTGTGCTGGGATTCTGTGATGGGTGAAATGATGGTGAAGATAGCAGAAAAAAGGTTTACATCCTTCCACAGGTGCCCATGAAAAGAGTGATCTTTCCCCATCAGATTACTGGGGGCTGGTATTGGTTTGAGGTACTTGGATCTAAAGTACTGACTTTTTATTTTATGGTCTAGAAGAGTAATTCCAAGGTTACAAAAAATGCCTTCTGTCTTAGAAACAGGAAAAAGATAAGGCATTGGATCCCAGCCCAGCACCATCACTTCAGGCTCATCCTGCTGGTTTTCCCCATACTCTTTTTCCTCCTTAGAATAGAATTAACCAGGTTGGAAAAGACATTTGAGATCACTGAGTCAAACCTATCACCTAACAGCATCAAATCAACTAAAACATGGCACCAAGTGCCTCATCCACTCTCTTCCTAAACACCTCCAGTGATGGTGACTCCACCACCTCCCTGGGCAGCACATTCCAATGGCTAACAACTCTCTTGTTCTGGTGCTGGGTGCCTGGGAGAAGAGACCAACCCCCACCTGGCTACAACCTCCCTTCAGGTAGTTGTAGACAGCAATGAGGTCTCCCCTGAGCCTCCTCTTCTCCAGGCTAAGCAACCCCAGCTCCCTCAGCCTCTCCTCACAGGGCTCTACTCCAAACCTCTCCCCAGCTTTGTTGCCCTTCTCTGGACACCTTCCAGCAACTCAACATCTCTCCTAAACTGAGGAGCCCAGAACTGGACACAGGACTCAAGGTGTGGCCAACACTTGGATTACCCTTGGGATGAGAATGGGACAAATGCCTTGACAAAGCTGCTTGTGAGATGGTTTATGAAGCTCTTGTGAAACTACCTCTCAGTGACTTTTGTGGAAACCACAGATCTCCCCCTGTGAGTTTCCTTTCTTAGCTCTGTAAGCACATAAGGAGTGCATTAATATTGCACAGTTATTGTCTGTCAGTTATTGCTTTATGCGTCACGAGGTTTATTTGGAAAAGAAAATTAGGGTGCTGCTCCTTCAGGCATTAAGCAGATGTTCAGTGCTAGCAGTGGAAGCAGGCCCCTGCAATCAGTTGAATTAATTTTATGTGGGAGGCTAAACAAACCTGTCTGCATTTGCAGAAGCAAGGGCTCCTTCAGATAAAAATAATCATAGAATTGTGGGATCAACCAGGTTGGAAAAGACCTTGGAGATCGTCGAGTCCAACCTGTCACCCAACACCTCGTGACAACTAAATAATGACTTCAAGTGCCACATCTGATCCTTTTTTGAACACCTCCAGGGATAGTGACTCCACCACCTTCCTGGGCAGCACATTCATAGTATCATAGTATCAGTCAGGGTTGGAAGGGACCACAAGGATCATCTAGTTCCAATCCCCCTGCCATGGCCAGGGACACCCCACACTAGATCAGCCTGGCCAGAGCCTCATCCAGCCTGGCCTTAAACACCTCCAGGGATGGGGCCTCAACCACCTTCCTGGACAACCCATTCCAGGGCTTCACCACTCTCATGGGGAAGAACTTCCTCCTCACCTCCAGCCTCAATCTCCCCACCTCCAGCTTCATTCCATTCCCCCTAGTCCTATCACTCCCTGATATCCTGAGCAGTCCCTCCCCAGCCTTCCTGTAGCCCCCTTCAGATACTGGAAGGCCACAATTAGGTCACCTCGAAGCCTTCTCCTCTCCAGACTGAACAGCCCCAACTCCTTCAGTCTGTCCTCATAGGAGAATTCCAGTGGCCAATCTCTCTTTCTGGGAAGAACTTTCTCCTCATCTCAAGCCTAAACCTCCCCTGGCACAGTTTGAGACTGTGTCCTCTTGTTCTGGCGCTGCTTGCCTGGAAAGAAGAGACCAATCCCCACCTGGCTACAACTTCTCTTCAGGTAGCTGTGGAGAGCAAGAAGATCTCCCCTGAGTCTCCTCTTCTCCAGGCTAAGCAACCCCAGCTCCCTCAGCCTCTCCTCACAGGGCTGTGCTCCAAACCCCTCCCCAGCTTTGTCGCTCTTCTCTGGACACCTTCCAGCAACTCAACATCTTTCCTAAACTGAAGGGCCCAGAACTGGACACAGGACTCAAGGTGTGGCCTAACCAGTGCTGCGCACAGGGCAGAATGACCTCCCTGCTCCTGCTGGCCATGCTGTTCCTGATGCAGGCCAGGATGCCACCTGGGCACACTGCTGGCTCATGTTCAGCCTACCATCACACAGTACCCCCAGGTCCCTTTCTGCCTGGCTGCTCTCCAGCCACTCTGACCCCAGCCTGTAGCACTGCCTGGGGTTGTTGTGGCCAAAGTGCAGCGCCTGGCACTTGGGCTTGTTGAATGACATCATAATGCATGGATTGGGTAAATGCTGATTATTTTCACTTCAGACATCTGCTCCACAGCCAGTCCTAGATGAAACTGCTGACTCTGCTATTTTTTCCCCATTGACCTCCTTAGTAAATGTGTAGTGGGAGAAGGGCAGCAGATAGACTTAGCCCCAGAAACAGCAGAATGGTATTTGTCTGCCTGTGTGTGTTCAGATACCACCAGCATATGGTGGCTCCCCCTGCACAGCCAACCTTCTCTTCCCCCAGTCTAATTAAATTGACTCAGAAGGGAGCTATGAATCTTTCTCTCTTTCTCTCTCTCTCTGTTTTTTTTAGGCATCACATATTAAAAGGTGACAGCTCTATCATATCAGAGCAGTGAACCTTTGCCTGATGCCTGAGTCATACTACATTTCTCCAGAGACCTGTTATTATTCAGGCACTTTCAAACACATGTAGCCACATTGTGTAGCACACTGCTGTTCTGCTAGGTTTAGGAGTTTGTGCTGCCTGGGCTTTAGTTATATCATTTTAGAGTTCTTTCCATGTTTTGCTCCTTAGAATGGACTGCAGGCACTTTTCAACGGCTTGTATTATTGCCTGCATTTAATTTTCAGCTGTTTAAAATGTATTAATATCTGCACATTTACAATTAATTCTTTAAATCAGAGAAGCACAGAATCATTTTGCTTGGGAAAAAAAAAGCCTTTAAGGGCATCAAGTTCAACTAGCCTCTAACTCTCCCAGGGCTGGAGCTAAGCCATATCCCTCAGCACCGTATCTCTGTGTCTTCTCAACATCTCCAGGGATGGGGATTAAACCACGACCCTGGGCAGCCTGTTCCAGTCTTTGAGAACCCTTTCAATCAAGAGGTTTCTTTTCATACCCATCCTAAACCTCTCCTGGGGCAACTTGAGGCCACTTTTTCTTGTCCTGTAACTTGTAACTAGGGAAAAGAGACCAACACCCACCTCACACCAACCTCCTTTCAGAGAGTTGTAAAGAAAGAAAATGTATGTTGTGGGGCTTTTTTAATACCATCTTTAGGATAGGATAGGATAGGATAGGATAGGATAGAATAGAATAGAATAGAATAGAATAGAATAGAATAGAATAGAATAGAATTAACCAGATTGGAAAAGACCTTCAAGATCATCAAGTCCAACCTATCACCCAACACCATCTAATCAACTAAACCACTGCACCAAGTGCCTCATCCAGGCTCTTCTTAAACATCTCCAGGAATGGTGACTCCACCACCTCCCTGAGCAGCACATTCCAATGGCTAACAACTCTCTCATTGAGGAACTTTCTCCTCACCTCCAGCTTAAACTTCCCCTGGTACAGCTGGAGACTGTGTCCTCTTGTTCTGGTGCTGGTTGCCTGGGAGAAGAGACCAACCCCCACCTGGCTACAACCTCACTTCAGGTAGTTGTAGAGAGCAAGAAGGTCTCCCCTGAACCTCCTCTTCTCCAGGCTGCTCTTCTGAAGAGCATTCTCAGCTGGGTGGTGGAGACTTCCTAAGCCTAACAGTCCTCATCAAAACCACCCCTTGAATTATGGCTGTGACAAGAGCTTTGCAAATCTCCCTGCCTTTGTAGCAGGCAGCACACAGTTCTTTAAACCTTTGTGTTTGTAACAAAGACAGAAAAAGCTGTGGGCACAGCCACACAAATCACAGAACCGGAGATCTTCACATCTCTCTGCAAACCTCAGCTCCTTTGACAGTGAGCTGCACGTTCTGTTAGAAGGTAGCAGGGCTCTGCAGAGGGACCTCGACAGGCTGGAGAGATGGGCAGAGCCCAACAGGATGGCATTTAACAAGTCCAAGTGCTGGGTTCTGCATTTTGGCCACAATGATTTTATGCAGTGCTACAGGTTGGGGAGAGGTCTGGATCACAAGCCCTATGAGCTGAGGGAGCTGGGGGTGCTTCCCAAGGAGAAGAGGAGGCTGTTGCTATCGTTGCATAATCAAGACCAACCAGGCCACACCTAGAGTCCTGTGTCCAGTTCTGGGCCCCTCAGTTTAGGAAAGATGTTGAGTTGCTGGAATGTATCCAGAGAAGGGCAACAAGGCTGGGGAAGGGTCTGGAGCACAGCCCTGTGAGGAGAGGCTGAGGTAGCTGGGGTTGCTTAGCCTGGAGAAGAGAAGGCTCAGGGGAGACCTTCTTGCTCTCTACAACTACCTGAAGGGATGTTGTAGCCAGGTGGGGGTTGGTCTCTTCTCCCAGGCAAACAGCCAGCACCAGAACAAGAGAACGCAGTTTCAGGCTGTGCCAGGAGAGGTTTAGGCTGCAGGAGAAAGTTCTTCCCAGAAAGAGAGACTGGTTATGGGAATGTGCTGCCCGGGGAGGTGGTGGAGTCACCATCCCTGCAAGTGTTCAAAGAAGGATTGGATGTGGCACTTGGAGCCATGGTTTAGTTGTCATGAAGTGTTAGGTATTAGGTAATAGGTTGGACTTGATGATCTCTTTTCCAACCTGGTTGATTCTGTGATTCTAATATTTCATGAACAGCAGTTTGGTGGCTGTGAACTGCCATGGCAGATGGAGATACAATTGTGAAAAGAACTGAAAAAAACCCCAACCAAACACCACCAAACAAAAAAAGGGGGGGGTGTGGGGGGTGGGGAAGACTATTGTCCTCTTCATGCAGGCTTACAGACCTCTTCCCAAGCTGAAATATTATGGTATTATGGTGAAGTCTTAAATCAGGCATAATTTTCCTTGGGTGTTTTCCCTCTCATTTGCATGAAACTGCAGCAAGAAACTGATGGCAGAAATCTCCTGTTTAGGTTAAATTGTGTTTAATGCCTTTAAAATGAAGGGGGTAGGGAAAGTAGTGCTTTGGAAGGGAGAGGGTGAAAACACTGTGGGAAATGGATTAATATTGTCATAAATCATAGAATCAACCAGGTTGGGAAAAGACCTCAGAGATCAAGTCCAACCTATTACCTAATACCTAACACCTCCTGACAACTAAACCATGGCTTCAATGAATAGCTTCCTTCAGGGGACCTCAAAGGGGGTCGATGTGCTGTGCATACCATGAGGTGAAAGGGCTTGCAGAGCTTGGGAATTCACTTACTGCTTTTTCTAGAGTGATTTTTATTTCCTTCCTCTTCCCTACTCTTTCCTACTCAGGGAAACAAGCATGTCCAGGGGACTGGAAACTGAGGGGCTACCTGCTGAAGGGAGTCCTGCAGTAATATTTGTTACATTTTAGATGTGGAGAGGGAAAATAAACCCTTGCCCTTAAACCCCAATGCACCTCTGTGGATTTTCTTTTTCCTTCCTCTGTTTTGTTCACAGTTAGTCTGCTCAAAAGGAGAGGCCTGGTGCTGTGCAACAGAGAAACCAAGAGAGCAGCTCACACTCCAGGGAAGCATTGCAGATTAGAATCATAGGCTCATTAAGGTTAGAAAAGACTTCTAAGATCATCAGGTCCAACTGCCAGCCCGACACCACCATGCCCACTAAACCGTGTCCTGAAGTGTCATGTCCACACTTTCCGTTTTTAACTCCTCCAGGGATGGGGACTCAACCAGCTCCCTGAGGAGCCTGTAACAATGTCTCACCACTCCTTCAGTAAAGAAATTTTGCCTAATATCCAACTTAAACCTCCCCTAGTGCAATTTCTGGCCATTTCCTGTCATCCTATTGCTAGCTACTTGAGAGAAGAGACCGACCTCACCCCCTGGCTCCAATCTCCTTTCAGGGAGTTGTAGAGAGCCAGAAGGTCTCCCTTCAGCCTCCTCTTCTCCAGGCTAAAGAACTCCAGTCTCCTCAGCTGCTCCTCCCCAGCCATGATCTCCAGACACTTCACCAGCTTCACTGCCCTACTCTGGACATGCTTCAGCACCTCAATGTCCTTCTTGGAGTCAGGGCTCCAACACTGAACACAGTTCTCACAGTGTGGCCTCACCAGTGCTGAGATCGGGGGACAATAATTTCTGTGGTACTGCTGTCCAGGTATTCTTCATACAAACCTTCTTCTGTTGGCCTTCTTGGCCACCTTGGCACATGCTGGCTCATGTTCTATTGGCTCTTGACCAACACTCCCAGGTCCTTTTCTCTGTAATGTGTCCAGAGAAGGGCAACAAAGTTGGGGAGGGGTTTGGAGCATAGCCCTATGAGGAGAGGCTGAGGGAGCTGGGGTTGCTTAGCCTGGAGAAGAGGAGGCTCAGGGGAAACCTTCTTGCTGTCTACAACTCCCTGAAGGGAGGTTGTAGCCAGGTGGGGGTTGGTCTCTTCTCCCAGGCAAGCAGCACCAGAACAAGAGGGCACAGTCTCAAGCTGTGCCAGGGGAGGTTTAGGCTGGATGTTTTGAAGAAGTTCTTCATAGGAAGAGAGATTGGCCACTGGAATGTCCTGCCCAGGGAGGTGGTGGAGTCACCATCACTGGAAGTGTTTAGGAGGAGACTGGATGAGGCAGTTGGTGCCATGGTTTAGTTGATTAGATGGTGTTGGGTGATAGGTTGGACTTGAAGATTATGCAGGTCTTTTCCAACTGGGTCAGGCCTATTCTATTCTATTCTATTCTATTCTATTCTATTCTATTCTATTCTATTCTATTCTATTCTATTCTATTCTATTCTATTCTATTCTATTCTATTCTATTCTACTGGACTGCTTTCCCGCCACTCTGCCCCAAACCTGGAGCGTTGGGTTGTTGTAACCGAAGTGCAGGACCTCTTATGATGCAAGGACTAAACATGAGGTTCAGTAGCAGATGATTCCACTTTGGAGGCACCTGAACTTCTTCATCAAAGGTCTTAGTGTACAAGCTTGTACAGAATGAGGTCCCAATAGCTGAAACAAAGTGCTAAAGACAGGACAGACCATTTAATGTCTTTGGCTTCTTGGTCTTACTGTCTCATTTCTTCCTTGCCATATTGTCACCCAGCTTTTACTGAGGGGTTCAGGCTGTATCAGACCAAGATTCTTCCTTTTCTGCAATGGCAAAACTGAAAGCAGTGAAAATCAAACCATTTCCCTGCTTGCACATAGTTTATCTTCCTCATTTTTGTATCTCCCTCTAATTACTGAAGAAAGAAGCTTTGAAATTGAACAAACTTCCTCCATGCCAGGGATACTGAAGGAGCTGATACACATCCTTAAGCAGATTAATGAACCACTGGGTCAAATTTAAACCTACTCTATATTTTACCAGGGTTCCCCCTGTGCAGTCTCATCCCAGATATGCTTCCTGCAACCAGCTTGTCCTTCTTGTCCCTCAACATTTTTGTTCAAACCATTGCCCATTACAGATAAAAATGAAAAGGGAAAATCAAAGTGCAATGGAAATGGAAGATTTATCCTTGTGATGTGGCTAATGTGATTAGCTTTATTGTAGAGAAGAGCTGGTGGAGCTGCAGTTTTGATCTCTGCCTAGCTTGGGAGCTGTAGCCATGTTGTACAGCAGGCTTTAAGATCTCAGTGCTCTGGGCAAGGGGACTGGCCCTTTGAAGTGCTTTTTTTCCCTCTCCCTTTCTCTCCTTTTTAATTTTTTCTTAGATGGACAGAAAACCTGTGGAATATATTTAAACAGCCTATTTTTACCCTGTCTCTAAGAGATCTCTGGGTAGGGGTAGGCCTCATGGTTTGCACCGTGACCACCAGCATCAGGACTGTTAGCTCTGAGCTCTTGGCTTATGGGCTGAATATAGTGAGAAGAGTCCTTTAAGTCCCAAAGTGCCTTAGAGAGGTAAAAGGAGAATCCTCATTTGACAAGTGGGGTATCACAGTATCACCAAAGTTGGAAGAGAGCTCAAACATCATCGAGTCCAACCTGTCACCACAGACCTCATGACTAGACCAAGGCACCAAGTGCCACATCCAATCCCCTCTTGAACACCTCCAGGGATGGGGACTCCACCACCTCCCTGGGCAGCACATACCAATGACTCTCTCAGTGAAGAACTTTCTCCTCACCTCGAGCCTAAACCTCCCCTGGTGCAGCTTGAGACTGTGTCCACTTGTTCTGGTGCTGGTTGCTAGAGAGAAGAGACCAACCCCTTCCTGGCTACAACCACCTTTCAGGTAGTTGTAGAGAGCAATGAGGTCACCCCTGAGCCTCCTCTTATATTGGATGTAGAGGAAGGATGAGACCTCTCAATTTATTGCAGCTAGGAATATTCACCACATCTGCAGGCTCCCATCCACTTCTTTTGGAGACAAAGTACAGAGATGGAAAGTATCAAAAGAAAACAATAGAATCATAAAACAGCCCTACCACCACCACCACCTCCAGCACCAACATGTTAAGCTGAGTGCATGGGGTGTTTTAGGAGCTGGAGCAACTCCACTGGTCCTACTCTGCAGAATAAAACCATATTTTTGGTGTTGTTCCCTGGAGTCCCGTTTGTCCTCAGCATTGCTGAAGGGTTCTCTCTGTGATGCTCGGTGTAACCATGGTGGTTGTTGCTTTAAGCTGGATTTGAAAGGCTGCTCTGTGCTTTGCCAGAAGGTTTGTGCACAGGGTGTTTGGCTAAAGTCAGTGAAAATTCTTGCAAAGGAAGCTGGTAAATGCAGCTTGTTATTAGCTAACCTTTGGTCATTAGTCAAGAACTCTGCCC